>NC_140966.1:90473462-90570962 GCF_056783735.1 Eptatretus burgeri
CAGGCAGTTTTTTTGTTCACGGTGGCTGTGAGCAATCTGGTTCGTTCTTCACAGTGGCTGTCACGGGGAGAGGAGCTCTCTGGACCCCGACTATTCGCCACACGAGCTCTGCCACGAGCCACACACGTGCGACTGGGACCAAACCGACGATCTTTGGCAGGTGCCGCACTACAGAGTATGCTTTCCCTCTGACGACCAGGTACCCACCGAACTCTGACCCCCAGCTTGTCTCTCTTCACGGCTGCGAGGGTCAAACAAAGACTCTGGGGTTTCTTTTCTTTTTGTGTGTGTGTGTCTGCGTGTGGGCCCGTCTAAGTAGAACTGAATAAGTGTTTTTGCTTATTGTAAATATTTCCCTATTTGCATATTCATGCCAAGTCTTGCCTTTGTCTTTATTTTACTGTAAATAAATTTATTAGAAATGTTCCCAATCTGTTTCTGTCCCTTCTTACATTGGTCTAGCATGGTCCGGGTCTGAGTATAAGCAGGGTTTCATCCCCGGTAATCGGTGTATCATGGCCGGGACGTCCTGGGCAGGCCCTGCTCGACTGCAATGATCTGGAAAGGTAGGTGGCAAAGCGGTAGTCGGTAGTGTGAATCTACCGCTCCCAGTAGAGTAAATCTGGTTCGACCAGGCGTTCCGAGGGCGTGGTTTCCCCGGTAATTTAAATCGCGTCACTGCTTAGGTAAATTGGTTTTAGACAAACAGACCCTGCTCTACGCGGTTGAGATATTGGTGTCCACGGTCGGTTCAGCGACCCGCCGGCTCACGGAATTATCCAGAGCGACGGCCTACAATTCTGGGGAGTCTGGTGGGAGATGGCGTAACCTCCCCCACCTTGTGGTCGTTCTCGCCACCGACCCCCGGCCCACAACAATATATAAAAATATGTATAAATACATATATTTGTATATATATATATATATATATATATATATATATATATATATATATATATATATATATATATATATATATTAGTATAGAATGTGAAATTCACCAATTTTTGTGTGCGTCACCCAAAGTGTGAACAGCACATCATGCACTGGCTGTGCCCAAAGATGAATCACATGTCAGAGAATGTAGCTCCCATGACTATTTCCAAACTATCTTTACAATTAACCCTTTAGCTACCTGTGTTATCCAAGGTATAGTGTTTGGACAACAGGCGACGTGTGCTCATTAAATATAAAACAAAGCTAACAAAGAGTTCGAACTAAGCACCACTCTACCGATTTTAAATCAACCACGAAAGAGGAATCCAAGCCTCGGGTGATGTTTAATTTGCGTTCCATTAACATATTGAAGCCTATATTCCAGATTTGGAATGCAGGGGTCATTTTAGATCCGACTCACACATCATTTCCAGTTATTTTCAGATTGTCAGAATAATCATTCTTGGAGTTCTGCTAATTGCAACTTGCATGATCTGGTGTCATATAGAGGTACTCAAACGATTGATTATGTGAATATTTCCTTGCCCACACACTTCCAGTGAGTATATGTGGCATTGCGCGGGGTGTGCTTGTGTTGCATCGTGAAGTGGCATGCTCACAAGCTGCGCCTGCTCACCCACAAATGACTTAGTTTGCCACCACACTGCCGAGATACCACCCAGAGAACACAGAAAGGTGGGGAAGCAAGAAGTTGCTCCCCTCGAAATGCATGAGCAGGGAGCTGTTCACATAACCACTCATGTGCATCCATATCACACCAGATTAAGCCAGTTGTGATTCAAGAAAGAACAGAACCCCAATGACCAATGATGGTCTGACTTTATCCGAGCACTCCTAAAAATTCTACATTTTGGCATATTGCTGGAAAAATGACCAGCAAATCAGATCAAATGGTTGCCACGTGTTGGATCTGGAGTTTAGGCATGAGGAATTTTGGTGAGGACCACGAACAAAACTTTGTCTGTGGCCAAGTCTCTTCTTTCCTGTTTGATGAAAAACCGAGAAGAAATTGAGACGCATTATCTAAAAAATGGATAATCCCAATCGCCCTAACCAAATGTTCAAAACACAGAGAGGCAATAACCCTGGACACTCACCTGGTAATGGCTGAATAAGATAACCAGGAAACAACTGGAAGGTATAGATGACCATAAAATATGTAATGGAGAAGAAAGTAAATACCTATGGATTTTGTGTATAATGCCATGAACAAACTTTGGTACATCATGGGTGATGAGGGTGTGGTCAAGTTTCATCGAAATTGTGTGAGTAGTTTCGCAGAAGGAAGCAAATACTTATTTTGGGGGAACCCCCCCCCCCCATAAACTCCCTCTGTGGACTCCCTCAAACCTCAATTTTTCCAATGCTGTGACCAAACTTTGGTCCATCATGTGTTACAAAGGTTGTGGTTATGTTTCATCAGAATTATATTTGTAGTTTCTGAGAAGAAAGCAAATAACTATTTTGGGGGGCAACCCCTGTAAACTACGTTAGGGCCGAACTTTTTTTTAATAACATGAACAAACTTTGGAAGAAACATGATGATGAACGTTGTGGCAAAGCTTCATCAAAACCGTTTGCACAGTTTCAGAGAAGAAGTTGCAAGTGTTTGTGGACGACGGACAATGTGCCATCCCATAAGCTCCCGGAACTGTGTTCCAGGTGAGCTTACAAACAAACATATATATATATATATATATATATATATATATATCTATATATATATATCTATATATATATATATATATCTATATATATATATATATCTATATATATATATATCTATATATATATATATCTATATATATATATCTATATATATATATATATCTATATCTATATATCTATATATATATATCTATATATATATATATCTATATATATATATATCTATATATATATATATATATATATATATATATATATATATATATATATATATATATATATATATATATATATATATGGTCACGACGACATCATGACTACAGTACCAGAAGGGCTTCTTGCAGTGCAAATATGCCACGATCAAATGCTGTCACCAAGGAGATGAAAAGCAAAGCTATTGACTAGTTTCACCTTTTTTGGGGCTTTTCAGGGCAACACATCAGACAATGATCTCTCCACTAAGTGACTTTACCAGCCTGGTGTTGGCTTAGCGGTTAGGGTGGCTGGCTTGTGATCTAAGAGTCCTGAGTTTGAGCCCCATGTGTTTCCATTGAATTAACACCAGGTGGGGTTGACTCAGCTTGTCATCCTTCAGAGGTCGGCAAAATGAGTACTAATATACTGGTAATAGGGGCATCATTGCATTGCATCAGCGGCACAGCCGCACCCTCAGCCATTGATGCAACCTGCAGCCTTGTGCTATACATGAAGGAGGAAGAGGAGGTACTTTAAAGTCTTGCAGCTTTATACTGGTGAATCCATCGGTCCATTGGGACCATACTCTGTGCAGAGCGTTGGTGCTGCCTAAGGCCTAAGTCACATTTGCCACGGCGGCCGTGGGGTCTCCAAAATCTATGGCCACTAGCAATTATACGGCGGCCGCAGTATTTCCACGGTCACACAATATAGCAGTCACATATGTTTTTATTTTTCGGGGAGTCGCACGGCGTATTTAGAAATTGTGGAGACCGAAAACGTGGGGTTGCCGTACGGTCTTTGATTTGATGTCGCACGGTGACTTTAAGGGGGCCCTGCGGCGGCCATAGAATTTTCAAGGCAGACGCAAGGTGCCCGCAAGGCGACTGCAGGGGGGCCTTGAGGCGAACGTGCGGCCAGACGGACGGTAACGAATGGGTTAATTAATTATTTTTTTTTTAACCAGTTATTTTGTTTTGGCTTGTCGAATTGCTACGGCGAACGTAGAAATGAAAAAAGTTATAACTGTGTTATAATTCCACGGCGACCCCTATGGCCTGTGAAAGATAGCCAAATGGCGTAGGGCCACCGCAGAAACTCTGCGGCCGCCGCACGTTTCTGTCAATTCAGAGGGCGTACGGCCGCCGTAGAGCAAATGTGACTTAGGCCTAAGCAGCCTCCTTGGCTATTGGGCACAATCCTGGACAGGTCACAACTCTGACACAGGTCACAACTCCAACTCCAGCATGCTGGCACTCATTTTGCCAACCTCGGAAGGATGACAAGCAGAGTCAACCCCACCTGGTATTAATTCAACAGACAAGAGTGGGATTTGAACTGAGGATTCTAGGATCCCAAGCCCACCACCCAAACCATTAAGCCAACACCAGGCATACTGGTTAATGATGCACTCCCAACTGTGATTGGTGAGGACACCAGATGTAGTCACATCACAGCTCTTGCTGTACGATCTGGGAACAAGAAGTGCTATCCAATGGAATATGATGGCTCATGCAGGAGCGAAGCGGTAAGAGCAGCAGTTTCACAGACTCATGGAGGATCAAAAGGCAACAGGGGAACTGAAACATCACACAGGAATCGCAAAAAGGAGGAGCGGGACATGGTCAGCAAAAGGAGAAGAGAGCTAGGTAGGTATGGGAGAAAGGATGAAGTGACGGAAGGCAGCCCTTTTGAAAGACAAATAGCAGGGACACAAGACAAAGGACAGTGTGCATTCTGTACTCAGATAGCATCAGTTGTGTATTTGAACCTAATAAGGGAGCATCTAATTATTATGTACAGTATGCATGAAAGAGTGGTCTTCTTCTTCTTCTTCTTCTTCTTCTTCTTCTTCTTCTTCTTCTTTCGGCTGCTCCCGTTAGGGGTCGCCACAGCGGATCATCCGTATGATCCGCATCGTGATTTGGCACATGTTTTACGCCGGATGCCCTTCCTGACACAACCCTGGTCGCCTCTTACGACACAGGGATATGGTACACCTATTTTAACCGGGGTATACACCGGCCCAGTACACTGGTACTCATTTTGACGACCTCGGAAGGATGACAGGCTGAGTCAACCCCCTGGTGTATTAATTCAGTGGCCCAACGGGGCTTGAACTCAGGACATTTTGGATCCCAAGCCGCTGCCCTAACCACTGCGCCAACACACCAGGCTATATGCATGAAAGAGTGGTAAGTTACGAAAATAAAATGGAGATGTGAAAGAGAAAGAAGCAGTGTGGAAGTGGGGGGAAGGAGGGTGGAGGGGTGGGGGTAGAGGGGGTAGAGGGGGTGGGGAATGGGAGGAAAAGTAGAATATTGGATAAAGATGAGTGAGGGTAATGAAGGGGGGTGTTACAAGGAAGAGAATCATGTGATGGATTTCCAGGTAAAAGGTGGTGAGGGTGGGATATGTAAAATTTCCACATTTTCTGCTTATTCCACAAGTAGGTGACCGAGTGTTTTCCGTGTTTCCAAAACATGACTATTTATCTAATTTGGGAGTAATTAAGCCAAATTACATAATTATGGCTTTTACATGTATTAAATAGCTATATCATTATATTTAGCAACGTCTTCTTCTGGCAGGTGAAAATATTACCAGAAGGCGAGAGGTGTCGCCAAGACACAGCTGGTTCTGGACGTCCAGTCGCAGAGCAGAATGCCGTCACATTGCTGCCCTCTTCAATTGTGAGGTCTTCAGAAATTTCTGTGATAATCGGAGGAACTAGAAAAAGAGGAGAAATGAAGGAGCATAAAATTTATTGTGAGAAAGTATGACTTGGATGAAAATGAGCTAATTGGCAGTTTGAAGTTTAAGGAGTGAGTTGTAATGTTGGAATGAACATCTAGAGACAACTCAATCTCTACTTACCCTGGACCAGCAGGTAGAGAGTGGCAGTGTGAGGAAAGCCTTGACCTTGCAAAGAACAAGTGTAAGGTCCTTCATCTCTCAGGCCAACTTCACGGACTCGAAGTCCATATTGAGTTGGAGACCGACGTTCCAGGGAGATGCGTTGATCCTGGGTCCAGCGCAGATCCTTTGCAAACAGAATAGCTGAGCGATTGAGCCAAGCAACCTGCTTGGCTGTGCTGGGAATTTCACACCTGGACAGCATTGGGGTTATGGGTAAGAAGTTAGGGTAGCCGATACAAGCACGACATCAGTTAGGACTTATAATATGGAATCTAAGAAATAATAGGAATTTTAAATGATTCCTTCTGAAAATCCGATGTGAATGAGACAACATAACGACAACACAAATTACACAATGATTTTTCTCAAACTTGTGATTTTTGCCTCTTAATTCTGCAGTGGGACACTCTGCATGGAGTCTGCCAGAGAAGCATTTCCTGCTGTGATAATTTAAACCAAGAAATTAAATTTGAAATTGGATGCAAAGACACCGCTCCGGCATACGTGTTCCGAGCAATGATGGAAAGAATACTCATCAAACGTTTTCCGGATATATCCATCTTTTTCCCCACAAATTAAGTTGTCAACATCAATGCCACCATCACACAATGCAAGTAATAAAAGGGATGGCCGTAACGTTGTGCAAATTTTCTTTAATCAATGTTGATGGTTGTGACTCTCGCCGAGTTAGTCGTTGACTGCAATGCAATGAAATGAATAGAAGATCTGAAATATTGGCATTCTCGATACCTGTTCTGGAATTGAATTGTTTAATTAACAATTTTTCTTTCTAACTCCACTGCTGAAGGCGGACGGGGGTTTTATATTTTCACCTCTATCTGCGAAATATTTCAGAGTTGTGGACAGATTTGGACGATATTTGGTGGAGAGGTTGGGTGTTTGACAAGGAAGAAATGATTAGATTTTGGTGAAGATCCGGATCCGGATCTGACTACTAGAACTTTTAAAACGATTCTTCACCATTGAGAGATCGGGCCAAAAACGATATATAGCAGGATATCTCAAAAAGTTGTGGATGGATTCCGATGAAACTTGATGGACGAGTTGGATAGGTGACAAGAACAAGCCGATCCGATTTTGATTCAGGTCCAGATCCAGATCCAGCATATCAGTAGGTTACAACACATAAACTGTTCAGTCTGGAGGGGGTGTGCACTCCACCGAGTGCCGTTCTAGTTTGTTAATGTTTTTTTTTTGGAGACAATGTTGAGGCTCGTGGAGGAGCAACAACAGAATGGTAACAATTAAACAGAACAAAAGGAACAGGAGAAAGAGAGGGGCAGGTGGAATACACAAAGAGCAGGGGTTGAGGGCCAAAATCGAGTGAGATTTGGATAAATACGGGATGTGGTGGAAGAATGAGGACTCGAGGGACATAGGGGTGAACAAGATGGAAAAACAGCCGCAAACTCTCAGGAAGGAAAAACTGGAAAGTTAGAAAGAGGTGGACATTGTGATGGTCGAAGGAGAAATAAAATATTATGGTTGCAGATTGGGGATGTTGATCATTATATATTCCACAGAATCCAGGAACAGATGTGATGGAAAGGCACCAACCCTTATGCAAGGGCAGCACTCCATTGAGCTACAGACAAAAGCTTTATAAACTGTGAATAGTTCTGATTTTTCAAGGAAAGACTTGGAACGATGGAGGATATCCAGTGTTACAATATTGTCAGCCTGAGAGAGGTCTTGGCTGATGGTGAGGCCTAGATGGGTCAAGCAATATGCCATCGCAGACAGGTCGGTGGTCTCTCCGTCTTCTATAGCTTCCTTTCTGGTCTTGCACCCTGTGCTCTTTCTGTGCTTTGTCCCCTCCCCAGGTATCTCTCGGGCACACGCGGTCCACCATCAACCACCTACTTTTTAAACAACCTAAATCCAGGATCACTGATCACTTCCACTCATTCGTTCCTCTTTTCTCCTGCCTATGAAATCAAGTTCCACATTCTTTTCAATCTCATTCTTCCTGCCACGTCTTCAAGACAGCTGTTCACCATCATCTCAGATTGTCCCCAATCAAAAACCATGATCTTTTCCCTCCTCGTTAACCCCCCCCCCCCCTTTCTCAACTGTTCCTTTTGTCCTTTTGTGTCCTGATGCATTCAGTGTACTAATTCAAGCTGTTCCACGGACATCTACTGTGTATACAGAAAAAAAAAATGAAACTCAGTGGTTGACTTGGAAATAGGAAAGTGGGTTTGTTTGACAATTTTTCAAGAGCAACAGGTTGAGACTGAGATTTTTTTCCTGGATTGAAAGACATGATCAAAAAAATCAGAGCAGCATCCAATCAAATCCAAATCAACAGAGAGTGACACAGCTGCTATCTGCCTGGCAGGGTAATGGAGGTACTGCATTGTGCGACACAATGTGGACTCTCCAAAAAAGAGAGATGGTTTTCCAGAGCATTGCAGATTAAGTTTTTGTAGTTGAGGAACAAGACCTGGGCCAAGACACTGCCTTGTAGAACTCCAACTTCCACTGGGAAAGCAAAGGAGAGGATGACATTAATAGCAACTCATTGACAAGGTGAGTAGAGGAATGCAACATATCAAAGAATAAATGTGGCCTCATATGCTACAGGCAGAAAGCTTGGCAAGCTGGTGGGATGCAAGACTGTATAAAATGCCAAGTATTTGTCCAGGGGGACAGTGCTGACCTCTTGTTTGAGATTTATAACCTGCAACCATTTCTGAGAGAGGAGCAGCAGCAGGTCCAGGATTGAGTGTCTGGGGTGGAATCATAAGTAATCATCAGAGATCATGGTTTTTGGAAACAGGATAAACTTTAAACGAGAAGCAATGATGAATTCCATGACTTTATTTATAATTGGAAATAAGCTTACTGGTCTGTAGTTTATAGAATCTGTCTCTGCAGCCTTTCTTGAGACAGTGGTGATGTTTGCTGACTTCTAGGTAGACTGGAAGAAGCCAAAGAAGGACAAACTGAAGATTGGAAAATGAGGAGATGCAAGAGCAGCAGAGTAGAATTTGTGAACTGGGCACTCATGCCATCTGAGCCCATCACTGAAGCAGGCTTAGGTTAGAAAGAACTTTCTCTACTTTCTCATGTAAGATTGACACAAAGTCCAGTCGGCATTGGGAATGAAGGGATGAGATTAGGACAGAGTGTAGTAGGCTGGTACATGAGATTTGGAAGCAAGCACCAATTGAAGATATTCTTCCTCATCTCTAGAAAAGTCTGCAGTGATGCCATTTGATCTGAGTGACAGGATGGAAGGGGACCATACGCCAGAGACAGACTTGACAAGGTGTCAACATTACTTTGAGAAAGGATATCGATTGGAGATTACAGTATCGAGATATCAAGATTGTGTTTTCTGGCTAATGTAAGGATCGACACACATTTGCTATGAGTCTGACATAGTGACATAAAGCTACCATTAGTCAATTTAACCTTCCAACTGCAGAAATTTGGCTTGGGAAGTTTCCAGAACGAGTGAGACCCATAGAGTTGCAGATGGCCTTAGGTACATTCCCATAACTCGTTGTTGCAGAGCTGACAGCTCACAGCTGGCAGACTCACAGTTGAAAATTCCACAGATGTGGAGCAGAAACTTGGGATGGTTGGTAACGAGTTATTCGGTCGAAGAGAAAATGGAGGTAAATAGTGAGCCGTCATCATGTGGTGGATTGAATATCACACAGATACACATTATGTGGTTGTGGAGACAAATACAAATACAGAGGTATTCCAGTCAAAGGACTATGGGAGGTTAGTGTAGACAATGGACAATAACAAATGGAATTTTTGACATATGGAGCAACAACATTTGTTGATGGGCCATGTGGGGGGTACAGACAGGAATGAGTGAAGTCATGAGCTGCATTCTCTGTAGACCAGGTTGCTTTTTTTTGGATGTCGAATTCCTTCAAACGATGACAGACTGCAACCAGAATGAAAAGAAAGATTACTGAAAGTACGAAGGAAAGTAGCAATGTATAATCACGAAGAAGAGACGTGATGGGAAGGTTTGATGTGAGCCAAGACGTGATGGGAAGGTTTGATGTGAGCCAAGATGTGATGGGAAGGTTTGATGTGAGCCAAGACGTGATGGGAAGGTTTGATGTGAGCCAAGACGTGATGGGAAGGTTTGATGTGAGCCAAGACGTGATGGGAAGGTTTGATGTGAGCCAAGACGTGATGGGAAGGTTTGATGTGAGCCAAGATGTGATGGGAAGGTTTGATGTGAGCCAAGACGTGATGGGAAGGTTTGATGTGAGCCAAGATGTGATGGGAAGGTTTGATGTGAGCCAAGACGTGATGGGAAGGTTTGATGTGAGCCAAGACGTGATGGGAAGGTTTGATGTGAGCCAAGATGTGATGAGAAGGTTTGATGTGAGCCAAGACGTGATGGGAAGGTTTGATGTGAGCCAAGATGTGATGAGAAGGTTTGATGTGAGCCAAGACGTGATGGGAAGGTTTGATGTGAGCCAAGACGTGAGGGGAAGGTTTGATGTGAGCCAAGATGTGATGGGAAGGTTTGATGTGAGCCAAGACGTGATGGGAAGGTTTGATGTGAGCCAAGACGTGATGGGAAGGTTTGATGTGAGCCAAGATGTGATGAGAAGGTTTGATGTGAGCCAAGACGTGATGGGAAGGTTTGATGTGAGCCAAGACGTGATGGGAAGGTTTGATGTGAGCCAAGACGTGATGAGAAGGTTTGATGTGAGCCAAGACGTGATGGGAAGGTTTGATGTGAGCCAAGACGTGATGGGAAGGTTTGATGTGAGCCAAGATGTGATGAGAAGGTTTGATGTGAGCCAAGACGTGATGGGAAGGTTTGATGTGAGCCAAGATGTGATGAGAAGGTTTGATGTGAGCCAAGACGTGATAGGAAGGTTTGATGTGAGCCAAGATGTGATGGGAAGGTTTGATGTGAGCCAAGATGTGATGGGAAGGTTTGATGTGAGCCAAGATGTGATGGGAAGGTTTGATGTGAGCCAAGACGTGATGGGAAGGTTTGATGTGAGCCAAGATGTGATGGGAAGGTTTGATGTGAGCCAAGACGTGATGGGAAGGTTTGATGTGAGCCAAGACGTGATGGGAAGGTTTGATGTGAGCCAAGACGTGATGGGAAGGTTTGATGTGAGCCAAGATGTGATGGGAAGGTTTGATGTGAGCCAGAATTGGAACAGAATTTGTGTGAAGAAGAGATCAGTGCACAAGATGTCGGGGTTGGACAATAAATGGGAATGAATCAAATTAAAATGTAAATTAAAAGCTTTGAACAGAGGAAGCAATTTGTTTTCAGTTAGAGAGAAGAAAGGTAACACAGAGAGAAACGTTGAACAGTAAGACAGACTGTTAGACTCCATACAATCTGTTTTATTATATCTCTTCTGTTCCTATTGGCTTTTCTGATAATGTTCATGTCAAGGCTACATAGGTAAGGGAGCCACTTCAACAAACACAACATGGCTGCCCCACAAGCCAACTGACAGGGACCGGATATCTCACAAAATGATTGGACCATCATCTCCACATCCCCTGATATCGATTCCTCCTGGGAATACTTTCATGAAGCAGACTTTCTCTCGTGCACCAGTTTATCCCATCCCATCTGGGATTTTCCCATCCATCCTCGAGACAATGGTTAGGTACACTGACTCCTGGGGTGAGGTGGTGGCAATCAAGAAACTTGATTTCTCACCTTGGAAAGCTAACACAGCCGAGCGCAATTTTTGTTCATTTTGAAAGGCTCGGAACAAGTTTGTGTCCACCGTGAGGCAAGCTAAGAAATATAATCTCCAAATCCCAAAGCCAAAATCTCCAAACAGTCTCCTTCCTCCAAGTCATGGTGGTGACTTGTCAAGTCTGACTCTGGTGTTTGCTGCCCTCAATCCCATCCGTCAACTTAAAGGGCAGTACTGCAGACTCTGCTTGGGAGAAGGCCGAATGCCTCAATTCTGTCTTTGCTTCCAAATCTCATGTCCCAAACCATCCTGCGCTGTCCCCGACATACCCACTGTCGACTGAACAGTCTTTTTCAACTGAGAAGATGAAGAAGTTTCTGGCAACCATAGACTCTGATTGTGCAATTGGCCCAGACGACATCGGTGCACGTTTCCCAAAAACCTACTCTGCTGCCCTCACAGGTCCTCTTTCTGCTCTGTTCACCCTATCATTTGCCAAAGGTTATCTTCCATCAGCTTGGAAGGCAGGCAGCAGACTCTTCCCTCTTTGCAGTCCTTGATACAATCACAAGCTGATCAAACACTTGGAATACGTCTTTCAATGCTGACAAATCTCACACCCTCACTCTGTCTCTCTGAAAAGACCATCTGGTGAACACTTCAATCCACTTCCTTAACAATCCTCTTGAAGAATTTTTGTCACTTTTGGGCTTCACTGTTCACCATGATCTTTCTTGGCCAAACCATATTTCTATGTTGGCATGCAAACCCAGTCACTGACTGGGCATCCTCCGCATGCAAAGTCTTTCCTTGGCACACATCAACTTGTAACTACCTACAAGGCCTTCATCCGCAGCTTTTGGTGTACTGCTTTTCCCTCTGGGCTGGTGACCCTGCCTCACACCTTGCTCGGCTTGACGTCATGGAAACCCAGGCCTTCAAAATCATTGGAATCTCCCACAATCAAGTTCTGTCTCTGGGCCTATCAATTTAACATCACAGATAGGTGGGTGGTATCCACTGCCTCCTTTCTGGTCAGTGCTTTGCCACCATCAGGTTTCTGAAGGACATATGCAGTCTGCCAGCAACAGCTTTCTGCTGAAACGCCAAAAACCCAGACTCGCTGCACTCACCTCGATTCATCCGTTCCTATTTTTTCCCCACCAGTGGAACCAACTTCCTCCATCTCTCTGATCCCATTCTTCCTCCCAGGGCTTCAAGACAGCTGTTCACTACCATTTCAGATCATATCCAATCCACAACCATGTTAATTTCTACCACCATTAGTTTTCCCCAAGCCCACATCTTTAAGGGTTTACAGTTTCTCCTTCCACTTCTGTGATTGAGAGTTTGTGTCTGTATCCATATCATGTTCACCTTGTGTCCTCTCTTGTCCTCATTCCACCCCACATGCATTGTTTCTCTATGTCTCCCTCAATTTGTTCCTCAACCCTGCTGTTGGTGTGTCCTCCCCCCTCCCCACCCCCACCACCACCACACCTTCCCTTCACCCTCCTCTCTCTTTTATTCTGTTACATCCTGATCCGTTTTATGTCCTTGTCCCTCCACAAGCCTCAACACAACAAAAAAAACCCTGGAAAGTTCAGAAAAAAACGATACCCCACACAGTGTTCATGTTTCGTACATACAGTACTGTACTTCAATATTAATAAAATAATGATTTTAATGATCTTTAAAAAAAGAATCCGGAAGTTTAGTGCTATTGACGTCGTCCAAAAGCAGTCCTGATATATCACCCATATACACCAACCGATTGAAATTTTATTAGCCCCCGATGGACTGAGTCCAAAACGGGGGCTTATGGATTTGCGTGTGTTGTCCACAACCATATCTTGGACACATATGGACCAATTTTATTGCCACTTGGCACAAAGAGAGCACATGATGGTTAAACATAAGCATATCGTTTTGTTTTGTGATGCGATCCAAGATGCCTGACTGGCGGCCATTTTAGTTGGAAAAAACCCAATGTTGAACATGTCCTCACCTATTTCTCGGACATGCATTTACCGATGTTGCTTAAACTCAGCACACGGATAACAAATGATGACTTACATATGTACGTCATTTTTTTCGGGATCAGATTCAAGATGGCCGAATTTTTTTTGTTGTTGTTTGGAAACCTTGTCGAGGCTCGTATGAGAGCTAACACACAGCACACATCAAGGGGGGCATGAGACAGGAGGGTAGGGAGTGGGAAGGACAAAACAGTGGGGAACAGAGACATTTGGAGATCTGAAGAAAGGAGAGGGATGGGACGGAGAACATGGGGAATAGAAGATGGACATTACAGGGACTTTCAGGAAGGAAAGCAGGGAATTTGAAGGAGGTGGGCTCGGGTGCATTATCGGGGGTAGAAAAGATCGAGGATTTGGATGGGGCATGACAAGAGGTGGTGGTGAACAGCTGTTTTGAAGGCCTGGAGGGAAGAATGGGAATGAATAGAGTGAGGGAGTTTATTCCAAAGGCAGGAAAAAAGAGGAATGAAAGAGTGGAGGTGAGCAGTGATTCGTGATTTTGGTAGTTTTACCAGAAGGGGGTTGTTGGCGGACCTTGAGTGCCCTGCGGAAATGTGGTGGGGACAAATCGCAGAGAGAGCAGGGGCGGGAGGCAAGGCTGGAGAGGAGACGGTAGAAGACAGAAAGACCACCGACCAACCTGTGGTGATTGAGTGAGAGGCCCAAAGACTCAGCTTAATTGTGGGAGATGCCAATGATCCGAAATGCCCTGGTTTCTACAGCGTGAAGCCGAGAAAGGTGGGAGGCAGGAGCACCAGCCCAGAGGGGAGAGCATTACTCCATCAGGCTGCGGACAAAACGTTTGTAAGTGGTCAGAAGCTCAGGTGGGCCGAGGAAGGACCTTGGACGACAGAGGATTCCAAGTCGGCGACTGGCTTTGGAGGCGAGGTTTGAAATGTGGCTTTCCCAGGAAAGGTCATGGCAGATAGTGAGACCCAGAAGCTTGAAAGAAAGGACTTCTTCCAGAGGATTGCGAGAAAGTGTATTGGGGGGGGGGTTTCTAAAAGGTCCTTTCGAAGAAACATAGTGAGATTTGTCCGGATTGAAAGATGTGTTGGACCAGTTTGTGATTTTATCCAGATCACCAGTGAGCGAAGAAGCTGCTGCTTGCCGGTGTGAGGGATGACCGATGGTACAGCAGAGGGTGGAGTCATCAGCAAAGAGATATAGAGAATTTTCCAGAGAGTGGGAGAGATCATTGATGAAAACCAGAAAAAGAACAGGGCCCAGAACACTACCTTGAGGAACTCCAGCCTGGACAGGAAGAGGGGATGAAAGAACTCCATTTAGGGTCACACGTTGACTGCAACAGGAGAGGAACTCTGCGAGCCATGAGTGGAGATGGCCTTGGATACCATAGGAAGAGAGTTTGGTGAGTAGGGCAGGGTGCAGACTGTGTCAAAAGCACGTGATATATCCAGGGATACGGCTCGGATTTCCTGCTGGCATTGAGGACCTCCATCCATTGTTGGGAGAGCAGAAGCAGCATATCCAGGGTAGAGTGACCTGGTCTGAAACCAAATTGATGATCGGAAATCAAGCCATTGGAGAAGAGGAAGGATTTCATGTCTGAAGCTATGATGGATTCCATAACCTTGCTGATGATTGGGAGAAGGCTGATTGGTCTGTAGTTGCAGGGATCTGTTTTTGCACCTTTTTTGTGCAGGGCAGTGATGTTTGCTGATTTCCAAGCAGATGGCAGATGGCCTTGAGCAAATGAGAGGGTGAATAGAACAGAGAGATGGTGATCAAGAGCAGAAGAGCAGGCTTTGAGGATGCGTAGGCTGATGCCGTCGAGACCGGTTGCAGAATCTGAGTGGAGGTTTGACAGCAAGCTCTCCACCTTGTCAGGAGAAAAGGACACAGAGTCCAGGGACAGTTGGGTGCGACTGGGTAAAGTGGGTAGAGAAAGTGATGGGTTTTTGGACAGAAGATTTAGCTGCAAACACCGAGTTTAGGCATTCAGCCTTTTCACGTGTGGTATCAGCAGTGCGGCCATTTGAGAGAAGGGAGGGGATGGAGGGGGAACATACATCAGAAACAGATTTGATTAAACGCCACCAGGAGTTTGAGGAAGGAGAGGGGTTTGAGAGTTCAGACTTGAGATGAGAGAGATGTTGTTTTCTGGCTCTCCTGAGGGTAGATACACACTTGTTCCGAGCTTTATGGAAGGAACTGAGATTGCCCTCAGTTGGCTTTGCTTTCCATGAGGCAAAGGCAAGTTGTTTCAGGACAACTGCCTCACCACAAGCTTCAGTGAACCAAGGGCGGGAGGAAGGGTAGGACAACTGAAGACGAGAGGGGATAAATCTGTGCATGAGGGAGAGCAAGTTTCTTTGAAAGAATTCCCAGGATGAGTTGATGTTGGAGAAAGTAGCGATAGGAGACCAGTCTATAAGTTTGAGGGCTGCTTGGAGACCCTGCCAGTCGGCTTGAGTGAAATGCCATACTCGACGGCGGTGAGGTGGTTCTCTGATAATAGCCAGAGAGATGTCCACTTTGACAAGGACGTGGTCAGAAGAACCGATTGGAGCGAAGGTAGGTTCGATGGAGCGATTGGTTGAGATCCGCGTCGGGAAGTTGACCGACTGAGTCAGTCCCAATGAGTCGCAGAAAGCTTTTGCTGAGGTTCCAGGACAGGTGAGAGAGGTACCTACACCTAGCCAACTGGCATGATGACAATTGAAGTCGCCACATATAAGGAAGAGAGAGTTTGGATGAGAAGATAGAAGATGGTCCATGTTTTCGGATAGTGAAGTGTAGATGGAGTAATCACTGCTAGGTGGACAGTACAGTGCACATATAAACATGAGGTGGGAGTTGAGGGAAAGCCTGAGCCAGAGGTATTCCTGGGGGTGTGGGGGAGTGAGGGCATGCATGGAGAGTGAGGAATAGAGTCTTGGGAGTCAAACACGTCTTGGGGGAGGAAAGTTTCTGTTAGGCAGATTATGTCTGCTTTGTCAGTGGAAACCTGTATGGAAAGATCTGAAAGGTTTGAGTGAAGGCCCCGGATATTTGAGGTCCATACTTTTAATGAAGAGGTAGGGGAGGAGGCTTTGGGTGCAGGAGGTGGGGGGGGGAGGGTAGGACAAGGGATGTGGGGGGGGGAGGTAAGGAGTGTTGTTGAAAGAGTGTGGGGGATTGCAGAATAGCTATGGGAGGGGGCCGGATGAGGAGGAGAAAAGGCTCTGTGGTGCTGGGGGAAAGGGGGGACAAGAGAGGGAGAAGAAGGCAGTTGAGGATTTGTGGAGGTGGAGTGAAGAAATGGAGGTGAGAGGGCAGTGGAAGGAGGCAGCTTTGTGGATGGGAGGGGGGATGAATGGTGGGAGAAAGGTGAGGGGGGAGTTTTTGAGAGAGGTAAGAGGGAGGTTTGGCGGGAGAAGAGTGGGATGGTTGCTTTGAGAGTGAAGGGTGAGAGGAGTGAGTTGGCACTGAAGTTGGAAAAAAAGAATGGTTGATGGAAAGCGAACATTCATCGCAAACTGGGGTTTTTTAAGTTTTAGGTCAGTTATGCGATTAAACACATTTCTTGAGGGATGCAATAAAAGCGAATTCAGAGAATGGAGAGAAGAAACGCTGTAACAGTTGTATTTTTTTGGCAAGGTATGAAGGAAAGGTCGACTTGAGAGCAGTCTGTTTAAATAGCAGAAGAGTGGTGCATTATGATACAGTAAAGAGTACCACATGTGAGAGAAAGGAAGATGAAGCATTATAAGAGATCGTTTTTGTTATTATTATTAGTGTTTGAGAGTTTTCAACAGATTAGGTCATGGAAGTGTTGTAGAAAAAAAAATCGAGGAAGAAGAAGAGGTGGGAGAAGAAGAGGAGATGAAGAAGAAGAAGAGGAGGGAGAAGAAGAGGAGATGAAGAAAAAGAAGAAGAAGAATCGGAGAAAGGTAGCTTTTTTTTGTTAGATAAGAAATAGAGTGATGTTGGGATGGGGGACGTTAAGAAAGTGGGAAAAATAGAAATTGAAGATAATGGGGAGAAAAAACAAATAAACACGATTGTACACCAAGGGGAACAAAGGGTAGGCCTCAAGCCTCAAGGGTAGGCCTCAAGCATCCAGAAAGACAAGTTCGACAAAATCTCACAAAATAGCACGATTTTTGAAACAAAACCGAACTAGGAACACAGTAACATGTGGGTGAGAAAATAAACAGTTAAAACGGGACAGATAACGACTGGAAACTTAACTTTGAGATCGTCAGCAGGGAGCCCCCAAGGAGACCTGCCAATGCTCCAAACCCAGAACGGTAAGTTCCGACTGGTGGCCATTTTGTTAGTTGAAAGGGTCCACAACCATTTCTCAGACATGCATGGTCCGATTTTGTTCAAACTTGGCACAAGCACAGTACATGATGGCATACACATGCCCCTCACTTTATTTTGTGATCTGATCAAAGATGGCCGACTGGTAGACTGATGGCCATTTTTGTTGTACATAAATATGGATAACTCCGTACAGCAAAATTACTAAAACAACGGAAGCTATGACATTTTAGGTCTTTTTTCCTTGTTTAAGTTGAAGTACTGCAAAACTGAAGATTTTTGGAAGCATTAAGAAGGCAATTTTTGTAATACAGTGTTCAAATATATCAATAAATTTAAATAAAATAAAGATTGTAATGGTCGTATAAAAAAAAATTATTCAGCGTTTTACCACCATTTACTGCAGTGGCTATTACATGACCCGATTTAACACGTTTCCATTTGTACTTTGTGCCTGTTTGTATTCTTTATGACGTCCTTAGAAATAGTAATTTTCCTGTTTGGATTGATTTTCAGTTTTGTTCGACTGCCAGACAGGGAGACAAAGTAAAATATTTTCTCACTCCTTTCTGCGCATGCTCGATCAGGACAAATTCAAAGCTATAGTCATGTAAAATGAAAGACCTATCTTCCTATTTATGTTCCGATTCATGTTCAAAATATAACATTTGATTAAAATAACTTTTTCCTCGATCATAATTACTGATGATCATAGATTTATAAGACAGATGGACGGACGGCCATGAACCAATTGCTTAACCCCGCTTTTTGCTTTATGTGCATGGTCGAAGCATTATCTATGATGAATGGATGAGGTGTGTGTGTGTGTGTGTGTGTGTGTGTGTGTGTGTGTGTGTGTGTGTGTGTGTGTGTGTGTGTGTGTCTGTGTCTGTGTGTGTGTGTGTGTGTGTGTGTGTGTGTGTGTGTGTGTGTGTGTGTGTGTGTGTGCGCGCGCGTGCGTGCGTGCGACATTTTTTGTGGAGTTCTACTGGAGATTTCTGATGTGGAATGTGAAATACAAAAATGGTTGTCATGACCTCCTGAGTTGATTCGGCAAATTAACTATAAATAACCCAGAAAAATTCCCATGTTTTAAACACATGCTACGTTAAGGTGTATGGAGCAGCCTAATACGTCGTCCTACCACAGCATGGCATTTCAATTACAAAATAAATCACAAAAATAACAACATTGTTAGAAGCAAAAAAAACAGAAGCACAAATACACAGTTGGGAACCATATTTCATGACATGAAGGCTTTGTACACCGTTGTAAGCTGAGTAAGGAAGAAGAACGACTTGGCCCCGTGGCAAATTCTGAGGTGGTGACCAGGTTTGGAGGCCAGCTTGGAGATATTATCTGCCTAGGACAAGGTAGTGAGGCCCAATAGTTCCATGGGCTATTTTCCAAAATGCTGAACAAAGATGTAAATTGAGGGATTTGCCTGAAACGATAAAGTGAGAATACGTATCTTTCTTGGACAAAAAGGTAAGCTTCAGGTAGAAGACCAGTTCCTTATTTTCTCCAGATTAGTATGGAGGAATGCAGCCCCAGTCTGCCAGATGGAGGGGTGCCGAGCTATTCTGCAGAGATTAGAGTTACCTGTAAAGTTATACAATGGATTTTGCAGAGACAAAGATATATCATTGATTTGTATCAAAAATGATTGGTCCAATAACAGGACACAGGCCTCAAGAACTAGAGCATGGGGTAAAATTCCCTCTAAAGCAACCATTTGCTTGCGAGCACACAGGAAATCTGATGTCCAGTTTTGAAGGGAAACCTTGAGCCCATCCGGTTAAATTTGGAAATCAAGGCATGGTGTTTGATAGAAATATATGAATTACAATTGTTGATTTATACAGCATTAATATTTTACTAAAGAGTCAGTGACGTAATGGTGAGAATGTCTGCTCTGAATCCAGGAGGTCTGTGGCTCAAACTCTGGCTGAGTCATACAAAAGACTTTAAAAATGGTACGTGCTGCTTCCTTGCTTGATACTAAGCATTAACCAAGATAGAATGCAGACAAACAATCAGAGGTTGGCAATATTCGTTTGGTTTCTGGGTACGTGTATGGGCCTAATGGTTATCCCTGTGTCATAAGAGGCGACCAGGGTTGCGTCAGGAAGGGCATCTGGCGTAAAACATGTGCCAAATCAGTATGCGGATCATAACGGATGATCCGCGTTGGCGACCCCTAACGGGAGCAGCCGAAAGAAGAAGAATAAGTAGTATGGGCCTAATGGTAACCGGACGTAGTGGCGTGCGCCTGTAATCCGGCTCCTGGGAGGCTTGGGTTGGAGGATCTTTAGAGAACGGGAGCTCTGCACTGGGCCGTGCTATGAGAGGGTGTAGGGCAGCCCAGAATCATGGCGAAACCCAATCCTTATCCCTGTGTCGTAAGAGGCGACCAGGGTTGCGTCAGGAAGGGCTTCCGGCGTAAAACCTGTGCCAAATCAGTATGCGGATCATAACGGATGATCCGCGTTGGCGACCACTAACGGGAGCAGCTGAAAGAAGAAGGAGAGTATGGGCCTAATGGTGTTCTCATGTGTCTAAGTTCCTTGTCAGGGAACATATATTATTGTTATATATTTTCATGTTCCTCTTCCCCCAAAAATTGTTTGTTTTGTGCTTATTTCATTTAAATGCCACGATTTTGATAATTATTGGGGAACATTTACATTCACATTAAGCTTTGCAATCACAATGGGTAGTGAAGAAATTTTGCCCACTTCTTAATCCCCAACCAGGTGTCGCCATGATGGGGGGCTTATATTTTGGGTCCTGTCGATTCATCTGTTCGTCTGGAGCCTCCAGTCGATAATGACTGGATGCATTTCCTTCATATGCGGCACATGTATGCAATAATATCTTGGCATGAGGCACGTCAAATGATTTTGGCATCGAAATCAATTTGGAATTTTGGCAATTCTTTAACAAATGCATTTAGGGAATAGAAAAGTACAGAAATGTATATGCTTTTGGGAACCATCATTTATTTATATACACTTTAACGTGTCCACTCCCTTCATACCACCTTGAACTATTTATTTAATTATATGCACTTCACCATCACCACCAAATCACCCTGAATTGTAAGCCTGGTGTTGGCTTCACAGTTAAGGTCGCTGGCTTGAGATCTTAGGGTCTTGAGTTTGAGCCCTTGTTGGTCCATTGAAATAATACCAGGTCGGTTGACTCAGCTTGTCATCATTGTGATGTTGGCATAAATGAGTACCAGCTTACTTAGAAAGAGTAATGGTGCATTGCATCAGTGGCACAGCTGTGCTTCAAGAAAATGATGTGACCAGCAGCTGCAGGCTGCATATGAAACAACAACAACTATTAATTATTGATTTATCTCGACACTTGACCATCTCCACTACATACATATTTATTTTGTTAATTACTTATTTTAATGCAATATATACAGTACATATCCCATAGTAAGGTGCAGTTGGGGGCTCTGTCCTCAATGAGGACTTGTATTGTTATTATTATTATTATTATTATGATTACTATTATTACAATGCTTGGGCCAAGTTATTGCTGATTACCTCCACCACTGAAGGTGAAAAGTGGTTGTCTTTTCACCCATCCGTCTGTCTGTAAACAGGATATCTCAAAAAGTTGTGGACGGATTCGGACGAAACTTGGTGGACAAGTTGGGTGTGTGACAAGGAAGAATTGGTTGAATTTTGATGAAGATCCGAATCCAGATCCAGAACCGACATTTTTAGATCCTCGTGGAGGATTCTCTAAGTCTTACTCACGTTGTTGTTCTTAATCTTCTTCTTGTGGACTTTTTTGTTTCACAGCCTTCAGTTTTCATCGAAACTTCCTGAAACTTGGCATATATATGTACAAATACCCTGCGCAGACAGTAACCATCTCCGATTTTGAACATTCCTCCAAGAAAAAAAGTTATGACGTCAAAATATCTCCGCTAATGGAAATCGCCTAAAAAATTATCTCCGAAACTCGGCAAGCTTTTTGAATTCTGTTTGCGGGAATCGAACAGGGCATTAGCAGAGATGAATTACCGCACATATGATACATCACTATGATGTCATATCATTTTTTATGACGTCATTCCTATTTTTTTTTTTTTTGTATACCTTGGTCGAGGCTCGTATGAGAGCTAACACACAACTCACAGCAAGGAGGCATGAGACAAGAGGGGCGGGAGTGGAAGGGACAAAACAGTGGGGAACAGACACATTAGGTGAACTGTGGAAGGGAGAGGGATGGGGATGGGACGGGGAACATGGCGAAGAGAAGATGGACATTTCAGGGACTTTCAGGAAGGAAAGTAGGAGAAATGAAGGAAGTGGGCTTGGGTGGATTATCGGGGGTAGAAAAGATCGAGGATTTGGATGGGGGAAGATAAGAGGTGGTGGTGAACAGCTGTTTTGAAAGCCTGGAGGGAAGAATGGGAAAGAATAGAGTGAGGAAGTTTATTCCAAAGGCGGGAAAAAAGAGGAATGAAAGAGTGAAGATGAGCAGTGATTCGTGATTTTGGTAGTTTTACCAGAAGGGGGTTGTTGGCGGACCTTGAGCGCCCTGTGGAAATGTGGTGGGGACAAATCGCAGAGAGAGCAGGGGGGGCAAGGCTGGAGAGGAGTCGGTAGAAGACAGAAAGACCACCAACCAACCTGCGGTGATTGAGTGAGAGGCCCAAAGACTCAGCTTCATTGCGGGAGATGCCGATGATCTTAAATGCCCTGGTTTCGACAGCGTGAAGCCGAGAAAGGTGGGAGGCAGGAGCACCAGCCCAGAGGGGAGAGCAGTACTCCATCCGGCTACGGACAAAAGCTTTGTAAGTGGTCAGGAGCTCAAGAGGGCCGAGGAAGGACTTAGCACGACGGAGGATTCCCAGTCGGCGACTGGCTTTTGAGGCGAGGTTGGAAATGTGACTTTCCCAGGAAAGGTCATGGCAGATAGTGAGACCTAGAAGCTTGAAAGAAAAGACTTCTTCCAGAGGATTGTTGAGAAAGTGGATGGGGGGGTTTTGTAAACGGTCCTTTCAACGAGACATAGTGAGAGTGTGAGATTTGTCTGGATTGAAAGACATGTTCCACGTGTTGGACCAGTTTGTGATTTTATCCAGATCTGCAGTGAGTGAAGAAGCTGCTGCTTGCCGGTCTGAGGGATGACAGATGGTACGGCAGAGGGTGGAGTCGTCGGCAAAGAGAAATAGAGGATTTTCCAGAGAGTCCGAGAGATCATTAATGAAAACCAGAAAAAGAACAGGGCCCAGAATGCTACCTTGAGGAACTCCAGCCTGCACAGGAAGAGGGGATGAAAGAACTCCATTTAGGGCCACACGTTGACTGCGACAGGAGAGGAAGTCTGCGAGCCATGAGTGGAGATGGCCTTGAATACCATGGGAAGAGAGTTTGGTGAGTAGGGCAGGGTGCCAGACTGTGTCAAAAGCACGTGATATGTCCAGGGATACGGCTCGGATTTCCTGTCTGGCATTGAGGACCTCCATCCATTGATGGGAGAGCAGAAGCAGCATATCCAGGGTAGAGTGACCTGGTCTGAAACCAAATTGATGATTGGAAATCAAGCCATTGGAGAAGAGGAAGGATTTCATATCTGAGGCGATGATGGATTCCATCACCTTGCTGATGATTGGGAGAAGGCTGATTGGTCTGTAGTTATAGGGATCTGTTTTTGCACCTTTTTTATGCAGGGCAGTGATGTTAGCAGATTTCCAAGCATATGGCAGATGACCTTGGGCAAATGAGAGGGTGAATAGAACAGAGAGAGGGTGAGCAAGAGCAGAAGAGCAGGCTTTGAGGACACGTGGGCTGATGCCGTCTGGACCGGTTGCAGAATCTGACTCGAGGTTTGAAAGCAAGCTCTCCACCTTGTCAGGAGAAAAGGATACAGAGTCCAGGGACAGTTGGGTGCGACTGCGTAAAGTGGGTAGAGATAGTGATGGGTTTAGGACACAAGATTTAGCTGCAAACACCGAGTTTAGACATTCAGCTTTATCACGTGTGGAATCAGCAGTGCGGCCATTTGAGGTAAGGGAGGGGATGGAGGGGGAACATACACCAGAAACAGATTTGATTAAACGCCACCAGGATTTTGAGGAGGGAGAGAGGTTTGAGAGTTCAGACTTGAGATGAGAAAGATGTTGTTTTCTGGCTCTCCTGAGGGTAGATACACACTTGTTCCGAGCTTTGTGGAAAGAACTGAGATTGCCCTCAGTTGGGTTTGCTTTCCATGAGGCAAAGGCAAGTTGTTTCAGGACAACTGCCTCACCACAAGCTTCAGTAAACCAAGGGCGGGAGGAAGGGTAAGACAACTGAACACGAGAGGGGATAAATCTGTGCATGAGGGAGAGCAAGTTTCTTTGAAAGAATTCCCAGGATGAGTTGATGTTTGAGAAAGTAGTGATAGGAGACCAGTCTGTAAGTTTGATGGCTGCTCGGAGACCCTGCCAGTCGGCTTGAGTGAAATGCCAGACTCGACGGCGGTGAGGTGGTTCTCTGATAACAGCCAGAGAGATGTCCACTTTAACAAGGACATGGTCAGAAGAACCAATTGGAGCGAAGGAAGAGCAGCAGATATTGTCAGGGAAATTTGTCAAAATCAGATCCAGAAGAGATGGAGTACCATTGGTTGAGATCCGGGTCGGGAAGTTGACCGATTGAGTCAGTCCCAATGAGTCGCAGAAAGCTTTTGCTGAGGTGCCATGGCAGGTGAGAGAGGTACCCACACCTAGCCAACTGGCATGATGACAATTGAAGTCACCACATAAGAGGAAGAGAGAGTTTGGATGAGAAGATAGAAGATGGTCCATGTTTTCGGATAGTGAGGTGTAGATGGAGTCATCACTGTTCGGTGGACGGTACAGTACACATATAAACATGAGGTGGGAGTGGAGGGGAAGCCGAAGCCAGAGGTATTCCTGGGGGTGTGGGGGAGTGAGAGCAGTGCATGGAGAGTGAGGAATAGAGTCTTTGATGAAGAGAGCAACACCTCCACCAGGACGAGGCTCAGGTCTGTCATACCGTAAGAGGGAGTAGCCAGGGAGAGATACTTGGGAGTCAGACACGTCTTGGGAGAGGAAAGTTTCTGTTAGGCAGATAATGTCTGGTTTGTCAGTGGCAACCTGTATGGAAAGATCTGAAAGGTTTGAGCGAAGGCCCCGGATATTTGAGGTCCATACTTTTAGTGAAGAGGTAGGGGAGGAGGCTTTGGGTGCAGGAGGTGGAGGGGGGAGGGTAGGACAAGGGATGTGGGGGGGGAGGTAAGGAGTGTTGTTGAAAGAGTGTGGGGGATTGCAGAATAGCTATGGGAGGGGGCCGGATGATGAGAAAAGGCTCTGTGATGCTGGGGGAGAGGGGGGACAAGAGACAAGGAAGAAGGCAGTTGAGGATTTGAGGAGGTGGAGTGAAGAGATGGAGGTGAGAGGGCAGTGGAGGGAGGCAGGTTGGTGGATGAGAGGGGGGCAACTTTGAGAAGGAAGAGTGAGGGGGATGAAAGGTGGGAGAAAGGTGAGGGGGATTTTTGAGAGAGGTGAGAGGGAGGCTTGGAGGGAGAAGAGTGGGATGGTTGCTTTGAGAGTGAGAGTGAGGGGTGAGGGGGGTGAGTTGGCACTGAATTTGGAAAAAAAGAATGGTTGATGGAAAGCGAGCATCCATGGCAAACTGTGGTTTTTAAAAGTTTTAGTTCAGAGATGCGATTTAACACAATTCTTGAAGGGTGCAATGAAGGCGAATTCAGAGCATGGAGAGAAGAAGCACTGTAATAGTTGGATTTTTTAGGCAAGGAATGAAGGAGAGCTCGAAATGAGAGCAGTCTGTTAAAATAGCAGAAGAGTAGTGCATTGTGAAACAGTAAAGAGTACCACATGTGTGAGAGAGGAAGATGAAGCATTATAAGATCGTTTTTGTTGTTAAAAATAATGTATGAGAGAGTTCAACAGATTAGGTCATGGAAGTGTAAAAAAAAAAAAAAAACGAGGAAGAAGACGAGGAGGAAGTTAAGAGGAAGAAGAAGAAGCAGAATCGGGAGAAGGGGAGAAGGTGAGCGTGTTGTTGTTGTTGTTGGTGTATATAAATATATATATATATATATATATATATATTTTTTTTTTGTTGTTAATATTAATATATGAGAGAGTTCAACAGATTAGGTCATGGAAGTGTAAAAAAAAAAAAAAAATCGAGGAAGAAGACGAGGAGGAGGTTAAGAGGAAGAAGAAGAAGCAGAATCGGGAGAAGGTGAGCGTGTTGTTGTTGTAGGTTTTTTTTTTTTGTGAGATAAGAAAGAATTAGTTGGGAGAATGGGGGATGTTTGGAAAGTGGGGAGGATCAAAATTGAAGGTAATGGGGAGGATAGAAAATGAAGATAATGGGGAGAAAAAATAAAAATAAAAAAAAATAAAAAACGATCGAACTAACAAAAACGAAAAAAACATTCCTATTTTTTGTTTCACAACCCAGAGTTTTCATCGGATCTTCGTGAAGCTTGCCATGTATATGCAGAAAGCCCAGGCGCAGGCAGTAACCATCTCCAATTTTGGAAATTCTTCCTAGAAAAAAAGTTGACATCATAATATCACCACTAATGGAAATCGCCTATACCATTATCTCCGAAACTAGGCAAGCTGTTTGAATTTTGTTTGTAGTCTAGAAGCCAAAATCTGTAGCTTGCCTAGAAAATAGGTTCGCTGCTGATTTCATGTTAGAATGGTGCAACTGGTGTTTTTGAAGAGTCTAGGCATGACCCAGTCTAGTTCCACTTGTTGCCAAGTCTGCATCTGAATATTATGGCCGCCATGACAGTAATCAATATGGCTGCCATCAGATTTAGTCTTTTTCTTACTGCAAATTGTACTAGCCAGAAATTTGTCATGATTGTGAAATACTATGTAATTTGACACGAGGAACACTATTTTGTGCTTTATTTTTGTACTGGATCACAACTTTTCACATAATTGACAACTTAAAGACGAAATTGAAAATGCACATACAAGCAACAAATGTGAAAAAGAAAATGTTTAGCACTATTGATGGAGATGGGTTTACAGTCAGTCAAAGGTTATTTCAACAGCTGTCAGATTCTTTCTAACACAAAATTACGTTGCTTTGCAGAAGAGAAAAGTGTTGTGAGAACACCCAAGTACAATTTTCAGAGCTATTGATCGGCTTGTACACTGAACGGGTTCCTACAAAGGGCTTTGCATCCACATGCTTTCATGCAAGGCAGTCCATTCCGTGTACATTTGCACCGTCTGAACCTGTCACTGCATGAAATGCCAGAAGTGACTCCCTCTGCGAATCTGGGATAGTGATGGAGTCAATGGGAATGTAGTGTTGCTTTTTGGGTGTCCCTGCATTCATCCAGAGAAAGGGACTGAGATGCGGCTGATAGGCAACAAGGAGAATGAGGACATCAGTGTCCTGAAGCCACATGAATAATGTCTTGGCAGATGCTCAGAACTTTGTTCTTGGTATCTGTCTCATCCGCTTCTTCATTGTCCATCTTGTCAGTGCTGTCACCACCACAAAGAAGCTTTACAAGCATGTACAGGGTTTCAGGTACAATTCGCTCTGCATTTTCTGTGTTCAGTCCACCGATAATGCTATGCCCTGGAGAGTGTTTTACGTCACTGTAAATCTTTATGCCCACTCTGAAGATCCAGCTAAGGATTTCGTTCTCATGATGAGGCAGACTGCACTGGGCCAATTCATCTTCTTCAGAACTTTCACCTTCTTCAGATAAATCATTCACGGCGGTTCTCATGGCAAACTTTGTCACAGTTGAGGACGCAACTATGAGGGGTTTTGTGACATCCAATGGCTGCACAAATGTCACCTTGTCACTACCAAAGTGAACCTCCACTTTCTGCTTGAAATTGTAGCTTTTGTAGGCTCCAGCCTCAATTCCAAAATCATTCAATAACAGCATGCTGTAGTGTTCCCAGATGTTTTTCAGGGTAAACACATGTCCCTTCTGCAGCTCTTTCTCAAGCTGGTTCATCACATTTCTGAAACAGATGCTTTCAGGACACTGGTTTTTCTCTCCACTCTCCTTTTTATACTTTCTGCGAAAAGAAACATAACACTTGAGGTGATATTCACCTTCAGCTGCCATCCAGTCTGAAACACCTGCAAACCTGTGACGCATGGTGGGGTCAAATTGGGCCAAACTAAGCATCCTGGATGATGTGTGATCAAATTCAACATTTTTCAGGACACCAGCTTTTCCAGGAATGTCAGTCTGGCTGAAAGCGCATTTTGACCAATCCATAACGCTGTGCGCGGATCTTAGTGACTTTGGGACATGGTATTTCTCTGAGGAACCTGATGTTGTGGGTATCTCTTCTGCGTAAGTCACAGATTGTGGCTGAATCCTTGACTTCAGTCTGTCTATTTTTTGTGCGTGAGAAAAGTCACTATAGCAGAATTTGTGGCATTGAATTTTTTCGACGTGCTCCGGTACAGAATATTTTCTGATTCTTGAGAATGAGTCAACATATTTAGCGTCATTATATTTCTCTCTTTCTTTGCAACATTCAGCTACAGTTTTCACACCAACGATTGTAGTCTTTCGAAGTGGCGTTGACTTGCTAGTTTTTGAACTGTCCTGGCAAATAAAGCATTTATTCCAGTCTACATGCTCTTCTTCTTCTCGATCCCTTGAACCACCTGTGAGAAATCTTGCGGCTTTCATTTTTCAGTTAGTCCTGGGTAACAGAAAAACACACAGTTATGTAGTTTAGGTTCATTTTATAGCAAAGTTGTAAAATTCATTGATTGTGGTTTGTATAATCAGACATTCTAATTCGAGCCTGAACATTTCTTTAAAAATAATATAGTGAAACACAAGTCATATTATTTTTAGAAAGTGGATGGAGCAATGTTTTTTTCTATACTCCCATCAGCTCAGGCATGCTCAAAAACATGGAAATCGACCCTAATTTTGTAATTTCATGTCAATTTGCGGCTGAAATATGACGAAAAGTGTATTTAATGGCGACCATTTTGTAAACTGTCATGGCGGCCATACTATCCATATCCAGAGTTGGCAACAAGTTGATTCACGTTTCTGTGTGTCTGGACAGTCAATTTACACCTGTTGCACTATTCTAACACGGAATCAGCAGGGCCGTACACTATTCTGCATTGGGCCTCCTGACTATTGCGGGAATCAAGCCGGGCATTAGCACAGATAATTTATCACAAACCTGATACATCACAATGACGTCATATTCGTTTTTATGACATCATCATTAAGAGGACGAGGATCTTAGCTCATTTGAGCTTGTTTAAAGTGATTTTCACCATTGAGTGGACGGGCTAAAAGCAACATAAATTACACAGTGGCGTGAAAAAGTATTCACTGCTTCAAAGATTTCACAATTTGATGCCACTGAGCTTATTCCATGATGTTTTCAAACCAAATTTAATATATAAAGTCTTCACAATCTACTCCAAAGTGATAAAGCTGAAAAATGCAGATAAAATGTGAATAAGTTTGAATAACAGAGAAAATCAGATGATTCTCAGTTACATAAGTGTTCAAACTCTTTGCCTAATGAACCCTAAATCACTTCAGGAGCAAACTATTTGTTTGAAAGTTTACAAAATAAATGTGATAGGTTTCACCTGTACGTAATCAGTGGTATAAATTAAAAATTAAGCTCCCACACTTATATAAGGAGTTTTAAGGTGCAAATCACTTGGTAAACCAACAAGGCAAACATGAAGACCAAGGAGCTTTCCAAAGAAGTCAGACATAAAGTGGTGGAGAAGCACCGTTCAGGAGAGGGTTAAAAGAAGATTTCAAAGTCACTCATTCTCCCTTTGAGATGGTGAACTCCATCATGAAGAAGTGGAAGACATATCATTTCACACAGACTCCACCGAGATCAGGTCACCCACCAAAACTCAGCAGCCGGGCAAACAGGAAACTGATTTGGGGTGTCACTGTAAATCCAACAATGACTTTGAAAGATCTGCACGGCTCGATGTCTTAAACGGGGATCAGTGTTCATCAATCAACAATATCCTGTTCCCTTCACAAAGCTGGACTCATTGGACAGGTGGTAAGAAAGAAGCCATTACTGAAAAAGATGCATCTAAAAGTTTGTATGGAGTTTGTGAAAAAGCATCTTAATGATACTACAGGCATGTGGAGAAACTTTTTGTGGTCATGGGTGGACTAAAGAGAAAATAAATGGTCTTGAGTGGCCAAGTTGAACATTTTTGGTGAAACTTGAACATTGCAGTCCATCAACAATCCCCATCAAACTTGGCAGAACTTGAGCAATTTTCACCTGAAGAATGGACAAATATTTCACCATCTCACTATGCAGAGCTGCTAGAGACCTACACAAAACACTCATTGCAGTCATTGCTTCAAATGGTGCTTCCACCAAGAACTGACCTCAGGGGATGAATACTTTTACAACCAGTGAATTTTGATTTGTACATATTTTTTTGCAGGTATTCCTGATATGTAACCTCCTTCAACTATAACTGTTTATTTTCATCTCTTGAGTTATGAATATAAAAGTTCATTTGGAAAAATTGTTTCTTCATAATTCGTAATTCATCTAAATGTGACATTATAGGTCGGGGGTGAACACTTTTGCAAGCCACACGTGCAGAATGACATTTCAAAACGTTATAGACGAGTTATGACAAAACTTTGTGGAGGAGTTTGTAGGTGACAAGAACAAGCCGATTAGATTTTGGATCAGGTCTGGATGCAGATCTGGCACATCAGTGGGATACAAAATGTAAACAGTTCAGCCTGGCGGAGGTATACGCTCGACCATGTGTCGTTCGAGTTGTATCCTGTGTCACAATCAATGTGAAATGTAACTTTGTTGGCCATAATTTTAGCTCACCTGGACTTTCGTCCAGTGAGCTCATGCGATTGAGCAGTGTCCCGAGGTGAGTCAATCCGTCAGTCAGTGAGTCAGTGAGTGAGCTTGTAAACACTTCAGTCATTATCGCTTGAACCAAAAACACTATTTTGATGAAACTTGGCCACAAACTTCATATCTGATGCCTAACAAAGATGTATTGACAGCATTCAAATCTCTACTCATAAGGGGAGTCTATGGGGTAGGGGGGGAGTTGATCCCCCAAAATAGGGATTTGCTCTCTTCTCCAAAACTACACATATGATTTGGTTTGCACACAACCTTCATCACCCATGACGTAACAAAGTTTATCGATCGTATCAAAAACTGCACTCATTAAAGGGGTCTCCGAGAGGGGGTCGACTCCCCAAAATAAATATTTACGGTCTCCTCTGCAACCACACACACACACACACACACACACACACACACACACACACACACACACACACACACACACACACACACACACACACACACACACACACACACACACACACACACACACACACAATGAAACTTAACCACAACCTTCATCACCCGTGATGAAGCAAAGTTTATTGACCGCATCAAAATCTGCGCTCATTAAAGGGGTCTATGGGGAGGTTTTTTGACCTCCAAAATAGGTATTTCCTCTCTTAGAAACTACACACCCAATTTTAATGAAACTTGACCACAACCTTCATCACCCATGATTTACCAAAGTTTGTTCATGGCATAAAAAGATGAGGGTCTTGGGGGGGGGTCTGAAGGGGGAGGGGAGTTAAGCCCCCAAAATAGGTATTTGCTCTCTTCTTCAAAACTACACACACAATTTCAATGAAACTTGACCACAACTTTCATCACCCATAATGTACTAAAGATTGTTCACGGCATAAAAAAAATCAGCCTTAAAGGGGGTGTGCAAGGGGTTTCAGTGACTGTTGCTCCTAATCCAGGTGAGCTTCAGGACGTGTGGTCCTATTTTTAGTTGTCAGATCAATTGAAAGATTAACTTTTTCCTCTATCAATGGGTATAACTTTGCTGTTTATTTTTAATGATAATGTTTTGTTGTACACATCCCTCATCCTAAGTGTGGGTTATAAAAGTGGTGTGTGAATGACCAGGGATCCAATGATCATTGCTTCAACAGCAACAGGTGAGATGATCTGAAGAATGGGATCAAGTACCATGTGTACACAAACGAGGATAGAGATTTAATAAAGTATTCTTCAAACGCGGTCATACAGCACTTTCTACATCATCTCCGGCTGATTTCGGAGCTGAGACACGTTGTTTATATTCCCGTCTCGATGAAGAACAAGGAAATAATGGGCAGACACATGTATTTCATGAAATATTAAACTGGGTCACCAGCCACAACAGTTCTGTCATGGTGTAATCAGGCTGGAATATAAATTAGGTTGCTTATAGAGTAGCAAGACATCCTGTCAAAACTTGTCAAAGCTAACAATAAAAGGGACAAACAGCATTATATTTAACCATTAATAACCATCTGTATATGAATGTATGATATACTCTTCTGAGATGATTTGACCGAAGAAGCTGAAAGTTTCGGTCATTAAACATGAAGAGCAAATGTCAAATTCAGTTTTTGCCAAGTTTTTACTTTGTTCCTCAACTGTCAGGTGGATAAATATATTTTCTAATATTTGGTTATTAAATCCCTATTATTATTTTCAAGGGGGACATGTTATTATCTTTATGATTATTTATACCATAGCAGAGTACCCAGCCTACAGGCAATCTTGTTCTAAGCATGCAACATGTTTTTCTGATACATCCCTTTATTCAGACGGTTTTTGGCAACAGAGCGCTGCTTCGATCACTCCCAAAAATAAAATTAACTGGGGTTCTGTATATGAAGTGAAAACATGCATACTGCTTATGTGCAGAAATAATACATTGTGGTTATTTCGCTCGGATGATTACCAGGATGAAGATCTAACCTAACCTCTGTCCACAAACGTGGCTTGAGGTTATGTTTTCACCCTGCCCTGTCCCCGTCTGTCTGTTTGTCTGTCTGTAACCAAGATATCTCAAAAAGTTACAGATTCAGATGAAACTTGGTCGACGGGTTGGGTTTGTGACAAGGAAAAATTGCTTCAATTTTGATGAAGATCCAGATGCGGATCTGGATGTGATAAAAAATTTTTTAAGTGATTCTTCACCATTGAATGATTGGGCTAAAACCGATATATAGCACGATGGCTCAAAAAGCTATGGAACGATTCGGACGAAACTTGGTGGACAAGTTGGGTGTGTGACAAAGACGCATCAATTCGATTTTGGTGAAGATCTAAATCTGGATCCGAGAGTTTTGAAAAAAAATTAAATTGATTCTTCACCATTGAGATATGGGGCCAAAAAACTATGTGTCGCATGTTATGTCAAAAGGTTGTGGATGAGTTATGACAAAAGTAAGAGAACGAGTTGGTTACGTGACAAGAATAAGCCGATTCGATTTTGGTTCAAGTTGGGATTCCGATCCGGCCTATTGGTGGGATATAAAACGTAAACTGTTCACGCTGACAGAGGTATGCGCTCTACCGAGTGTCGTTCTAGTTCCGAATGCATCCACCCTCCCCCCAAAGGAAAAAAATGCCAAGATGGGTGAAATTTTTTTTTCAAATCTTGATGGAGTCAAACGACACTTGCACATGCACAACTTCATGGTGCCCTCATTAACACTGCACATACTGTAAGTATCAGGATAGCCATATAGATCAAAGGTAGCTCGTTCACTTCTCGTCGAGGTTTGTAAAAAATAAATAAATAAATAAATTTACATCTTGGTGTTTTACAGACAATCATGCTCAATAAAAGAAGCCATCTGACAAAGGAAGTTAAAAGCTGGTTGTCCTGTCTTCAATCACTCACTTATGAGCATTCAATATTCCACGATACCTTTCGCAAATAAACAAAAACTAACGAGAAAGCATATGAAAATGCAAAGCCCGTCCACGTCCACTTTGTATTCAAGCTTCTTCTTCTTCCTCTTCTTCTGTTTGCTAAATCTGACGAAAACAGCTCAAAAATTATTTTACGATTTGAGGTGACCTTGACCTTTTGATTAAAAAAAACAAACAGTTGGCTTCTAGCTTTTGATTGGTGAACCAATTCAGTGAAACAATTATTAAAATTATCAGTCATTTGTTTGAAAAGTGATGATTTTACATGATGCTGACCTTTGATCTTTAGACCAAATAATTAATTGGTCTTCTCCATATTCTCAAAATAAATCTTTGTTGGAAATGTGATTACGAAAGCTCAAATAGTAAAAATAAAAAATAAAACTTTATGGCCCGGACAGACACACAGACACACAGACACACAGAAGTGACAGCAAAACGCCATCTCCCGCTGAGCAGAGGACAGGATATCTAACAAACAAATAAAAAAATGGCCCATAGGGCCAGGACTTGACGAAATTCATAAGTGATCATGACTACCATGAAAAACCGTAGATAGCACTTACCATGTTAAATTAAAATACCTGTCACCTCTGTAATCCGTAACGGATGTAACCAATTTTTAATCCAGTCAAAGATACTCCCCTCCTACGTCTGTGTTTCAAATTTAAAAGGAATCCGTTAAGATTTGGTGGAAACATGAATTTTTGAAAATCGGCCCATGCTAAAAGATACAGATTTTCGCGATTTTCAGGAATTTTTCTTGACCTTGACATGTCAAAAGTTATAGGGTTCTATTCTGGTGGCCAATAAGTCCATTGGTGAAGTTCCATGACATTCCGACTCGAAATGCGACCTGTAGAGCGAGACGTACACACAAACAAACAAACAAACAAACTGAACTGACCAACATACTGGACAAAATCCAGAATTTCGTCAAGTAACAAACACCTTGTCCATTGTGCACTATTACTCTCACTAAATTCCAAATTCAAAATTCCTGCTTCCTGGTTCTGTGCCTAAAGCTAGCTGTAGCTGACATGAATGGCTTCAGATGGCAGACTAACTGACTACAAACAGGACCAACCTGCATACTGTGAACAGCATGTTGGAAACATCAATGCTATTCATTTCCAGAAGGATACGAAAACATTTGGATGAAGAACTAATGCTGTCAAAATATCCAGGATGTCCTTGTGCACAGATTTGACTTTCTGAACCAACATGCAAGTTTTCATGAAATAACTTTGTAATAAATGCATAGTTGTAGAAGCTTTTGACATTTTGTCAGGTAAATTTTGAAGGCTTTTCCGTTCAACACACCACATCTCCCTCAATTTTCACGATAAATCCATATTCCTTTTGAAGCTTGGAGCAGAAGCCATTTCAGGAAACTATTACTTGTGAATCTTGTTTTGCCGTTAGTAGACACATTTGGGCAACGCCCAGAGTACACTCTGTCTTTTCTTTTTCTCATGACAGCAATTTGTTTGAATAATTTTGCACTTTGTGCGCACACACGCACATGCACACGCACTCACACACACTTTACAGAGCGTCAGTTATGATGAAGCAGTCGCTTAGCAAGGGTTATAATCCTGGACCGGTCTCCTCTATTAAACAGGGTACTCGACTGAAGGGACGATAACTCGAATCCTTTTCGTGCTAGCAGATGAGACACCCAGTTTAACACCCATCAAGTTTGTACGGAGGAATTCAAGGATAAAGAAGAACCAGATAAATAATCTCTTGCATTTTAACAAAATACTTTGAACAATTGAATTTGGTCAAACAATGAATAGCAAAACAAATTTTGTTTATATTACTCATGTTAATCTGCTCATCCTTTATGCTTTATAATATTCACTGCAAAGAATGTCAGTGACATCTTTTTATGCCTCCGCTGACCAAAGTCGCCAGACGCAATGTTTTTTCGGATTGTCCGTCTGTCCGTACATCCGTCCATGCTAATTTTCTCCGTTTTCTCTGCAACCACTAATCTGATTGACGCAAAATTTTAACCACAGGTGCCGACTATTCATGTAAAATGTCGGAATGACAATTATGATGTCATTGGTCACGTGCCGTGGCAGCTATGTTGGAAAGAAGGAAAAAAACTTTGAACCTCCATCTCTGAAACCGTTCCATGGAAAAATTGAAACTTGGCACTTGTCAAGTGTTCCCCATGAGAAACAAGCGACATTTTTGATGATGTCATAGGTGGCATCGTTATGACGTCAAAATTGTATTCGTCACAAACTTTATCTCATCAGTATGAAAAGTTTTGAAGGTCATCGATGGCTAAATTGTATGTGGGAAAACATTGATGATGTCATCAGTCACGTGATTTGGCAGCCATATTGTTTTTAACATAAAAACCTTCAAAAATCTTCTTCTCCAAAATGGCTGAACAGATCAAGGTGAAACTTTACAGGTATGATCACCTATCCATGAGGAACAAAAAGTTCTCCAGATATGACATCAAGGTTACATGGTCTGGTAGCTATGATTGTTTTTTGACGAATAAACCTTTAAATCTCTTCTCCATAATGGCTTGACAGATTGAGGGGAAAGTTCACCTATCTCATGTGTTCCCCAAGCCTTGAGAATACCAGTGTGTTCACAAATAATTGAGGTCACATGGTCTGACAGCCATATTTGATTGAAGAAAAATCTTTCAAATTTTTTTTTCTCTTGAACCACTTCATCAATCGATGTAAAATGTCACAGCTATGATCTAGTGGTCATGTAGAATATATGTTTTACATTTCAACCTTGTTAGACACATGGTCTGGCAGCCAGAATTATTTAATATTTTGAATCTGGTTCAGGGATTTAAATCAAACTTGGTACAAGTATTATAATGATGTAATAATGTGAACAGAGACATATCTGGCAATGTCACTACATCGAAGAGTGTCCTTCTAGTTCTTAGATGTCTTTGCTTCTTTAAAATAAGGAACCATGTGATTCCTTAACTCATCTGGCATCATTTTGACCAATTTGATATGATTAACGTGAAGCTGAAAGACTCCCAAGCAGATTGCGTCGGCCTGGGTGATTGCAGGCAAAAAAAAATGAAGACAAGCAATATTATGCGATGATGATGTGGACATGTGAAGGACAGAGCCGTGTCTGAAGCCAGGGGAGATACACGAGCAAGGGCTTCCTTGGAAGAAAATAAATAACTTAGTTACACTTGCCTGGACGGTTTGTGAATAGTCTTTCCAATCTATGCTTAGTGCAATAAGATTAAATAATTTTCAGCAAAACCTTGGGTCCAAGATGTCTGTGGACCGGACACCGGGTTAATTTGAGAAGCCCTAACCCCCAAAACAACACAATGAAAAAAAAATTTGTGTTCAAGAGATAGCACAACAGATGTTACGAGTTCTAACTTGATGAATAACTTTCTTCTTGTTATTATTATTATTTTTTATCTGCGAGGGATTGACTTCGGATACAGCCATGATTTTCGGAGTGTTTAGACATCATTCAAGTGCTGCATAAAGCAATCAAAATATTTAAATAGCGAGGGAATGGGCATCACAATGCACACATACTGAATGGTTTGTTTCACAATCATGGTGCACTCACTGTTCACTCGACAGCTGGAAATGGGGGAATTGCTTCCATTTGCTTAAATGAAGCAAAATCGGCTTTCTTTTCCTAACCTATCTCACATGGCAAATCATTCCTTGGTTATCAGAGGTTGGATGATTTTGTCGCACAATTTGCATTGGGAAGTGGGGATGTTAGCTTGTTACACCTCATCTTTTTTGTTTTTGCATGCATAGTCAAGGCTTGGGAAAAAGATTGCACGCATAACAGATCAGGATACTACATTACAAAAGAAACAGCCAGAGGAGAAGGGGGAAAATCAGAGCGGATGGAGAAAATAGATGGAGACGGACAAACAAAGGATGCAAGTAAAGATAAAGGGTAGGTGAGAATGCAAGGAGTGGAAAAGATGGCTACATCAGCAAAATATTTTCTATGCCGTATAATGTATTGCATGTACATTTGTAAATTGTCACACAATTCAGCGGAAGCTGCAAAGTGATAATCAAGGTGAACTGAACTGAAAATTTTGGGAGGGGTTGGGGTGGTTGAACGGGTGTAGAAAAGACCATGGTTTTGGACGAGGGATGATCTGAGATGATGGTGAACAGCGGTCATTAAGACCTGGAGGGAAGAATGAGATTGAAGAGCATGTAGAAGTTGGTTCCGCAGGTAGAAAAACAAGAGGAACGAATGGGTGGAGGTGAGCAGTGGTTCTGTGTTTTGGCAGTTTCACTTGGAGGGGGTTGCTGGTGGACAGCATGCATCCTACTGATTTCTTGGTGGGGACAAAGCACAGGGAGGGCAGAGGGTGCAAGACCAGAAAGAAGGTGGTAGAAGACAGAGAGACCACTGACCTGTCTGGGATGGAAAAGTGATCAGCCCATCGACTCAGCCTCATCGTAGTAGATTCCAATAATCTTAAAAGCCTTGGTTTCCATGATGTCAAGTGGAGCAAAGTGTGAGGCAGGGGAGCCAGCCCAGAGGGGATAGCAGTGCTCCATCAAGCTGTCAATGAAAGTCTTGTGGGAGGATAGGAGTTCACGTGCCAAGGAAGGACTTTGCCCGATGTAGGAAGCCCAGTCGGCGGAGGATTCAAATGTTCTCGAATGTCTGGCTTTGGAGGCCAACTTTGAAATGTGGCTTACCAAAGAGAGATCATGGCTGAGAGTGAGACTCAAGAGTTTGAATGTTTGAATAACTGAACTTCATCGAGAGGGTTGTTGAGAAAGTAGATGGAAGGATTTGTGGTATGGTCATTTCGGAGAAAGAGAGAAAAAAAAAAACAAAGAGAAAGAGAAAGAGAAATCTCAGGGTTAATAGGCATATTCTCAGTGTTTGACCAGTTTGTGATTTTGTTAAGGTCTGAAGAGAGGGAAGAGGCTGCTGCCTGGGATTTTCCAGAGTCAGAGAGATCACTGATTAAGAAGAACTTTGCCGCAGTAGCCATCAAACCATGTACTTTGTGTTGTTGTTGTTTTACAATTTGGCCTTTTTTCTTTCATGTCTAAATTCTTCCCTTTTCATTGATAAAGCATTAAACAAATCCACATATTTTAATCTACATCTGGGGAATAATCATGATATTGATGCAAATCTTTTCAGAAATCCTCTATGGATCAACATTGAACGGTACATGCAATGTTCCACAGGTATGAATCTGTATTACCATTACTCCTTGAGTGGCCCCAATTATTTCCATCTTCTTATGGGGCTGTCGGGGAACGTTTTTGGCCCAAATCATCCACAAATCAGCTCACCAACAGGTCTGATGTTTACCTGATGGTGACAACAATCTAGAATTTGTTCAGGGTACCCATGATAAGTCGCCTACTCCTCATGAAAGACACCGTGGGATATTTAGTCTCCACTAGGCTGGAATCAGCAGAAGGGACAACCATCTTAATGCCCATCGAAGGGATGACACATTTATTGATGCAGCAACCTAACTACAGATCACCAGACAATTTAAACTCGGGTCAGGAACCGAACTCAGACTCGGCAGCTTAAAGGCAAGTGCGCTACCTCTGCGCCATTCTGTCAGATCAAAGTACACATTTCTACCAAACCCATAACCTTTCACCAATAATACATTTGCGAAACAAAGCAACATTTTTGTTGAAGTAATAATAATATAATTAACTAAGAGAGAAAAAACATGTACACACCTTCTCTGAATCCTAATCATAGCTGTTACTACAATGCCATACATGGAGAAGGGGGGATGAGGAGGGAGTGTCAGGAAAAGCACAACCTGTCATGAACAATTCCATAACTGAGGATTACACTTTTAACAGGGTTTTGCCATTGCAACCCTCGATCAGGGCAGGAATTTGAAATCGGGCGATGGCACCAGCACACAACAGCTTATATTTTTGAAGAATACCATGGGATCTCGCATGCTATCAGATGGGACAGCTGTATTAACCTGTATTATAACTGTATTAAATTAATTAATCTCCCCCCCCCCACACCATTTCCCCTTACACCCTGTCCATTGAAGGATGGCCTACCAATTAATGCGACACTTCCCGCAAGGCCGAGGAATGACAGTTTATAGTTGAGCTGGGAATCAAACCCATGTGAGGCAGCTCAAAGTTGAGTAGGCTACCTCTCAGCTGCTAACTGCTCGTCAACCCCCAACTGCTAACAATTACATGAGTTGAAAAAGTAATGTTTTGTAATATAATGCAATGTATTATGAACTACATGTTTATTGCACGTTTTACAAGTTCCATTTACTATGCCAATAAGTTTCAATTCACTTTTTATGATGTCATAAACCAGTCTGTCAATCACATAATAAGATGTGATTTATTGCATGATCCCTGAGATGTTTATACGTTTCAAAAATAATCAAGATAAGCTTTTTGATTGTTCTCGAATACAGTTTAAACATTCAAGCCTCTTATAAGATACAGGAAAATTCCACCGGAATGGTGTCATATTTTGGCCTCGCATACCCAGGAAACTCACAGAGTGGTTACACTTTTATTGGAGTTTTATTGAGGGCTGAATCAATGAGAACAAGTAAAAAAAAAAGACAATAGCCCACGTTATTTTAGTTATTTTGCTGAACGGAGTTAAAGGGCAAGCCCAAATTTATGTACAACTAAAATGGCCGTCAGTCTACCAGTCGGCCATCTTTGATCAGATTGAAAATAAAGTGAGGTGCAAGTGTATGCCATCATGTACTGTGCTTGGACCAAGTTTGAACAAAATCGGACCATGCATGTATGAAAAATGGTTGGGGGACACATTTAAGTAACAAAATGGCTACCAGCCGGCCATCTTGAATCTGATCTTGGCAAAAAAATGATGTGCATATGAAAGCCATCATTATCTGTGTGCCAAGTTTGAACAACACCGGTAATTGCATGTCGGAGAAATGGTTGAGAACATGCTCAACATCGGGAGTTTTTTTTTTTTTTTTACAACTAAAATGGCCACCAGTCAGCCATCTTTGATCGCATCATGAACCAAAATGATGTACATATGCATACCATCATGTGTTGTCTTTTTGACAAGTATGAATAAAACCGGTCCATACATGTCCGAGATATGGTTGCGGACACACACACACACACACACACACACACACACACACACACACACACACACACGAAAATCAAGACCAAATCCATAAGCCCCGTTTCGGACTAAGGACTAACTCCAATGGGGGCTAATAATCCAGTGCTGTGTAGTGGATACTCATTTGGTGGGACTTCCCACTTATCGTTAAAGCTCATCGCTCGTGCTATTAGCTTAATCTAACAAATTCCAATGAGCACTTGCAGAATTGCTTGTTTGCTTACGAACATTATTGCTTGAAGCTGCAATGAGACAAGTCTTTGGGGGAATCTGGACCCGAAACAGTCAGCTATTATCTCTCCTGGTGGCTTTTCATATTGTGAAGTAGTAGTCTTAAATATTTCAACTTCAATGGCACAAAATTGATCTTCATCCTGAAAAAGTAGATTTTATTTTGACTACATTTAAGCAGTTTTGTCCAGCTTGTTGTAATGTTTTACTTCCAGCATGTACAAATATGTTAAGTAATCTCTGCAATTCAATAAATGGAATAGCCTTCTGAACCTAGAGCATTCAACACTTCCCAATTGTCAGGTGAGTATCCTTTTAAGAACTGCAGTGTGTTTTGTAGTGTTAGTGATACACATAGACATGACAATTGACATTGTAAATATCTTCATTTCATCTGTATAATGCAGTTTTACTCAGTGATTTGCACTAATATTCAACTATTTCTTTGCAGAAACAAGTTCCTGGGTCTTGTATGACAATTAACTATGCCTCAAACCCAGGGAGCACACAAACTATCCGATTTTCAAAGAGGAGAAATTGTTGACCAATCAAAATGTGGAGTCAGCCGGCGTCAGACAGCTCAGAACATTGACATTCCACTTTCTACAGTCAATCGGGTGATTGAACAATTCACCAATGAAGGCAAGGAATCCACAGCTTCCCATTCTGGTCGATCTGGGTCATCAGAAAGGTGTCTTTGAGCTGTCAAGTGGTCCATTGAGAAAACTCCCCATTGCAAGGCAGCAGTTGTTGCAGAAGAGGTCCAAGTTAGCTCAAGAACTGCCGTGCGGTATCTTCTTCAACTGGGCTACTATGGGAGAGCAGCTCAGAGAAAAACCTCTTCTTAGATGAGCTAAAATTCAAAGTAGAAAGAAGTGGGCTGACGAGATGGCCAACAGGCCCTTGGAGTTATGGCAAACTCATTTTTTTCAGATGAGTTGCAGTTTGCTCAATTTTCTGACAGTGGGTGCATATGGGTCTCGCGATTTCCCAGTCAAGAGTTTTCTTCGAACCGATTGTAGCCAACTGTCAAACAGGGTGGTTTTGCAGTGATGGTTTGGGGAGCAATCTGAAGTGCTGGTCAATCAGAGCTTGTAGAGAGTGTTGGCAACATCAACTCTACGACACATTTCTATCCTTGAGGATGGACATCTCCCTGTCTTCTCCATTAGTCAGATGGTCAAAAACAACACTGTTCATGGAAGATGGAGCTCCATGCCACACTGCAAAAAAGACCAAAGAATGACAGGACAAAAATGGGATCAAATGACCTCCATGACAAAGTCAGTCTCCTGACATGAATCCCATTGAACACCTCTAGGTCATATCGGATCGAGCTGTGCAGAAAAATTCCAGGAAACCAACATCACGGGCAGAATTGCAAACCCGTTTGCGCGAAGCCTGGGCAGAAATCCCACAAGAGAAAACTTGAGAACTCATTAGTTCTATGTGTGAAAGAGTAAAAGCATTGAAATCTGCAAATGGCAAGTCCACAAAATACTAGTGTATGTATTAAAATGGATCAAATCTACTTCAAATATTAAATAAATAAATTCTTTAAAAATCATGATGTCTATTTACTTCTGTCATGTCTTTGTTTGTATATATATATATATATATATATATATATATATATATATATATATATATATATATATATATATATATATATATATATATATATATATATATATATATATATATATATAGAGTCAGTTGTGGCAAGGGTAAGTCATAATGGTTGCGATTGTGTGACAATCATCTGGTCGATAGTGACAAAATAAATTACGGCAACACAGGCCTCCAACAGCCACCTTCGGCGAAAGCTTTGGTGTGCACCTGGAGCACAAGTGAGGTTGCATTTGTTGATGATGGGCCAATTACAGGGGTCAGGGTCGTGGCAGACAAGTTTTCATGGGAACTGACGATAATGGAACGATAAAAATTTTCCCTCCTTTTTCGGTTTACAAACCCTGAAAATGGAAGGTATATCATTATCCCTGCCAGAGGAGAGGTTATTGCATTTGGGTTCATTTGTCCGTTTGTCCACACAGAACGTGAGTACTTTGTCTATTAATTGCATACCAATGAAATTACAATGGCAATAATAATGATAATGAAAATGGTACAGAATAATAATGATAATTACAATGTTGATAACAATTATGGTAGTAATGAATAACGATCGTGATAATGAACCATAATGATAGTGATGATTATAACGATGATGGTAATGTTTCATAAGCAGCCTGTGGCTGCTGGTAGCATAATTTCTGGAAGCACAACTGTGCTGTTGATGCAGTGCCCCCATTACCAGTAAGCTGGTACTCATTTTGCTGATCAATACAACAGAAGGATGACAGGCTGAGTCAACCCACATAGTGTTAATTCAACGATCCAGCCACCTTAACCATGAAGCGCGCACCAGGCTTATGATGGTAATGATGCATAATGATAATGATTAAAATAATAACACATAATAATGATTGTGATAATGATCCGTAATGATTGATTATGATTATGATAATTATAATGATGATAATAATGATAATCATACATAATAATAACGATAATAATGATAACGATAATACTAAATAATGATAATAATAGTACATAATGATAATGATAATAGTACATAATGATAACGATAATAGGACATAAAGACAATGATAATGTTGATTATGATAATAATGATCATGATGATAATAAAGATAATGATAATTATGATGACAATAATGTTACATGGTTATAATGGCACCTGAGTATGTCCATTAATTACGTACTAATGATATGCGAGTACTACATCTAAGAATTACATTTCATTGGAACATGAGTGTGTCTATTAACAAGTCTGGAGACGGCGATGGTTCACGAGCAATGAACACGGTTAGCCTTTTTTATTTTTTGACCTTCGAGGGGACGCCACAGGCAAACTGGCGGGAATCGGGAAAAACGTAAAGGATGAAAGTTGTAGTACTCGAAGAGCACTACTGGCATACCAACTTTCATTCGAAGCAGTTGAAAACCCTAGGAGCTCGATGCCCAATTTATTGATTTTTTTGACATTTTCTAAGTTCGTGACCTTGTGACTTTGACACGAAAATGAAAAATCGAGCTCCGTGCGGCTATGCAGGTGCCATTGGGCTAACCAAATACCGAAACCCCTGCCAGATTCGACAAACCCCCTCGGAGAAGATGTAACTTGAAACCGGCTAACCCCTAAAAACACGTTTTTGGGGCGTGGCTCCGCCCATAATGGGCACAGCACGCCCATTCTCAGGAAAACAACTATATCATGATATAAACCTCCCACCCAAATTTTATCAGGATCGGATCAAAACCCACGGAGCTATGCTTGAGACAGACAGACAGACACACACACACCCATAACGAATATAGTGGTCACTTAGGCCGAGGTCACATTTGCCACGGCGGCCGTGGGGTATCCAAAATCTGCGGCCACTAGCAATTATACGGCGGCCGCAGTATTTCCACGGTCACACAATGTAGCAGTCACATATGTTTTTATTTTTCGGGTAGCTGCACGGCATGTTTATAAATTGTGGAGACCGAAAACGTGGGGGTGCCGTACGGTCTTTGATTTGATGTCGCACGGTGACCTTAGGGCATCCCTGCGGTGGCCATAGAATTTTCAAGGCAGACGCAAGGTGCCCGCAAGGCGACCGCAGGGGGGCCCTAAGGCGAACGTGCGGCCAGACGGACGGTAACGAATGGGTATATAAACCAGTTCTTTTTTTTTACTGCAATAAAAATATACCAGTGTATATAACTGAATATACTATAACTATAATATACCGTGTTGCCCCCAAAATCCGAATGCCCCATTGTTTGAACAAATTGGAATCCGAACAATTTTTGAGAAAATTTTGCCTTAAAAACCTAATACATTTTTAAAAACCGAACACAACGTGTCGTTCATGTTTGTTCACGTGTCTCCCCCACCTGTTCGAGCCGTATCTTCGCGCTTTGTTCATTCAGTTCGTCGGCGGAAGTACTCGTGAAAGCATCTCTCGTGTGTCGATATCGATACTTTAGGCCTCAGTCACATTTGCTCTACGGCGAGGATACGGCGGCCGTACGCCCTCTGAATTGACAGAAACGTGCGGCGGCCGCAGAGAAACTGAGGTGGCTCAGGGTGGCCCTACGCCGTATGGCTATATTTTACAAGTCGTAAGGTCGCTGTGGAATTATAACGCGAAGTTATATCTTTTTTCATTTCTACGTTCGTCGTAGAAATTCGACATGCCGAAACAAAAGATCTGGTAAAAAAAAAAAAAAATTTACCCATTCGTTACCGTCCGTCTGGCCGCACGTTCGGCTTAGGGTACCCCTGCGGTCGCCTTGCGGGCACCTTGCGTCTGCCTTCAAAATTCTATGGCCGCCGCAGGAATGCCCTCAGGTCACCGTGCGACATCGTGCGGTCACCGTGCGACATCGTGCGGTCACCGTGACCGTGCACACCGTGCGCTACCCGAAAAATAAAAACATGTGACTGCTACATTGTGTGACCGTGGAAATACTTTACCGCTTTATAATTGCTAGTGCCCGTACATTTTGTAGACCCTCCGGCTGCCGAGCCAAATGTGACTTTGGCCTAACCTCGTGTTTTCACATTCATTTGTGATGTTTGTTTTTTAATCATCTTGTGTTTTAATTCATAACAAAAAAGCAATCCGATCACGTGGTGTGATGGACTGTCGGGTAAGGATTGAATTTCACAGCAAAACCAGTTGTAATTTGGAATATCCATGATGACGTCAGCCCGATGCGTTTGATGAAAGTGATTGTGGTTCTGCGGGCATCATGTTTGATGAGCTGCCCTGGGGGCAGCGCTCTCGCAGAGTACGCGAGCGATCGGAACCCAGGCCGGAGCATGAGCCTGTGTGGACCTTTGGATGTGGTGATTGTACCAGATTACATAAAATACACCGCCACCGAAGGTCATTTACTCATCTTATTTTACCTCAAGCATGGGGAATTTCAGTTTAAAGTGTCTTGAAAGTGGGTTTTCTTTGGGTCCACGAACGGATTAATTCAGTCCATTATTTCTTATTGGGAAAATATTTTTTGAATCCGAACTTTTTGCAATCTGAACAGCCTCCTGGAACGAATTAAATTGGGATTCTGGGGGCACCACTGTGTATAGTCAAACACCTATACTCCGATCTCTAGTGGTAATGCACGGTCGACGCAGACTGCCACGGAGGCCGTACGTAGGTGCACGGCGGGCATAGGGGAACCGTGCGTCGACCCTGCGTTGCTCGCAGGTAGTCATACAGACCGCAAGGCCACCGTACGGCGACCGTGGAAATAGTGCGGCCGCTGTAATTTTTGGGGGGTTGGGAAAATTCATTTTTCATTGAGAAGAGCTTACGGCAGCCGCACGAATAATGCAAGCCCACCGTATGCCCTACGTACGGTCGACGTGGAACACATCGACGTCATAGCTTGGCTTGTCGAATTGCTACGGCGAACGTAGAAATGAAAAAAAAGTTATAACTCTGTGCTATAATTCCACGGCGCCCCTACGGCCTGTAAAATATAGCCAAACGGCGTAGGGCCTCCCTGAGGCCACCTCAGTTTTTCTGCGGCCGCCGCACGTTTGTCAATTCAGAGGGCCTACGGCCGCCGTATCCTTGCCGTAGAGCAAATGTGACCTAGGCCTTGCTGGCTCGTGAACCAATTACGTAATATTTGAATACATGTCCATTAATTACATATTCATGAAATGTGACTCCTTTCTTTTGTTTAGTCCCTTTTGGACCTTTTATTACTCTTTGGAAGCCTTTGACCTTTAAATACTCTTTAGACCCCATCCAACTCCTTGAAACAATTCCGACCCTTTAGACCTGAAATTACACTCTTTAGACCCCTTTGATATTTTGAGACCCTTGAGACACTTTCAGATCTTTTTAGGCCATTTCAGACCTTTCCACCTGTATACCTTTACACTTTTTCAGACCCTGCCCATTCAAACATTTAGACCTTTCATTTGCAATCATTGACCTTTTATTTCGTAAATCCTTCTATTTATTTGCCACATAAAATACACCACAGAAAACAAGTCCTGGCAACGGTCTTCAATCTCTGATTGCTCTTTCTGGTTCTAAGGATGTTTTGGAAAACAAGGAACTGAAATTATTGGCACCAAATTCGTGGTGTGGTTTCCTTTGCTTCCAAAGCATCAAACAACTTTTGTAGAAAATGTGCATCTTCCTTGAATGAAGAAATTCAATGGCTGAAGTGCTTCATTAATGTCACACATGATTTCTCGGTTCTGCACTGGACCGAGTATGTGGTAATGTACATGGATTACTACAACATCGCCCAACCCACTCGACTCAGCAACAAATGAACTCTGTGTGCATGAACTTTCATATTTATTTTCCATGCTCTAAGTTACCAGTAAAATGTTTTATATTGGAATGTGAGCCAAATATTGCATTGATCTACATACAGCAGGAAGGCAGTCTCCCCCTGTCTGATGGTCACATTCTCGCCAGGACGTCCGATCACCTCCACTGCAAAGACGCCCAGTTCTGTATAACACAGCAACCACCACACAAACAGTCAGAATCAGCAGTCAGAAGCTAACCTTCAGGCTCCAGTACTTAGCACCCAATGTGCCTGACCTCACACCCACCACACAGCATGCCTCATTACTCAATATTCAGCACTCAGTAACAAGTGTCCAATGCTTGGCCCAAGCCTCTAAACTCATAAAAAAGACACCAAGAACTCCGTCTTGAGGTCTTAATTTTCCCTAGCATTGAGTGAAAAGGAAACAGAACATGCACTGTGTGCCGCCCAGATGAGGGGATTAGTCGCGCACACGTCTGTCGCGTTGCTGAAGCCACTGCCAAGCGGTGAGTGTGTCGGCTTGATATCACCGGCACAAACTCGGAGCTCGAGCTCATTCTGCTCACCCTTAATAATTCAGAACTCTGTCTGTGCTGAAGTTGTGGAGAGCTTCATGGACCTTTTTGTAAATCAAATATTTATTTGACAGGCCATTGGGTTCGCTCGGAAAGCAAAGTTGCTTCCTAGTAACTGGAGGCCCTGAGTTGGTGAGATAGAGAGATATAACCAAAAAATAACTACACAAATGGGTAATCTTACCTCCCCAAACACTGAAGATGGTGTCTTCATCACGACATTTCACACTAAAATGGCTGCCCATTTGCAAGAAATATTTACTGCACAGTACACTTCAAGACATTGGCTTTACGAGGGGAATTAGCATCAAAGGCAAGAAAGAAGCCGGCATAATTAAAAAATACAGCCACGGGCATTCATCGCCAAATTTGCATGTTCAAATTGGCCCTAATTTGATTCTAACATGTGTAGATGAGGGAATAAGGAGAATTATGAATGTCACGACTGTCGTAATTGATAATTATTGCAAGGGGCATGAATTAAAAGAAAGAGGTCCATGCAGGCTTTGTGCCAGTTATTTCCACCAAAGGCCACACTGCATATATCGATCATGCAGGGTCACCGAAGCCAAGGTGTCCCACCAATCATCTGGTTTCAAAAAAACATTGGCACTTTAGTAGTTATTTGTTTTTCCTGATTTCAATCTCTCGGGCTGATCATAAATGAAAATAATTCTGAGAATCCCGATGCCACGTGATCTTCGCATGCAGTGATTAGATAAATATTATTGAGTGGCACAGGAGGTCGATGATAGTCTCCTTTTCCATAACCTCAAGTAATTCGATCCACCAGTGTTCAACATGTAATGATCTTCCATCCTTAGAGAGAAAACCAGTCATCATATGGTACTTACTTGCAATCGATCTTAAATCAATTGTACTCAATGCCCATATGGTAATACGTCATATCCTTCTGTCTTAGTGTAATGACGTCCTCATCTGCCAGTGGGAAGTAGAGTAAAAGGTGGAATGTGGAAGGTAATGAAATCAAACAAAGTTTTAGAAAATGATATTAAGTCGATGAGGAATCAGTGGAAATTTTTTTTTTTTAATTATCCAACTTTTCATTCATCGACGATGAGGCATAAAATGAGAACTTGCTAAATGATGGAACTCTGACAGGTCTGGCATTGGTGACACATCCAGACATTATTAGTGAAATCAGGATTACAACAGAACATGAGCTCAAATTTTTCGATAATTAATGAACTCAATTATCATCGTTTTACCATTTTGTGTTTTAAGCCATTGCACATGTTTTAAACCCATATTCACTGCAGTAATACATGCAGGAAGTATATAGACTAGATCAAGATCTTTATCATGACATACATGAATATTAATAAGAAAAACCACGTTTGCAGATTCTGATGCATAGGGTGCCATAGATTCTGATGCCAATGTGGTGTTTCCTTGGATAGGGGGCACAATCCTGGATGGGTTGCCGGTGTGACGCAGGACACTTGAATGGATCATTCTTCCCAGTAAGCTGGTACACATTTTGCCGACATCATAAGGATGACAGGCTGAGTCAACCCTCCTGTTGTTATTTCAACGGCATGATAAAAGCTCAAACTCAAGACCCGAAGATGCTCAGCCAACCACTTTAACCACGAAGCCAACATTAGGCTTGACGTCACTTAAGATTATGTATGTATTATTATTTCATACCATTCTCTATAAAAAGCATCAATTCTGCCAAAGCTGGTTCTTGGCTCAGATTACAATCCTGGATGGGTCGCCACTCCAATAAAGGATGACTAAGTGTGCAGGAATTTGTAATTTATTCAAGGTGCTCGTGGTAGATCACCATCTCCACGAAGGACATCGTGGTATCTTTAACATCCACAAACCAATACCAGAAGACGGGACACCTAGTTTAACATCCATCTGAGGGATGGCACACACAATGAATGATGAATCACTCAGCCTGTGAAACACCAGGATGACAGTTCATAACTGGGTCGAGATTCAAACCCAGGCTCGACAGATCATCGGTGAATGCACATACCTCAATGCTATCCAGATAGCTCTGAAGATTATGGCTTGAATCAAAACAACGTATTAGCGAGCGAGCGAGCATTTTCTTGAGCGAGTATTACCAGGATGCTACTGAGGATTGAAACAGCTGTGGAGTGAATGTTCAAGTGATCGAAAATGTTCACCTGCAGAAATGTTTCCAGTGAGCGACAGCTTGAGGCGCACCAGGACTTCGCCTAATTAGCGGCAGAACGGATCGTAATTGTCTTCATGAATATGGAATAAGGCAAAAATCCTGGAGACCTATTATGACTCAACATGATCATGATCAATTTTTTTTTTTTCGAGTGTCATCGACGTGTCGCATCGACTACTCTTGGTGGGGATGCCACCGAGGTATATATAATAAAACCAAGGTTTTTCAAGTGGCTGATTGAAATAAGTGAGCAAATAAACACAAAAATGAATGTGACCCTAATGCCTGTGCTTCACAGCACACCAAATTGGTGTGTGATGCGCTTTGACGAAGAGGCATCAAATCAACTCAAATAATCAGCTTGAGTGTTATTGAAGACAATCTGACATGAGTGAAGTTCAGTGACAAAATCCTTCATTTCACAAAACAATGGCCGAGGTGTGATATGCAACAGCAACATGATGTCTCAGTGACTCTTCAAAATAAATGCTATCCCTTCGTAAGTGGCATGGCCACCCAACTTGCTTGCATGGAATTTAACACATATACGAGATGAATGAAAGAAGGTTGCCATATCAAGTCAGAGAAAGGGAATTTGTTCTGAATTTCAGCTAAATTGCAATGTCGAGTGGAGTCAGCAATAAAAATTTGGAGCATGAATGAACGCTTTTTTGAATTTTGAAAAACAATTATTGAACTAGAACGGCACTTGACACAACACATACCTCAGGCAGGCTGAACAATTTACATATTGTATCCCACTGAAAGGCTGAGACCGCATCGAAATCAAATCGAATCAATTCGTCCTTATTACACACCCAACGTGTCCACCCAGTTTTGGCTGAAAGCATCAATAACTTTTTGAGATATCTCTCAATGGTAAATAATTATTTAAAACAAGTAAAGAAATAAAATGTCATAGCCCCCAATGTTTTAGTAATTTTGCTGTACAGAGTTAAAGGGCTAGCCCATATTTATGAACAACTAATATGGCTACCAGCATATGAGTCAGCCATCTTTGATCAGATTGGAAAATAAAGTGAGGTGCAAGTGTATACCATCATGTACAGTGCTTGTGCCAAGGTTGAACAAAATCAGACCATGCACGTCGGAGAAATGGTTGGGGACACATTTAAGTAACAAAATGACCACCAGTCAGCCATCTTGGATCCGATCTCGAAATAAAATGTTGTGCATGTGTAGGCCATCTTTCGTTATCTGTGTGTCAAATTTGAACAATATCGGTAAATGCATGTTCGAGAAATGGTTGAGGATTTGTTCGATACCGGGTTTTTTCACAACGAAAATGGCTGCTAGTCGGGCAACATTGATCGCATCGTGAAACAAAATGATGTGCATATGTCTCCCATAGTTTTTTGTCTTTGTGCCAAGTACGAATAAAATCAGTCCATACATGTCTGAGATATGGCTGCGGATGCATGCACGCACAGACAAAAATCGAGACCAAATCCACAAGCCCCCATTGTCCAATGTCTAAGTCTAACGGGGGCTAAAAATATCATCTCCAGGTCCATCACCAAAATGTAATAATTTCGTCCTGTCACACTCACAACTTGTTAAACAAATTTCGTCCGAAATCGTCAACAACTTTTTGAGATATCCTACTTACTGACAAACAGACAAAACAGATTGGTGAAAACCAAGGCCATCTCCATTCATGGCTCGCAGACTTCCTCTCCTGTCGCAGTCAATGTGTGGCCCTAAATGGAGTTCACTCATCCCCTCTTCCTGTCCAGGCTGGAGTTCCTCAAGGCAGCATTCTGGGTCCTGATATTTTTCTGGTTTTCATCAATGATCTTTCTGACTCTCCGGAAAATCCTCTATATTTCTTTGCTGATGACTCCCAAACTCTTCCGTACAATCTGTCATCCCTCAGACTGGCTGGTCCAACACGTGGAGCATGTCTTTCAATCCTGACAAATCTCACACTATGTCTCTCCAAAAGGACCATTTAGAACCCCCCTGCCCCCCCCCCCATCTACTTTCACAACAATCTTCTGGAAGAAGTCCTTTCATTCAAGCTTCTGGGTCTCACTATCTGCCATGATCTTTCCTGGTAAAGCCACATTTCCAACCGGGCCTCCAAAAGCAGTCGCCGACTGGTAACACTGAACAACAAAAAAATTTTACTGGAGATGTGTAAAGTGATTTAGACTAATTTGGGTACGCTGATTTCAAAAATCATAACCGTTTTGCTGTATCACGTCAGGATTTTCAGGAACAGAAATATTCCCATTGCCTAGAAGTCAGGATTTCAATGAAATTTACAAAAATTCATTTATTCATTTATTTCATCATGGTTTCTCGTTGCCATTGTGGAGCAAAACAGCCTTCAAGCTGTTCTTCCCCGAGTCGATGAAGAGGCGCCAGTCTGCAGGATCGTGATCACACCCAAGTTCTTTCAACAGACCGTTGATGTCACTGCAGAATGTCATCGTGTCTTCCATCTCAAAGAACTCAGCCATGTCTCTGTGACGTGCTCTGAACAAGGATATCTTGGTGTTAGGTTCAAGTAGATTCCACTGCTGCAGCCTTGATCCAAGCAGCTCTGCCTTCGCCTTTGACAGCGAGAGATCTCTTACAAGATCATTTAAGTCTCCCTGGTTCAGAAGGTGTGATTCTTGAGTGTCGGGTTCAAAAGGTTCATCATCACCATCCTCTTCACCACTGCTTACAGCTATGTTCTGATCAGCTGGAGGTGTTGGAACGGGGTTCTTGTCATCATGAGGCACAGGTTTACGAGCAGAGACGCAGTCAGCGTACTTGATGTGACCTTTATTCTTCTTGTTGAAGCCGGCGATGCTTGTGCAGCAGAAATAACAATCATCATGATGATTCTGCGGCTCACGCCATATCATGGGCACCGCAAATGGCATGCTCGCGCGCTTGCCCACCAACCACTGAGTCAAGGTTGTGTGACAGCTTGTGCAGCAGATGTGTGGTGCCCAGCTCTGTTCTTGGTCCCCCACCTTACACCCGAAGTAGTGAAAGTAGGCGGCCTTCATTTTCACTGCTGTAGATATACTTCGCTGTTGATCTTTTTTGGTATACCGACCACAGACATAACAGAAGTTGTCAGGATGATTGGTACAGGAATGCCTACTCATCTTTATCTGAAAGAAAGAAATATAACACAAGTTAACAACAATTGTACGAAATAGACATGTTAAAGACATATGTAAATTTCATTGAAATCCTGACTTCTAGGCAATGGGAATATTTCTGTTCCTGAAAATCCTGACGTGATACAGCAAAACGGTTATGATTTTTGAAATCAGCGTACCCAAATTAGTCTTAATCACTTTACACATCTCCAGTAAAAAAAAAAATTGAAATTTGTTGTTCAGTGTAATCCTCCATTGTGCCGAGTCTTTCCTCGGCCCACCTGAGCTTCTGACCACATACAAAGCTTTCATCCGCAGCCTGATGGAGGTCTGCTCTCCCCTCTGGGCTGGTGCTCCTGCCTCTCACCTTTCTCAGCTTCACGCTGTGGAAACCAAGGCATTTAGGATCATTGGTATCTCCCGCGATGAGGCAGAGTCGTTGGGCCTCTTACTCTCTCACCGCAGGCAGGTCGGTGGTCCTTCTGTCTTCTACCGTCTCCTCTCTGGTCTTGCACCCCCCCCCACCACCACTGCTCTGTCTGCAATAAGTCCCCACCATATTTCTGTGGGGCGCTCAAGGTCCGCTAACAACCCCCTTCTGGAAAAACTATCAAAATCACGAATCACTGCTCACCGTCACTCTTTCATTTCTCTTTTTCCCGCCTTTGGAATAAACTCCCACACTCTGTTCAATCCCATTCTTCCCTCTAGGCCTTCAAAACAGTTGTTCACCACCACCTCTTGCCGTCCCCCATCCAAAACCTCGACCTTTTCTACCCACGTTAATCCACCCCAACACCCACCTCCTTCAAATTCCCTGCTTTCCTTCCTGAAAGTCCCTGTAATGTCCATCTTGCATACCCCATGTTCCCCACCCCATCCCTCTCCCTTCCACAGATCTCCAAATGTCTCTGTTCTCCACTGTTTTGTCATTTCCTCTCCCACCCCTCTTGTCTCATGCCCCCCCCGCCCAACCTGCTATGCATTGTGCGTTAGCTCTCATACGAGCCTCGACATTGTGTACAAGAAAAACAAAACAAAAAAAACCTAACCTCTGTCCATGTTCGGTGGTGGAGGTAATAACAATAATAACAATGGAGGTGGTAATGTTATTAATTAATAATAACAATTAATTAATAACAATAATTAATAACAAAGGTGGAGGTGGAGGAGGTAATTGGTGTGTGTATTCAATATTCAAGGGACTAAAACTTCTGAAGGAAATTGCACCAAATTTGAAAATCTTTTTTTTTGTTTGTTTTGTATACATCATCGAGGCTTGTGGAAGAGCTCATACACTGGACATAACAGGACAAAAAGGAACAGGAGAGAGAGAGAGAAAAAAAAAGAGAGAGAAAAAAAAGAGAGAAAAAAAAGAGAGAGAAAAAAAAGAGAGAGAAAAAAAAAGAGAGAGAAAAAAAGAGAGAGAAAAAAAAGAGAGAGAAAAAAAGAGAGAGAAAAAAAGAGAGAGAAAAAAAGAGAGAGAAAAAGAGAGAGAGAGAAAAAAAAGAGAGGAGAAAAAGAGAGAGAGGAGAAAAAGAGAGAGAGGAGAAAAAGAGAGAGAGGAGAAAAAGAGAGAGAGGAGAAAAAAAGAGAGAAAAGAGAAAAGAGAAAAAGAGAGAGAAAAAAAGAGAGAGAAAAAAAGAGAGAGAGAAAAAAAGAGAGAAAAAAAAAGAGAGAAAAAAAGAGAGAGAAAAAAAGAGAGAGAAAAAAGAGAGAGAAAAAAGAGAGAGAAAAAAAGAGAGAGAAAAAAAGAGAGAGAAAAAAAAAGAGAGAAAGAGAAAAAGAGAGAAAGAGAAAAAGAGAGAAAAAAAGAGAGAGAAAAAAAAAGAGAGAAAGAGAAAAAGAGAGAAAGAGAGAAAAAGAGAAAGAGAGAAAGAGAGAAAGAGAGAAAGAGAGAAAGAGAGAAAGAGAGAAAGAGAGGAAGAGAGAAAAAAAAAGAGAGAAAAAGAGAGAGAGAAAAAGAGAGAGAAAAAAAAAGAGAGAAAAAAAGAGAGAGAAAAAAGAGAGAGAAAAAAGAGAGAGAAAAAAGAGAGAGAAAAAAAGAGAGAGAAAAAAAGAGAGAGAAAAAAGAGAGAGAAAAAAAAGAGAGAGAAAAAAAAAGAGAGAGAAAAAAAGAGAGAGAAAAAAGAGAGAGAAAAAAAGAGAGAAAGAGAGAAAGAGAGAAAAAGAAAGAGAGAAAGAGAGAAAAAAAGAGAGAGAAAAAAGAGAGAGAAAAAAAGAGAGAGAAAAAAAGAGAGAGAAAAAGAGAGAGAAAAAAGAGAGAGAAAAAAAGAGAGAGAAAAAAAGAGAGAAAGAGAGAAAGAGAGAAAGAGAGAGAGAGAAAAAGAGAGAGAAAAAGAGAGAGAGAAAGAGAGAGAAAAAGAGAGAGAAAAAGAGAGAGAGAAAAAAAGAGAGAAAGAGAGAAAGAGAGAAAGAGAGAAAGAGAGAAAGAGAGAAAGAGAGAAAGAGAGAGAGAGAGAGAGAGAGAGAGAGAGAGAGAGAGAGAGAGAGAGAGAGAGAGAGAGAGAGAGAGAGAGAGAGAGAGAGAGAGAGAGAAAGAGAGAGTTTTGACTTTTATTACAAAAAAGTATAAAGGGTAAAAATTCAATACAACATAGCAAAGGATTATATACAAGAGTGGAAAAAAGAAGAGAAGAAACCAATTCAATTTTCAAGCAATCGATAAAGCATTGATCACAGTTTATACACAAGGAACACCCCCCAAAAAATACATAAGAGAGAGGAGAAGATGATAAGAAGAGAGAAAGCAACACAGGCTCCACATGTACCACCAGAGACTGAGCAACAGCCCCTTGCGTTTGCACGTGCGTGCCAAGCGAGAGAGAGCGAGAGCGAGAGCGAGAGCGAGAGCGAGAGCGAGAGCGAGAGCGAGAGCGAGAGCGAGAGCGAGAGAGAGAGAGAGAGAGAGAGAGAGAGAGAGAGAGAGACAGAGAGAGAGAGAGAAAGATAGAGAGACACACGCAGAGACACAGAGAGACAGAGGGGGAAACACTAACAGCAGAGTTGAAGACCAAGATAGAGGGAGACCGACAAACAATGGGTGTGGGGAAGAATGGAGAGCAGGAGATGATGCGTAGGGTGGACAAGATGGATACAAAAGGAAACTCAAGGAGGGAAAACTGGAAATTTGGAAGGAGGAGCGAATTTGGAATTGGGGTAGTGGTAATGAGGGTAGATGAGATCATAGTTTTGGATTGGGATGATTTAAAATAGTGGTGAACAACTGTCTTGAAGACCTGGAGGGAAGAATGACATTGACGAGGATGTTGTCGTTGGTTCCACAGATGGGAAAAAGGAGGGACAAATTAGTGGATGTGAACAGGGATCCTGGATTTAGGCAGTTTCACCAGAAGGAGGTTGATGGTGGAATGTTTGACCCCTGTAGAAACATGGGGGTGGGAGCAAAGCACGGAGAGCAGAGGATGAAAGACCAGAAAGGTGGTGATAGAAGACAGAGAGAACACCGACCTGGCTGTGGTGGCAAATTGTTCGGCCCATACACAGCTTCCCAGTTGGTGATTCCAATAATTATTAAAGGCCTTAGTTTCAATCACATCAAGCTGAGCAAGATGTGATGCAGGGGAGCCAACACAGAGGGGAGAGCAGTACTCAATAAAGTTACGGATGAAGGCCTTGAAGGTAGATAGGCATTCAGGTGTTCCAAGGAAGGACTATGTATGACGTAGGAGGCCCAGTTGGCAGCTCGTTTTGAAGAACAACTTTGAAATGTGGGTTGCGCAAGAAAGATCATGCTTGATAGTCAGACCCAGGAGTTTGAATGACTGAATAAAGGAGATCATAGGGTTTGCCAAACAGTCATTTAGGAGAGGGATAGTGAGTGTGTGAGATGTGTCAGGATTGAACGACATATTCCAAGTGTTTTACCAGTTTGTGATGTATTTCAAGGGCTGAAGAGAGGGAAGAGGCTGCAGCCTGCCTGTCTGAAGGATGATGGATGTCAAGGTATAGGGGGGAATCATTAGCAAATGGAAAAATGGGATTTTCCAGGCTTAGAGATGATTGATGAAGATTATGAATACGACTGGCCTTCAATGCCACAGGCAGAGAGTTTGGATAGCAAGGCAGGATGCCAGATTGAAGCAAAAGCACAAGATACAGTGGCCTGCAAAAGTGTTCACCCCCAACCTATAATGCCAGATTTAGATGAATAATGAATAATGTAGAAACAATTTTTCTAAATTAACTTTTTTATTCATAACTGAAGAGATTAAACTAAACACCATTGTAGTTGAAGGTTAGATGTCAGGAATACCTGCATAAAAACATGAACAGATCACAATTCACTGGTTGCAAAATAATTCATCCTCTTGATAAATCCCCTAGATGTGGAAACATGGTGGAAACACCTTTTGCAGCAATGACTGCTTTGAGTGTTTTTGGGTAGGTCTCGACCAGCTCTGCACAGTGAGATGGTGAAATCTTTGCCATTCTTCACGTGAAAATTGTTCTAGTTCTGCCAAGTTTGATGGGGATCATCGATAGATTGCAATGTTTAAGTCTCACCATAAATGTTCAATTGGGTTCAAGTCAGGACTTTGACTGGGCCACTCAAGAACATTAATTTTTTTCTTATTCAGCCACTCCAGTGTGGCTTTAGCTTTGTGCTTCAGATCATTGTCCTGCTGAAGTGTGAATCTACTCCCATGTTTCAGATTCATGGCTGACTCAAACAGGTTTTCATCAATAACTCTCCTGTACTTTGCACCGTCCATTGTCCCTTATATCCTGACAAGCTTGCCAGACCCTGCTGATGAAAAGCAGCCCCATAACATGATGCTCCTACCACCATGCTTGACAGTAGGAATGGTGTTGACTTGGTGATGTGCAGTATTAGGCTTATACCAGACGCAACGCTTTTAATTTAGACTAAAAAGTTCAATTTTTGTCTTGTCTTACAAGAAAACATTTCTCCACATGCCTGTAGTATCATCAAGATGCTTTTTCGCAAACTCCATCCAAGCTTTTCGATGTGTCTTTTTCAGTAATGGCTTCTTTCTTGCCACCTGTCCATACAGGCTGGCTTTGTGAAGGGGATGGGATATTGTTGATTGATGAACACTGACCCCCATCTTGGACATCGAGCCTTGCAGATCTTTCAGTCATTGTTGGATTTATAGTGACATCCCGAACCAGTTTCCTGCTTGCCCGGCTGCTGAATTTGGATGGGCGACCTGATCTCGGTAGAGTCTGGGTGGGACGATACATCTTCCACTTCTTAATGATGGATTTCACCGTACTCAAAGGGATAATGAGTGACTGAAATCTTCTTATAACCCTCTCCTGAACGGTGCTTCTCCACCACTTTATGTCTGACTTCTTTGGAAAGCTCTTTGGTTTTCACCTTTGTCTTGTTGGTTGACCAAGTGAGTTGAATTTAAAACTCTGTCGATAATTGGGGTAGCTTAATTTACAAGTTAAACCATTGATTACATCCATGTGAAACCTATCACACTGATTTTGTAACCTTTCAAACAAATAATTTGGTCCTGAAATGATTTGGGGTTCATTCGGCAAAGAGTTTGAATACTCAAGTAACTGAGAATCTGATTTTTCTCTGTTTATGAAACTTATTCATATTTTGTCTGCAGGTTTTTAAATTTTTTTTAATCACTTTGGAGCAGTTTGTGAAGACTATATATTAAGTTTGATTTGAAAGCATCATGAAATAAGCTCAGGTGGCATCAAAATGTGAACTTTTTGGAGGGGTGGGGGGGGGTGAATACTTTTGCAGGCCTCTGTATGCTCAGAGAGAAGGCCCTGATTTCATGTCTGAGATTGAGGGCCTTCATACGTTGTTGGGTGAGTAGAATCAGCATGTTCAAGGTGGAGTGATGTGGTCTGAAATGAGATTTGTGATCTGAGATGAGGTTGTTGGTGAAAAGGAAAGATTTCATTTAAACTGCAATGATGGATTCCATGACCTTGCTAATAATGAGAAGTAATCTGATCGGTCTGTATTTAAGGGGATAATTTTTTCACCTATTTCATGTCATATAATGATGTTTGTTGATTTCCAAGGAGATGGAAGATTACCTAGCACAAATGTCAGGATGAAAAGGGCAGAGAGGGGATGTGCAAGAGCAGGTTTTTAGGACACGTGAGCTGATGCCTTCCGGTCCAGTTGCAGAGTCAGAGTCGAGGGTTGAAAGGAACTTCTCCATCTTCTCCAGTCTCACAGATGACACAGAGTCCAGGAGCAGTTGGGAATGGCAGGGAAGGATGGGTACTGACATTGAGGAGTTGGGGACACAAGATTTGAATGCAAACACGGAATTGAGGAATTCAGCCTTCTCACGAGCGTAGTCGGCGATGGTGCCATTTAAAGAGAGGGAAGGGATGGCAGGGAAGAGGAGTATACACCGGAGACAGACTTTACAGGTGAACCAGGTTTTCGAGGAGGGAGACATGTTTGAAAGCTCATTCTTGAAGTTGGGCAGATATTGTTTTTTGGCTTCCTTCGAGTGGGACACAAACTTGTTGCTGACTTTTTCAAATGCACTGAGAGAGCCTTCGGTTAGGCTTGCCTTCCAGGAAGAGAAGGCAAGTTGTTTCAAAGCAACTGCCACACCACATGATTCAGTGTACCAACAGCGGGTAGAAGGACAGGATCTGTGCATAAAAGAGAGCAGGATTCTCTGGAAGAATTCCAAGGCTGAGTTAACATCAAGGGTAGTAGATGTGGCAGACCAGTCCTGAAGAGAGTTGGCTGCTTACAGTCCATGTCAATCTGCTTGAGTAAAATTCCAGACTCAGTGGTGTTGAGGCAGTTCTCTGAGAATAGCTAGAGATGTTCACCTTCACAAGCATATGATCAGATGAACCAATTTGAGCAGAGGAAGAGCGGGAGACATTTGCAAGAAAGTTCATCATCACCAAGTCCAGAGGGAGGATTTGCCATTGGGAGAAATCCGGTTTGGAAAGTTCACAGATTTAGTCAGTCTCATGGAGACACAGAAGCTCTTTGCTGAAGTGCTATGGCTGGTGAGAGAGAGGTTGCAACACCCAACCAAGTTGCATTGTGATAAATGAAATTGCCACTTATGAGGAGGAGAGAGTTGGGATGAGTGGTTAAAAGATTGTCCATGCTGTCTGAGAGAGAGGGAGAAAACTGTAGATGGAGTTGTCACAGTTAGGAGGATGGTACAATACACAGACGAAGAAGAGGTGGAAGCAGAGGGGAAGTCATAGCCAGAGTTGGAGGTGTAAGATCGCGGAGAGAAAATAGTGTTGAGGAAAAGCAAAATACAAATCGGGTAATCGGATACTTTGTCTCGGAGGGCAAGCCTTGAACATGAAGAAGCTTTGGCAGAACAAAACAAATAACACAAAACAACAAACAAATTAACATGATGTAGCACGGGATAAAAACAGCAACACTGCGATGAATGACACAAGAAAAGACGACAAATCCAGTTCGGAAAACTCAGCTTTAGTGAGGTGGAAGCAGCAGATGCAGATTCGACCTTGAACCACATGGAAAATTCCCCTAACCGCAAATATTTTGACAACTGGATAAGTGCAACAACTCTAAAGAAGAAACAATCTAAGAATGGTCATTTCTCATTCCCCATCTCGAGTCTGGAGCAGGCTTTGTGATCGACAGCATATGTATAAGGATTGCCACACACTAGCTGAAGCGATACAACAACATTGTCAGTGGCAGCTTAATAGTTGACAGTTTTTCATATTTGTGCAATGTGCAGCAGTTGACGTGCCTCGTCAACTGGGTTTTCAGGTGCATCGGCAACAATCATAATATTTGAACATATTCAACTTTTACGACAAGTTATTCTTAACAATCGTGTATCACGGTGTAGTGTGTGGCAGTCTCCGACAATTTCCGGAGCGGTGAAACGTATTGATCAATTCAACTTTACTTTTCAGGAGCTTCCGGCTGCATCGTCATATCATCTGCAGCATTTTAAAAAAAATAAAAGAATTGTATCTTTTGTGACCTTTGAAGTGCAAAAAGGTATGAAAATTCAATATAGTATAGTAACCTGAACTTGCCCTTTTTTTCTTGTACTGTTTGACTATACTTGGCAAACCTTCATAAATAATACAATAATGCTATTCAAGGAACAATATGTTATAAAAACTCTTAATGACAGTCTCTAACTTTGAATTTTATTAACATATCCAGTACGTCCTCGGTGTGTGTGTGTGTGTGTGTGTGTGTGTGTGTGTGTGTGTGTGTGTGTGTGTGTGTGTGTGTGTGTGTGTGTGTGTCAGTCACTGCCTGCTCCTGACATGACATCTGCGACGGAACAGCACTAGTTCTAAAGCAGCAGTGCTCAGAGCTTTCACCTTTCTCATCCTTTCCCTGCATTTCTTCATTGCAATTTTGTTTAACGAAAATAGTGACACTGACATTCACGTCACGCGAGTCGAGTGTGTGGCAGTCTCCAACAAAGCAAGATAGTACAAGATTCGGCGACAATGTTGTTGCATTGCGTTGTCGAACATCGGCTCGTGTGTGGTGGTCATGAGACATGATAGGTTTCGTTAGCATAGCAAAAGAAGAGGAAACAGAGACTCGGTGGTGTAATGGTGAGAACATTTGCTGAGTCAAGGAGGTCGGTGGTTTGAACCCCAGCCGAGTCATACCAAAGACTTTAAAAATGGAACATGTTGCTGCTTTCTTGCTTGATACAAAGTATTTTAAAAGGATTCAGCATGGACAAATAATCAACATCTTGCAACCAACAACTTGCAAAGAACAACCCACAGTTTTTGTTTGAACAAGGACTGGCAAGGTTGAGCCAAGAGGTATACAAACTCACCTCTAAACGGTCTATCCTGGGTTTAAATCCCGACCCAGCTATAAACTGCCATCCCGGTGTTTTGCAGTCAGGGTGATTCTTCAACACATGTACTGTCCCTCGGATGGACGTTCAATTGGGCGTCCCGTCTGCTGCCATTGTATGCCGCAGCCTTGCGCTGCATACAAAAGAAGCTTAAAAAAAACCTCTCTGTAATTGATATTTCGCATCCTAATTGAGTGTTTGCTCGTACAGTTGCTCATGAGATGGAAAAGGTTTAATTATATCTGTAATTTGCCAAAAGATACAAGTTGATCTGCAGTTCCATCTCCAATTATTAGTTTAAGTTGTCGTAAGTTCACGCTCAGCTTTAGAGCAAACTTTATAACAAAACAGTTCAGGTTATCCACCATGAAAAATGTACAGAAGTGCTGACGTTTCGGGACTTGCCCGTCCTCAGAGCAAGACAGAATGTGAAAAGGAAGGAAATTTATGACAGCTTCACATTCTGTCTTGCCATGAAGAAAAACTTATTTTTCACATTCTATCGCCCTCCGAGGAATGGCAAATCCCAAAACGTCAGTGTTTCTATACATTTTTGACTGTTGGTAACGTTACACGTTTTATTCTTTTGGTTTTATACTCTTGTGCCACCAATGCAGACCTTGTGCTGCATACAACTTGTGCTGCAACACCAATACTTCTGTGTTGGAGCAACTACCTATGGAGCAAGCCTTACTCCTTTCACTGAACTCGAATGCATTGATACAATTGTTGTCCCAGACATTCAAACTACATCAACGTACACCACCACAAACAGGCTGGAGCACTGTCTCCAACCATAAACAAGAAAAAACGAAATTTCTGCGTTAAAAAGGGAATTGTATTCAAGAATGTCAGTGAATATTCAGTTACTAATCCATATAATAGGTAAGTTGGTTCATTAATCAGACTCAGTGACAGAATGGTTAGAGTGTGTGTTTTGAGTCAAGGAGATTAAAGGTTCAAACTCCAATAGAGTTGTATGGTACAAAAGACTTTACAAATGGTATGTGCTGCTTTCCTTGCTTGATGCTCAATATGAAAAAAGGATAGAGCATGAACAAAGAACGATAGGTTGGCAACCACTGCACAGACTTCATTGGCTTAATAACCGCCTCCTGTGCTGAAGTTCATTGTAAGGGAACTCCAGTTATTATTACGAGAATTACTAGAAACACCCAATCCCTTTGGGAGCATTGCCAAGTCGTCCTTCCCCCCACCCCCCCCTACAGTGGGGGGGGGGCGGGGGGGAGCCTTGTTTTTTATTTGTGCCCATGACCTGACCCTGGGTACTACCAACACCTATGCAAAATTTGGTGAATATTAGCCCAGCCCTGTTCTTTTCTATGATTTTCAGATGTACATACTGTACACACGCACATGTACACACACACACACACACACACACACACACACACACACACACACACACACACACACACACACACACACCTGATTTAATCTAGTAGGATTAAGGAAGAAGAATAAGACCCTGGGACCAGCACCCTGGACAAACAAGAGGAAGAACAAAAGGAAAAAGAAGAGAAGAGGAAGGTTAAGAATAAACCCTGTTCTGCAGATCAATTCCATTTCGGAAATCTTTTTTTTTTAGTCTTGTATGATATGAAACATCTTTCCAAAGGAATAAAGTTTCTGCAGCAATTCGTTTTACCAAAGGGATAACAGCACAAAAACAAAATCAACGAGAGAAGAATCTGTAGAGTGCATACCTCCGCCACGCAATGTCTGATCCATGAGAACATATCAGGCCCAATACATTTTTGAAATATATTGCAAAACAGGACGATATCGTTTTTGGCCCTTTCTCTCAATGATGAAGAATCACTTAAAAAATTAAAATAATTCTCGATTTGGATTTGGATCTTCACCAAAATCGAAGCAATTTGTCTGCCACACACCCAACATGTCCACCAAGTTTCATCCGAATACGAACACAACTTTTTCAGATATCGTGCTATATATCATTTTTGTCCCCATCTCTCATTGGTGATGAATCACGTAAAACATTCTCGTAGTCGGATCCGGATCTTCACCAAAATCTAATCAGTTCATCCTTGCCACACACCCAACCTGTCCACAAAATTTCATCAAAAAGTGTTTCCGCTTGCAATATTACCCTGACTATCCTGTCTAAAAATTATACACTGCCTCCTCAACATGACGTGTAACAAAACGACTTACTCTGACAGGTCCCTGTTACTTGGCAATCCAACATACTCAAAACACATGGACCATGTTACACTTACTACAGTCGAGCTATGGATCTCCCATCCCCCCTTTCACATCATCATATACAACAAGGAAAGGAGCAATCAGAGATTTCAGACGCTCGCCACGACTTCTTTTGAGTGGTGTATTTTTATGGGTTTTAGGGTAAAGCCAATATGGCTGCCAACCATGTGACCTATGATGTCATATGTGTGAACCTTTTGTTCCGCATAGAAAAGCAGGAATACGTGTTAAGTTTCATACTGATCAGATGTGGCGTTCTAAATCTGCAATTATGACATCATAACGAAGGCACCTATCACGTCACAAAAATGAACACTCATTCCCCATGGCGAGCAGTTGCTATGTGTCAAGTTTCGATTTTTCCTTGGTGTGGTTTCAGAGATACAGAGGTCCAAAGTTTTGGGGTTTTTTCCAACATGGCTGCCACACTCCGTGACCTACGACGTCATAATTATCATCAAAACATTCCACATGAGTAGTTGCTGCTGTGGTGAAAATTTAGTTTCAATCCAACAAGCAGTTGCGGAGAAAAAAACACACAAAAGTTTTGCGTGGACAAACAGACGACAGACAGACAGACATACATACAAACAAACTGATCCAAATGCAATACCCACCCAAATGCAAATGCTTGGCGAGGGTAAATGTATTGTTGCGATTCTGAAAAACCGCATGCCTCTAAGAAAATCTCACCTCTGACCTCTAAGCAATCCGGAAGTTTGGTATAGGAGCTCCGGACCATGCCACGCCGGATGCGCGAATGAGACTGCTTCCGGCCCCAGAAGCCTGGTGGCGCATGGCTGGGGCCGCTGTGGCCTATTAGGGCACAATCCTGGATGGGACGCTACTCCGACACAGTATACCAGCATGCTGGCACTCATTTTGCCGACCCTGGAAGGATGACAGGCCGAGTTAACCCCACCTGGTATTAATTCAATAGCTGAGAGGGATTTGAACTCAGGACCCTATGATCCCAAACCCGCCACCCTAACCATTAAGCCAACACCAGGCATGCCTGTCGCTGGCTCACCCCACGCTCCCCAGAAACTCACCACCTCGACTACTAACACCTCCTGCACACCGGAAAAATATTCCCGCACCTTTCGTACCACGGTATTGATACAATTCGCCACTAAACAGAGGCGTGCTGCACGGCTCAGGGTACTCGGACCACGTGATGCAGGGACGAGCAACGGACATTAGTAGCACCAACCACATCTCGCTGGGAGTGTCCCAGGTGAGCACACGGGATTGATATGACCCTCGTCCAGTCACCAGAACATGGCAAGACGAGCGGCAGAGGGGAGGGGGGGGTCGCAGGAAGAGCAATCTGGGATTTTGGTACAGCAGCTCCGGACCGTGTCACGCCGGATATGCGAATGAAACTGCTTCCAGCTCCGGAAGCCTGGTGGGGTGCGGCTGGGGCCACTGCGGCCTATTAGAGAAGTGGGATTCAGGTCACAGCACATTGCTTTGGGTCATCACCCCAACCTTCACCCGGGGCTTATAAATTGCAGATGGCGGAGCAGCTCGCTTTCTTCTTCACCTCCACTTTGCCCTCTTTTTCACTGCTCTTCATTGCCTCTGCACGTCACTGGCTCTTCATTTGCAAGTGCCATGCAATGTCTGATCCGACTGAGGTTGGTGTGCGACTGAGACGTGCTTATTCCCGAGGACCAGTGTGGAGTGCATGCTGCCACAAGCCCCGGCAAAGTGACTAAGCTGGAGATAACGCGCCAACTCTCGAGGTGGGAATACTCAAGCGGAGTGTCCCCGGAGGTACACGCTACACTCACAGACCTATGCACAACTAGGTTAAGGATCTGTCGCCTCACACATATTCTCTCCTCTTGCTCTCTCTTTCCACCCTTCTATCTCGTCCCCTTTGGATGCACAAAAGAGCATCCTACTGACTCGCAATCACAGTTTCCTCTGGCAGGACATAGCACCCCCCCACCCATATTACACTCCACCACACCTCCCACTCCCACACCTTAGACACCAGTATTCTCCCTCATACCTCCCCCAAAGCACGCTGGGTTGCGTTGGTCGGCAGACTGCGCCAGGTATTGCGAGGCCGTGTATCCTCATCTGCTATCTTTCTTTCTGGCTATCGAATCTTCAGAGTGTGTGTGTGTGTGTGTGTGTGTGTGTGTGTGTGTGTGTGTGTGTGTGTGTGTGTGTGTGTGTGTGTGTGTGTGTGTATGTGTGTGTGTGTGTGATTGTGCCTGTTGTAGCATAAGTTGAGATTGTAGAAGTGATAACAGGATAAGTCTGCTCTGTGTCTGCTTTTGTATGATTGCTTGCCTTTTGTTGCACCTCACAAATTCCTTGCTATCCCTGCTGTACATACCAGTAAACCAATTCACTGTGCCACATACCTTTCCTCGCTTAATTGTAAATAAATGCTTCGTGTCAAAATGTTCCCAGCTCGTTTTTGTCTTTTCCTTCATTGGTCCAGCATGGTTCGTATCGTAGCCCAGCCGGGATGTCATCCCCCAATGATCTGTTTTTCTAGCAGGTACGTCCTTTGGCAGTAACGCGCGGCTGCATCTGATCTGGTAAGGTGGTCCGGTTTGAACAAGGCGCACTGAGGGTGTGCCCCCCGGTAATTAGATCATGTGACCATTGGGTAAACGGTATTTATTAGACGGAGGACCCTTAGTCACGTGGTCGAGTTATTGGTGTTCACGGTCAACAAAGTTATTCGTGGGCGATGGCCTGTGATTCCGGAGAGACTGGTGGGAACCCGAGGGAGCTCCCCCCCTTCGTGGTCTTCTCGCCCCCGACCCCCGGGTCCGCAACAATATGTACAGTATGCATATGTGAGGAAAACTTTCCGACCGAAGGTGGGCCGAGATCGGCATTCTCCAAAGGGTGGGAGTGCTGATGCTAGATCATATAATAAACACATACACCTTAACGTGAAAAAAACAACAACAACCTGATCATACAATAAATGCTTCATGTTTTTGGGGAAAATCATTTTCTTTAAATTAAAAAACAGAAAAGGAGGTCATGGGGGGGGGCAGGGGGGATGGGAGGGGGCTCCAATACACAAGTACAAATCATGTGTACTTCAGCCCAAAGAGAAAGATACACAGTTGTACATAGCTTGTTAAACTAATACACATGCACAATGAGTTTTATTAATTGAAAGTTGACAAAGGTATGCTAACAGCCATTGCAGCAAAGTAAAGCTGACGTTTTGGGTGTGAGCCCTTCATTGGAGAAAGTGCATTCTTCCTGAAATATATAACTTGAATTGACGCGAGTTAACTTGCCTATTTGTTCCACCGCAGGGCCGAAGCCTCCCTCGTCACTGTCCTTCGTTTTATATTCCTGCAATTCCAGGCCAATATACTCCGCTGAATTTTTTTCAATATCATCTCGATAAGGCAAAAAAAAAAAATGTTGCATTGGCGTAACGGGTCACTGAAAAATAGGGTTGGTAGGTAGGGATTTTTTTTTTTTAATAAATCCCTCCCAAAATCTCCCTCGGCTCGAGTACCCCCCCTTTTTGTCGGCGACCCCCCCCCACTCAAAATTGAAAAAAAAGTATGGGGAAGGTTTGGACCATTTAAGATGGAAAAGTTTCAAACATACCAAAATATGGCTTTATTCTGTCAAATTTTTGCGCACGATTGAAGGCATTAAATTTGATAGACATGTTTATTTAGTAGGAACAATAAAAATAGTATCGTCTGGACTGAAGCAGGCTAGACAAGTTGAGCTATCGCCGGTAAATAATAAAAAAAATTAAAAACACTTTCAGCATCAGCATATCTCTCGCTTGTGAAAGCTTGGTAAGACAATGTAGAAATGAGTTGGAACATGCTATTCAAATTTTATTGCAGGGTATATATGGATTGAAAGTCTTTCCGAAATTTCATTTCAGTCTAAATACAGACCTCGTAATATTGTGAGTAGGCTAGATCTGTAAAATAAAAATGGTACCCCCCCCCCACCACCAAAAAGAGAGAAAATATTATAGATAAATAAAAATAGTACTAGCCTATTCTAGAGAGTAAAGCCATTTCTATGTATAAAATTTCTCAACTTCACCGCAATATTTCATTTTTTAGACAAATCAGATTAAAAAGTGAAAATGTCATTCATTCCTGACTAGCCTGTATAGACCTAGCTGTGAAATTAAATCCAGAGTCTTGAGTATTTACTTGGATCGCTACTTAATAATAAAGGTCTAAAGTTGAAATCTAATGCCTTTCACTTCAGTTTCATTCTTACCTTGACAATGAATTCAGCTTCATTCTGATTTCCTGATTTGAACCAGACTGCTTCTTTGTCCAGCAATAGTATGATGCTATTGAACAATTGGTCCTTTGCATTTAGTCCCTGTGCCTGTGGCATGCCAGAACTACAATTCTTTTTCAGTCCCGAAAGATCAAATCTTCCTCGCCTTGCGCCTGCAGCCATGAGGATTTCAAAGGCATTCTTGGGCAGCTCAGCCTCAGACGTAGATGCCGAATCATCGCTGAGCCTGTGGCTGAAGTAACCCACGACGAAGCGATAACCGAAGTCGTCTAAGATAGACACCTTTTCCGCCGCCAAAACGTCCGAAAAGGACCCTCCATCACTGCTAGACGCTTGCACGGAGGAAAGTATTGGAGCAGTGTCACAATTTACGTCTGCAATTCCCTGAATGATATCTCCAAGCCTCGCATCTTTGTCGCATTTTCGTAAGACGCTGAACAGTTTTTTAGGCCCAAGCATGCCAGCAATCTTGATAGAGTACGCGGCCATGTTGGAAACAACAGACGACGTACTGATCGAGCGAGGCGCAATATCTCTCCCTCGTACAGATGATATGCAGAGCCGTTTCTCTCACACACACACACACACACACACACACACACACACACACACACACACACACACACACACACACACACACACACACACACACACACACACGCAGCGAGCTAAACTATGACATATGCATAGCGCAGCGTGCAGCGGGTTCTGTCCGAAACACTTCCGGGTTTTTGCGATCGCGATCGCAATCAACAAGATACTTGATATCGATAAAAAAAACCGTAGGGTCGGCGGAATTTTTAGGGTCGGGCGGGTTACGCCAATGCAACATTTTTTTTTTTTTGGCCTAATGTTCAGTAGTCTGAGGCTTCTTCCAGGACCTTCTCCAGTTGCCAGTTGGTAACCCTTATCCATCGGTTGTCTGTTTTTCTTGCTACGTGCCCCAGCCCAGTTTCATTTCAGTTCTATGATTAATGATGTCATCAAATGGAAATTTCGATCTGATCAACTGGCTTCTCTTGTCTTCTCGTCTCCTGTTGTTAGGTCGAGCCAACTCTTTGCATGGTAATCAATTTTGGAAATTGATCATTATAATCATTTGCTGTCTGAAAATGTATTCATTTCCATTCGTTGAGATTTTATATCAAGTAGTAATATTCAAATGATATGGAGATTGCTGAAAGGCAAAAATGACCACAAAAATTCTTGACCACAGAATGTCCTTCAACTGGATGAAGCACAAAAGCAGGGCATATTTGTGAAGTCTTAATATTCCAATCATGGGAAATGGGGTGAGAGTGGGGGAGAGGGTGGCATGCAGAGTGAGATGAAGGATGGGGGGGGGAGAATCCACAGGGAAGAGCTGGGGAAGAAAGAAGAGAAGAGGGATCGGTAAATTATGGGTATGATCCAAGCACGAGTTTGTAGAAAAAAAATCGATTAATAAATACAAAGGTTGGAGACCAACAGCCAAACCTCTCCTCTGATTAATTAATTATTTATTTTCATTATAAATAATTCGTTTATTCTTCCCCCAGATTGGCGCCTTTATGGAGATGTCTATGGGTGTTTGGTTGTACACATGAAGCAATTGTTTTTTTTAAAGTTCCTTGCGAAAGAGAACGTCAAACTATTTGAACAATTTGGTGGTGCATGTCTTTCATGAAGGTGTTGTATAGTTGTGTGTTTACATGGTGCATCGAGTCCAACAACGGCCATTAATTGGCGAGAAATCTTGCAGAGCATCCTCACTTGCAACAAACTACTGTCATTCAGGGAAACACTACACATGTCAGCAAAGAAATGCAGTAGTTTGGAAGGGTCGTTTAAGGTTCCAACCACTGTGTCCATCTTTATGACGGGACTGAGATACGAGGCTACGCGTGTTCGCCGTTCTTATAGCCTTATTCCAAGGGAGAAAGGCACGGACGAAATCACATAACTGTGACACTCAGATAGTCTGATAATGCAAGCCTGGTGTTGGCTTAGAGTTAGGGTAGCTGATTTGGGATCCTAGGGTCCTGAGTTTGAGCCCTGTTGGCTGCTGAATTAACACCGGTTGGGGTTGACTCAGCCTGTCATCCTTCCGACGTTGGCAAAATGAGTACCTGTGTACTGGTCATATGAACACTGCATCAGTGGCATAGCTGCGTCCCTAACCACTGATGCAATCAGCAGCCATAAGGCTGCACTTGAAAGAGAGAGTCTGATAGTGAGACCAATAAGTGAACATTTCATCATTGCCTCACCTGTGTGTGATTGTTTTTGAGTGGGTGTGTCAAGTCTTCGTTTTACAATGTTAATTAATGGAAAGAGGGAAAGATAAAATTTTGTATTCATTCTATATTTAGGTGGGGGAGGAAGGGGTAACCTGGCACTGACTGCTGGGTGAGCTTTTTCCCGGCGGTTGTTTCGGGACATGTTCGACATTGAAAATCTTTGGAGTTATTGGCCTCATGGTGGTTACTTTTTGCCCACGGGCCGGCAGCAGCACTGCCTGACCCCACATCCCAATATACACTTTATAAGCAGCCCGTGGTGTCCTCAAAACGACCTTCAAGATGAACGTATGGTAGCTTAAAATCTTGCCTAGATGCTGAAGTACTTACAACCATTATTTGGAGCCTCAAGGTGCTGTGGTTTGGCTGTGAAAGAGCAACAAACAAATGCACAAACACTTGAAATTATTTACAAGATATTAAATGACCTCACTAAAACACACAACCATTCACACAACGTGCACTTTAGTGCAAACCAGGGCATGACGTAAATCCTTGATAGGATTGCTGATATTAAAAAAAAATTGTCTTTGTTTTAAAATGAAGATACGTAGGTAATAAGCCAATAACTGTGTGCGTGTTTTTGTGTATTTTTCGTTATTTGAGACATGAGTGAAAAAAAAACAAAAACACTCACTGGTCCATGCCCAGAACAAAAAAAAAACAGAACATAGTGACATCATCATCATAGGAAAGCTCTCATAGTTCTGAGTAGTCACATTAGTGACACCTTAATAATAGTGACGCCTTAAGCTTTCATGGTGACATTAACGTACGAAGATTCAGCAGATTACACATGAGCTTGTATTGCACTTGCATGGGACGGCAGACCTGATATATTTGTGGGACATAGAAGGTGAATTTAACTGTATTCTCAGACAAAGACATCAGATTCTGGAGATGATCACTTGATGTACAGGTTGATGTGTCAAAGCCAAATAGTTTCACAAATATAAAAACTGGAACTAGAAAGTGGGGATGGTGACAATTACGGAATACATTGTGTGCAAAACAAATGGGAAGGCACGGAAAGAAAACACGGCATCCGTGACTGGTAAATACATACATGATGTAAATGAAGGTATTTAAAAAAAAAAAAAAAAAACATTACAGGCACGCTATGGTGATGTGGTAAATCATCTCATGAAATTGCAGTTTCTGAGAGGTGGACCCGGAGAATCAGAAAACACAAAATTATAATCTTTAAACTCAAAAAATATTTAAACCTAAAAGCAAAACTGTTCCAAAACCCACTTCATACCGTTTGCGGTACCCATATAGACCACCTATTGTTTAACACCATTGTAATTCTCTCCCGTATGTCCAACAACTATTTTCTCATTTTGAGACGCAGGAAATAAAAGAATGCCATCAGTAGATATGAAAGACTTATTGCAAGGAACCACCCCACGCATTCCTCACACACCACTTCAATTGGCACAATTTAACCCTCCTTTGATTCTCCTCCCTCCACATCACCTCCATTACCCCCCTCCTCCTCCCCCATATTTCCAAGATGGCATATTGCAAGTTGCCAGAAGAAAAAAAGGTTTTTCACATAGTGTTTTGGTAGTTCTCAAATATTTGCCATTTGGATGTATGGTAGACAAGAATGCCACACCAAATCTGGTACACTGTCAGTATAGTTGCCAAGGTGTAAAACTGGAGTTTGTATTGTTGTGACACTGGCATCAAAAGTATAAGTAGGATTACAACTTTATTCTGAGATACTGAAAGCATGGCGCCTTGCATCGTATTCAAAATAACCTCATATCATACAGCTCTGGGCCTCACAAACTACGCCACTTCCTGCCTGTGTCTCACATCTCCATACTTCCTATGGAAAACTATTGGTGTTATCACTACATCCCTCTCTTCAAGAAAATGATGCACCACTATGACAAAGTTATTAGCATCGCGTGGATTAACTTTAAATTACAGAGTCCAAGCTCTTGCATGGCTATGGGTGATAGCACGAAGGCCGAGTTGTTGCAGACTTCTGGAGCACAGGTCTTGAACACTTCAAACTTCACAATTGGGATGTTTCTCTTTCACACAATAATACAGGGTGTTCCAAAAAGACCCGGACAACTTTGGTTGTTATTATGTTTTGAACCACAAATGATACAATGATACCCTTTGGTTTATATGATATCGAAACTCATAACATTTGGTGCACACCATCAATTACACTTAAATATGAGCTCAGTTTGTCACATGCAGGACATCAAGGCGGTGCATGAGGTATTGCCATGTTTGGCTCAGCATGATTGCTTCCACCAGTGCTCATGCTGCTATGATCCGAGATTGAAGATCCTGCAGGTTTGCCACCTTGATGTTGTCACAAACATCTTAGACAACCGCCCACAGAAAAAAAAAAGTCAAGGGGGGTTATTTCTGGTGATTTTGGGGGCCAGGCAGTTGGTTCGTCTCAGCCAATCTAGTGACCTGGAAATTTTTCATTCAGGACTACTCGAACGACTAAGGCCCAATGAGAGGGAGCACCATCCTGTTGAAAAATGATTTCGGGTTGTAGGTCTTCAATCTGTCGGACGGCAAATCCTTCCAACATGTTCATGTAAATTGTTGAGGTCATTGTATCCTCCACAAAGAAAAACGGATGCACCAAGTGGTCATAGAGAAGGCCACACCACATATTGACCTTTCGACTATCGCATAAGTGTTCAATGACCACGCAGGGGTTTCCAGAGCCCCAGATTCTCAAATTGTGCTGGTTGACCTTCCCCAATACATGAAAGCAAGATTCGTCTGTGAACATGATCTTTTTCAGGTAATCTATGTCATCCTCTGTGCAACTGAGCATTTACAAGGCAAATGTCTTGCATTTGGGTCTGTCATTTGGTTTGAGTTTGAGTTCCTGCAGAATCTTCACCTTATAGGCATAAAGCTTCAGTCTTTTATGCAAAATCCTGTGTACATTGGTAGTTGGTAGACCCAGTTCTCTGGATGTGTGTCAAATTGGTTTTCTGGGACTTTGTTGAAATGACCCACACACTCGTTCAACGTCTACTGCACTTGTGCTTGGTCGAACGGTACTCTTCTGTTTCTGACAACTTCCAGTCTCCTTAAACCTCTTGTACCACTCCCTGATACGTCTGTGATGACAGATTCCTTCCACACTTTGTACGGAAATTACGCTGAACTTATGTGTTGGATCTTGTCTCAATGAACCATTTGATGCATTGAGCTTTCTCCTGTGGAGTGGCCATTTTCTTTTTACATTAAACCAACAGACCTGAAAATAAAGAAAACTTTATGAGTTTCTGTATCATATAAACCAAAGGGTATCATTGTATCATTTGTGGTACTAAACATATGAACAGCCAAAGTTGTCCAGGACTTTTTCGAACACCCTGTACCACATGGAACGATCCTTGGGGTACACTACCCTCCTGCTCTTGGGGGCTATTCTGGACAAGTGTTGTGAAGTGGTGTGATTAGAGAGACCTTCACTTATACCACACTTGATGCTTCACAAGAGATCCAGGTCTAGTATGGACAGTTTCTTCTGTCCTTGGTGATGCAGTCCTGGGTTGGTGGTTGTTCGGTTTTGTTTCCCCTTGGCAGTTCACATGGCTGGTCAGGCAAAGGTGGTCCACAGAGGTAATTCTGTCAGGATGCCCAAGGTTCTCGCCAGTGAATCTTTAACTTTACGCCATGGCTGACCAATCAGGTTGCACAAGTGACTGGTTTCTTCATATTCTGGTGACATTTGGTGATATAATGTGTCCAGAAAGACAGCCCTGATCTCATGTCTGAGAGCACGAGCTTCCATCCATTATTGAGAGAACAGAAACAGCTTGTCCAATGGAGAAGGACGAGGTCTGAAACCGAACTGATGATCTGAGATCAGGCCGTTAGAGGAGAAAAACAAAGGAGTTGATGTTAACTACAATGATAGATTCCATGGCTATGCTTATAAATGGAAACGAGCTAATAGGCCTGTAATTAAGAAGATCTGATTTGGCACCATGTTTTTATATTGCACTGATGTTGGCTAACTTCCAGACAGCAACTGATGCAGAGAGAATGACCAAGTGAACAGAGCAGAAAGAGGATGAGCAAGAGCAGTGGAGCAGTTTTTTTATGATGGATGTGCTGATGCCATCTGGGCCCATCGCAGAATCAGAGCCAAGGTTTGTCAGAAACTTCTCCACCTTCTGAAGTGAGAAAGACAGTAGTCAGGAGCATTTGGGTATGAGAGTGTAGGCTCGACGTAGGAAGTGAGGGGTTGGGTACACAAGATTTGGAAGCGAACACAGAATTGAGGTATTCTGCCTTGTCACGAGGAGAGTCAGCTGTGGAGCATTTGAAATGAGGGAAGAGATGGAGGGAGGGTGCATGCACCAGAAACAGATTTGAAAAGATGCCACCAGGTCTTTGAAGAAGGAGACAGGTTTGAGAGTTCAGCCAGGAGGTTTGCCAGAAGTTGTTTTCTGGCATTCCTGAGAGTGGACAAACACTTGCTCCAGGTTTTGTAGAATGATCTGAGGTTGCCTTCAGTTGGATTTGCCTTCAATGAAGAGAAGGCAAGTTGTTTGAGGGCAACTGCCTCATCATAGGATTCTGTGTCACAAGCATGAGAGGATAGGTATGATAACTGCAGGTGCAGATGCGATGGAAGAAATATCTTTACATAAGGGAAAGCAAGCTGTTAAATTGGAAGGATTCCCAGGCAGTATTAATTTCAGGAGATGTGAAAATGAAAGACCAGTCTTGACATGAGAGGGCAGCTTGCAGTTTGTGTCAGTCAGTCTAAATAAACTGCAAGATTATATGGCACTGAGGCAGCTCTCTGACAATAGCCATAGAGATGTTGACTCTCCACAATCACATGCTCAGATGAACCTATTGGAGAAAAAGGGGAGACATTTGTGGGAATATTCGTCATTACCAAGTCCAGAAGGAAGAACATACCATTGGGAGAAATCTGAGTCAGAAAATTCACTGAATGAGTGAGGCCCATGAGTCACAGAAGTCTTATGCTGCATTGCCTTGGCTGATTGAAGAGGTACCAAGACCTAGCCAATTGGCATGGTGACAGTTGAAATCACTGCATATGAGGAAGAGAGAGTTGTGATGGGTGGTTAAAGAATGGTTCATATTGGAAGAGAGGGATGCATACATGCGTGCACTGGGGCATGGTTAAGGAGAACCATGTGGCCTACCCATGTTCCGGTGCTGTGCAGTGCTGTGTTGTGCCCATTAGTGGGGCGGCTTAGCCCAAATATTCAAAAGAATTGTGCATTTTGTGAAACAAGCACCAAATTTGGCATAAATGTACACTAATATGTTCCGAACATTTTCAGATATTGGGCCACTTGAAATTCTCTCTTTATGTCCGCCATATTGGATTTCAAAATGGCCACCACTTGAAATCTACATTTGCTATTATCTCTGGACGTAATGCAGCTATTGACTTGATTCCGGTATCTAAATGTATGTTCCTGGAGAGTGCCCACACAGTGGCCATGATCCGGCACTCAATGGACGTCATGAAGAATGCTGTGGAACACCTGAATCCTGGACAGACACCAGTGGTCACCGTTGATCAGCCACTGTTTGCTTTGGCCAAGCAGATACAGTGGAAGTGGCCAGAGAGCTATTGTGAAGACCAGATAGTGGTGATGTTTGGTGGCCTACACATAGAGATGGCGGCACTGAGGACACTGGGGGACTGGCTGAAAGGGAGTGGTTGGGTGCAAGCACTTGTGCAAGCCGAGATTGCGACAGCAGGGACAGCAGACTCATTCCTGCGAGCATCCCATGTCTTGAGCACAAGAAGAGCACATCAAGTGAGTGCAGCAGCACTGTACATCCTGCAACACCGTGCCTACAACCACTACTGTCTGGGAGAAACCAGGGATGCAGAGGACCTTCCGGAGTTTGAAGACTGGTGTTGCCAGAGAGGAGAAGACATTCCCCAGTTTCACGACTGGGCAGCCGTGCTGGAACTAGAACTGTTGGTTCTAGTGTATGTGCGTTCTCTCAGGCAGGGATCATTTATGATGTACCTCGATGCTCTGACAGAGCTGGTCCCCTGGTTCCATGCACTGGATCACACCCACTATGCTTGGTGGATACCAGTGCACCTGAAGGACATGGCCGAACTCACCATCAAAACACCCAGATGTAGCCAGGAAATTCAGGGAAAGCCACTTCACCGTTCAGAAAACACAGAGGGTGTTCTCTTCAATCCCGATTGACGAGGCACATGAGCAGAATAATGCCTGCATCAAAGGAGAGGGTGGAGCAGTTGGGCTCACTGACAACCCTAGTGCTCTACGTCGCTGGATGGTTGCGGGACCAGAAATTACCAGGGTGATCGAAGAATTCCAGGATGGGAACCAACACTGGAGATGGCAAACAGCAGACACACGTCATCATGATCAGACGCCAAGTGTACAGGCCTCATTTGTGAAAGATGTTCGCTCTCTCGTCGGTGTCATCGAGGAGATGGGCAACCCATTCGAGGAGGAGAGTCAGGATGTAGTCAAACTGGACACAAAGGAGATCGCAGATCCTGCTGCTGTGGAGACCGTGATGAATGCCAAGAGGATTGGCCAAGAGCAGTTCGAGGCTTTCACCAGAGAGTGTCTGTTGGACAGAACAAAGGCAGTGGACGCACCCATTCCTCGTAACAAGCTGAAGGTGTTCAGCACTTCCACTCCAAGAAGCCAGAGCATAGGTCAGCAACAGCTCGCCTCCATCAAGAATGACCGTGAACTCTTCGCACGCCTGTACATTGGCTGCCAGACGAGGGATGGAAACCTTGAGGAGTTCTTTTGTTACGAGAATCAGGCATGTCTTCCTGCATTGTCTGATGGTGGAAGCCTCTGCACTGGTACCAAGAGTGATCTCCTCACATGCTTGGAAGAAGTCTCCGACGCAAAGACAGACTCCTGTCACGACCTGCATTGTGCTTGATGGAGCAGCCATCGTCCAGATGCTGAAGCCGGCTGCATCAAAGACCTTTGAAGAGTATGCACAACAGATCTTCATCCCATATATGTCCACGAAGCTGCAAGCAGTGTCACGCCTGGATCTGGTCTGGGATACTTACCTTGCTGATTCACTGAAAGGTAGTACACGTGCAAAGTGGGGACAAGGTGTGCGGAGACGTGTGGTGGCTGCCGCAGCCATACCAGGAAACTGGCAGAACTTCCTACGAGTGGACAGCAACAAGACCGAGCTGTTCAGGTACCTCTCAGCAGCTCTCATGGAATGGTTTGACCAGGATGACAAGCAACTCGTCATTACTGATGGAGAGGCAGTGCTCAGCAAGCCACTACTGCCAGATCTGACCTCACTCGCCCCATGTAACCATGAAGAAGCTGACAGTCGGATGTTGCTGCATGCATCTCACGCAGTCCAGCATGGACACCATGCAATACTCATCCAGACTGTAGACACCGATGTTGTGGTGCTGGCAGTGTCCCTGGCACAGGAGTTGCAACCAGAAGACAAACTGTGGCTGGCATTCGGAACAGGCCAGAGTTTCCGATACCTTGCAGCACACGAAATAGCAGCTGGATTGGGACGAGAGAAGGCTCGTGCACTGCCAATGTTCCACGCTCTAACTGGATGTGACACTGTGTTAAACAAACCATAGTCAAGGTGGAGACCGTGATAGATAATATTAAGTTGAAAATGGTACCATTGGATTCCTTGCCCCCAAAAACATACATTTAGATACCAGAATCAAGTCAATAGCTGAATTACGTCCAGAGATAATAGCAAATGTAGATTTCAAGTGGCGGCCATTTTGAAATCAAATATGGCAGACATAAAGAGAGAATTTCAAGTGGCCCAATATCTGAAAATGTTCTCAACATATTATTATACATTTGTGCCAAATTTGGTGCTTGTATCACAAAATGCACAACAGGTTTGCTATGCTGCTACACAACATGTATTTATTAAACCTACTGTTCCCACTTTAGAGTCTTCGTCCCTGTTTATTGAATACATCACAGAATGATCCCTGTAAGGAGGACGGTGCAGCACACAAACAATCAGGAGGTGGTTGTGAAGGGGAAAGCACAGTCAAAGGTACTCCTGGAAGATAGGAGGGAGAAGGGTAGTACACAGACAGTGGGGAATGGAGTTTTTGACATAAACTGCAACTCCACCACTGGAACAGGATTCAGGCCTGTCAAATCGGGACATACAAAACCCAGGGAGAGATAAAGAAATCAGGGACATTCTGTGGGAGGAAGGATTCTGTTAGGCAGATAATGTCAGGTTTACCAGTGGTGGCTTGGATTGAGAGATCTGTCAAATTAGACTGGAGATCTCAGATGTTGGAGGTCCATAGAATTAGGGATGGGCAGGAGGTGCTGTTGGCATTGCGGGGAAAGATGGGAGGGAGTGGAGGTGCCGTGGAGAGGGGGAGGCAGGAGGATGCTGGGAAGTGGAAAGGGGTGGGGAACTGGGGAGATGGGAATGGGGCAGGGCGCTGGGGAGTGGCAAGGGGCTGGGATTCAAGGGAAGGTGGAAAGGGGACAGGACATAGGGAGAGGAGGAAAGGGGCCGTTATGATGAAGGTTCTCACCGGTGGAGAAGAGAATGGTATTCGAGTGTAAATTTGTGGTATAATAGTGTAGTTGTCGCAGGGAGATGTATTGAGTAACAGACTCCTCTTTCAATTGTCTTTCATAAACTTTGTACCTTTTGATTTTCTTTAATCAACTCCTCTGCTCATTTCGTTAATTTAATTAACTCCTCTGTATATTTCGATTTTCTTTAATCAATTCTTTACTTTCTGTAAGCTTTTATAAACTCTGTACCTTTTAATTTTCTTCAATCAACTCTTCTTTACCTTTTGTTAACTTTCATCAACTCCTCTGTACCTTTCAATTTTCTTTAATCAACTCCTCTGTACCTTTCGATTTTCTTTAATCAACTCCTCTGTACCTTTCAATTTTCTTTAATCAACTCCTCTGTACCTTTCGATTTTCTTTAATCAACTCCTCTGTACCTTTCGATTTTCTTTAATCAACTCCTCTGTACCTTTCAATTCTCTTTCATCAACTCTTCTTTACCTTTTGTTAACTTTCATTAACTCCTCTGTACCTTTCAATTTTCTTTAATCAACTCCTCTGTACCTTTCAATTTTCTTTAATCAACTCCTCTGTACCTTTTGTTAACTTTCATCAACTCCTCTGTACCTTTCGATTTTCTTTAATCAACTCCTCTGTACCTTACAATTCTCTTTAATCAACTCTTCTTTACCTTTTGTTAACTTTCATCAACTCCTATGTACCTTTCAATTTTCTTTAATCAACTCCTCTGTACCTTTCAATTTTCTTTAATCAACTATTCTTTACCTTTTGTTAACTTTCATCAACTCCTCTGTACCTTTCAATTTTCTTTAATCAACTCCTCTGTACCTTTCAATTTTCTTTAATCAACTCCTCTGTACCTTTCAATTCTCTTTCATCAACTCTTCTTTACCTTTTGTTAACTTTCATTAACTCCTCTGTACCTTTCAATTTTCTTTAATCAACTCCTCTGTACCTTTCAATTTTCTTTAATCAACTCCTCTGTACCTTTCAATTTTCTTTAATCAACTCCTCTGTACCTTTCGATTTTCTTTAATCAACTCCTCTGTACCTTTCAATTCTCTTTAATCAACTCTTCTTTACCTTTTGTTAACTTTCATCAACTCCTCTGTACCTTTCGATTTTCTTTAATCAACTCCTCTGTACCTTTCAATTCTCTTTCATCAACTCTTCTTTACCTTTTGTTAACTTTCATTAACTCCTCTGTACCTTTCAATTTTCTTTAATCAACTCCTCTGTACCTTTCAATTTTCTTTAATCAACTCCTCTGTACCTTTCAATTTTCTTTAATCAACTCCTCTGTACCTTTTGTTAACTTTCATCAACTCCTTTGTACCTTTCGATTTTCTTTAAACAACTCCTCTTTACCTTTTGTTAACTTTCATCAACTCCTTTGTTCCTTTCGATTTTCTTTAAACAACTCCTCTGTACCTTTCAATTCTCTTTAATCAACTCCTCTGGACCTTTCAATTTTCTTCAATCAACTCTTCTTTACTTTTTGTTAACTTTCATCAATCCTCTGTACCTTTCGATTTTTTTTAAATCAACTCCTCTTTACCTTTCGTTAACTTTCATCAACTACTCTGTACCTTTCAATTCTCTTTATTCAACTCCTCTGCACCTTTCGATTTTCTAGAATAAAAAAGTCCACCTCAACTTTAAACATCCCTCATTATAGTTTGCTTCTCCCTGCTTAAATTGTAAAACTTATGATTAAAGCATACATATGCTGTGTTTTGGTATAAATTATATGGCTATGGTTTATCTTTCAGCTTTGTGAATTACTAAATATTCAGATATTCCTGATGTGGGTTGATACAACAATCAACAATTATTTATAAGAATAATTTAAATCTGCAAGTTTGGAGTCCCATCAATTACCACATTTAGAATACTTCCGAAGTCAATGCCAGTGCCAGGTTTTTCTGGTGGTGAGTGCTGGCCAAGTCGGTGTCGAATAACCAACATCACTGCCGAGTTTTTCTGGTGCAGGAACATTACATCAGGGCCGTGCATCAATGTGCGTGCCGTCCCTCGGATCGACGTTAAATTGCGCGTCTCATCTGCCGGCATTACTTGGTGGATGTTAAATATCCCACGGTGTCCTTTACAATGAATGGGCAAGCTATCGCCGGCACCATGAACAAACTCCAAATTCATGTCGTGACTTTCCTGTGCCAGAGTGAGGACCTGTCCAGAATTGTAACCCGATGCAAGAAACTGCTACGACAGAACCAACGCTCTGCATTGAGCATGGGACATGAACCATTGCTTCATGGTTAGGTAAAATACTTTTTGACTCCCTCAATATCATCACATTCACCCTCTAACAAGCAATTGCATTTCTCTGCTCTATCATTATCACTAAACAAATGAAGCTTTTTGCCTAACATATGATTATAACCAAGAACATTCCTTGCCCCAACAAATGAGGATGTTTGGCGTTACTGTCTGAGCACACGGCTCATGATGCTTGAATCACAGGTTCAGGTCCCAAACTGTACTGTATACTGTCATGGTTTGTATATTGTCTGCAAATGTCTTTATAGTTCATGCAAACGTACAGTGATGTCTCCAAATGTCTTTTACCAATGAGTTTTTTTGAGCATTCCATCCTGGGTTTGAATCTTGTCCCAGCCTAAATTGTCACTCTGGTATTTCACACAAGCAGGGCAAGGCATCAATGCGTATTTCATCCCTCATATGGGCATTAAACTGGGTGTCCTCTCTGCTTGCATGAGTTGGTGGACATTAAAGATCCCACTGTGTCTTTTATGAAGCGTCGACGTGTTACCACCGGCACCCTGAATAAATTTTAAGATCCTGCCTGCATTGTGCTGAGCAAATGTTCTGGTCTTTTTGGAGGTTCATCGACACTTTACACTGCTTGCTATCTCAGACATGGTTACTGTCTGGGCAGCAGTTTCTGCGCTATAAACAAATTGACCAGATAGTTTGTACGTTTCATGTGATCAGCCTTCTTTGGATACGAAGTGCAACTAACACACATATAATGTACAGGCAAGCTCTTCCATGAGCTTTCGATCATGCGAAAGTACATACATCACAATGCTAGAGCTCAACAGGACGACAGATAATCAAATTCACAAGCTGTGGCAACTAAATACAGCTCTGTGTAGTCATGGAGATGACCAAACACCATGAGAAGCATCCGAATGAGTTAATAACAATGGCATCATTAATTCAAGACAGAAGTCATGCTTGCCAGAGTAAAAGTCCACTTAAGACATGTAAATGAATAGAAGTTGCATGTGCCCGCAAGAGAATTTAAACGGGGTGGGGATGGAGGGGGCAAAAATGCAAATGGCTTCTTCTGTCATCGAGCCGGCAAGCTGGGAGCAACAACTCACATTTATTGCCACGTCCGATACAATTTAAATGCTCTAATGGCGACGAGGTGCTCCATTTGAAACTTTGTTCGATATTTGTAGCTTTTTGATGCTGAGGGTCCGTAATAAAATTTTCTATTGATGTTAAAGCCAGAAACAAATTGAAAATCAATAGCAGGTAGTCGGATACCCAAGCAAGGAATATTTTGTTTTTCAAAACGACGGAACAAAGCAAAGTACACAAAATGCTAAAATGATACAATATGTTTGAGGAGTCTACAATGCCTGGTAATCGACAGCCCAGATAACAGGTGGTTTTTAAGGCTTAAACTTTAAACGCACAAAGATACAAAATGTTTGATAATAATCAGTTATGAAAACCAGGCTCACATTCCAGCTTACAACAGCATTATAGAACGACGCAATAAACACGGTTAGCAAGAGCAAGTCTATGAAACTGCCACGACAAATTCAAACAACACAGTGATCATTACAATACATAAAATGGAATTTAAAAGAGCCAGGCGGAGACAATCAATTTTATATTAAAAAGAGAAAACGGAATTAAGGCGGAGAGTAGATATGTTAAAAAAAGGTAATGGCAGAAAAAGGAAATAAAATCTGCCTGTTTGGCGTTCCCATCTGAATCGATGGATTGTGATGCTATGAAACCCAGGTTCAAATCCCATACAGCACATGTATTTGCTCATCGTCTGCTCATGTCCGTGTAAATCACAACTCGAGCAAAGTCGATGACGTGCCATCGAACGAAAATCCCCATGCTTCCCACCTAAAGAAAAGTTCAAAAATTCAAAGGGTTCAACCAGGAGTGACCCAATATCAAATTTCAAGTGTGAAAAAAAAATCTTCCGTTTTGACCCAAATCTTCTGATACTCTCGGTCTCACCCTTTTGGGTAGTCTGAGGAATAGATCTGTGTAATATGAAAGCCATATCTTGAAGGTTTTTGAAATATCACATCCACAAACCAAGTTACCGAGATGTTTGCCATGGCAACAGAATTCTGCCAATCACAGCGGTGATCTAATCCAGTTGGGATAATGTCATGAGGAAGAGATAGATAACTGCAATATGAAAGATAAATGTTCAACAGTTTTTGAAATATCAGGTACACAAATGTATAGACGTCGTTATGGAGGATGGGGACATTAGGAAGTGGAAACAAAGACTGGAAAGGTGTGGTGTGCATTGGAAGGAGGGACAAGGGGGAAATGTGAGGGATCATATTAAAATACGGAGCATCTGTTTGTCTGTCTGTTCGTTTATAACCTCGAACACTGATCAACCTACCTTCACCAAAGTTTGCACATGTGCTGCAGGTACCCAGGATCAGATTGTGGTCACAAAATATTTCACCCCTCACAGTCCCTGTGAGGTTGGGTTGATGATTTGTAATTTCCACCTGTGCATGTAGCACAATGCACATTGTTAACCAACCACTGGACGGAAGCGGAGTTACTCACCATGGGCACAATTAATTTGCCCCACCACCCCCTCTTCCTCCTCCCACGCCAACGAATTGATTCTGTTTTGGTGAAGATGTGGATATGAGAGTGATTCTTCACCGTTGAGAGATGGCACCATAAACGATGTATGGCATGATATTTCAAAAAGTTGTGGACGAGTTATGACAAAAATGGGTGGACGAGTTGGTTAGGTGACAAGAACAACCGATTCAAATTTGGTTCAGGAAGGGATGCAGATCCGGCCAATCAGTGGGATATAAAACGTAAACTGTTCAGCCTGGCGGAGGCATGCGCTCTACCGAGTTCCATTCTAGTTGTCCCCCGCCTTCGATAAGGTCGGAGACGAGGGACATTAAAATGAGCTCTTTCCATCCGACCGCCCAACCTATCATCCGTCAATGTACAAAAACCGTTAAACATTTAGCTTTCATATTGGGGATATCTGTTACTCATGACATTATCTTAACCTCATTAAATCATGGCTATGATTGGCTGAATTCTGTTGCGGTGGAAACCATCTTGGTAACTAGGCTTGTGTAAGCAATGTTTCAAAAAGCGTTCAAGATTTAGCTTTCATATTACACAGATATCTATTCCTCATACCACCCAAAAGTCGAGGGTCCTAGAGTATCAGCTCTTTGTTCTACTTATGTTGATCCTCTATCTCAAGCTGGGATAGTTTTGGGCCTTCCAACTTCCACCCGACTCCCCCAACTGTTTCCTATACATCATCTCTGTATTACATTTTACCACCCTCGCTTTAATCCCTTCCTTATACCTTCTGTTGGATGCAGAGAAAAAAAAAAAAAGAAATGACAAGAAACTTTCATTTTATTCTTTTTCTCCTTCCTCCCCTTCTCTCTCCATCAATTTAAACCTATTTAAACAGTAATTTTAAAATGTTCAATTTTCCCACATACTTGCTTCCAAACACCTTTCTCCCAATCTGCTTTCCATTGTCCCCCTTCTCTGTACCTCTGGATGGCTTGTACACTCATTCCTCACTCACCGTCATGTTCATACAGTGCTGTCTTTCTTCATGCTTTTAATCATCATTTCCATCCCAATTCCGATGTATGTCTTCATCTCTTTGTCCTTGGAATCCTTAACTCCAACCTTTTTGGATGTGTGTGGTGTATGGTGTATGGTGTGTGATGTGTGGTGTGTGTGAGATTATGATGTCAAACCTCCTCACATTAGTACCCTCCCCTACATTATCTTCACAACCGCATTCCCCATCACCCACTTCAGGCTCTGCCACCGCCACTCCCATCTCTGCTTGGCATCCCCTGATTACATGTCCATCCAACCCATGCCCCTTCCCCTCCTTGCTTCCTCCATACCCTACCCCTTCCTTGCTTCTTTCACACACGGCTCCTCTCAGCTTCCCTGGTGTCCCGGCCCCTCTCAGATTCCCCAGCCCCTCTCAGATTCCCTGGCGTCCCTCTCAGATTCCCCGGCGTCCCGGCCCCTCTCAGATTCCCTGGCGTCCCGGCCCCTCTCAGATTCCCTGGCGTCCCGGCTCCTCTCAGATTCCCCGGCGTCCCAGCTCCTCTCAGATTCCCTGGCGTCCCGGCCCCTCTCAGATTCCCCGGCGTCCCAGCCCCTCTCAGATTCCTGGCGTCCCGGCCCCTCTCAGATTCCCGGCCCCTCTCAGATTCCCTAGCGTCCCGACCCCTCTCAGCTTCCCCGGCCCCGCTCAGCTTTCCCGGCGTCCAGGCCCCTCTCAGCTTACCCGGCCCCTCTCAGCTTCCCTGGCGTCCCGGCCCCTCTCAGCTTCCCCGGCGTCCCGGCCCCTCTCAGCTTCCCTGGCCCCTCTCAGCTTCCACGGCGTCCCAGCCCCTCTCAACTTCCACGGCGTCCAGGCCCCTCTCAACTTCCATGGCGTCCCGGCCCCTCTCAACTTCCACGGCGTCCAGGCCCCTCTCAACTTCCACGGCATCCCGGCCCCTCTCAACTTCCACGGCGTCCCGGCCCCTCTCAACTTCCATGGCGTCCCGGCCCCTCTCAGCTTTCCCGGCCCCTCTTTTTTTATTGTCCCACCCATATTTCCGCAGGGCACTCAAGGTCCGCCAGCATCTCCCTCATGGTTAACCTACCAAAATCAGGAATCATTGCTCACCTTCACTCTTTTATTCCTCTTTTCCCCTGCATTTGGAATCAACTCCCTCACTCTCTTCAATCCCATTCTAACCTCCAGGCCTTCAAAATAGCTGTTCACCACCACCTCTTATCATCCCCCATCCAAATCCTTGATCTTTTCTACCCCCGTTAATCCAACCCAAACCCACCTCCTTGAAATTCCCTGTTTTCCTTCCTGAAAGTCCCTGTAATGTCCATCTTGTATACCACGTGTTCCCCGCCCCATCCCTCTCCCTTCCACAGATCTCCTAATGTCTCTGCTCCCCACCGTTTTGTCCTTCCCTCCCGTTTTTCCAAGTTTTTGTAACCCCCCTCACCTATTTTTGTTTGTTCGTTGTCGGTTGGTTTGTTCCTTTTTTGTTCATCCCTGCTTTCACTCTTCCTCTTCTTGCTGTGTTTCATTCAGCTTGTTCACCCCCACGTGTCCTTCTCTCCCGCCCCTTCATCTCATCTCATCATCGACTCTGCTGTTGGTGTTTCCTCCTTTCCATTCTGCTTCCTTCCTTTCTGCTCTAGCACTCACACTATCCTCGATCATGTATACCAAATAAAAAATAGAATCGATAATGTGGAAAAGCGAGTTGATAAAATCAAATGAAGTAGAACAACGCCATCAGTTCAATCTACAACAAACAAAAGCCGTGCAGTAAATCCGAGAGTCGGGAATCAAACCCTTTTCATTGTTGAAGAACCAAAGGAATTTCAATGAAGATGTAACAAAACATATCAAATAAATAAACAAACAAGTCAACAACAAAAAAGGCAACAATGGATGCATTGTCTTCACTAACTCAGCCGAATAGATAAGTGTAAGGAATGATGGAAATAACGAATAGAATATGAAATTATTTAAATAATGCACTATTGGTTAAGGTGTGTATCAGAAGATGCATTAAGGTGTGTATCAGGTGTATCAAGGTGTGTATCAGAAGGTGTATCAAGGTGTGTATCAGAAGGTGTATCAGGTGCATCAGAAGGTGTGTAATAAGTGTATTAAGGTGTGTTTCAGAAGGTGTATTAAGGTGTGTATCAGAAGGTGTATCAAAAGGTGTGCATCAGAAGGTGTATCAGAAGGTGTGTAATTGGTGTATTAAGGTGTTTTTCAGGAGATGCATCAAGGTGTGTATTCGAAGGTGTATCAAGGTGTGTATCAGAAAGTGTATCAAAAGCTGTATCAGAAGGTGTATCAGGTGTATCAGAAGGTGTGTAATAGGTGTATTAAGGTGTGTATCAGAAGGTGTATCAAGGTGTGTATCAGAAGGTGTATCAAAAGCTGTATCAGGTGTATCAGAAGGTGTGTTATAGGTGTATTAAGGTGTGTTTCAGAAGGTGTATCAAGGTGCGTATCAGGAGATGCATCAAGGTGTGTATTCGAAGGTGCATCAAGGTGTGTATCAGAAGGTGTATATCAGAAGGTGTATTAAGTTGTATATCAGAAGGTGTATTATGGTGTGGAACAGGTGTATTAAGGTGTGTATCAGAAGGTGTGTCAAAAGGTGTATTCAGAAGGTGTATCAAGGTGTGCAATAGGTGTATAAAGGTGTGTAATAGGTGTATTAAGGTGTGTTTCAGAAGGTGCATCAAGGTGTATATCAGAAGGTGCATCAGAAAGTGTATCAATGTGTGCATCAGAAGGTGCATCAAGGTGTGTAAATAGGTGTATTAAGGTGTGTTTCAGAAGGTGTATAAAGGTGTGTATCAGGAGATGCATCAAGGTGTGTATTCAAAGGTACATCAAGGTGTATATCAGAAGGTGCATCAAGGTGTGCATCAGAAGGTGCATCAAGGTGTGCATCAGAAGGTGCATCAAGGTGTGATCAGAATGTGCATCAAGGTGTGATCAGAATGTGCATCAAGGTGTGATCAGAAGGTGTATATCAGAAGGTGTATTAAGTTGTATATCAGAAGGTGTATTAAGGTGTGGAACAGGTGTATTAAGGTGTGTATCAGAAGGTGTATCAAGGCGTGTATCAGAAGGTGTGTCAAAAGGTGTATTCAGAAGGTGTATCAAGGTGTGCAATAGGTGTATAAAGGTGTGTAATAGGTGTATTAAGGTGTGTTTCAGAAGGTGTATAAAGGTGTGTATCAGGAGATGCATCAAGGTGTGTATTCAAAGGTGCATCAAGGCGTATATCAGAAGGTGCATCAGAAAGTGTATCAATGTGTGCATCAGAAGGTGCATCAAGGTGTGTAAATAGGTGTATTAAGGTGTGTTTCAGAAGGTGTATAAAGGTGTGTATCAGGAGATGCATCAAGGTGTGTATTCAAAGGTGCATCAAGGCGTATATCAGAAGATGCATCAGAAAGTGTATCAATGTGTGCATCAGAAGGTGCATCAAGGTGTGTAAATAGGTGTATTAAGGTGTGTTTCAGAAGGTGTATAAAGGTGTGTATCAGGAGATGCATCAAGGTGTGTATTCAAAGGTACATCAAGGTGTACATCAGAAGGTGCATCAAGGTGTGCATCAGAATGTGCATCAATGTGTGATCAGAATGTGCATCAAGGTGTGATTAGAATGTGCATCAAGGTGTGATCAGAATGTGCATCAAGGTGTGATCAGAATGTGCATCAAGGTGTGATCAGAATGTGCATCAAGGTGTGATCAGAATGTTCATCAAGGTGTGATCAGAATGTGCATCAAGGTGTGATCAGAATGTGCATCAAGGTGTGATCAGAATGTGCATCAAGGTGTGATCAGAATGTGCATCAAGGTGTGATCAGAATGTGCATCAAGGTGTGATCAGAATGTGCATCAAGGTGTGATCAGAATGTGCATCAAGGTGTGCATCAGAATGTGCATCAAGGTGTGATCAGAATGTGCATCAAGGTGTGATCAGAATGTGCATCAAGGTGTGATCAGAATGTGCATCAAGGTGTGATCAGAATGTGCATCAAGGTGTGATCAGAATGTGCATCAAGGTGTGATCAGAATGTGCATCAAGGTGTGTATCAGAGGGTGCATCAAGGTGTGTATGAGAAGGTGTGGTTCATTTTGATGATTAATCGTCGATGGAAAAGTTCACACACTTTCCAACTGATTCTGTTTGGGGTTTCGTGTTGTTGTGTGAAGCTGTTTGTATTATTTCAGATTTGGAGAGGGTTTAGGTTGTAAAGAGACAAACACTCACTGGATGGAGAATGTTAATAAAAGGAGAGAAGTATTAAACATTTAACTCGACATATTTTCTCGGCCATGCTAAAGTGGACACCATAGCCTGAACACATTTATAATATAAAAGTAAAACAATGAAATGACATCTATTCAACTCTTCATTGTTTTTAAGGTCAAACCCTTTTCCCTGTTGAAGCAGTTACTGTATGTGGGCACAAGGTGTATATTATACATTAAGAGGAAATGACTCATGTTATGCGGGAATGAAACCGAGGTACATGATGAAGTGCTCAAATGGGAATGGCCAAACAAGCCAACGTTGATAAGACACCTCAATAATATGTTTCTTCTCACCTCTACTGGAAATATTCCCAACCTGCTCAAGTCATGCGTGGAGGAAGTTTTACACAATTCATTCACGAACCAGGTGGCCAGGTCTCGCATTCAATTGGAGACAATTGCAGTGGGAATTTGCTCTTCGTTCACGGTGCCGGCGATAACTCGCCTTCTCTTCGTGAAAGCTGCCGTGGGATCTTTAAGGCATCCATCGACACCGAGAGTCCATCTGATCGGGATGCAACACCCTGCCAGCGAAGCACCGATCCGACACTTGAAACAGTCAGGTCGGGAATCAAACCCAGGGCAGGCAGCTCGAAGGTACATGCGGTCGGATGCTGCTACCACTGTAGCATGCTGTCGGACTCCAACCCAGATAAGATGATTTGGTACAATTGTTGTGGAGTTATCACGCATTTATACACAACGATGAAATTCCATCGCATGATCATATTCATGTGCCGGATTAACCTGTGCAGATGTTGAGAAGAAGAAGGAGAAGAAGAGGGAGCAGCAGGAGAGATGATTGCCTCGTGAGGGATCCACGTCGACCCATTGGTGTTCAAGTCTTTGGGTGGTGATAAGGAAAAAAAATAAATAATTAAAATATAAATCGATCAATCACCATCAAATGTTTGAAGCAGAAAATGTCGAAACTCATGCACAGAGCAATCCAAGGAGACAATAAATAATGAAGAAATCATCATTCATTCATCGTCATCGTCGTCGTCATCGAAGAGAGTGTGAGAGCCCTGTGAGTGCATGTTCACATGACAGCTCAAGACGATCAAGTGGGGAGAGTATTCAAAAGGAAAGATGAGATTTCCCCAATTATCATGATCATCATCATCATCATCATGGCTATATTGACCAAACAAGGAGTACAAGGATGCACTAGAAAGAGACAAGCCAGACAAAGAGAACCTGCATATGAAGACACCGATAGACAGGTATGACAGACAGACAGGTATGACAGACAGACAGACAGACAGACAGACAGACAGACAGACAGACAGACAGACAACGTTGTCATGATTTTAATAAGATTTGAACCCGATGCGCAGGCGACGGACCCAATCTCATTGACGTGGACACAGCCCCCAGGAGGTTTGATGAGCGAAACACAACACCAAAGGTTGTCATTATTTAAGTGATAACGAGGAAAGGCAAAAAAAAAAAAAAATAAACAAACCTGCAAATCTCGTCTGGCGCCGGCAGAGACGATCAGTGAATCCGCGGAGAGAATTGCAGGGAGGGGAGTGGAGGGAGGGTAGGACGAGGAGGAGGAGGAGGAGGAGGAGGAGGAGGAGGAGGATGGAAGTCGGAGAAGGGTGGTTGAAGGAGGCGTGTGAAGAAAAGGGGATGAAAGAGGATGTGCGGAGGAGGTATAGGCGGGGTAGAAGGGGGCGTTGCAAATGAGGAGCCGGCACACATAAGACTGAAAGGGTGGGCGTGCACCGAAAGGAGGGGCCAGTGAGGAGTGGGCGGGGAGAGGGAGGGACGGCAAAATGGGCGGGAAATACGAGGGCTGAGAATACGGAGTGATTAGTTGGTAATGCTCGGGGATGGGAAAGGGAGTGTTGTGGAGTGGATTCGTGACGTCAGACACTTATTGTGAGGATAAAATTAATTGGTTTAAATAATTGCATCGCACGTGTCACATCAGCACATCACATCACATCACATCACATCGTGTGGACGATATCAGAGGCAGAACGTTTGCGAAAGCAGCTGGAAAATAAGGAAAAGGTAACGCAGTCTTGGGACAGTTTTACCTCTTTTTGAAACCGAAATATAAACCTGGAAATAATTCGGAATACAACGCAGTACGAGATAGCAATAACGTGATCGTGAATGTACTATTGGTGTCGTAATTCAAGAACACGGATACACCAGTGGGTGGCGTAATGGTGAGAGAGGAAGTTGTGAGTCTTCCACATCAGATGTTCCAACAATTCGGCCGAATCCAGAGCAAAGGTCATTAATAAACGTAGGGGCAATACCCCACCTGGGCGCTCACCTAGTGGTGGCTGGATAAGAAAACCAGGGAACCACTGGTAGGCGTCGATAACCCACAAAATATGTAACGGAGAAGAAAGTAATTAAATACATAATTTTAGTTCACCTGAAACCCTGTTCCAGGTGAGGTTTATGGGATGACGCATCATCCGTCCATCCATCCGTCTGGCCATCTGTCCACAAATATTTTCAAGTTCTTCTCTGAAACTACACATATTATTTCAATGAAGCTTTACCACAATGTGCATCACCATGTACGTACCAAAGATTGTTCACGGCATGAAAAAAATCTGGCCCTAAGGGGGTCTGTGGGGGTTAACCCCCCAAAGAGATATGTGCTTTCTTCTCAGAAACGATACACACAATTTCGATGAAATTTGACTACAACCTTCACGGCCCATGATATACCAAAGATTGTTCACACCATTAAAAAAGAAATTGGGGTCTAAGGGTGTCTATGGGAGGATTGCCCCTCCCCCCCCCAAATGGGGTATTTGCTTTCTTCTCAGAAACTACACACACAATTCTTATGAAACTTGGCAACCATCTTCATCACCAGAGATGTACTAAAGTTTGTTCACGACATTAAAAAATTGGGGTCTGAGGGATTCTACATGGCCCCCCAAAATATGTATTTGCTTCCTTTTCTGAAGCCACACACACAATTTCGATGAAACTTGACCACAACCTTTGTCACCCGTGATGTACCAAGGTTTGTTCATGGCATTAAAAAAAATCCAGAGGTATTTACTTTATTCTCCATAATATACTTGGTGGGTCATCCATGCCTACCAGTGGTTCCCTGGTTTTCTTATCCAGCCACTACCAGGTGAGCGCCCAGGGGTATTGCCCCTATGTTTTATTTTTAATGTCATGAACAAACTTTGGCACATCACGGGTGACAAAGGTTGTTTCGTCAAAATTGTGCGTGTAGTTTTGGAGAAGAATGCAAATACATATTTTGGGGGGCAAACCCCATTAACTCCTGAGATCCCGATTTTTTTTAATGCTGTGAACAAACTTTGGTACATCACGGGTGATAAACATTGTGGTCAAGTTTCATCGAAATTGAGTGTGCAGTTTTGCCGAGGAAAGCAAGTACATTTTTTTTGGGGGGGGGGAATGGAGAGGGCAACCACCCCCTGAAGACTCCCTTAGACACCGATTATTTTTAATGTTGTGAACAGTTTCGTACCCTACCGAGTGATGAAGGTTGTGGTCAAGTTTCATCGAAATTGTTTGTGTAGTTTCAGAGAAAAAGTTGCAAGTGTTTGTGAACGGACGGACAGACGGACTGACGGACAGCGCGCCATCCCATAAGCTCCCGAGAACCAGGTTCTCGGTAAGCTAAAAATGGTACGTGATCTGCTTCCTTGCTTGATGCTCAGACTTAAAAAAAAATAATAGAGTAGGGACAAACAACCATAGGTTGATAACCATTGCACAGACTTTGATGGGCCGAATCGCCTTCTGCGTTGAAGTTCCTTTCAAGGGAAATCATATTATTATTATCTCGGCAAAACTTCTAAAAAAGATTATTGAAACAGCAACAAAACAATGAAAGAAATACTTCATCTTGTGAAATCCATTGTCCTTGCCCTGCGATACAATGCGGAGGAGAAAATGGCCTTTACCCATGTAATCATACTTTACAGAAAACGAATGTGAAACCTCGTGAAATATTGAACAGTTATACGGATTGACATGACCAGGGGAAATGAAAGAAAAAAGTTTTTAAAGATTCAAATTGAATGAAAAATAAATTACTTATTTTGGGAGATTTGTGGCTTCATTAATGCTGCGGTATTGAAGGGGGGGTGGTGTTACGGTTACTGTATGTGTAGATTAAACAGCAAGGATGGGTGGGATCAAACAAATGGAGTGCATGGTCAACCTCCTTTAATCGACCGAGCCACAGATCTATAAATATGGGAAAACAATATGGCTTTGTTTCACATCCAAAAGTAAACACCAGCTGCATGTAATATATAGAACGGTGTTGAAGGGTCGTCAAATACCTTATGGAGAAGTATGATATGGGAATTCAATCTCACCCAGCAAATGCTATAGGGTGAGAAGGTGAAACTGGTTCCAGGTTACCATGACCATGGAAAGGTAAAAACATGAAGCTGACATCTGGGGAAACTGCAGGGAAAAGGAGGGTGGAAGGGGTGCGAAATCCACAATGTTGCATAATATGTGCAAAACAATATATACATGTTCATAATAATATAAATATATATTACAAATTAAATATGCAGATGTGTGCACGAATGAATGAGTGAAGAGCACACACTGCATCCACCACGGATGAGATCTGCAATGTCGAATGAGGCTGCAGAAGCACATACCACATCAGCACCACTATATACAGTAATTTTCAGGCTCTCTTTATATGACTTCATGATGTGCTATTGTGCTATTATGCGAAGACCCTTCTTCTACCAGAAACTCGTTATATGTGGAAAAATTCGCACTTATGCAGTCAGGTGATGCGTGATGTCTTATGTAAGGTACAGTGTTACTGTTCAAGGCGCTCCTTGCCCTAGATAACGCCCCAGAACACCCAAAACAACTGATGAACATGATCCACCTCAATTTCAATGTTCCCTTCTTACCCCCCAAACACCACCTCATTACTACAGCCTCCAGACCAGTGGGTGATTGGCTGATTTCCACGTTTAATGCTTATTATCTCAGAAGGATGATATCCCAGCTGCTAGTCAGCACAGATGGATCAAACAAGCCAGACATTCCTGATTTGGTGGAAGGCTTACAACATTCAATATGCTATCGAGAACATCAAGGCTGCATCAGACGAAATAATTCCATCCACTCTCAATTTTGCATGGGAAGCTCGAAAGAAACAATGTGTAAACTGGAGGGGGAGCACTCGGTCGAGTGCAAAACCTCTACCGCCAATACTGCTAGGTCACTCAAGTGAACCTGATATCCTATTTATTCAATTTGATGTCAACAGTGCTCAGAGTTATAGTTTGCAACTTTCCCTTTTACTTTTAACTTTTACATACTCACTTCATTCGTCATAACTAGATTCATTGAGACAGAAATTGATTTTACGTGGGTATATCCACCTAAAGTTCCAAAATAAGCCACAATTATAATTTTGGCATGTTTTTTGTTGGAAATCACTTATAACATGTAGAAATGCAAAAAAAAAAAAAAAAATCGAAATTTTGTTGAAAAAGTTGCAAAAAAATTTTTTTTCTCGAACAATTTTTTTTTGGGGGAGGCGGAGGGGTTGGAAATCACTTAAAACATGAAGAAATGCAAAAAAAAAAAAATTTCAAATATTTTTTCCAAATGGCCGCCATAGCGGCCATATTGTATTTTGGACCAAGACCAAAATCTAATGGCATGATCCTTGGACCATGCCTAATCTCGCCACCAAGTTTCGTCAAAATCCGTCGAGGAGTTTTTCCGTAATACTGTTCACAAACAAACAAACAAACAAACAAACAGAAAGGGGTGAAAACAGTAACCTCTGATCTTCGATGGCGGAGGTTAATAATGTTTGGGGGCTTTCCTGGATTTTCAAGCGCAATGGGAGATGCTGTGCGATGAGGACATGAGGCCGATGCAGATGGTTTTGAAGACCTTGAGGAGGCAGACGATTTGGAACTCATTGGTTCACATAATATGGAGGAGTTAAGTGTTGATAACCTCCAGAAAATAACAAATGAAGAATATGATCAACATGAAGAACACGAAGAGGCACTTTTGGACGTTAAGAACTTAACATCGAGTAAACTAGAGGTGGAGCACTCGGGAGAGTGCAAAACCTCCGCCGCCAATACTGCTGGGTCACTCAAGTGAACCTTTTATCTTATTCATTAAATATGATGTCAACAGTGCTGACAGTTATAGTTCTTTTCTCCATTTTTTTTTGGGGGGGAGGGGGTTGGAAATCACTTAAAACATGTAGAAATGCAAAAAAAAGAAATCGAAATTTTGTTGAAAAAAAGTTGCAAAAATTTTTTTTTCTCTAACAATTTTTTTTTGGGGGGGAGGGGGGGTTGGAAATCACTGAATACATGTAGAAATGCAAAAAAAAAAATTTTTGTAACAATTTTTTTTTTGGGGGGGGGACCAAATCCAAAATCTAATGGCATGATCCTTGGACCATACCTAACCCCCCCCCCACCAAGTTTCGTCGAAATCCGTCAAGGAGTTTTTCCGTAATACTGTTCACAAACAAACAAACAAACAAACAAGCAGTCATAGACTGGTACTTACGAAATCGTCAACTTGACCTCTGACCTTGTCAAATAAAAGCTGTCTCTCGAGAAGGGAGCGACGCAAACCAGAAGTTTCTACAATGATTCTCTATCAAACCATCAAAAATCGTAACGTCGACCGAAGCAAAAATCTCCATTTCTCCACGCAATTATATTATACCTTAACGTAACTCAACGACGCGTCTGCTCGAGCGCACTGCATCATGGTAGGACCCGTGACGCGTCGAGTGAAATATTTTTTATACAATCTTAAAACGTCTCCAAAACATCCGATTTTTACCAGAATTTCGACAACCGAGTTTTAAGCGTCCCAAGCGATCGCAAAAACCGAAGACAAAATAAAAATCAAAGTTAAAACGAACTCGCAACGTCGAGACAAGCAAAAATACTCCATTCCTCCACATGAATTTACGGAATTATGTTTGACCTCACTGTGACCTTGACCTTTGACCGATTTTGACCGGAAAGGGGCCTGGGAAGCCAGCCTGCCACGTGTGCGTTTCAGGTTAGGTGCCATGGGGGGCACTCCCCGGTATTAGGGAGCTGGTAGGCTCGGAGGCAGTGTTGTGCCCGGGGGTGCCATCGTCGGAGAATCGGCAGAGGGTCGTGCCTGCCAAAGGGAGCCACGTGTCCCAGCCATGAGACCGTGTGAGGGCACGGAGAGAAAATTGGGGGTGAGGCCCGAAATTGTGAGGACACCAACACAGGCGACGGGAATCTGGGTTGTTAGAACCAATAGTTTAAGCGAGAAGCGCTTGTTGAAAGCCCCGGGGTAGTTTAACAGTTAAATGGTTAGGGTAGATTAGGAGATGTACCCCTCCGCACCGTCCATCCCCTCGCTCTCGTTGTGGGCCGCTGGACCCACTTTGGTTATAGATCGCTGAAGTCTGGGGAGGCCATTCTGAGGCTTCGTTGGGCCTCGGCACAGGACGTTAGCTCTCCCTTATTCCCCTCCGGGAAGGGAACGTAGGGGTTGGGAGTAGGCTAGGTGACAGGATAGGTTAGCCGAACAAGGACGATAAAGGGGGTTAGGGGACGATTTATAGTGGGGAAGTAAAAAAAAAAAAAAAAATAGTAAATAAGTTGGGGCTAAATTGGGGTTTGACAAATTATGGGAGTGGGTATGTACAGTGACAGGCAAAGGCGATAGGTTGGGAGGGAGACAGGTAGGTAGGTCCGAGCCCGCCTTCCAAGTGGCCAGCACCACCGCACTCCCCCCACCAACCTCCACTGAACGGCAAAGGCTGGCCAGCTTCATCTGCTGGCTGTGTTACTGCAAGGCCTGTGCCGGCCCAATTCATCTGCCGGCTGGCTGTTTTTCTTCAAGGCCTGTGCCGGCCCACTTCATCGGCAGCTGTTGTGTGCTGCAAGGCCTGTGCCGGCTGAA
>NC_140966.1:90593462-90598462 GCF_056783735.1 Eptatretus burgeri
CGTGAGAAAATGGGACACGGACCGACCCAGACGGGAGTCGTGGGTCGTGTAACGAACAGGAATAGCGAGCCGAATGAGCCGGACGGAATTATTTCAGAAACCATGGAGGATGGTGGACCAACTCACAATCATCGTCATAAGCATATAGTGGGGGGGGGGGGGGGGCTATGAGCTTGGTTTGAAGTTCGTGTGCAGTTCATGTTAATTTTGCGCAACCACCATAAATGTATTCTATTGGGTCCAACTTATCAGAAAAACGATGTTGGCATTTTTTCTGTTGACCTTTAGTGACCTTGCCTCAAGGTCAAAGGTCAAGCATCATTGCAGTGACCATACTTCATTCAAAGTATATCGACCTTGGTACCAAAATCTGCCAAATTTTACAAGGAACATTGAATATGCCATTTGTTTTGTCATTTGACCTCAAATATTTTTCAATATACAAATTAATATGTAAATGACCTAATTAAAGATAAAAAAAAAAAAATGCAGAATTAGCATATAGTCTTCACCATACATGGAAAGCCCATTACATATATTATGTTTGTTCTTTTCAGGGACTTTCCAGTCAATTTCCATGACTTTCCAGGCCTGGAAATTGAAAATGAAATTCCATGACTTTTCCAGGATTTTCCAGGCCGTGGGAACCCTGTACACATTAATTATTTGACTTGTTTCAGTTATATGATCGATTTGCCCTTGCCCCAATAATGGTTTTTAATATTTGTCTGTTACAGAAACGTGAATCATCTGGACATCAGCTTGAAGATGGAATTTCAGAGACATGACGGTCCTTCCAACGCCAAAAGACCACGGCAGGAGACCGATTTCAAACTCTGCATAGTATATCAAAGGCTTGCCAGTGATAGACTTGTAACAGAGCCAGAATCTGAATCATATTCAAAGTTTTTGAGTTTCGTTCGCAAACGTGGGCAGTCTGGAGATGGTGAATTCCCCGAGATTAGCCGCAGATTGGAAAATGTTACAGACACATACTTGGAAGCCAACAAAGCAAAATGGCACCGCAAATGCTACAGTGAGACGCGTCACACCAGGCACCTTGAACGTGCTCGAAAGCGTTATGGGAAGGCATGTCAACAGCAAGAAAGTCTGCAACTTCAGAAAAAACGTGGTCGCCCTAGGTGCTCTAGTGCAAGTAATCAAAACGAACAAGCAGTAGCTGCTTCTAACCAAACTGACACTACGTTTCACACGGTCTGCAACCCCAACATACAATAAGGAGTTGTGCTTCTTTTGGGGAGAAGATGACAGTCAATAATTACACGAGGTTTCCTCATTCAATGCAGGGGAGCAAATACGGAAAGCTGTTGAACAGAGTGCCAATGAGACATGGAAAGTGCAACTAAGTGCTGCTATCAATGCGGACGATGCTCGTGCTATTGATGTGAAGTATCACCTGGCATGTTGGGTGAAGCATGTTAAGCGAGCATCAAAACGAGACAGCCAGGACAGGCAACGGCCAGCAGAAGACACAAATGTTGGTGTAATTGCATCAGAAATATTGAGTTTCTTAGCCTGGTCAAAAGCCTTCTCACAGATTGTACGGAGCTCAACATGTCGGAACTGCACAGCACGTACTGCAGCATTCTTGAAACACATGGTGTGAACATACTACCACAAGTGCATGATGTGAAGCAAAAAATATCCTCCCATATAGACAATGTTCACTTCAAGAGGCCAAAATCCCGCAGGAAGTCAGAGCTGGTTTTACCACAGCAGTGCGTGATGCCACCATCGAAGATGCGATGGCAAAGAACACTGATAGTAAAATACACTAACTGTTTCATCGTGCTTCTATTCTAAGAGAAGCTATAGCTGATGAGGTCAAGAAACCATGGGAATTTGATGGAGAGTTGACAATAGATGATGCACAAAAGCATGTGCCGAAAGCCCTATATTCCTTCATCCATTGGCTACTGCAAGGGCCAGCCACGAGCATTCACACAGCAGTACGTTCAGCCAGCATTCACCGAGATGTCCTAGTCATTAGTCAAAACATCATGTACTCCTACAAGTCAAAACGCCAAGTCGAGTACAAACCGAGTACAAATTTGTGATGAACTACTGACAATTAACATTATCAAGAGATGGGATGTGCTGGCTATTATATATATATATATATATGGCCCGGATATATGTTTAATGAGGTATGTGTATGCTAATTATACATATGTTGATCTGTAATTGGCTCATTTGCATATTGCCAAAAAATGAATGGTTAAATGATGAAACAAATGTCATATACACTGTTCCATGTGAATTTTGCCACATTTTGGCACCAAGGTCGATATACTTTGAATGAAGTATGGTCACTGTAATGACGCTTGACCTTTGACCTTGAGGCAAGGTCACTAAAGGTCAACAGAAAAAAATGGCAACATCATTTTTCCAGTTAGTGGGACCAAGAAGAATAATTTCACAGTGGTTTCCACAAATTAACATGAATTGCACACAAAACTACATAGCCCCCCCCCACTAATAATAAGTACAAGAAGAAGTATAAAAATGCTCTTCAAACTGGTACCGATGGTATGAATCTCTGTCTACATTATAGTCCATTTCTTTGATGTCTTTCCCTCAACTTTGCAGCAAAAATTGAATTACGACAAGACAAAACAGTGAGAAGGTGTCATGTTGGGATAGGTGGCCCTTGACCTTCATGTATTCAATCCATATTGTGCGAGTGCGTTTTTTGTTCAATAAATCATGCATATTCATGACATTAGACTTAGCCAGGGTCAGTGCTCCTGAGGTGTGAAAAGAAAACCGAGATTAAGCGTTAACCTGGGGTGAACAAAGGAGGTGTGAAACCGGGCTAAAAAAACCTGGAATCAATGCTTAGCACAAGGCTGAAAAAGTCAGGGGTTAAGGCTTTAGGTGTGAAAGGCCCTTTTATATACCTTCTCAGAGAGCTTGAAGGCATGCCCAGACGTGCACCCACATAAAATATTTTTACCTCATGTTGCTAAGCAACAACATATTCGAAGTTCACCTTGGCAGAAGGGTTGGTAATGAGCAGCTTGACAGGCATGGATAAATTAATCAATGATTTGAAAGTCCAAATAAAATTCTGGCTAAAGAAACCAACAAATTTCAGACTACTGCACCGGTATGACAATTAATAAATCATTGAATTTTCCCCAAAAATTACGATTTATCAAAATATCAGGATGTCTCCCAACAATCATTGACAAAAATAGTACTTAAATAGAGGTGCAGTACTTAAGTGGTACTTCATGGTGGGAAGCCTTGGAATCCTCATATATATATATATATATATATATATATATATATATATATATATATATATATATATATATATATATATATATATACACAAGAAATACAAACATTTTCAAACTAGAAGGGCAATCTTCGACGTCACGATGTCGCCAGATATGCCTCTGCACAGATTATCGCATCATTGTACATAATTGTACCAAGTGTGATTTAAATCCCTGAACCCAGATTCAAAAACATTAAATAATTCTGGCTGTCAGACCATGTGTCTGATCACGTTGAAATATAAAACATATATTCCACATGACTACGAGATTATAATTGTGATGTTTCGAGTCGATTGATGAAGCAATTCAAGTGAAATAATTTTTTTTAAGATTTGCGTTCAATCCAATATGGCTGCCAGACCATGTGACTTATTAATTATTCATGAACATCCTGATATTCCCAATATTTGGAAAATATGTGGATGAAGTTTCCACTTGATCTGTTAAGCCATTCTAGAGAAGAAGATTGTTAAAGGTTTATTGTTCATAAAAATCATAGCTGCCAATCGATGTGACCTTTGACCTCGTAGGTGGAGAACTTTTTGTTCCTCATGGATAGGCGATCATACCTGAAAAGCTTTGCCTTGATCTGTTCAGCCATTTCAGAGAAGATTTTTGAAGGTTTTATGTTAAAAACAATATGGTTAAAAACAAAGGAAAAAAAAACCCCTGTACAATTTAGCCATAGATGACCCTCAAAAATTCCCATACCGATCGGATAAAGCGTTCGACATATGCAATTATGACGTCATAAAGAAGCCATCTATGTCATCATCAAAAAGCAGACTTGTTTCCCATGGAGAGTACTTGACATGTGACAACTGTGATCAGCCAATGATCCATGCTATTAATGTATCTTGAGTAATGTGCAGATGACCATTAAAAAAAAAAAATCTTTTTTTTGGAAACCAAGGCTTTTAAAATTAGTGGAATCTCCCAAGATGAAGCTGTCTCTGGGCTTATCACTTCACCATGGCAGACAGGTTGGTGGTTTCTCTGTCTTCTACCACCTCCTTTCTGGTCTTCAACCCTCTGCTCTTTCTGTACTTTGTCCCCCCCCCCCTACCCCCAGGTTTCTGAAGGGCACACATGGTTCACCATTATCCCCGTTCTGGTGAAACTACCTAAATCCAGGATCACTGCTCACCTCCACTCATTCGTTCCTCCTTTTTACTGCCTGTGAAACCAACTTTCACATCTTCAGTCTCATTCTTACCTGCAGGTCTTCAAGACAGCTGTTCATCACCATCTCAGATCATCCCCAATCAAAAACGATGATCTTTTCTACCGCCGTTAATCCCACCCATACCAATACCTCCTCTTTCCGAAATTCCAGTTTCCTTACTGAGAGTTTCCTTCTATATCAACCTTGTCCACTTCATGCATCCTCTCCTGCCCCCCCCCCATTCCTCCCCACACCTATTGTGTTTGTCTGCATCCTTCTATCTTGGCCTTCAGCTCCGCTGTTGGCGTTTTCCCCCCTCTCTCGACATTATCCTTTTGGCCTGTTGTGTCCTGATCCATTCGGCGTATTACCTCTTCCATGAGCCTCTACTATGTATATAAAAAAATAAAAAGTCATGTCTGACTTGTGACTTTGAAATCCAACACATGAGGGTGGAATGAAAAAATTAGCATCACCGCAAATTTAGCCATCGTTCTAAGTGAATTGACAGGCAAGAAAATGGTTCT
>NC_140966.1:90603462-90698462 GCF_056783735.1 Eptatretus burgeri
CTCCAAAGTTCTCACATTTTGATGCCACCTGAGTTTATTCCATGATGCTTTCAAGTCAAACTTAACACATCGAGTCTTCACAAACTACTCAAAAGTGATGAAGCTTAAAAATTCAGATATAATGTGATTAAGTTTGATTAACTTAATCACATTATATCTGAATTTGAGAAAAATCAAGTGATTCTCAGTGACAGAAGTACTGTATTTTCTGGTGTATAAACTGCACTTTTTCATCGGCAAAAAAGGTATTAGTTGGGGTGCGGTTAATACATGGGTTTTCGGGAAAAAAATAGAAAAAAAATCGGTCTTAAAAACAATCAACGCTGAATTTCAATTATATTCCAAATGAACAGTTTTGTATCAGTCAGAACTGCTGTTAAGCTCAATTCCGCCATTTATATTATAAAAATCGGTTCAGGTTCAGGTTAGGAGTTTGTACAGTGCTTTTTTAACCGTGTGCGGAAGTGAAATATTAAAAAAAGGGACATTCAGAGTTTAGGTGCATGGCGTATATGGAGCCTCATGGCTCTGAAAACTCCATTAAACACAAAATAAGAAGAAGAACACCTGGTCTTACATCAAAAAAGAATTATTCCCAATAGCTAGAGACTAATAATGGAGCAACAAACTCAAATAATGAGGAGGAGGAGATTGGGACCATACTCTGTGCAGAGCGTTGGTGCTGCCAAAGCAGTCTCCTTGGCTATTGGGCACAATCCTGGACGGGTCGCCACTCCGACACAGTATACCAGCAAGCTGGCACTCATTTTGCAGACCTCGGGAGGATGATAGGCTGAGTTAACCCCACCTGGTATTATTTCAACAGCTGAGCGAGATTTGAACTCAGGACCCTAGGATCCAAAGCCCACCACCCTAACCATTAAGCCAACACCAGGCATTCTCAAATAAGCTTGTGTGGCAAGCTTCCCTAATACGTCATGTTCAAGTGGAAGACCTTGCCCAAAGATGAGTTTCCAGCCGGCGTCATTGTTCGTGCACAGCAGAAGGGGTGATAGACAAGGGACTTGTAATGGTGACTATCTTTTTACATGCATCACTTTCCACATGAACCTTCCGATGCAGGCAGAATTAATCCACCAAGCATGTTCCTTACATGCTGACGTTATGCTAGGAAATGCTGGATAGTGGGACATGATTTAAAACTAGGAACAACCAATCAACCCCATGCATTTTACTATAAGAGGGCAGGGAATGGATTTAAAAGGAAAGGGAAGAATCTCACGAGAACGAGGAACCACATGGAATGGTGAAGAAGGCTTTAAGAAGGTGAAGAAGGCGTCGGGCTTTAAGAAGGACCGGTGCTGCTTGGTTCTTTTGGCTTCCTTTGGTTCTCTTCATCCTTCCTGGTTCTCCTTGTTTTCCCTCGTTTCTATCAGTGGTTTCTAACTTGGTTCCCGTGGATTGCTCATGTCAACCAGATGAACTTTCTTACTTCACAGGCCTTTGTATTAGACACAGATTTTGAGAAACATAAGCTGCATCTCGGTGGAATCACCACAGATGAACAACTTTCCTGTTTCCCAGACTTGGTGTTTGCATCAGTTGAAAAATCAACATTTTGTGACATGCTTCGTGCCAGGATTTTTGATCCGAGGAGCATTGGCCATATGCATCTTGGTTGGACTTTCACCATTGTACCCATCACTACACTGATGAGCATTATTATATGTTGACTGGGAGATTGCGGCATTCATCAGGAGGATGAGAAAGGTCGACCTTCTGATTATTTGCAGCTGGATCGTGAAGGTGTGCAAGGAGATATCGTCAGATATCATCAAGCGAGCATTTCTGAAATGCTGCATCTCCATCGACATGGACTGCACAGAGGACGACATCATTTGGGAGGAGGAGGCTGCAAATGACAGTGAAAGCGATGTGAACAGCGATGTGGACTTGCTCTTCCCTGATAACGGACAAGGAGTTAGTGCCATCTTCGACGAGGAAAGCATTGACGAAGATTTCCTCGGGTTGAGGTGAAAAGCTTCATCACACCAAAACGGCCCTTTTCAGGCCACAAATCCACAAGAAATATGTTTGACACCAGTATGAACCCCTTTTCTTCCTTTTTCTCGGAAGAAAAGAAATCCTCTTTATAATATTTTTTTTTAAACAAAGAAAAATAAAAACTTCTTGGTGTCCTCTCCTCTGTCTTCAACTTCTTGAAAATGAGAATAAGACTGTTAGATGAAATGAAGCAGACATGGGAGGAAGCATGTTGATACCTCCGTCACTTTGTTCCGTTCAAACGTATTTAGATCTCGATCAGAAAATAAAATGATCAATATATTAATTTCTTTGGAGGGTGAAAAACATGGGTGTGGTTCATACACAGCCACAGTTTACACACTGGAAAATATGGTGTTCAAACCTTTTCCCTAATGAACCATAAATCACTTCAGGAGCAAATTATTTGTTTGAAAGGTTACAAAATAAGTGTAATTGGTTTCACTTGTATGTAATCCGTGGTTAACTTAAAAATGAAGCTCCACCACTTATCAAAGGAGTTTTCAGGTGCAACTCACTTGGTCAAACAACAAGGCAAACGTGAAAGTCCAAGGAGCTTTCTAAAGAAGTCAGACATAAAGTGGTGGAGAAACATCGTTCTGGAGAGGGTTATAAGAAGATTTCAAAGTCACTCATTATCCCTTTGAGTATGGTGGAATCCATCATTAAGAAGTGGAAGACGTATTGTACCACCCAGACTCTACCGAGATCAAGTCGCCCATCCAAACTCAGCAGCCAGGCAAACAGGAAACTGATTTGGGGTGTCACTGTAAATCCAACAATGACTTTGAAAGATCTGCAAGGTTCTATGTCTGAGATCTGGGTCAGTGTTCATCAATCAACAATATCCTGCTCCCTTCAGAAATCTGGATTCATTGGATAAGTAGAAAGAATGAAGCCATCACTGAAAAAGAAACATCAAAAAGATTGTATGGTGTTTGCAAAAAAGCATCTTAATGATACTGAAGGCATGTGGGAAAAGGTTTTCTGGTCAGACGAGACAAAAAAATTAAAATTTTGGTCTAAATTCAAAGCGTGATGTCTGGTACAAGCCTGAAACTGCACATCATCCTGTCACCAGCACTCCTACTGTCAAGCATGGTGGTAGAAACTTCATGTTATGGGCTGCTTTTCATCAGCAGGGACTGCCACGCTTGTCAGACTAGAAAGGACAATGGACGGTGCAAATCCTTGATGGAAACCTGTTTGAGTCAGCCATGAATCTGAAACTGGGTAAGAGATTCACATTTCAGCAGGACAATATTCTGAAGCTCAAAGCTAAAGCCACACTGGAGTGGCTGAATAGGAAGAAAATAAATGTTCTTCAGTAGCTATTGACGATCCCCATCCAAGTTGGCAGAACTAGAGCAATTTTCACGTGAAGAATGGGCAAAGCTTTCACCTACTCTGTGAAAAGCTGGTAGAGATCTACCCCAAAACACTCATCACAGTCATTGCTGCAAAAGATGTTTCCACCAAGTACTGACCAGTGAATTTTGATTTGTACATGTTTTTTGCAGGTTTTCCTGACATTTAACCTCCTTCAACTATAACAGTGTTTCATTTGATCGCTGCAGTTATGAATAAAAAAGTTCATTTGGAAAAATTGTTTCTACATAACTCATAATTCATCTAAATGTGGCATTATTGGTAGGGGTGAACACTTTTGCAGGCCAATGTATATCTACAATTTCCACTATATATGATTCGTGCCCAAATTTTCCGAGCCTGAAACGAAAAGGCAGGAATCCTGATTCAATTTCCTGCTATTAGCCAGGAATCCCCGGGAAACGATTTACCTGGAAGAAACACGAGCTTTGACTCCATTTGTTTGAAAACTTTTCTCAACTCAAGCATGAGAAAATTACACTTGCGCCATCTTTAATCTCCATCATATGCAGTGTGCCAGTGGTGTGGCACAATTGCTGATGGGATGGCACAATAGACAACATAGAAGATAATGAACACAATTATATTATCCTGAACCTTGTGTTGACTGGAACTTTCAGTAGAGTCCTTTTTCATCTCATTCACACAAGGGCCTCAGCCTCATTCTACTACATGGTCAAGGATGGTTTTGGACACCTATTAATTACCTGGTGAACAATAATAATTTCATTATCTTGACGACTTCTGATGCAATATTTTTCTCTGCAACTGCCATTGTTCTCACTAATAGCAGGACATGTTTCCAAGAAAACTTCTCTTTCTGGAGACTGTTCCTTGATCCCCCTCTCTTGCCAAGTCAAATGACTGATTCCATATTTGGTGATCATGCTCCTTGGTTGCTTCATGATACTTTTAGGATACTATGCCAGTTTCACATTGTACTGGAGTTCTCCACCTTCATTATAAGCTTGTGTCAGAAAGACAAAGCTTCTCTTTCTTTTGACATCCGAGCATGAAACAGCTGCCAATCAGAGTTGAATTACACTTCATCCACCTTTTTCATGGACCTCGCAGCAATCTCCTGGCAACCAGACGCTGATATAAATAGATACTGCAAAACTTGGACAGATTATCAGTCATTTTGAGAATGAGAGCCTTGACGCATTAGTTGCAAAGTAGAAGGAGAATATCTATCTGAAATTTCATGCCAAATTGTCCTCAAGACAATCATCCCCCTACTAATGGGGAAAAATGGCACTTTGAAATGAATTAGCATATGCTGTCTAATAGTTGGTACACGGGACGCAAAACGTAGTGTTATATACGTAACTTGTATTTTAATTTTGTCAAAGAATAGTGTTTTGCTTTGGTTGAAAATTTTATTTGTCGTGTAATTTCTTTCGCAGTGTCGAAACATCCCTGAGCTCTCTGGTTTCTCATTTGGATCACTAATTGCATTGGATATACTGCAGTGTGTGATCATATAAATGAATACGCATTGTAGGTTTCAAGGTTTTTCTTTGAATCTTAGATACAGACAATGCCTTTATTTCTACACATGTCCAGATTCTGTTCCAATTTCTGCACCACCTTCAAATTACCCTCAAACCTCTTATCCACCTTCAATTTTTGTCCACACTTTTTACCCATTCCTCCACTTTGCCAAACTGTCCAATCAAATATTTCTTTCGCTGCTGATTATCTGTCACAATCCACTTACCCATTTCACCCATAATGCTCACAATCTATATTCACAGTGCTCTCCCTCGCCTTTACACTTTGAATCTCCATCCTTACCTTTGAAATGATATATCAAGCTGCTTGTTGGCTTAATGGTTAAGGTGGCTGGCTTTAAGATCTTAGGGTCTTGAGGTCAAGCCTCTGTCATGTGTCATTCCGTTGAAATAACACCATGTGGGTTAACTCAGAATCTCATCCTTCTGAGATAGGCAAAATTAGTACCGGCTGACTGGTAACAGGGGCACTGCATCAGTGGCAAAGCTGCACTTCGAAAAAATGATGCAGCCAAAGGCTGCATACGAAGCAACAATAAGATAAATATCCATATTCACACACCTTTACACCTTCAGTTTCCATATTCCCAATCACCTAATTTACACTTTCAATATCCAACTCACACTTTGGTTTACACTTTATAATAATAAACACAATATGAAAATACAAGTTCCCTTACAAGGCCTGCACTATTATTGTCAACCTATGGTATGTCATGCTCTGTCCTTTTTAAATTCTGAGCATAAAGCAAGGAATCAGCACATACCATTTTTAAAGTCTGGAATGATTCAGACAAGGTTTGAACCACTAACCTCTCCAACACAGAGCATATACTCTAACCATTACACCACCAAGGTTGGGTAAAATCTGTCTCTGACCTTCCTTTGACTGTCCATAGTCATACTCACCTTTACATTTTCAATATCCAATATCCATCTCCTACTCACCTTTACATTTTCATTATCCATCTCATACTCACCTTTACATTTTCATTATCCATCTCCTACTCACCTTTACATTTTCATTATCAATCCCATACTCACCTTTACATTTTCAATATCCATCTCCTACTCACCTTTACATTTTCATTATCCATCTCATACTCACCTTTACATTTTCAATATCCATCTCATACTCACCTTAACATTTTCAATATCCATCTCCTACTCACCTTTACATTTTCATTATCCATCTCAAACTCACCTTCACATTTTCAATATCCATCTCCTACTCACCTTTACATTTTCATTATCCATCTCATACTCACCTTTACATTTTCATTATCCATCTCATACTGACCTTTACATTTTCATTATCCATCTCATAATCACCTTAACATTTTCAATATCCATCTCCTACTCACCTTCACATTTTCACTATCCATCTCCTACTCACCTTTACATTTTCAATATCCATCTCCTACTCACCTTTACATTTTCAATATCCATCTCCTACTCACCTTTACATTTTCATTATCCATCTCATACTCACCTTTACATTTTCAATATCCATCTCCTACTCACCTTTACATTTTCATTATCCATCTCATACTCACCTTTACATTTTCAATATCCATCTCATACTCACCTTTACATTTTCATTATCCATCTCATACTCACCTTTACATTTTCATTATCAATCTCATACTCACCTTTACATTTTCAATATCCATCTCATACTCACCTTTACATTTTCATTATCCATCTCATACTCACCTTAACATTTTCAATATCCATCTCCTACTTACCTTTATATTTTCATTATCCATCTCATACTCACCTTTACATTTTCATTATCCATCTCATACTCACCTTTACATTTTCATTATCAATCTCATACTCACCTTTACATTTTCAATATCCATCTCATACTCACCTTTACATTTTCATTATCAATCTCATACTCACCTTTACATTTTCAATATCCATCTCATACTCACCTTGTCATTTTCATTATCCATCTCATACTCACCTTTACATTTTCAATATCCATCTCATACTCACCTTTACATTTTCATTATCCATCTCATACTCACCTTTACATTTTCAATATCCATCTCATACTCACCTTTACATTTTCATTATCAATCTCATACTCACCTTTACATTTTCAATATCCATCTCCTACTCACCTTTACATTTTCATTATCCATCTCATACTCACCTTAACATTTTCAATATCCATCTCATACTCACCTTTACATTTTCATTATCCATCTCATACTCACCTTTACATTTTCATTATCCATCTCATACTCACCTTAACATTTTCAATATCCATCTCCTACTCACCTTTACATTTTCATTATCCATCTCAAACTCACCTTCACATTTTCAATATCCATCTCCTACTCACCTTTGCATTTTCATTATCCATCTCATACTCACCTTTACATTTTCATTATCCATCTCATACTCACCTTTACATTTTCATTATCCATCTCATAATCACCTTAACATTTTCAATATCCATCTCCTCCTCACCTTCACATTTTCACTATCCATCTCCTACTCACCTTTACATTCTCAATATCCATCTCCTACTCACCTTTACATTTTCATTATCCATCTCATACTCACCTTTACATTTTCAATATCCATCTCCTACTCACCTTTACATTTTCATTATCCATCTCATACTCACCTTAACATTTTCAATATCCATCTCATACTCACCTTTACATTTTCATTATCAATCTCATACTCACCTTTACATTTTCAATATCCATCTCATACTCACCTTTACATTTTCATTATCCATCTCATACTCACCTTAACATTTTCAATATCCATCTCATACTCACCTTTACATTTTCATTATCCATCTCATACTCACCTTTACATTTTCATTATCCATCTCATACTCACCTTAACATTTTCAATATCCATCTCATACTCACCTTTACACTTTCAATACACATACTTACACTCGCCTTTACATTTTCAATATCCATCTCATAATCACGCTTGCACTTTCAATTTCCATACTCACTCACATTTACACTTTCATTTTCAATTCCGTATATACTTACACTCATACACTTTCAATGTTTACACTCACACTCACCTTTACAGTTCAATATCCATACTCACACTTGCATTTAAACTTCCAATGCTGGTGCTTTCTCTTACAAGACTCACAATTGCCTTTTCGGTAGCTATCATACTGTTACATTGGAGGGGGGTATGAAGTAGGTAGCATGTTAAATTAGCATGGTCGGTATGTTCACGTAGTTTAGAAATTTTGCTGTAACTAAGGAACTAACAGAGTGAAGTTGTCCTGTTCTTATCAATGTTGTCAGAGGTGGTTGGGGGGCATCTTGGCCTCTGTGTGATTCTAACTTGTTAGAATGATCCCAAAAAGGTGAATCTACGTATAATGGAGCATGTGCATATATGTATGTAAGGATGTATGATCTATTTCTCCGAAATGACTTGACCAAGGAGGAGGAAACTTTCAGGGATTAACGAGGGCACACTGAAATTGTTCATGTACAAGTTTCACTTGACTCCATGAAGTTTTGAAAAACAAAAAATTTTTTCACCCATCTTGGTATTTTGTTCCTTTGGGGGGAGGGTGGATGCAATTGGAACAAGAAAAAAAGCAATCAGAGATTGCATACCTTTGCCAAGACCTGTTTTGCGTGGTGTTTGTGTATTTTTGTGTAGTTTATTTTGTGCGGTGTTTGTGTACTGGTGTGTTATGTTATTAATACCAGACAAAACTAGAACTGCTGCTTTGTAACTGCTGGCAGTGATGACCGGCTTTCAAGACATCCCGCTTTGATTAGACACTTGACCCTGACCCATGACATTTATAGTTACTCAACTGAATTCAGAATAGTATTAAAATAAATTCATTTCGAATCAAATGGAAGATCAAATAAGTACAGTCCTGCAATGGAGTCATCAGAAGGAACCCGAACAAGCAAAAAAGCAAAGATGCAGTCACCAGGAGGAAGCTGGATAGGATTCGGGATTCCTCAAACCCATCCAAGCGGAGCCAAGTGAACCTTCGTCAAAAAAAAAAGAGGAAGAATCCAGATCAAATAAATTAATAATTCTGGCTGCCAGACCCTGCAGCCAATCAGGTTGAAAAAAAAAAAACAATATTCCCCATCACCACTAGATCAAGCCAGATTAGATCATGTCATGTCAGGTCTAGCCAGGTTAGATCTGGGACTTGTTACAGTACCATGCAAACCTGTACTAACCTGCTCCATGGTCGGGTTATCGGCGACTAAACCGTCTCCCCCACCAGGTTTCCTGATGAGGATAGTGTATGGACATGGACACCCAGCAGGATTAAAAACAAAACCTGTCAAAGGGCAGAGCAGCTCCATGTGAGACAATGGCCATCAATTTCTAGTGCCCAACTGCGTCTGCGGACGTCCTGCTGCAGTCGTGTTACTTTTTTTTTTTTTTTTTTTTTAGGAGGTTGGTGATAGCATTTACACTCTGGCCACCATAAAACACTTCATGCCACAAAATCAACAAATGCAAGGAATCTGAAAACCCAATCCATGGGAGTACCTCCTGTGCTTTGGCCTTCCACAGGGCAGCTCACCGGATGACGGGATTAGGGACCCCATTCCTTGATAATAGGAGAAAAACCATGGGGTAAACCACCAGGGTCAGATTGCGGTGGTATTTGGCGGGGTGGTGCTGAGGTGTCATCCACCAGATGGCAGTCTCCTTGGGTTAAACTGAGGTGGGTCCCTTCGGGTGCATGTCTGGAATGTCCTTTATCGAAGAGAGGATGATCACCTGTCTCTGTTATCATCTGAGCTCAAGAGTTTGAACATAGGTATGGCAGCACTCTCTGAGGTTCGGAGACCAGATAGTGTTGAGATCATGGCGGGTGGTCACATCTACTATTGGTCTGGTCACTAAGATAGTTACTATGCCCAAGGAGTTGCTGTAGCTGTGGCTACAAAGCTGAGTCCAATGATAATTGAGGTAACACCGGTCAACGAGCGTATTATGAGCCTCAAGATTCGTCACTCCTTGGGGGTTGTTTCCCTGGTCTCTGTATATGCTCCTATTGAGGTGAGTGACCTCACCCTGAAGGATGAATTCTGTGCCACGCTCGAGTCTGTGGTTGATAAGTGCCCCAGACGAGATACTCTTCCAGTCTTGGGGAATTTCAAGCCATCGACTGGAACTGATAGGGATGGTTATGAGATGCGTGTTGGTCCTCATAGGTCAGGAACCGTGAACCAGAACAGCAATAAGTTCCTTGACTTTGCAAGAAGTCATGGACTTAGGGTGGCTGATTCATGGTTTCAGTGCCCACAGGCTGATCACTGGACTTGATATTCCAATGCTGGCGGTGTGGCAAAGGAGATTGACTCTGTGCTCATCGATGGTCATAGGAGGATGATCCAGAACTGCAGGGTATACTGGAGTGCTCAGTTCTTCAATAGTGACCACAGGCTTATTGTAGCAACTCTGAAGTTGCAGCATAAATCTAGGAGTATGGTACCATCGGGTTCTCGGCTGTTAGACTCAGGCCGCGTCCCAACCAATGATGCAACCAGCAGCCACAGGCTGCACTCGATAGAGAGAGAGAGTTAGAGTGGAGGGCAGTAGGCTGTTGACAGGGGAGTCCGAAGTGAAGGCCCTCAGGGCCAGTTACTTTTCGCCGTTGTACCAGGCTGATCCACCAGCTATCGAGTTTGATGTCAGGAGTGTTACTATCCCAATTGCTGACCCTCCAGTCAACTGTGATGCACCTTCACTTGTGTAAATACAGGCTGCGGTGAACAGGATGAAATGGGGTAAAGCTCCTGGGATCCGTGGCATCCATGCTGAACTTCAAGGCTGGTAGAAATGCTGCACTCCTGTTGTTGCATGCAGTTTTGTGCTCTGCCTGGAACACAGGCATCATCCCAACTGACTGGAAAAGGGGCCTTGTTGTCCCTCTCTGGAAAGGGAAGGGTGATCACCAGGACTGCAATAACTACCGAGGGGTGACGCTGTTCTCAGTGCCGGGCAAGATCTTTGCTCAAATAATTCCTGATTGGGTTCTCCACCATCTGGTTTAGCACCAGCATCCAGAGCAGTCAGGCTTTACACAAAAGAGGCCAACGATCGACCGTATCCTTGCCCTTCGGGTTCTCACCGAACACAGACGAGAGTTTCGGCAGGGGCTGCTTGCAGCCGATGTTGATCTCTGCAAAGCGTTTGATTCAGTGAATCGGGCTGCCTTCTGGAGGATACTTCATCTTTGTGGGGTGCCAACAAAAACACAATGTTGAGGAGCAACAAAAAAAACAGGTGTTCAGGAGCACAATTCAGACGATGCACACATTAGCGAACGCGAGACTGACATTGGCACGAGTGGCGATGCAGATACTTGAGGCACCTCCCCTATTCTGAGAAATACATCTGAGCAATCCTTTCTCCCATGCCCCTGGGAATATGGTCCAGGGGGCTGACACAATGTCGTTTCCGGCCATGATACTTGAAATTATGGCACAATTTCAAGCACATGGAGTACAACTGGGGACACGATTGAAAATAAAATTGATAAAAAACAAGGAGATTTGCGGAATGAATTGGGGGCTCAAATTAAAGAAAAGAGAAACAATCATAGAGGAAATGAACAAAATGAAAAAAGAAACTAAATTAAATGACAATAATGAGAAATTGGAAGAAAAATTGGTGGAACTTCTCGAAGACAATAATAAAATCCTCCAACAATTGTAAATTAAATTTTATTTAAAAAAAATGGAAGAGAAGACCCCAAGGGGGTTAATCGAGTTAAGATTCCAAGGCAGTTAAACCCTGCAGGGGTTGAGCCGGCTCTCCCAGGCCCGGTGATGTGTGACCTGGTACCTAGTGTGTTGTGCGAATTGGCGGACGAGCCTGCGTCACGTGTGAGGTCGAATCTACGATGTGCAAGGTCGAACCTTCATCGGTCTACAGAGCTGCTTCCACCAAAATGTGCGATCTGGTGCTGGTGATGGTTGCATTAGGACCCGGGGTGTTCAGGTTGGGCCCCTTGGGGGTCGGTTCAGTGCTTGGAGTCGTCAACTCACCACTCATGGGAGGTATATTGAAACTGTGTGCTACGGCTGTGGGCTGGTCCGTGCTGCCCATGCTACTCACCTGAGAGATCTGCCAAAATTAGAGCCTTCGTCCACCTGTATCCTTTGAGATCTTGCTTGGCCCCCACTGTGAGTGAATGAGTATGTGCTCACAGCACCATATATTTATAATCCTGTATCAATATCAGTGAACTTACCGTGTAAATTATTTATTCGTGTCCATCAATCTTTCATTCAGGATTATCCATCTCTGTTGCCCTGTGTTTCTTCTCAATAAAGAAACAAAGAGCGACATCCCCGGATCTAGATCTGGACCTGAAATAAAATTTAATCAGCATGTCCTGGTCACCAAACCAACTCATCCACCAAGTTTCGTTTGAATCCGTCCATAACTTTTTCAGATATCTTGCTACATATCGTTTTAGTCCTATCACTGATTGGTGAAGAATCACTTACAAAAATTTATCGGATCCGTATTCAGATCTTCACCAAAATCAAATCAATTCTCACTTTTTGCATACCCAAGCTCTCCACCCAATCTCATCTGAATCCGTTGGCAACTTTTTGAGATATTCTGTTCACAAACAAACAGCCAAACAACAGACAGACAAACAGGAGTGAAAACGTAACCTCCATTCACCTTCGGTGGCGGAGGTAAAAAGGAAAGCGAGGAGTGGAAATACCAAAAGCAAAATATTGTATGTAGTGGTGATGCATGGTGTACACAAGAAGGTAGTGCAATGCCTGCTTGAAGCCCATGAGGGAAAAGTTGGATTGAACAGCCTGAGAAAGGCAGGACCACAAACAGAAGAAAAAAAAAAGAAAGAAAGAGGAACAAAAGAGTGGAGGTATGCAGTACACCTGTATTTTGGGAGTTTACCCAGAATTGGTTACTAGTAAAATCCATGCATCCTGGAGATGATGGAATGCATCAGAGGGCTGAGAGAGCGTATAGGAAGCTAGATTATAGAGGCAGTGAAAAAAAAAAAAAACAACTAAAAACAAAGTGGTAAACAGCATTTGTCACAGTGATGTGAAGATTCAGATTTTTCACAATGATCAACAATTTGTCACCATGGTCCAAAGAGCCGGCTCGCTGCAAACCAGTCACCAACCAGTCGAGCGCAATGCCTCGAACAACATAAGGTGCCATGAAATTTAGCAAACTGGTTTATAACTCAGTTGAGGTGATAAACTGTAAAGTCATGCGGGGATGAACGAGTCAAACAAACCAAGAAGAGAAAAGTTTTGCAAAACATTTGGTGGATGCATAAACAAGATACATAGACATCAAAGTTATAAACATGCCAACGAAACCAACACCTCAGGCAAAGTAACAGTGGGAATTGTACATCAAAATCAACGTTCAATTCAATGCAAAAATAATGAGGAGGAAACTATTGAATGCAAGGCAAGCTGAAACACCTCGGTTAATTGTCCAAACTTGCCCGGAGGTAAAAAAAAAATACAGCAAAGTTTAAAGTGTAAGTATGTTTCCAAGTTGAAAATTGTCTTGAAACTTCAAACACAAATGAAACACGAAAAAAGAAAACGTGGAGATACAGAGAGTGGTTCCAATTTTCAGTGGCTCTTCTGAGCTTGAGACCTTGGTGAGAGGACAAAATTGAAGATGAGAGAGAGCTGGAGTATCAGAGTACTCGGCATGCTTTTCTGCAGCTATGGGTTAAAACGAGCTTGACGGACAGACTCCGACTACCCATAGGTTTACAGAGGTAAAGGGATCCCTGCGAAGCCCTCATTCCCCCAAGACGGCTACCTACGCATGCAAGCACCATGACATGTTTGACAAAAAATGCTCTTCCAAACCGGCAATAATTGCAGTCTCCAGTGGCTCACACCCGGTGAAGCAACAGCCAACCTTTAACCGTTTCACAACAGAGCGAAGTTAATGACTTAAGGGTGCAGTCCTTCAATATAGCAATGAATATGGAAACTAACGTGCTTACCTCCTAAAACAAAGTTGAAAGATGCAAAAGGTTCCACCAGGAGTGACCCAATATCAAATTCCGAGTTAAAAAAATCTTCTGTTTTGACTCCTGTGGATCCTAAGTCCTCACCCTCTGGGACATGAATTAAAATTATTGGTAAGGCTTAATCAAGCCCATATGCACCTCCATAAAAATAGCGTTATGTCATTTTGGAACAGCCACATATTGGGGATAAACACATGTAACCGTGTGACGAATCGGCTCGTTTTTAAATAACCGTGGCGAAGGCTGACATGGATGAGAGGTGTCGAGTTAATATTTTAATAGAATGGAAAATGTGTTTCCCAATAGCGCTGTTCATGTTTTAAGAATTCTTTAAATGCGCATTTCCCAATCGGCCTATTACCAGATTTTGTCGCAGGTTGTGACCACGGTGTGGTATTACACTCAAGGGGCTCATCGCTTAGTAATGAGGGGAGGCTGTGATGGTTAAGATGTTTTGTTGCGGGGCCGGGTATCAGCCGCGAGCATGACTGCTGGATGGAGCTGCAAGTCGGCCCGACCGATCGCCCGGAATGTACAGGTCGTCGCCCCGGATAGGTCCGGAATCGACGGGTCCTCTATCGGACCGAAATTCGCCAATGGATAGACCACGTGGGGTCGGGTCGATTGCCAATTTCAATTTACTGAAATACCCACGTGGTCCCACCACCGGGGAAATTCACCCTCGATGGAACTCGTACGAAAACGAGCCGCTTAGGCCTAAATCACATTTGCTCTACGGCGAGGATACGGCGGCCGTACGCCCTCTGAATTGACAGAAAAGTGCGGCGGCCGCAGATTTTCTGCGGTGGCCTCAGGGTGGCCCTATGCCGTTTGGCTATCTTTTACAGGCCGTAGGGGTCGCCGTGGAATTATAACTTTTTTCATTTCTACATTCGCCGTTGCAATTCGACAAGCCGAAAAAAAAAACTGGTAAAAAAAAATAAGAAAATTGAACCCACTCATTACCGTCCGTCTGGCCGCACGTTCGCCTAAGTGCCCCCCTTGCGGGCACCATGAGGCTACCTTGCGTCTGCCTTGAAAATTCTATGGCCACCGCAGGGCCCCCTTAAGGTCACCGTGCGACATCAAATCAAAGACCGTGCGGCAATCCCACGTTTTCAGTCTCCACAATTTCTAAATATGCCGTGCGGCTCCCCGAAAAATAAAAACATATGTGACTGCTACATTGTGTGACCGTAGAAATACTGCACCACCGTATAATTGCTAGTGGCGGTAGATTTTGGAGACCCCACGACCACCGTGGCAAATGTGACTTAGGCCTTAGTGGCCTATTCCGTGTGCGATTCCGAGCGGTTTAATCGCCAAGAACCGTCTGTCCAATTGTCCCCTTAGGGCCATAACAGCTTTTACCAATTCTCAATCACGCGTCATGTCGAACCAAATAAAAGAAACACAAAACGAGCTGATACATTTAACAATCGGGTATTTATTCAACAATAATGGGGGAATTAGGGGAGCATGTTTGAGGCAGAATTAAACCGAATATCAGACAATGCATGTATGTACAGGCACAAGCACTTAACAGTTTACTACTTAGAGGACGGGCCCACGGACGCACACACACACACAGACACACACACACACACACACACACACACACACACACACACACACACACACACACACGAAGTGGTGGTTGACGCCTTTATTTTGGCCTTCAGCTCAGAGGATAGTGGAGTTGAGACCAGGGTCTATTTTGGACCTGTCCACCTCATGCGGTCTTCCGGATGACTCGGTTCGGTGCCCGTCCCGGCCACCAAAACCTCGACCCCGTTCACTTCGGAGATGGTATGCAACCCTTCCGGCTCCGGCGGCGGATGGTCTTTCAGGAGGAGGAGGATGAGGAGGAGGAGGAGAAAGAAGACGTTCCAGACGGCAGCGGCAAAACCAGTCCAGGCCTTCGGAGATGAGCGCTCCCGCAACACGAGCGCTCCAACACGGTGAGCGCTCCAGCAAGATCAGTGCTCCTTCCTTGCTTCTCTCTCGCTGTTCGCTGACCTCTGCTCACTCATGCTCACTCCCTCTCCCTTTCCCGTCACTCTTTTCGCTTCCTTCCTCTCCTTTTATGCGCTCCGGCGTGATCCTCCCTCCCCCTCCTCAGCCCATGGAGAATCTCAGGGCGGGAGATCGTTGTTCTTCTCTGCAGCGTTGCTTTAACCGTCATTCTTGTTTACGTCGCTGCAGAACCGCCCCAACGGTCATTTCTGTTCTCGTCGCTGAAGATGAAGTTTTCCGAAAAGAAATCACAGCGCATTTACATTGATTTACCCATTAGACAAGGGGGAGGAAGCTATCTATAAAACACATACTTACCGAAATAACTGAGCTATAGGAACCTGAATGTTGTGTAATCATGGTTTCCAGATTCGCAACAGTATCTCATGTGAAATGATTGGTTGGCTGTGGGGCCAGATTAGCTCCCTTTATTTCTTTTCTTGCAGTTTTATTACATTCTTCTGTTAAAAAACGTCCCTTATCGAGCTTCCCCCTCATTCGAGGACTCTACATAATTCCCATGGGTGAAAACCTTGTGCATCCTCATAAAAAGGAAATGCGAGGGGGAAGAAGAGGAAGTTAAGAGGTTAAGAGTGTGGTTTTTAAGAGACAAGGACAGCAGGGGCAGGTGCCGGACGTGTGATCCAGGTTTTTGTGACAGGTGACAGCCTGTGAGAGCTCTGGGAGGAGCTGTGCGATCCGCATGGGGCTGCCTGTTGGAGGCTCAGTCTGTGTTGAAGGGACTGTGTTGGAGGGGAGCCACTCAGTGCACATGGTGTCATGTAGAATTGAAGGAGAAAGCAGAAGCATTTGCTCCTCATCAAGTATCCTCTTGGCCAACTTGAGGCAATGAGACTTCATCGTGTTGCAGGAATTTCTCTGGTCCTTTGGGTCGTGAAATTTTTGCGCACAGCCAAAGAGAGGGAGAAAGGAGGGGGGGATGCCGGGTCACCACTCCGCCGCAGGATACTCGAATGGCTCAATCATCCCAGCAAGCTGGTACTCATTTTGCTGACCTCAGAAGGATGACAGGCTGAGTCAACCCCACCTGGTACTAATTCAATGGCAAGCAGGATTTGAACTCAGGACCCTAGGATCCCAAGCCCACCATCCTAACCATTAAGCCAACACCAGGCATAAGGCCAAGGTCCCTGGAACATCATTTCAAACAGGCCTGAATCCTCCCCCCCCTTTTCTTTTACCTATTATTTTTCTTTATACCCTCGCAAATATTCCTTTGTGATTTTGCTTACGCTCCTCTCCCTTGGGTTGAAACAGGGATACCTGGTGGGGTGTTTAATTGTGCAGTCAGTTTTGTCTTGGCACCTGTCTGTCTTTACCTTATAAAAAAACAATGTAATTTTTATCACCGCATATCAGTGGGATTTCCTATTGTATTTGTATTGATTGTTGTATACCTTGTTCTCTGATCCTGAGTAAAGGATTCACATTCATTCCACTGTGTTTAAATGTGCCTGCATTTGCTTACATTTGCATTACATTACTGGATTTGCATACTGTGCGTCGGTGAGTGGGGGTGTACATTTGTGTCAGCATTCGGATGATAACTCCGTTCGGTCACATCTGACTGCTTATACTGCACGACCCGCACAGGGGAACGTATTGACCTCCCGAGCACATCAACTGGGACCTCCGGAGCAATAGACCATACCCCGAGCCTCTTACCAAGAAACCAGATCGTAACAGTGGTCATTTTTGTTTCATTTAAGTTGGACTGCTCTCCCATCAGCCAGAGAGACCTCTAGTTTCGACATTCCAGATACTAACTATAAAAAGCAGGACTGAGGAGGTTAGAGTCATGTTTTATACCACAAGAACACATCAGAAAACAAATTCAAGATGAATAGACTGTTTAAAAAAAAATTAATAAACGGTTTCAAAACAATTTTTTCAACCAACAAAATGATGTCAAAATTACTTTTCTATTTATTCAAGGTTAAATAAAACACATTAGAAAGAAAGATTAAAGAAACACATTAGAAAGAAAGAAAGGTTAAAGAAAAGAGATTGAGAGACACGGGCGAAGAGGCAGATCGAGTAGAGCAGAGGGACACCAACAGCCTGAACCCAGGACAATCACCGCAGTAAGCACTGGAAGGATGAAAACTAGGCAAGTCTGAGTCTCATTAGAGACTTTATACCATTATGTGGCCAATAATTTAGATGTAACCCACAGGACATACCATGAACTGATGGAGTACTGCTCTCCCTCTTGGGCTGGTGCTCCTGCCTCTCACCTTTCTCGGCTTCACGCTTGGGAAACCAAGGCGTTTCGGATCATTGGCATCTCCCGCGGTGAGGCTGAGTCTTTGGGCCTCTCACTCTCTCACCGCAGGCTGGTCGGTGGTCTTTCTGTCTTCTACCATCTCCTCTCCAGCCTCACCCTCCTGCTCTGTCTGCGATTTGTCCCCACCATATTTCTGCAGGACGCTCAAGGTCTGCCAACAACCCCCTTCTGGTAAAACTACCAAAATCACGAATCACTCCTCACCTTCACTCTTTCGTTCCTCTTTTCCCCCACCTTTGGAATAAACTTCCTCACTCTATTCGACCCTACTCTTCCCTCCAGGTATTCAAAACAGCTGTTCACCACCACCTCTTATCTTCCCCCATCCAAAACCTCGATCTTTTCTACCCCCGTTAATCCACCCCAAACCGACCTCCTTCAAATTCTTCAAAAAAACGATGAGTACTGTACAGCATGATATTTCAAAAATGTTTTGGGTCCGATATGTTCTCATGGATCAGGCATTGCGTGGTGGAGGTATACACTCTACCAAATGTCCTTCTACATGTTTTATTCCATGTTATGTGCATGTTAATTTACAGGAGATAAGATACCAGGACCACAAGTTTGGGATGGCAGAATGGACTATAGGTACGAATTTTCACCAGATTTGCTGTGGTTCCTTGTAGAGCACCTCACAAAACATCCAAAATATAGACACAGATCTGGCAGATACTATGGACAAGCAGGTCCTCTGGGGGACAAGGCGTGAGGTCAAGAAGTGAATGCATTTAATCATATAGCTCAATGAAGCTGGTTAATTTTGGCACATTCCTAAGTGTTTTGGTGAATCAATACAATTCTCCAAAGAGTAGAAAAATATACATTTAATGCTTTGTACATTTCACATTTTCTTGTGTATATATTATATGGAGAAGGAGGGAACATCGCTTTGTTTCCTTAAAGTAAATAGGTATATAGGCTTAGTTATAAGACTCATCATTTCTTTAAATGATCAGATTTCACAACAGATTTCGACACTTATTTAGTCTGAACGATATCCAGACGATATCAGATCTTCAAAGCCGAAAAAAATATTTCGATGATATTGTTACGGCCACAGGTACCGAGACACCAGCTTGTCACTCAGGGGGATTAATCCCTGGTTGTCCTCGGTAGAGCTGGACCTGGGACCACCGCTCACAATTAACGTTGTGGTACGGTGGGTTGTTTTATAACCACGAACGCCACCCATTCGACCACGAGTTCCAGTGTCCGCTATCTAATTATTCCGTTTAACTAGAGGTCACGTGGTTAACTGAGTGGGGAGCGCACCCTCGGCAAAGCACCAATATTATCTGATTAGATTTAATTAGGGCGGCCGAGCATTTTAACTGCTGGTGCGTGCAGACTATTTTTGGTCAAATCTGTGGTAATAACCTCCCAGTCTATCTCGGTTCGGACAATGCTAGACCAATGAAGGAAAGGACAAACATGGACAGGTTGGAAATCGACAAATAATTTCTTAACAATAAAATAAATAAATAAATAACTAAACTTTGTATTTCCTGAGGTAAATAAATAATGAATTTCAAAGCAAAATCAATCAAAGTGCCAAGAAAGGGACAAAGAGCAGATGCTTATCGGGGGTTGACTTACAGCTAAACACAGACAAGGGTACCCAGCGGATCATTCAGGGGGAGGGAAGGGAGGGAATCATCTCGCTCACCAGAAAGTCGTCCATGAAGTGAAAACGTCCTGAAATGCGTGCGTGTGTCACGTCCGTCGCCAGCGTGCAGCTTTGCCGTGCACTCTCTTGAGAACAGCCTTGAACGCCACTCGAAGTCTTGAGGGCACCGGGATTGTCCGTCACGGGTTTAGACCCTGGTGTTGTTGGTGATCGACCCGTGCCTCACTTGTTGGCGGCGCTGCTCACACCCATACACGCACCACACGCTCGCTTGCCTAAAACACTGAGAAGGATGAATTATTTCGTCGGCACTGGTCAGACACCCGCTTCTTGCTTGCTTCTCTCTCCCTTTGCTTTTTCTTTTTCTTCTTTCGCTTTTTCTCCTCACAATTTTCTCCTCACAGTGGATGAGGTAAAAATCGAGATTATTGAAATTAAAGCAAAACAGGTAGAAACAGGTAGTATAGTAAAGGAAGAGATTGTTGAATGCATGGACGTGTTATATTTACAGCGTGACAGAGTGCTCGAAGGACGGGAGGAGGTGAGTATAACGAAGGTGAGTCATGGCGAGACCAGGCACGTACATGATGTGATTGGGTGTGTGTCGAGTTTGGGGGGATTGAAGGACCCGGGATTTCTTTGAGTGCCCAATGTGCCAGAGTATGTGTGGAGTGCATGTGACATAACATGGATGAGTGCACACGAAAGAGTGGGACACGGATCGACCCGGACGGGAGTAGTGGTTCGTGTAGCGGACCAGAGGGCGAGCCTCCTGGGCGGGACAAAGTTGTATTGGAAACCACGCTGGCTCCACAGGACTTTGCGTACGAGGTACGGGAGTGTGCGCGGTCCGTACTTTGCCAACCTCGCAAGCACGGACGGTGGCGCGATGTGTTGATGGTTTCAGAGAGACCGGCGTGTAAACGTTCCGTGACAGATAAATCACTGGAGCAAGGACGGGGAAACAGAACGGATTTGGCTGCAAATTGTTTTCCACGGGGACCAGGTGTGCAATATGCACGGTACCCCCGGCCGGAGCAATGGGCGTGGCAAGCACGGCTTGGTTCCCCGTGGGAGAACCCCAATTCCCAGTGGCAAGAATTCAAACACAAATTGGCTTGCAACAGACATGTGACTGAGCACCTCCGCGGATGCGGGGGGCTCATGTGGGTAGGAGACAGTGACAGTAACCCCCATGTGTGGAGCGCAGTGGTGAAACAGCCCCACACATCCGGGGCAAAGGAGCACTAGCCGAGGGGGATGGCATTGTTTGGCCCACATGGGGGTGCCAACGATGGTAGCCTCTATGTGGGTACCAAAGCAGCGATCATGAGGGAGGGCTAGGATAAATTTAGGGACCAAGAGCGACAATTGGGACTGTTTAGGTAGAGACATGGAACGTGTAGTGGGGACGTAGCTTCGCGATAGAGTTAAATAGAGCGTGTGTAGTATTAGAGAAGACGAGGGTGCAGGAGATAATTAGGGGAAATTAGTTAGGTGATGATGTGTCGGTGAGTGGAAATGTTTTTGTGTGTGATCGATGAATTATGAGTGTGAGTGCAGGGCAATGGCCGGTATGAGTGTGAGTAATGGAATGCGTGGTGTGAAGGATTGAATGGGGAGAGTGAATCCCACCCAAAGAAACCTGGGGGTGAGTTTAAAGTTAGGTAGTATAGAGGGATTAGGTAAATTTACACATGGATGTCGTTATGCGGTTCGTGCTGATTGTGGAAAGTTTTTAAAAACATTTTTTGTGTGAAGGGTGCAAGAGACAATGGACCAGCTGGGGGTGTGGCTTGTGAGTGTCGTGTTCGGATGAAGCAGGCACCCCGGGCGCTGGGGGCTCATCGGCTAGGTGAGGCCGTAGGTCAGTCCAGGGGGCAATTCGTGTATTCGTGGATGCAGGTACCCGAGGAGAGGGGCCTGGCATGCCAGTGTAGTGTTCAATGGGACAGGGTGCCCAAGCAGCAGGACCCGGGGCACCAAAATGCCAAGTGGGCATCATGAGGGGAGTGCCAGTGAGGGCATCCCTCATGTTAGGGTGAGGAGCAGGCAAGCTCGGAGGCAGCTCCAGTGACCTGGGGATGCTCATGGTGAGTATGCAGGTGGGCAGACCTGCTAGTGGAGCCACACTACCCAGCCACGAAATTGTATGATGGCACAGAAAGAAAATTTGGTGGGCAAGGCCCAAAATTATGAGAGCACAAACACGTAGGCGATGGGAATTTGGGTTTTTAGAATCCCAAAGTTTAACAAAGGCTGCTTGACAGGGTATAACCCAGGGAAAGTTTAAAAGTGTAACAATATTAGCGTAGTCAGGATTGATGAAGACCCCTTCGCACCATCCACTATCGGGATGATCGTCGGCTGCAGGACTTGCCCTCCTGTCAGACTCGAGAACGAGACTTGTCACGATGTAAGTGTAAGATTGTATGTAGTTCTGCTCTTCCTTCCCATGGAATCTTGGGGGATTGGGTACGACTTTGGCAATGGGGATAGTGGGATATAGGAGACGAGACGTCGCGCCGAATTGTAAAAAGAGGGGGGCTAGGGTCGTGTTTATGGGAAAGACGGATGGGTATGGACGAGTAGGGCCAACCTCGAGCTCTCTCTCCCGGCACCACCGCCACTACCCCAGGTATGTGCACACCATGGACCAGCTGACCATGTTGGTCGGACCTGGTGTTTGGCATTACCTGGATTATCTTTTTTTTTTCTTTTCATGCTGTTGCAGTTTGCCTTGCTGTTTTGCTTTGTCTCGCCACTCCACCAAGACCATCAAGGCTGTTCTGCATCAAGGCACCACTCACCTCACTTCACCATTTGCTCCGTGACCTGTGTTCCACCCACACCTGTTCTGTGGACTGCTACTCGCTGCAGCCTCATACCAGATGACACCGTTCCAGTTATCATGGTGGTTTTGTTTGTTTTATTTTGTTGAACTGCATTTACTGTAGCAGCATGCCACCACACTTATGGAATTCCCCTTTGTTGCAGCCGCTTTGCACCACCTCATTCCAGCCACATACCAGGCTCATGGCAGTTTGCTTCACTTGTTTTTCCGCGTATCACCGTGGCCATGAACTGCACAAACGCAGCTCTGTGGAGGAAGTGGCTCAATTATTGTTGCCGATTCTTGACCATTTTTGTTTGGAAGGCCACAACGTTTATGGCCTGTATGTCGGTCACTGGCCTGCCGGTTTATTTTGGTAGGTGCGCTAGTGAAGAGCATGAAGGTTGCAAGAATTGGAAGGTGTTCTTCCCCCTCTCCACAATTTTTCTTCTGCATTTCTCCAGGTCTTGTGTCAGAAATTGTATATAGTTGTATAGTTGTATAGTTGTGTCAATTACCAAAGCCCACCAGTTATGTGTTGTCGTTTCAAAAATTCCGGTAATTTCGGTGTCGCATAAGGTTGTCTGTGTGAGTCGGTTAGGTAGGTCCCAACGCATCAGGTGGGACATGTCCAGTTTAAATTGTCACACACACTGAAGGGTAGAGTTAAAACGTACGAGGTTAGGGGAAACTTCACCTGCATGTCACACGGTAGTGCCAATTGCAATGTTGTAATTTTTTTTTTTAAACCGATGTCACCAGCTGTTGGACGACTTTGGACGAGTCTGGGATAGGGAAATGGGTAGTGTTACGGATTGCAAAATCCGGTCTGATGAATGCATCCACACATCCAGGTCCTCAGACAGTTATTTCCTGAAATGCATGTTCAGATTAGCCCCATCCCCATGTCTAATGGGATTTTAAATGTGGCGTTGAGAAGGGTAAAGGATAGATCCCCTCTCTTATGGGAAGCTTTTTTTCTTTACGACGGACACGTTCACACACATTTCTTTCACGAGCTCTGAAGTCCACCCTCATTTTTCCTCAGCAACATTCTTTCGCGAGCTCCAATGCCCGCCTTTTTTGGGAGCGCACGGGTCGTCATGGGAACCGCGTGCCAGTGGGGCGGGGTGAGCTTGGGGCGGACGGCACCCCGCGGGGACGGCCAGGGGATATAAAAATGAGTGAGAGGTAGGTTCTGAGAGACAAAGCAGGAGGATAAAAGAGGAGAGAAAAAGTGTGAAGACAAAAGCGTGAGGAGAAAATCGTGAGGAGAGAAAATCATGAGGAGAAAAAGCGAAAGAGGAAAAAGAAAAAGCGAAAGGAGAGAGGAAAAAGAAAAGGGCGAGAGAAGCGAGCAAGAAGCGGGTGTCTGACCAGCGCCGACCAAATAATTCGTCCTTCCCAGTGCTTGGGCAAGCGAGCGTGTGGTGTGGTTGTGAGCAGCGCTGCCAACAAGTGAGGCACGAGTCGGTTACCAACAACACCAGGGTCTAAACCTGTGACGGACGATCTCGGTGCCCTCCAGACTTCGACTGGTGTTCAAGGCTGCCCTGCGAGAGAATGCATGGCATAGTTGGGTGCTGGCGACGGACGTGAGACGCACGCACGCATTTCAGGACGTTTTTGCTTCACGGACAACTTTCTGGTGAGTGAGACGATTCTTTCCCCTCCCCTCCTCCTGAATTATGTGCTGGGTACCCTTGTCTGTGTTTAGCTGTAAGTCAACCCCCCCCCCCTAAGCATCTGCTCTTTGTCTCTTTCCTGGCATTTTGATTGATTTTGCTTTGAAATTCGTTCTATATTTACCTCTGCAAATAAAAAGTTCTTTTTATTTATGTTATTATTAATAAATTATAGTTGTCGATTTCCAACCTGTCTGTGCTTGTCCTTTCCTTCCATTGATCTAGCATTGTCCGAACTTTCATAGACTGGGAGGTAATTACCAAAGATTTGACCAAAAATAGTCGGCACGCAAAAGGGGTTAAAACGCTCGGCCGCCCTAATTAAAATCTAATCAGATAACATTGGTGCTTTGCCGAGGGTGCGCTCCCTGCTCAGGTAACCACATGACCTCTAGTTAAACGGAATAATTAGACGGTGGACACTGGACCTCATGGTTGACTGGGTGGCGTTCGTGGTTTTAAAACAACCCACCGTGCCGCAACGTTAATTGTGAGCAGTGGCCCCAGGTCTGGCTCTACCGAGGACACCCGGGGATTAATCCCCCTGAGTGACAAGCTGGTGTCCCGGTACCCGTGGCCGCAACAATCTATTTGAATTAGTCCATGAGATTCGATATTGGAAAATTGTGTCATATGTAATGCATGAAATCACCCCCAGCTCCTAATTTGAAAACTGTGGGGGGAGGGAGAGAGAGGTGGGAGATAGAGCGAGTTTGGAGGTGAATGGAAGGCAGCATGAGGGGAGTGGAAGGGAAGGCAGCATGAGGAGAGGGGAATGGAAGGCAGTGTGAGGAGACACATCCAGCGAAAAACACCGTCCATGGACAAACACCACCCAGACACATCCGGAGACAAACACCACCGGGACACATCCGGTGCAAACACCATCAGGACACTTCCAGAGACAAACACCGATCGGGCATAACTTCTGCCTGGATATGTCCAGAACAAACACCATCCGGACACATCCAGGGACAAAGACTGTGCAGACATGTCTGGGGCCAAACACCATCCAGACATGTCTGGGGACAAACACTGTCCAGACACATCTGGGGACAAATGCTGTCCGGACACGTCTGGGGACAAATGCTGTCCGGACACGTCTGGGGACAAATGCTGTCCGGACACGTCTGGGGACAAATGCTGTCCGGACACGTCTGGGGACAAACATCGTTGGCACATATCTGGAGATAACCACCATCCGGATACATCTGGAGCCAAACACCGTCGGCACATGTCTGGAGATAACCACCATCCGGAGATAACCATAGTCCAGACACATCTGGAGTATCAAATAATGTGCATATACAACTCTCTGAATGTTTATAAGCATTACAGCTGAAATGGGACAAGCTCTAGAATCTTTTCACATGAACCAAATTCCAAATTTTAAAATGTGGAATTGACCTCAGCAGCAGTTCCAACTGCTAAAATTGCATTCATTTCAATTAACCTAAACACCTAATTTTCATTCGTGCACTACCTTGGACTTCCCTTTGTCAGCATACTAAGTTTGGGGGCACTAGGTTTCATGATTTTGGCATTGTGGAGGAAACACACACACTCACTGACATTTATTTTTTAAATTTTCTCCATATTCTCGTAATGAAGGTTTGTTGAAATTTTGATGACAAAAGCGCAAATGGTAAAAACGTTACAGACAGTCAGACACACACACACACACACACACACACACACACACACACACACACACACACACACACACACACACACACACACACACACACACACACACACACACACACACACACACACACACACACACACAACACCATCTCCCGTTGCACAGTTCTTTACAAAACCCTGCTGCAGTGGGGTAAAGAGAAACAATGATGTCGCAGTAACTCACTACACAGTGAAATGATCTACAAATCTTGCCAACATTACAACGGGTCATTTCCTCAATCATGTAAAGACAACGTAGGAGGTTGGAAAGTTCCTTGCAGATGCATTTATAGAGACCCTCAAAGATCAGATGAAAACATTCGTCGCAGTCTTCGCAGACAACGATGTTTATACCAGTGCCACGCATACAAACACTGAATGAGAAATCGAGTCAGTGATGGCCTTGATGATGAATCATGATGAAGCTGATTACACATGTCATCCATCCACTTTGCAAATCACGCATCATCTCAAAATACAATTCACATATAGAACCCAGATACCGATGTACTACTCCAGTTATACCGCAGCCCATCTCTTGTTGCACACAGATTTCTAGCTTGGCAGGATAAGATGTATGACATTGCTTTGATGTCGAGTTACACTGGACACGAGAAAGCAGCAGGATTGTTGGGCTGGCATGTTTTAACTGGCTGTAATACCACTGGGAAACCTTCTGGACAAGGAAAAAGGACATGGTAGAATATATATCTGACATTAGACACTGGATGATAATGACATTGTTCAGGGGGTTTTAAGAGTTTGGGTAACCATCACAGCTGTCAAACTCGGCAATGCGACCTGTTTTAAAATTTGAGGTTTCAAGCAATGCTTAAGGTATTCATACACTCCAGGCAGCTTGTTGCCATCTGTTCACCAAGAAGATAGCTGAGGGACCTTGAGGCAGCATCTACTAAGAGCCTTAGTGCAGACGTACACATGGCGACATTTTCTTCTTTCGCACATGCTACAGTCCGATGTGAAGAGTGGACGGTTCTGTTAGAAATGGGAGCACAACGACTGGAGCCAAATACCACCGCCCACAGGTGCTTCACCATCTGTTATCATTTCACTCAAGTGCAACAGTCCAGGGACAAAGAACCTGCCCTGTGCAGATATATGCCACGCATCAGGGGACAGTTGCTGTGAAAATACTGATACAGAAGGTATTCAAGGCAGAATCTGATGAGGAAGACCTTGAAGAGTATCCCGAAAGAACATTGTGATAACACTTTATTGACAATTCATTTTTTTGTTGTTGTAAACTGAAACAGTGTGACATTTACTTTCTACTCATGAAATGCTACACCATGTTGGGATCAATAAAGCGATAGCTCCAATCATTCACAAATATTGTATGAAATAAATAACTTTGTTAAGCTTCAGCCACATCATCAGAAGTAGAGTTTACTTATCATTTAACATGTGCATGTATATGGCAGCCATTTTATTATGACTTGTCATTTATTATTATTTGTATACAATGAGGATCCATTTTAGGAGAAGCATCACTTAACCCACAGAAGGACAAGCTTGATGGTTGACTTTTTCAGTTGATTTCACTCTAATATGCAAAAGTCCCTTTTTTCCAAATATAATATCTCCATTCAAAGCAGATACAAACAGAATATCTGGCACGCTATATCAATGCAATTACATTGGTAGGCCACCTAATCCATACTTGAAAACTAGAACAGCACTCGGTAGAGCGCATACCTCCGCCAGGATGAACAGTTCACGTTTTGCATCCCACTGATAGGCTGCACCTGAATCCGGACCTGAACCAAAATCTAATCGGCTTGTAACTCGTCCACCAAGTTTAGTGAAAACTCGTCCACAACTTTTTGAAATTTCTTGTTATACTGTATATCGTTTTTGGCCGATCTCTGAGTTGTGAAGAATCGTTAAAAAAAATTCTACTATCCGGATCTTCACCAAAATCGAATCAATTCGTCCTTGTGACACACCTATCAACCTGTCCACCGAGTTTTGGCCAAAACCTTTTGAGATATCGTGCTCACAGACAGACAAACAGAGACAGACAAACAGACAGACAGACAGGGATGACAACATAATTTCCGTCAACCTTCGGTGACAGTGGTAAATATTAAAATTGAGAAACCTACCGATTTCACCGAAAGGCCGGATCATTGTTGCAGAACAGTTTGGCATGGGTGGGAGACGGGTTTCCTCCGTCCACTTCTTTCCTGTAGGGTTGTCCTCAGCTGTGCGGAGTCCCTCTTTAACCTACAATTCTGCATATGTCTCAGCTTGAAAAGTGTCAAGGCTAGGCACGGTGGATTGAAATAAACAGCATGCTGTTGGGTGTGCCGACATGCATTCGGCTTCTCTGATCAGTCAGAATGAGGTTCGTCACACTAAAGCCAGATTCACATTCAGCAATGGACACAGAAATTACCCCAATTGTGGTGACCAGTTGCTTCAGGGTATCCCCCATTTATATTTTTTTCAAGATTGTTTTTTGCTCAGCAGGTAACTCGCCAGGTGAATCTTTAGGTTGGTTCTTCTCGGTTTTTTTTTGAAAAAGCTGCAATTGATGTTTCCTGTCTCTTCAATTAATTTTTTCCTGCACCATACAAACTTATAGAGTAAGTTTTTTTTGTTGTCCATTTGAAATACAGCAACGTCATGACATTGACCTAGTCGATTTTCATTGGATAATTTGCTGTGTTTAGTCACGTACAGTCTTGATGGATGATAATAGCAGATAAGTGACATCCCATCTGATCCCCATTATCCAGCTGAACTTCATGATCCAGATCCAGTGAAACCAAACTCCATTGCATTTTTTATTAAAAAAAAAAATCATGTTACTATGAAGTCCTGCTGATGTTCTACTGTTTGTGTGGTTAGAACATTGGTCCCCAACCTGCGGCCCGCGGGCCGCATGTGGCCCTATACTGCGGCCCGCGAGGACTTTCCAATCAAAACACATTTCCATGTAGCAATTTTAAAGGGGGTTATACAATGCCACTGCCAGCCGGCGCCGTGACCTGAAAAGCCTTACACGATGCCACTGCCGGCCACTGCCGCTTACAGCCGGGAGGAATCAAATCAATTTGCATCAATAAAACTCAATAAAAGGAATCAATTTTTTTCTGGCTCCCAACATCCTTGGGAGTTGTGAATGCGGCCCGTGGGATCAAAAGGTTGAGGAGCACTGGGTTAGAACAAGCTTTGTAAAAACAGTTTGCACAAAAAAGGATGCAGCATCCATTTCATTCAGGAAGGATAACAAGGTGGGATCTTGGAGTCCCATGTCATGGAGGAAAGTCCACATTGTTACATTATGAGAATCTATAAGGATGTGCCAAATAAGAAGTTAGTCTTGTATTGTTTGCCCAGCTAGCACAAATTTTGAAAAGCTATTGTTGGAAAGGTAGTCGACCCTGGATGGGTTTTGTTATGAATGAAGAGGCTAAAGGGTTCATAATGCCGTACTGCAGTTTTTCTGGTAGAATGGTTGCAAGAAGAGATAAATGGGTTTCCTGAGAAAATGTATTTCATGAAAGACAGTGTAAGAATGTGAAACTTATCTGGATTAAATAAAATGCGCAAGATATAGAGACATTTTCAATAGCTTGTATATGTCATTGGGAAATGCTACTTCCACAACACATTTAACAATAACAGGTGAATCAAAGATTATTTATTGTCACTGTGAAACAAGCTGCCCGAACTTGTGGTCTTCGTATTATATCATTCGTCTGGCTTGCTCAAATAATTACAGGTTCGCCAGGGGAAGGAAATTGTTTACAAACTCATTCAAACGCTAAATCAAGGCCCAGTGCCCTCCATTCACAGGTCAAGCGTTTGTGTGGAGGAATGTCTGTAGGCTTCTGGAGTGTGCTGTTCAGCAAGGCCAAGGTGCTGCAGTTAAAAATGGTGTGATGAACTAATACCTTCAAAATACTAGATATCTTTACAGTTTATATAAGGCTTATAGTTGACCTCTATACCTTGTGAAGGACAAGGGACAAAGCAACACTGAATATGGGTGTTGAATCTGGGATTCAGCATCATGAGCTACGTGCTGAAATGCGAGGTCTTTATATGCCGGTCCATAGTCACCTCTGCCACCGAAGGTAGACAGAGGTTATGTTTTCACCCCAGGTTGTCTGTCCGTCTGGCTGTCAGCACGATATCTCAAAAAGTAATGGACGGATTCGGACTAATCTTGGTGGACAGGTTCGGTGTGTGACATGGACGAACTGCTTAGATTTTGGTGAAGATCTGGATCTGACCACTAGAATTTTTTGAGTGATTTGTCACCATTGAGAGATAGGGTCAAAAACGATATACAGCACGATATCTCAAAAAGTTGTGCACGGATTTGGATGAAACTTGGTGGAGGAGTTTGATTGGTAATAAGAACAAGTCGATTTGATTTTGGTTCAGGTACGGATTCAGATCCAGCTTATCAGTGGGCTACAAAAATGTAAACCGTTCAGCCTGGTGGAGGTATGTGCCTCTCGAGTGCCATTCTCACGGCTTGGTGTTGGCTTAGTGGTTGAGGTCTCTGGCTTGGGATTCTGGGTGTCCTGAGTTCGAGCCACATCATCCACTGAATTAACACCAGGTGGGGTTGACTCAGCCTGTCATCCATCTGAGGTCAGTGAAATGAGGACCAGTGTACTTGCAATCGGGCATTGCATCAGCAGCACAGTGGTGCCCTCAGCCAATGATGCTACCTGCAGCCTTGTGTTGCATATGAAGGAGAAGGGGTAGTGCCATTCTCGTTAAGGCAATGTTTTCAAGTCATTTAAAAATGAAATTCTGAAAATAAAGTCCTGAATGAGCCTCAGTCATACAGATATCTACATTATGCTGCCGTTGTTGTATTGGTTGAAAAACAAAAATCCCAGTCGACTTTTGTGTGCCGTCGGGGGACTTTCATCACACAGGGGCAAGCACATTGAAGTTTTTATAGAACCACTTCCTATTGTTGTGACTACTCTATTTCGCCCTATATAATCACTGCAATAAAATTTGTATTACTTGGTCACTGTTTCTGCAGTACAAAAATGGTAGCATACTGTGGGTTATAGCCTGTAACCAGTTTCAGCCTGATAGCACAGGTTATCTCCTCTGATCATTGATAATTCCTGCACACACATCAGGTAATGATTGCAACATTGGCAACCCCGTTCAGTGAAGCTCACCATCAATATATTCGTGTTTTGGCTACAAGTGTTTATGTCCACAATGGTCAAGATCCAGGCAAAAAGTTTAGCCTACAAGGTGCCCGACGAAGGTTTCAGACCGATGGTATTTACAACACTAATTTAAAATGAACAACCTTTGAACATGCACAACCCAGGTATGATCCTTCAGGTGATGCCTAAATGGTCATTACTTCCCTGACAAGGCCGTTCTGAGTCACTGTGAATCTTGAATGAACTATCCTTCTTTATAGGATAGTTACATCTCCGTGCAAGACCCTTGGGTCGATAGCTGTTTTGTTTGAACTTTGCAGCAAAGCTTTGCTCCATCTCCTGAATTCAGATTCTTGATTCCATACATCAATTCCTATCATCATTGGTGTTTTGGGGTTGGTCTGTTTGTTTGGATCTTCCCCAAATTAGCACAGTTCCTGATGCTAAAATCCCCAAAAATCCCCCCAAAATCCCATATTCCATGTTGACTAGATAATTGTCAACTAATAACCATCGTTGTGCTTCATGTGAAGGTACACTGACACGTACTCATGTGCCCTTCCTTGCCTTTCATGTATTGTGCGTGCCTCCTGTGCCGTGGGCATTTCATCACTATAAAAATCATTTTTCACAATACAGCGAAACAACAACAGCAAAGAATCCGTTTGTCTGTGCCAATGGCAAAGTGTCTCCGAGAATTCCATTTCTTAAATGTCTTGTAAATGCCAAATAATGTAATTCCTTCATTCCAACAGATAAAGTACCCGATGCTTCCCCTTTAAACATAATTACAGGAGTCCATAACTTGAATTTACACGTTAACTAAAAGGGGTTTTCATGGAGATTTATAGATGCTTGTTGTTTCTTTACTTGCGAACGCCGCTCCGGTGTTTCCCATTTTTTTATTTTTATTTTTTAAAGAGCTTCAAGGTTATATTATCCCATGTTTTCTCTTTCCTGTGACCTTTATTGGATGTGTTTTGTATGAACAGCTCCTCTATGTCTGTCATTGTCATTATCTATTTTCCAGCTCATTATAGCTTCCTGTCGGAAGGTGTGAAGATCCTTTTTTTAACTTTCCATTTCCTTTCTTCATTGTGTAACTTTTTGGCATATTTGACAGCTCAGAAGGAGAACTTTGGTGCAGAAATCATAACTCCATGAGCAAATCAGGACAAGGAATTCAAAACCTCAAAAACATATACTGGAACAAATTCTGCCTCTGGGTAAAGAAGGTCCAACCCTGAGCACAACTTGTATTGTTATCGCTGCATGTGGGCCAGGTTACTACAGGGTGGGTGACAAAAATGGGACAAGTACGAAAATGGACTCCGAAAACTTGTCACGTTTTTGGGTCACTGTACAAAATGTTTTATAGGGTAAGCTATAAGAATTTCCCAAGATGATCACACTTCAACAAAGAGTGCGGGGGGACAGATTTGATGCAGTCGATGAAAAGGGAAAAAAATGGTTTCTTGCATCATTGGGTTTTTGACAATCTGAGGCTAAGTAATCCCAGATCAACAAAGAAGAGAAGCTGTTAGGGACCATCCACAAGGTAAAGGGGACGCGTGGTTGGACGGGTAGCAAGGAGAGTGAATTTAATGATCGGAAAGAAAATGGGAAGACTACAGGACAAAAATGAGTGTGAGGGGTTGGGAAGAATGGTGGAGAAAATGGAAAGGAGACTGGGAGGAAAGGATATCATTTGAATGGCAAACCGGGGGGGGGGGGGGCTGTGCATCAGTGTTAGACCTTTGTATGTAATATACAGATTGTCTGAATCATTCATACTTTATGCATATTATCACATATTCAAGAGATCAATGTAAAAGGATATATTTACAGAAAAATATGTGAAAGAATGGAATTGAATGTTATAGTGTGAATACCACCCCCCCCTCGGCCCCAACCCTCTCAGCGAAAGCGCAAGTGATGCTGGAAGGAAATAGTACACTCTGGAGCCATTTACCTCGAAGATGGCTAGTTTGGGTGCTCGCAATTTTAGGACCGTGTCTAAATACACATTTTAACACGCTTGTTATCAAAATTATAATTATCCCAAATTAATCCCACAGGGGTTATCAATTGAACTGAAACGGTTTGTGTCGGCAGGATGATGGGCAGACGTGCATATAGGCATTAGAAAAATAAATAAACAATTTATTAAGCACAATACAGCACAAAACCAACCAAAGAGTTCAGAAAAGACATTACCCCATGCAGTCTTGAGAAAAAGGAACATTGGCGGGGTCTGCGAGTGGCAAATTTGATTGGTCGTGATGATGTAAAATGCTTTAATATTTCGTCCAAGTACTGCTAAATGGAAGGGTTTTGAAAGTGTTAAAAAGCGATTAGTGGTCTACAATGTTCATGTGTATGTCATTTTAAATACAAGAAGGGCACTCGGTAGAGCACATACCCTCCGCCAGGCTGATTCGTTTACGTTTTGTATCCCAATGATATGCCTGGTGTTGGTTTAATGGCTTGGGTGGTAGGCTTGGGACCTTAGGGTCCTGTATTCAAATCCTGGTTGGTTGTTGAATTAATACCAGGTGGGGTTGACTCTCCCTGTCATCCTTCTGAGGTTAGCAAAATGAGTGCCAGCTTGTTGGTATACTGTGTCGGAGTGGCGACCCGTCCAGGATTGTGCCCAATAGCCAAGGAGACTGCTTAGGCAGTACCAACGCTCTGCACAGAGTATGGTTCCAATGGATGGATCCCACTGATAGGCTGGATCTGTATTTGGAACTGAAATAAAATTGAATTGGCTTGTTCTTGTCACCAAATCAACTCATCCACTAAGTTCCATCCGAATCTGTCCACAACTTTTTGAGATATCCTGCTGCAGGTCGTTTTTGGCCCCATCACTCAATGGTGAAAAATCACTTTAAAAATTCTTGGATCCAGATCCAGATTGGGATAGTCACCAAAATCTAATGCTTTCGTCCTTGTCACATACCCTAGCTCTTCACAAAATTTTGTCCAAATCCGTCCACAACTTTTTCAGATATTTTGTTCACAAACAAACAAACAGACAGATGGGGGTGAAAACAACCTCCATCCACCTTCGGTGGTAGAGGTAAAAATAATTTTTTTAACGTTATTGTAAAAAGATTCGGAACTTTACTGCCATCGACATGGTGTCTTGGACACATGTTCTGGCGAGTAAGACCCCAAAGCGATCGACCATTGCATTCATGTTGATACAATATGTCAGACTCGTACTAGGCAAGCGGAACGACCAACGACTGTTACAAAAACCACCTAATCTGCAGTTATCATAACAATCCTCTTGGCCCTGTTACACAGAATCCTGTGGTGAGGCAGCTGCCTTCCAACAAGGCAAACAAGGCAAAAATAAACGCTGCTGATTGCTGGAAGGCAAATCCAACAGAAGGCAACTCAGATAATTCACCAAAGTCCAAAACAAGTGTGTGTATGTGTGTGTGTGTGTGTGTGTGTGTGTGTGTGTGTGTGTGTGTGTGTGTGTGTGTGTGTGTGTGTGTGTGTGTGTGTGTGTGTGTGCGTGTCCAGTCTCCGCAAAGCCAGAAAACATCATCAGGCCAAACACAAGACTGAATTCTCAAACCTGTCTCATTCAAAGACTCGGTGGTGTCTTGTCATGTCAGTCTCTGGTGTATGAATCACCTCCATACCTTCCCTCAATTAAAATGGCACCACAGCTGAGTCTGCTCATGAGAAGGCTGAAAGCCTCAATTTTGTGTTTGCTTCCGAATGCTGTGTACCCAACCGCTCACTCCCAACCATACCCTCTCATACCCAACTGCTCCCGGAAACTGTTTCATGATGCTTTGAAATTAAACTTAACATATAGAGTCTTCACAAACTACTCCAAAGTGCTAAAAATGCAGATAAAATGCCAATAAATTTGATTAACGGAGAAAAATTCGATGATTCTTAGTTGCATAAGCATTAAACCTTTTGCCTTATTAACCCTAAATCACTTCGGGGCAAATCAATTGTTTGAAAGGTTACAAAATGTGTAACATGTTTCACATCTATGTAGTCAGTGGTTTAACTTAAAAATAGGACCACTGGACATGTAGCCTCTCTGGGCCCTGGCCAAATGTTGTAACCCTACTTTGGTAGCATTCTGACTGGTGGGAGTGGAGAAAATTTTTTTGAAGGAATTTAGGCAATTTTCCCAAAATGTACTCAGTCCGCGATTTGGACACTTTCGGTCAGGTGATCGGCATGACCTCCACAATTTAACGTCTCTACCATGGCCTAATGTTGCAACAAATTTGGGAGCACTGACTGCTGGGTCTGGAGAAGAAATTTTTTGAAGGAATTTACGTGATTTTCCCCCAAAATTTACAAAGTCCACTATTTTGACACTTTCAGTCACGTGATCAGCATGGTCCCAACAATTTAACATCAGGACCCTGACCTAATGTTATAACCCGAATTTGGTAGCATGCTGACTGTTTGGTCTGGCAAAGAACATTTTTTAAAGGAATTTACATGATTTTTCCGAAAATTGAAGAAGGCGGCCATTTTGACACACTTCCAGTAACGTGATCGGAATGACCTCCGCAATTTAATATCCCGACACTGGCCTAATGTTGAAACCCAGATTTGGCAGCATTTTGATTGGTGGGACTGGAGAAGAAGATTTTTTTGAAGAAATTTACTAAGTCGGCCATTTTGACCAATCTCAAGTCACGTGAATGGAACGAGCTTTGCAATTCCTGTTTCATACCAGACAGGAGCAAAACGTTGCCACCAAATTTCAGCTGGATAGGTCCAGCAGTTTGGCCGTCATACACAGTGTTGGAGAAACACCATTCAGGAGAAGGTTATAAGAAGATTTCAAAGTCACTCATTATCGCTTTGAGTACGGTGAAATCCATCATTAAGAAGGGGAAGACGTATCATTCCACACAGACTCTACCGAGATCAGGTCGCCCATCAAAACTCAGCAGCCGGGCAAGCAGGAAACTGGTTTGGGATGTCACTATAAATCCAACAATGACTTTGAAAGATCTGCAAGGCTCTTTGTCTGAGATGGGGGTCAGTGTTCATCAATCGACAATATCCCATCCCCTTCACAAACCTGGTTTTTATGGACAGGTGGCAAGAAAGAAGCCATGACTGAAAAAGACACATCTAAAAGCTTGTATGGAGTTTGTGAAAAAGCATCTTAAATGATACTGCAGGCATGTGGAGAAAAATTTTGTGGTCAGATGAGACAAAAAATGAGCTTTTTGGTCTGAATTCAAAGCGTTATGTCTGGCAAAAGCTGAACACTGCGCACCGCCCATTCAAAACCATCCCTACTGTCAAGCATGGTGGTGGTAACATCATTTTATGGAGCTGCTTTTCATCAGCAGAGACTTGCAAGCTTGTCAGAATAGAAGGGACAATGGAGAGTGCAAAGTACAGGAGAATCCTTGATGAAAACCTGCTCGAGTCAGCCATGAATCTGGAACATGGTAGTAGATTCAGTATTCACATTTCAGCAGGACAATGATCAGAAGCACAAAGCTAAAGCCACACTGGAGTGGCTGAATAAGAAGTAAATAAATGTTCTTGAGTGGTTCATTCAAAGTCTTGAGTTGAAACCAAATGAACATTTATGGCGAGACTTGAAGATTGCAGTCCATCGACAAACCCCCTCAAACTTGGCAGAACTAGAGCAATTTTCACCTGAAGAATGGACAAAGTTTTCACCATCTCACTGTGCACAGCTGGTAGAGACCTACCCCAAAACACTCATAGCAGACATTGCTGCAAAAAGTGCTTCCACCAATTACTGCCTTAAGGGGATGAATAGTTTTACAACTAGTGAATTTTGATTTGTGGATGTTTTTTTGCAGGTATTCCTAACATATAACCTTCAACTATAACAGCATTTAGTTTGATCTCTTCAGTTATGAATAAAAAAGTTCATTTAGAAAAATTGTTTCTCCATTATTCGTCTTTGTATAGCATTATTGGTAGGGGGTGAATACTTTTGCAGGCCACTGTAATACAGTATCTGGAGCTCTTGTAACCACTCACTTAATTATATAAATGCTTAGTACCTTCTATATGGGGTAGAAAGCTGAAATTTTGCAGATTGATGCAACTCAAAGCCAATATTCCAGAATAAATCACAAAAGTCGGCAAAACGAAAATATCCAGGAATATACGTCTGCCAGTGCAGCCTCAGCCTGCTCACTGGGGGTCAGTGGCACAAGACAATGGACCTGACACAGGAAATGTTTGCTAGGCATTGGTGACAACTGCCTCTTCTGTCTCATATTTTATAACATTTGCTGTATTTACATAAAAAAGTTACTGCAGCTGTAAACTTTTAAATGAAGAGTTCTTTCTAATCACTAATTCTTGATTGAATCGAGTTATTGAGTTTGCAGAATCCAAGCACAATGCGTTTTTGAAACAGTCGAAGGAGACCGGACTTTATACATTATAAAGGAAGCAATTACATGTGATTCCTTGTAATGTCTGCTATGTCTCTGATCGATGAAATGCTTTAGTATTGATATGTTTTAAATATTTATAATTACTAAATAATTGTTACGAAGTACTTGGAGTAACAATAGCACATTTTAAATATTACATAGTTAATGATATTGCATTTTGTTTCACATGATCTGCCATTTTTGGTCATTATTTGATGAAGTTAATTATGAATATGCAACACTTTTAGTTTGACTTTTGGTTTGCATATCATTGTAACCTCGTGCTATTTAATATAAAGCTCTTTCACAATCCATGATATTGGTGCAAGTAATAAATAGATGTCAAGGAAAAAAGGGGAAATGAATGAAGCAGGGAAGATATGGAAGTCTGTGACATGTCAGAATGAGGGAAACAATTTTAGAGTGACAGAAGGGTTGGAGTGTGATTAGAGAGGTCACGTGAGCGAAGGGTGTGTATGTATGGGCATGGGGGTGGATAACGTACGAGCAGGAAAGTGGGGATGTAGTCCCAGGTTTTGAAATGTGGCCTTTTTAATGGAGTGCATTAGTTTAAAGTGGGAAGGAAAAACACGAAGGCTCACAGCCAAGATATAAATGGTCACCTTCAATTTATGCCCTGCCAAAAGCTCAACTGAGCAGCTCTGCTGCAAGCATGTAGAGACATATACATGGTGAATTTTATAACATATTCATGAATCATATGCACATTCAGTGAAACAACAATTAATTCGATAAAATGGAATCAGAAATTGCTGCTCAATTTAGATCCTGTGAAGTATGCACATTCACCTCTGAGAGGTCTCGCCTGGGTTTGAATGTCGATCCAACTATAAACTGTTATCCTGGTGTTTTGCAAGCAGGGCAAGGAATCGATATGTCGGCCTTCCATCAGAAGGATGTTAAGCTGGAAGACCTGTCCTCCATCCTGGTTGTTGGTGGACATTGAAATATTCTGCAGTATCTTTTGTGAAGATATGGCGAGTTTTAACGAAGATTTAACTCAGACAATGGAACACATGATTATATTTGTATTTTCTTGTGTAAATATGGAGAACACATTGTTTGCTTTATCACCTCAACATTGTCTTGAATGGCAACTTGTAATTTGATTTTCACAAAATGACAACCGCTGTGATAAGAAACATCAATTTCACCGCTGTCGACGATATCACCATGGCTTGCAAACAAACAAATATCTAAGAATTTCACTCAAAGTTGAGCAACAAAGTCATGACATATATTTAAGCAAAAAGACAAACAAAGCAAATGAAAAGGTAAGGGAATGGTGAAACAGGGGTGTGTTCCATTACCAAGCAGCTTGTAGAGCGCTCGCCAAGTGGCTTAAGCACTCAAGCAAGCACTGCAACAAAACGGTTGATAAGGAATGGGTGGCTTGGCAAGTGATAGCAAGCTGATTGGAAATGGGACACACACAAGCACCTTCATCAATACAAAAGCAACAAGAAAAAGAGCAATGAGAGATTGCAGACCCTCGCAGGACTTATTTTGTGTGGTATTTGTGCACTGGTGTGTTGCGTAATTAAAAATACACAGAATTAGACTGCCACTTTATAACTGCTGGCAGTGATGAACGGGTAGCAAGTACCAAGACATCCTGCTTTGATGCAACCACACTTTGTTTGGACACCTGATCCTGACCCTGACCCTGACCCATGACATTTATTATTATTCAATTTGAATTCGGAATGGGATTGAAATAAATTCAAATCAAACGGTAGAGGAGCTCCTTGTGAGTCAACGGCCATCCATATCTAGTGCCCAACTGTGTCTGCGGACGTCCTCCTGCAGTTGGGTCACTTCTTATTAGGAGGTTGGTGGCAGGATTTGCACTCCGGCCACCGTAAAACCCTTCATTCCGCAAAACACAAAAACGCAAAAAAATCTGAAAACCCACTCCGTGGGAGTACCTACTGTGCAGCTTCCCTTCGCAGGGCAGCTCACCGGATGATGGGATTGGGGCAAAGCCTTCGGGACCCCTAATCTTTGATGATAGGAGGGAAACCACGGGGTAACATCCCTGGGTCAGATTGCGGGAGAGTGTGTCGGAGTGGTGCTGAGGTGTCGTCCACCAGACAGTTGTCTCCTTGGGTTAACCTGAGGCGGTCCCTTTGAGTGGGTGCCTGGAATGTCCTATCCCTGAGAGGATGATCACCTGTCTCTGTTATCATCTGAGCTCAAGCGTTTGGACATCGGGATTGCAGCTCTCTCTGAGGTTCGGAGACCGGATTGTGGCGAGATAATGGTGGGTGGTTACACCTATTATTGGTCTGGTCGCTCTGATGGTTACCATACCTAAGGAGTTGCTGTAGCTGTGTCCAATAAGCTGACCCCAATGATAATTGAGGTAACACCGGTCAACGAGCATATTTTGAGCTTAAGGATTCGTCACTCCTTAGGTGTCGTTTATCTGGTTTCTGTATATGCTCCGACTGAGGCGAGTGATCTCACCGTGAAGGATGCATTCGACGCCACGCTCGAGTCTGTGGTTGATCAGTGCCCCAGACGAGATACACTTTTAGTCTTGGGGGATTTCAATGCATCGACTGGAACTGATAGGGATGGTTATGAGGTGTGTGTTGGTCCCCATGGGTCAGGAACTATGAACCAGAATAGCACTAAGTTCCTTGACTTTGCAAGAAGTCATGGACTTAGGGTGGCTGGTTCATGGTTTCAGCGCCCACAAGCTCATCGCTGGAGTTGGTTTTCCAACGCTGGCCGTGTGGCAAAGGAGATTGACCATGTCCTCATTGATGGTCGTTGGAGGATGATCCAGAACTGCAGGGTCTACCGCAGTGCTCAGTTCCTCAATACTGACCACAGGCTTGTTGTAGCAACTCTAAAGCTGCACCTTAAATCCTGGAGAATGGTACCATCCCAGCCTAGGCTGGATGTTGGCAAGCTCAGGGATGAGAGAGTAGCTGAGGAGTTTACGAACAGTCTGAGTGGACACTTTGGGGGTCTGGGTGCTTTGGGGGGGGGGCGTCCTGAAGAGTTGTGGAGTGCCTTCAAGACCACTGTCCTTGATGTTGCCGGTGGATGTCTTGGAACTCACCGCAGGGCAAAGAAGAATTTTGTCTCTCAAGGGACACTGGATACCATTGACCAGAGTCGCAGGGCCAGGCTGAATGACAGAGCTGAGCTGTTCAGGGAGCTGAGGCGTAAAACTGTAGTGCACTGAGGGTGGACAAAGAGGCCTATGTGCGAGGAATCTGTGAGGGGGTAGAGCATCACCTGTGGACAGGTGATTCTCGTCCCGCTTAGAGGGGAATTCGCGCATTGCACTCATCCAAGCCCATTGCTCGGAGCACTGCAGTTAGAGCAGAGAGTGGTAGGCTCTTGACAGAGGAGTCTGAAGTGAAGGCCCGCTGGGCCGGTTACTTTGAGCGGTTGTACCAGGCTGATCCCCCAGCTGTCGAATTGGACATCAAGGGTGTTACAATCCCTGTTGCTGACCCTCCAATCAACTGTGGTCCACCTTCGCTTGTGGAAACACGGGCTGCGGTGAACCAGTTGAAACGGGGTAAAGCTCCAGGGATCTGTGGCATCCATGCTGAACTTCTCAAGGCTGGTGGAAATGCTGCACTCGTGTCGTTGCATGCAGTTTTGTGCTCTGCCTGGAACACAGGCATCATCCCAACTGATTGGAAGAGGGGCCTTGTTGTTCCTCTCTGGAAAGGGAAGGGTGATCGCCAAGACTGCAACAACTACCGAGGGGTGATGCTGCTCTCAGTGCTCGGCAAGGTCATTGCTCGGATAATTCTTGATAGGGATCGCCACCATCTGCTTGAGCACCAGCGTCCAGAGCAGTCAGGCTTTACACCAAAGAGGTCAACGATTGACCTTATCCTTGCTCTTCATGTCCTCACCGAATGCAGACGAGAGTTTCGGCAGGGGTAGCTTGCAGCCTATGTTGATCTATGTAAGGCGTTCAATTCAGTGAATCGGGATGTCCTCTGGAGGATTCTTGGTCTTCGTGGGGTGCCACCAAAACTGATCGATCTAATGTCTGACCTCTACTCTGGTACTGAGAGTGCTGTGAAGTGTGGTGGTACCATCTCTGACTTATTTCCAGTTGTTACTGGAGTTCGCCAGGGGTTCGTACTGGCCCCCACACTTTTGAGCACTTGTATGGACTGGATTTTAGGGAGGATGTCGGAGAGATCAAGCTGCGGTGCATCGTTTGGGAATGTCAAGATCTCGGACCTTGATTTTGCAGATGATGCATTCATCTTTGCGGAGACTTTAGACATCCTCTTGGGGGCCCTCGAGGTGCTGAATGAGGAGTCAGAGCCGCTGGGGTTACGGGTTTCTTGGGTCAAAACTAAGATCCAGGCTTTCGGTGACATCTTGGATGCTGCTGTCCTGTCTGTGTCTGTTTGTGGTGAGGATGTTGAGGTCGTGGAGAGATTCACTTACCTTGGAAGTGATATTCATGTCTCTGCTGGCTGTGAGTCAGAGGTCAATAGACGTCTGGGTCGGGCCTGGGGAGTCATGGATTCACTGGATCATGGGGTATGGCGCTGCCGGTACCTGTGCGGGAGGATGAAAGTCCGAGTCTGCAGGTCCTTGGTACTTCCAGTCTTGCTCTATGGATGTGAGACTTGGACTCTGACCAAAGATCTGAGATGGAGACTTAACTCCTTTGGTACTATGTCTCTTCTGAGAATCCTTGGCTATCGCTGGTCAGATTTTGTGTCCAACGAGCGGTTGCTGAGAGATACTCGGATGAGATTTGTTACCTGCATAGTCCGTGAGCGTCAGTTGCGACTGTATGGACACGTGGCTCGTTTTCCTGACGCTGATCCTGCTCACCAGATTCTCTCAGCGAGGGAGTCTCATGAGTGGAGGAGGCCAGTGGGCTGACCATGTGCCTCGTGGTTGCAGCAGGTTTACCATCATCTCAAGGAGATGGGGATGGGCCTGGCATCAGCCTGGGGGATGGCCAGACGGAGGCCCCTGGAGTACCGGCGGAAAGTGGACGCAGCGACGCGCTGTTCTGGCACATGCTCCCATACCTGACCTGAAACGGTAGACCAAATACTGGAGGTCAGAACTGCATTGGAGTCATCAGAAGGAATCCGAACAAGCAAAATGCAAAGATGGAGCCAGTCATCAGGAGAAACCTGGATAGGATTCGGGATTCAGCTGCTACTCCTCGACCCTCAATCAAACCCATCCAGGCGCAACCAAAAGCGCCTCATTAAAAAAAAAAAAATTCAAAAAGAACCCAGCTTCAAAAAATAAATAATTCTGCCTGACAGACAATGCATCCAATCAGGTTGAAATTTAAAATTCATATTCCCCCATCACGACGATATCATAAATGTGAAGTTTCACATTGATCGATGAAGTGGTTCAAGACAAAGACTTTTTCAGGATTTTCATTCAATCCAATATGGCTCTCTCTTTCTTCTCGTCATACCTCCCCCTTTTCCCACGCCTCCTCCCAATGTTGTTCCTCCCCCTGCCCAATCCCAGCTTTACCATACCTCTACCCAGTCTCATCCTTCCCCTTTCCCCACTCCTCCTCCCTCATGACCATCGTGCCTGCTCTCATCGTCTCCACTCACTCTCAAAGCTTCCCTCTCATCCCTCCATCTCAATTCAGCAACCTCCTCCCTCTTCAAGGCAAACATCACTCTCCACCCACAAGATTCCCCCGCACAAATCTCAAAAACTGCCCGCCCCCACATCTTTCTGCATCAATTCTTCCCCTTATCCTTCTCACCCTTCTTCAAATCTCTCCCCTCACCCCTCCTTTTCTAATATACACCATCACTCCCCCTTCTCAAAGCTACCTTCCCCTCTTCCCACCTCCTCAAATCTCATCACAACTCCCCCTAAAATATTGCACCTTGCCCTGCACGCTTTCTTATTCATTATACCACCACCAAGCCTCATCCTTCACCTCTCCCTTCTCCCTCCTCCCCCATGGCCGTGCCTGCTCTCATCATCTCCCCTCGCACCCCACCCTCTCAAACCAGCCACCTTCTGCCTCTTCAAAGCCAATTTATCTCCCCCCCCCCCTCCAAGCGCCCCCTGACCCTTCTTCCTCAATTCTCCCCACCCCTCCCCCTTTGGGTCATTAGGGTCTTTTTGATATTTTGGGTCCTTGAGGTATTTTGAGCCCTTTGGGTATTTTGAGTATTTTGGTTTCTCAGGGACTTTTGGGTCTTTGGTATCTTTCGAGTCCTTGAGGGTGTTTTGGGTATTTTGGGTTTTCGTGGTCTTTTGGGTCCTTGGGGACTTTTGGTTATTTTGGGTCCTTGAGGTCTTTGAGAATGTTGGGTCCTCTGGGTGTGTTATGTCTTTTGGATCCTTGGGGTCTTTTGGGTATCCTGTGTATTTTGGCACCTCAGGGACTTTTAGTTCATCTGGGTCTTTTGAGGTCTTTGTGGTTTTAAGGGTCTTCAAAGGTCGAAAGGGTCTCAGTGGACCAAAAGCATCAAAGGGTCCAATTTTTTGTAGAAACACTGTGTGTTCGAAAGGATCTTCTTCTTCATTTTTGATGGACAGACGGTTGGACGGATGGACAGACAAATGGCAATAGTGAAAGACTGAAGTGGCTTCACCGCTTAAAAATGGGAGGATATGGGAATCGGCTCCATTTGTCTGCACCATCTCTTCTTAAACAGTTGGGCAGAAATTCACCAAACTTGGTAGTTATGATCACCACAAGGCAACAAGATGCCGCCCCCTGGGGTGGGATGAAACAGTCGAATACCCAAAAATGCAATTGCAGGCACAGTGTTAAATATTTTTTAATGAAACTTTGTGTCTGCAATCAACATTGGGGTTGTATGAAATATGTAACAATTTTTGGGGATTTGACCCCCGGTTCATTCCTCAGGGGTTGGAGTCTTCATGTCACAGGGGTCAAAACTGGAAAAACGATTTTAACTCAAAATTTGATGTTGGGTCATTTCTGATGGAACATTTTGCCATCTTTCAAGGGATTTGCGAGGGCCCGTCATCGACTTCGCTCTAGTTTTTTTTTTTTTTTTAATCATTGATCTAAGGCGCAGAGGCGCTTGTACACGTATGACAAAGGCATTGTAAGACCTTAGTTTACTTAAAATTAATCAGAAGAACATAGTAAGCAATAGATTTGAACCTGTGATGTCAGCTTCATTACCTCCGCCACCGAAGGTGAAGGAGGTTATGTTTTCATCCCTTTCTGTCTGTTTGTTTGTTTGTCTGTGTACAGGATATCGAAAAAGTTGTGGACGAATTCGGACGAAACTTTGTGGACACGTTGGGTATGTGAGAAGGAATAATTGATTAAATTTTTGTGAAGATCCGGATACAGATCTGATAATTATTTAAGTGATTCTTCACCATTGAGAGAGTGCTAAACTGGCCGATATATAGCACGATATCTCAAAAAGTTGTAGACGGATTTGGACTAAACTTGGTGGACATTTTGTGTGTGTGTGACAAGGAAGAATTGATTCAATTTTGGTGAAGATCCGGATACAGATCTGATAATTTTTTTAACTGAATCTTCAGCATTGAGAGATAGTGCCAAACGAATATTACTGATATCTCCAAAAGTTGTGGACGGATTCGGATGAAACTTGGTGGATATTTGACCACAACAAATTGATTCGATTTTGGTTGAGATCCGAATCCGGATCCGACTACTAGAATTTTAAAAGTGATTCTTCACCATTGAGAGATTGGGTGAAAAACGATATATAGCACAATATCTCAAAAATGTGTTGGGCCCCGATATGTCCGAGTGGATCAGGCATTGCGGGGCGGAGGTATGCGCTCGACTGAGTGCCATTGTAGTTGGCCATGTATTCAGATAAGAAAGCTAAACAAGCCAACCTTGTTGAAAATATAATGAACCATAGTACTTTGTGAAGCAATTGTTGCAAAATTCATTAAAATCATTGGGTTCTGCAAGTAAGGCTGTTACGATACAAGTATAATACATACAGTATTGTCTGCTATGCAGGATTGTGCAGTGGGAGTGCACTGCCTTTGAACAGTCTTGTCTCGTTACGATTCCTGACTAAACTATATAACTGTCAGATTGTCTCTGCGCAGGCAATGCATGCCGTTACTCTAATGGATATAAAGCCTGGTGTCCCATCTACAAGCATTAGTCGGTGGTGATGGTGTTGTCAAGGAAGAGTAAGTAAAGTGTTGTTGGCATCCAAATTCCTGCCTGAACTGCAGGTAGAGAGTGGTTTGATATTTTATATATTCCTTGATATCAGGTTACAATGCAATTGCTATCTCCGAGCAGCAGTTCAACCAAAGCCTTGTAGACATCAGGCTTTGTCCTCCTCCTATTAAGAACAGACAGTGTAATGTCTATAAATAGACGTTTTTCCCAAACCTCCTTTTAATGTATAGGGGTCTATGCTCTTGACAAGCGATGTGGGACCCCATCTTCCCCCCACCGAAACCCCTATTTCCAGTGTAATTGCTGTGCAGGGAGCAACTCCCACACGATAAAAAATTTAATGCACACAGGTGGTTTTACATCACATGTGAACCATCTCTGCCTTTGAAGCACGAACATTATTAAAACGAATTAATATACTTGGCCTGAATTAGAAAATGTTGGAGCAGCCTTTACATTCATTGTTTATTAGTCAACACAAATTTAATATTTAAGTACAACCCAATATGAGAGCGAACATTTATATTGCAACCATTGCAATTGCAGCAAATACTCAGGAATAGTGTATATATATATATATATATATATATGTATATGTATATATATATATATATATATATATATATATGTATATGTATATGTATATATATATATATATATATATATATATATATGTATATATATATATATGTATATATATATACATATATACATATACATATACATATATATATATATATATATATATATATATATATATATATATATATATATATATATATATATATATACACACACAAAGCCGAGGCGAGCAGACGAGCTCGTACAAGAACACTTGGACAGGTACAAGTCCCCAATGAGATCAGGACACAGCAGGCCAAAAGGAACAGTAGAGAAGGGAGGGGGGGCACCAACAGCAGACTTGGACAAACAGTGGGTGTGGGGAGGAATGATGGGCAGGAGAGGACGCATCAGGTGGACAAGATGAATACAGAATGGATATGAAAGACATGTGGATACAGAAGGAAATTCTCAGGAGGGAAAACTGAAAATTTGGAAATAAGTGGGATTGGGGGTGGTGGAACGAGGCTAGAAAAGATCATGTTTTTGGATTGGGGATGATCTGAGATGGTGGTGAAGAGCTTTCTTGAAGACCTCGAGTGAAGAACGAGATTGAAGAGGATGTACAAGTTGGTTCCACAGGTGGGGAAAAAAAGAAAAAAATGAGTGGAGGTAAGCAGTGATTCTTGATTTAGGCAGTTTCACCAGAAGGGTGTTGATGGTGGATCGTGTGTGCCCAAACACAATAGGAGGCGGGAGAAGAAACAAGCCACTGAACCTGTCTGCGATGACAAAATGATGGGGCCCACAGATAAATGTTGGTGAAATGACAACAACTGTTTACATTTGATTAATGTAATCTCTATTAACATTTCACTTGGGAATGTCAAATCATGTAATCTCGACAATCATTTCACCTGTTGACGCCGAGTCATGTCATCTCGACAATCGTTTCACCTGGTGATGTCAAATCATGTAATCTCTACAATCATTTCACCGGGTCATGTCAAATCATGTAATCTCGACAATCATTTCACCTGGTATTGTCTAATCATGTAATCTTTACAATCATTTCACTTGGTAATGTCAAATCATGTAATCTACAAACATTTCATTTGGTAATGTCAAATCATGTAATCTCGACAATCATTTCACCTGGTATTGTCTAATCATGTAATCTCTAAAATTATTTCACTTGGTAATGTCAAATCATCTAATCTCTACAATCATTTCACCTGTTGACGCCGAGTCATGTCATCTCGACAATCGTTTCACCTGGTGATGTCAAATCATGTAATCTCTACAATCATTTCACCGGGTCATGTCAAATCATGTAATCTCGACAATCATTTCACCTGGTATTGTCTAATCATGTAATCTTTACAATCATTTCACTTGGTAATGTCAAATCATGTAATCTACAAACATTTCATTTGGTAATGTCAAATCATGTAATCTCTACAATCATTTCACTTGGTAATGTCAAATCATGTAATCTCTACAATCATTTCTCTGGGTAATGTCAAATCATGTAATCTCGCCAATCATTTGTCCTGGTATTGTCTAATTATGTAATCTTCACAAGCATTTCACTTGGGAATGTCAAATCATGTAATCTACAAACATTTCATTTGGTAATGTCAAATCATGTAATCTCGACAATCATTTCACCTGGTATTGTCTAATCATGTAATCTCTAAAATTATTTCACTTGGTAATGTCAAATCATCTAATCTCTACAATCATTTCACCTGGTGATGCCGAGTCATGTCATCTCGACAATCGTTTCACCTCGTGATGCTGAATCATGTCATCTCGACAATCGTTTCACCTCGTGATGCCGAGTCATGTCATCTCTACAATCGTTTCACCTGGTCATGTCAAATCACATAATCTCTACAGTCGTTTCACCTGGTAATGTCAAATCATGTAAGCTCGACAATCATGTCACCTGGTAATGTCAAATCATGTAATCTCTACAATCATTTCACCTGGTAATGTCGATAATGTAATCTCGACAATCATTTCACCTGGCAATGTCGAATCATGTAATCTCTGCAATCGTTTCACCTGGTAATGACAAATCATGCAATGTCAAATCATGCAATGTCATGCAATGTCAAATCATGTAATCTCGACAATCATTTCACCTGGTATTGTCTAATCATGTAATCTCTACAATCGTTTCACCTGGTAATGTCAAATCATGTCATCTCTGCAATCGTTTCACCTGGTAATGACAAATCATGTAATCGCTACAATCATTTCACCTGGTAATGTCGATCATGTAATCTCTCAGAATTTCACCTGGTAATGTCTAATCATGTAATCTCTGCAATCGTTTCACCTGGAAATGTCAAATCATGTAATCTCTACGATAATTTCACCTGGTAATGTCGATCATGTCATCTCTACAATCATTTCACCTGGGAATGTCGATCATATAATCTCTCAGTATTTCACCTGGGAATGTAAAATCATGTAATCTACAAACATTTCACCTGGTAATGTCAAACCATATAATCTCTTCAATCATTTCACCTGGTAATGTCAAGTCATGTATTCTCTACAATCATTTCACTTGGTATTGTCAAATCATGTAATCTCTACAATCATTTCCCCTGGTAATGTCAAATCATGTAAACTCTTCAATCATTTCACCAGGAAATGTCAAATCATGCAATCTCTCCAATCATTTCATCTGGCAATGTCAAATCATGTAATCTCTACAATCATTTCATCTGGTAATGTCAAATCATGCAATCTCTCATCATTTCATCTGGTAATGTCAAATCAAGTAATCTCTACAATCATTTCATCTGGTAATGTCAAATCAAGTAACCTTTCAATTCATTTCACCTGGGAATGTCAAATCATGTAATCTCTACAATTGTTTCCCCTGGTGATGCCGAGTCATGTCATCTCTACAATTGTTTCACCTGGTGATACCGAGTCATGTCATCTCGACAATCGTTTCATCTGGCAATGTCAAATCATGTAATCTCGACAATCATTTCACCTGGTATTGTCTAATCATGTAATCTTTACAATCATTTCACTTGGTAATGTCAAATCATGTAATCTACAAACATTTCATTTGGTAATGTCAAATCCTGTAATCTCTACAATCATTTCTCTGGGTGATGTCAAATCATGTAATCTCGACAATCATTTCACCTGGTATTGTCTAATCATGTAATCTCTACAATCATTTCACTTGGTAATGTCAAATCCTGTAATCTCTACAATCATTTCTCTGGGTGATGTCAAATCATGTAATCTCGACAATCATTTCACCTGGTATTGTCTAATCATGTAATCTCTACAATCATTTCACTTGGTAATGTCAAATCATGTAATCTCTACAATCATTTCTCTTGGTAATGTCAAATCATGTAATCTCTACAATGATTTCACTTGGTAATGTGAAATCATGCAATCTTGACAATCATTTCACCTGGTATTGTGTAATTATGTAATCTCTACAATCATTTCACTTGGGAAAGTCAAATCATGTAATCTACAAACATTTCATTTGGTAATGTCAAATCATGTAATCTCAACAATCATTTCACCGGGTAATGTCAAATCATGTAATCTCGACAATCATTTCAACCTGGTATTGTCTAATCATGTAATCTCTACAATCATTTCACTTGGTAATGTCAAATCATGTAATCCACAAACATTTCATTTGGTAATGTCAAATCATGTAATCTCAACAATCATTTCACCGGATAATGTCAAATCAACTAATCTCTACAATCATTTCACCTGGTGAAGCCGAGTCATGTCATCTCGACAATCGTTTCACCAATTGATGCCGAGTCATGTCATCTCTACAATAGTTTCACCTGGTCATGTCAAATCACGAAATCTCTGCAGTCGTTTCACCTGGTAATGTCAAATCATGTAATCTCTCCAATCATTTCACCTGCTCATGTCAAATCATGTAATTTCAACAATCATTTCACCTGGTAATGTCAAATCATGTAATCTCTCATCATTTCACCTGATAATGTCTAATTATGTAATCTCCACAATCATTTCACCTGGTAATGTCAAATCATGTAATCTCGACAATCATTTCACCTGGTATTGTCTAATCATGTAATCTCTACAATCATTTCACTTGGGAATGTCAAATCATGTAATCTACAAACATTTCATTTGGTAATGTCAAATCATGTAATCTCAACAATCATTTCACTGGGTAATGTCAAATCATGTAATATCGACAATCATTTCACTTGGTAATGCCAAATCAACTAATCTCTACAATCATTTCACCTGGTGAAGCAGAGTCACGTCATCTCGACAATCGTTTCACCTCTTGATGCCGAGTCATGTCATCTCTACAATCGTTTCACCTGGTCACGTCAAATCACGTAATCTCTACAGTCGTTTCACCTGGTAATGTCAAATCATGTAATCTCTCCAATCATTTCACCTGGTAATGTCTAATCATGTAATCTCTCATCATTTCACCTGATTCTGTCTAATCATGTAATTTCTCATCATTTCACCTACTAATCTGTTATCCTGTAATCTCTCATCATTTCACCTGATAATGTCTCATCATGTACTCTCTGCAATCATTTCACCTGGTAATGTCGATAATGTAATCTCGACAATCATTTCACCTGGCAATGTCAAATCATGTAATCTCCACAATCATTTCACCTGGTAAAGTCAAATCATGTAATCTCTACAATCGTTTCACCTGGGAATAACAAATCATGTAATCTCTTCAATCATTTCACATGGTAATGTCAAATCATGTAATCTCTTCAATCATTTCACCTGGTAATGTCGATCATGTAATCTCAGTATTTCACCTGGTAATGTCAAATCATGTAATCTCTCAGTATTTCACCTGGTAATGTCAAATCATGTCATCTCCACAATCGTTTCACCAGGAAATGTCAAATCATGTAATCTCGACAATCATTTCACCTGGTAATGTCGATTACGCAATTTCTCAGAATTTCACCTTTAAATGTCTAATCATGTAATCTCTACAATCGTTTCACCAGGAAATGTCAAATCATGTAATCTCTACAATAATTTCACCTGCTAATGTCGATCATGTTATCTCGACAATCATTTCACCTGGTAATGTCGATCATGTCATCACGACAATCATTTCACCTGGGAATGTCGATCATATAATCTCTCAGTATTTCACCTGGGAATGTAAAATCATGTAAACAACAAACATTTCACCTGGTAATGTCAAATCATGTAATCTCTACAATCATTTCACCGGGTAATGTCTAATCATCTAATCTCTACAATCATTTCACCTGGTGATGCCGAGTCATGTCATCTCGACAATCGTTTCACCTCTTGATGCCGAGTCATGTCATCTCTACAATCGTTTCACCTGGTCATGTCAAATCATGTAATCTCTCCAATCATTTCACCTGGTAATGTTACAAATCATGTAATCTCTACAATCATTTCACCTGGTCATGTCGATAATGTAATCTCGACAATCATTTCACCTGGTAATGTCGAATCATGTAATCTCTACAATTATTTCACCTGGTAATGTCAAATCATGTTATCTCAATAATCATTTCACCTGGTAATGACAAATCATGTAATCTCTACAATTATTTCACCTGGTAATGTCAAATCATGTTATCTCAACAATCATTTCACCTGGTAATGTCAAATCATGTAATCTCTACAATCATTTCACCTGGTAATAACAAATCATGTCATCTCTACAATCATTTCACCTGGTAATGTCGATCATGTAATCTCTCAGTATTTCCCCCGGTCATGTCAAATCGTGTTATCTACAAACATTTCACCTGGTAATGTCGAATCATGTAATCTCGACAATCATTTCACCTGGTAATGTCAAATCATGCAATCTCTCATCATTTCATCTGGTAATGTCAAATCAAGTAATCTCGACAATCATTTCATCTGGTCATGTCAAATCATGGCATCTCTCATCACTTCACCTGGAAATGCCAAATCATGAAATCTTTCCAATCATTTCATCTGGAAATGTCAAATCAAGTAATCTTTCAATTCATTTCACCTGGGAATGTCAAATCATGTCATCTCTACAATTCTTTCACCTGGTGATACCGAGTCATGTCATCTCGACAATCGTTTCATCTGGCAATGTCAAATCATGTAATCTCGACAATCATTTCACCTGATATTGTCTAATCATGTCATCTTTACAATCATTTCACTTGGTAATGTCAAATCATGTAATCTCAACAATCATTTCACCTGGTATTGTTTAATCATGTAATCTCTACAATCATTTCACTTGGTAATGTCAAATCATGTAATGTCTACAATCATTTCACTTGGTAATGTCAAATCATGTAATCTCTGCAATGATTTCATTTGGCAATGTCAAATCATGTAATCTCAACAATCATTTCACTTGGTAATGTCAAATCATGTAATCTCTCCAATCATTTCACCTGGTAATGTCAAATCATGTTATCTCAACAATCATTTCACCTGGTAATGTCTAATCATGTAATCTCAACAATCATTTCCCCTGGTAATGTCAAATCATGTAATCTCTCATCATTTCACCTGATAATGTTTAATTATGTAATCTCTACAATCATTTCACCTGGTAATGTCAAATCATGTAATCGCTGCAATCATTTCACCTGGTAATGTCAAATCATGTAATCTCTACAATCGTTTCACCTGATGACAAATCATGTAATCTCTACAATCGTTTCATCTGGGAATATCAAATCATGTAATCTCAACAATCATTCAGCTGTTGATGCTGAATCATGTAATCTCTTCAATCATTTCACCAGTTAATGTCAAATCATGTAATATCTACAATCATTTCACCTGGAAATGTCAAATCATGTCATCTCTACAATCGTTTCACCTGGATATGTCAAATCATGTAATCTCGACAATCATTTCACCTGGTAATGTCAAATCATGTAATCTCCACAATAATTTCACCTGTAAATGTCAAATCATGTAATCTCTCAGTATTTCACCTGGTAATGTCAAATCATGTCATCTCCACAATCGTTTCACCAGGAAATGTCAAATCATGTAATCTCTACAATCATTTCACCTGGTAATGTCGATCACGCAATCTCTCAGAATTTCACATGGTAATGTCTAATCATGTAATCTCAACAATCGTTTCACCTGATAATGACAAATCATGCAATCTCTACAATCGTTTCATCTGGGAATATCAAATCATGTAATCTCAACAATCATTCAGCTGTTGATGCTGAATCATGTAATCTCTTCAATAATTTCACCAGGTAATGTCAAATCATGTAATATCTACAATAATTTCACCTGGTAATGTCGATCATGTTATCTCTACAATCATTTCACCTGGTAATGTCGATCAAAAATCTCTACAATCATTTCACCTGGTAATGTCAAATCATGTCATCTCTACAATCATTTCACCTGGTAATGTATAATCATGTAATCTCTCATCATGTCACCGAGTCGTGTCTCATCATTTAATATCCAGAATCATTTCACCTGGGAATGTAAAACCATATAATCTCTTCAATCATTTTACCTGGTAATGTCAAGTCATGTATTCTCTACAATCATTTCACCTGGTATTGTCAAATCATGTAATCTCTACAATCATTTCACCTGGTAATGTCAAATCATGCAATCTCTCCAATCATTTCACCTGGTAATGTCAAATCATGTAAACTCTCCAATCATTTCACCTGGTAATGTATAATCATGTAATCTCTCATCATGTCACAGAGTCGTGTCTCATCATTTAATATCCAGAATCATTTCAACTAGCAATGCTTAATCATGTAATCTCAACAATCATTTCGCCTGGTAATGTCTAATCATGAAATCTCTCATCATTTCACCTGATAATGTCTAATCATGTTATCTCGACAATCATTTCACCTGGTAATGTTAATTCTGTAATCTCTTCAATAATTTCACCTGATGATGTCAAATCATGTCATCTCTGCAATTATTCTCCTGGTGATGCTGAATCATGTAATCTCAACAATCATTTCACCTGATGATGTTTAATCATGTAATCTCTCATCATGTCACCGAGTAGTGTATCATCATTTAATCTTGACAATCATTTCCCCTGGTAAAGTCCAATCATGTAATCTCTCATTATTTCACCTGATAATGTCTAATCATGTAATCTCTCATCATTTCACATGATAATGTCTCATCATTTAATCTCTTATAATGTCAGCTGGTAATGTCTAATCATGTAATTTCTCATCATTTCACCTACGAATCTGTTATCCTGTAATCTCTCATCATTTCACCTGATAATGTCTCATCATGTACTCTCTGCAATCATTTCACCTGGTAATGTCGATAATGTAATCTCGACAATCATTTCACCTGGTAATGTCGAATCATGTAATCTCTGCAATTGTTTCACCTGGTAATGACAAATCATGTAATCTCTACAATTATTTCACCTGGTAATGTAAAATCATGTTATCTCAACAATCATTTCACCTGGTAATGTCAAATCATGTAATCTCTACAATCATTTCACCTGGTAATGTCGATCATGTAATCTCTCAGTATTTCACCTGGTAATGTCAAATCATGTAATCCACAAACATTTCACCTGGCAATGTCAAATCATGTAATCTCCACAATCATTTCACCTGGTAAAGTCAAATCATGTAATCTCGACAATCGTTTCACCTGGGAATGACAAATCATGTAATCTCTTCAATCATTTCACCTGGTAATGTCAAATCATGTAATCTCTACAATCATTTCACCTGGTAATGTCGATCATGTAATCTCTCAGTATTTCACCTGGTAATGTCAAATCATGTAATCTTCAAACATTTCACCTGGTAATGTCAAACCATATAATCTCTTCAATCATTTTACCTGGTAATGTCAAGTCATGTATTCTCTACAATCATTTCACCTGGTATTGTCAAATCATGTAATCTCGACAATCGTTTCACCTGGTCATGTCAAATCACGTAATCTCTACAGTCGTTTCACCTGGTAATGTCAAATCATGTAATCTCTCCAATCATTTCACCTGGTAATGTTACAAATCATGTAATCTCTACAATCATTTCACCTGGTCATGTCAAATCATGTAATCTCTCATTTCACCTGATAATGTCAAATCATGTAATCTCGACAATCATTTCACTTGGTAATGTCAAATCAAGTAATCTCTCCAATCATTTCATCTGGTAATATCAAACCATGTAATCTCTTCAATCATTTCAACTGGTAATGTCAAATCATGCAATCTCTGCAATCGTTTCACCTGGTAATGACAAATCATGTAATCTCTACAATCATTTCACCTGGTAATATCGATCATGTAATCTCTCAGTATTTCCCTTGGTAATGTCAAATCATGTAATCTCTACAATCGTTTCATCTGGGAATATCAAATCATGTAATGTCAACAATCATTCAGCTGTTGATGCTGAATCATGTAACCTCTTCAATCATTTCACCAGGTAATGTAAAATCATGTAATCTCTACAATCATTTCACCTGGTAATGTCAAATCATGTCATCTCGACAATCATTTCACCTGGGAATGTCGATCATATAATCTCTCAGTATTTCACCTGGGAATGTAAAATCATGTAATCTTCAAACATTTCACCTGGCAATGTCAAACCATATAATCTCTTCAATCATTTTACCTGGTAATGTCAAGTCATGTATTCTCTACAATCATTTTACCTGGTATTGTCAAATCATGTAATCTCTACAATAATTTCACCTGGTAATGTCGATCATGTTATCTCTACAATCATTTCACCTGGTAATGTCGATCACGTCATCTCTCCAATCATTTCATCTGGTAATGTCAACTCATGTAATCTCTACAATCATTTCATCTGGTAATGTCAAATCATGGCATCTCATCATTTCACCTGATAATGTCTAATCATGTAATCTCTACAATCATTTCACCTGGTAATGTTAAATAATGTAATCTTTCAATTCATTTCCCCTGGTGATGCCGAGTCATGTCATCTCGACAATCGTTTCACCTGGTAATGTCTAATCATGTAATCTCTCATCATTTCACCTGATAATGTCTAATCATGTAATCTCTACAATCATTTCACCTGGTAATGTCAAATCATTTAATCTCTACAATCGTTTCACCTGGTGATGCCGAGTCATGTCATCTCTACAATTGTTTCACCTGGTGATACGGAGTCATGTCATCTCGCCAATCGTATCACCTGGTAACATCGATCATGTAATCTCTCAGTATTTCACCTGGTAATGTCTAATCATGTCATCTCTCAGTATTTCACCTGATAATGTCAAATCATGTAATCTCTCATCATTTCACCTGGTAATGTCTAATCATGTAATCTCAACAATCATTTCCCCTGCTAATGTCCAATCATGTAATCTCAACAATCATTTCCCCTGCTAATGTCCAATCATGAAATCTCTCATCATTTCACCTGATAATGTCTAATCATGTAATCTCTACAATCATTTCACCTGGTAATGTTAAATCATGTAATCTCTACAATCGTTTCACCTGGTCATGTCAAATCACGTAATTTCTACAGTCGTTTCACCTGATGACAAATCATGTAATCTCTACAATCGTTTCATCTGGGAATATCAAATCATGTAATCTCAACAATCATTCAGCTGTTGATGCTGAATCATGTAATCTCTTCAATCATTTCACCAGTTAATGTCAAATCATGTAATATCTACAATCATTTCACCTGGAAATGTCAAATCATGTCATCTCTACAATCGTTTCACCTGGATATGTCAAAACATGTAATCTCTCAGTATTTCCCCTGGTCATGTCAAATCATGTTATCTACAAACATTTCACCTGGTAATGTCAAATAATGTAATCTCTCCAATCATTTCACCTGGTAATGTCAAATCATGTCATCTCCACAATCGTTTCACCAGGAAATGTCAAATCATGTAATCTCGACAATCATTTCACCTGGTAATGTCGATCACGCAATTTCTCAGAATTTCACCTTTAAATGTCTAATCATGTAATCTCTGCAATCGTTTCACCAGGAAATGTCAAATCATGTAATCTCTACAATAATTTCACCTGGTAATGTCGATCATGTTATCTCGACAATCATTTCACCTGGGAATGTCGATCATATAATCTCTCAGTATTTCACCTGGGAATGTAAAATCATGTAAACTACAAACATTTCACCTGGTAATGTCAAATCATGTAATCTCTACAATCATTTCACCTGGTGATGCCGAGTCATGTCATCTCTACAATCGTTTCACCTGGTCATGTCAAATCACGTAATCTCTACAGTCCTTTCACCTGGTAATGTATAATCATGTAATCTCTCATCATGTCACCGAGTCGTGTCTCATCATTTAATATCCAGAATCATTTCACCTGGTAATGTTACAAATCATGTAATCTCTACAATCATTTCACCTGGTCATGTCGATAATGTAATCTCGACAATCATTTCACCTGGTAATGTCGAATCATGTAATCTCTGCAATCGTTTCACCTGGTAATGACAAATCATGTAATCTCTACAATTATTTCACCTGGTAATGTCAAATCATGTTATCTCAACAATCATTTCACCTGGTAATGTCAAATCATGTAATCTCTCATCATGTCACAGAGTCGTGTCTCATCATTTAATATCCAGAATCATTTCACCTGGTAATGACAAATCATGTCATCTCTACAATCATTTCACCTGGTAATGTCGATCATGTAATCTCTCAGTATTTCCACTGGTCATGTCAAATCATGTTATCTACAAACATTTCACCTGGTAATGTCAAATCATGTAATCTCGACAATCATTTCACCTGGTAATGTCAAATCATGCAATCTCTCATCATTTCATCTGGTAATGTCAAATCAAGTAATCTCTACAATCATTTCATCTGGTCATGTCAAATCATGGCATTTCTCATCACTTCACCTGGAAATGTCAAATCATGAAATCTTTCCAATCATTTCATCTGGAAATGTCAAATCAAGTAATCTTTCAATTCATTTCACCTGGGAATGTCAAATCATGTCATCTCTACAATTCTTTCACCTGGTGATACCGAGTCATGTCATCTCGACAATCGTTTCATCTGGCAATGTCAAATCATGTAATCTCGACAATCATTTCACCTGGTATTGTCTAATCATGTCATCTTTACAATCATTTCACTTGGTAATGTCAAATCATGTAATCTACAAACATTTCATTTAGTAATGTCAAATCATGTAATCTCGACAATCATTTCACTTGGTAATGTCAAATCATGTAATCTCGACAATCATTTCTCTGGGTGATGTCAAATCATGTAATCTCGACAATCATTTCACCTGGTATTGTTTAATCATGTAATCTCTACAATCATTTCACTTGTTAATGTCAAATCATGTAATCTCTACAATCATTTCACTTGGTAGTGTCAAATCATGTAATCTCTACAATGATTTCACTTGGTAATGTCAAATCATGCAATCTCGACAATCATTTCACCTGGTATTGTCTAATTATGTAATCTCTACAATCATTTCACTTGGGAAAGTCAAATCATGTAATCTACAAACATTTCATTTGGCAATGTCAAATCATGTAATCTCAACAATCATTTCACTTGGTAATGTCAAATCATGTAATCTCAACAATCATTTCACCTGGTAATGTCAAATCATGTAATCTCTCATCATTTCACCTGATAATGTCTAATTATGTAATCTCTACAATCATTTCACCTGGTAATGTCAAATCATGTAATCGCTGCAATCATTTCACCTGGTAATGTCAAATCATGTAATCTCGACAATCATTTCACTTGGTAATGTCAAATCAAGTAATCTCTCCAATCATTTCACCTGGTAATATCAAATCATGTAATCTCTACAATCCTTTCACCTGGTAATGTCGATCACGTAATCTCTCACTATTTCACCTGGGAATGTCAAATCATGTAATCTGCAAATATTTCAACTGGTCATGTCAAACCATGTAATCTCTTCAATCATTTCACCTGGTAATGTCGATAATGTAATCTCGACAATCATTTCACCTGGTAATGTCGAATCATGTAATCTCTGCAATTGTTTCACCTGGTAATGACAAATCATGTAATCTCTACAATTATTTCACCTGGTAATGTAAAATCATGTTATCTCAACAATCATTTCACCTGGTAATGTCAAATCATGTAATCTCTACAATCATTTCACCTGGTCATGTCGATCATGTAATCTCTCAGTATTTCACCTGGTAATGTCAAATCATGTAATCCACAAACATTTCACCTGGCAATGTCAAATCATGTAATCTCCACAATCATTTCACCTGGTAAAGTCAAATCATGTAATCTCGACAATCGTTTCACCTGGGAATGACAAATCATGTAATCTCTACAATCATTTCACCTGGTAATGTCGATCATGTAATCTCTCAGTATTTCACCTGGTAATGTCAAATCATGTAATCTTCAAACATTTCACCTGGTAATGTCAAACCATATAATCTCTTCAATCATTTTACCTGGTAATGTCAAGTCATGTATTCTCTACAATCATTTCACCTGGTATTGTCAAATCATGTAATCTCGACAATCGTTTCACCTGGTCATGTCAAATCACGTAATCTCTACAGTCGTTTCACCTGGTAATGTCAAATCATGTAATCTCTCCAATCATTTCACCTGGTAATGTTACAAATCATGTAATCTCTACAATCATTTCACCTGGTCATGTCAAATCATGTAATCTCTCATTTCACCTGATAATGTCAAATCATGTAATCTCGACAATCATTTCACTTGGTAATGTCAAATCAAGTAATCTCTCCAATCATTTCATCTGGTAATATCAAACCATGTAATCTCTTCAATAATTTCAACTGGTAATGTCAAATCATGTAATCTCTGCAATCGTTTCACCTGGTAATGACAAATCATGTAATCTCTACAATCATTTCACCTGGTAATATCGATCATGTAATCTCTCAGTATTTCCCTTGGTAATGTCAAATCATGTAATCTCTACAATCGTTTCATCTGGGAATATCAAATCATGTAATGTCAACAATCATTCAGCTGTTGATGCTGAATCATGTAACCTCTTCAATCATTTCACCAGGTAATGTAAAATCATGTAATCTCTACAATCATTTCACCTGGTAATGTCAAATCATGTCATCTCGACAATCATTTCACCTGGGAATGTCGATCATATAATCTCTCAGTATTTCACCTGGGAATGTAAAATCATGTAATCTTCAAACATTTCACCTGGCAATGTCAAACCATATAATCTCTTCAATCATTTTACCTGGTAATGTCAAGTCATGTATTCTCTACAATCATTTTACCTGGTATTGTCAAATCATGTAATCTCTACAATAATTTCACCTGGTAATGTCGATCATGTTATCTCTACAATCATTTCACCTGGTAATGTCGATCACGTCATCTCTCCAATCATTTCATCTGGTAATGTCAACTCATGTAATCTCTACAATCATTTCATCTGGTAATGTCAAATCATGGCATCTCTCATCATTTCACCTGATAATGTCTAATCATGTAATCTCTACAATCATTTCACCTGGTAATGTTAAATAATGTAATCTTTCAATTCATTTCCCCTGGTGATGCCGAGTCATGTCATCTCGACAATCGTTTCACCTGGTAATGTCTAATCATGTAATCTCTCATCATTTCACCTGATAATGTCTAATCATGTAATCTCTACAATCATTTCACCTGGTAATGTCAAATCATTTAATCTCTACAATCGTTTCACCTGGTGATGCCGAGTCATGTCATCTCTACAATTGTTTCACCTGGTGATACGGAGTCATGTCATCTCGCCAATCGTATCACCTATCATGTAATCTCTCAGTATTTCACCTGGTAATGTCTAATCATGTCATCTCTCAGTATTTCACCTGATAATGTCAAATCATGTAATCTCTCATCATTTCACCTGGTAATGTCTAATCATGTAATCTCAACAATCATTTCCCCTGCTAATGTCCAATCATGAAATCTCTCATCATTTCACCTGATAATGTCTAATCATGTAATCTCTACAATCATTTCACCTGGTAATGTTAAATCATGTAATCTCTACAATCGTTTCACCTGGTCATGTCAAATCACGTAATTTCTACAGTCGTTTCACCTGGTAATGTCAAATCATGTAATCTCTCCAATCATTTCACCTGGTAATGTTACAAATCATGTAGTCTCTACAATCATTTCACCTGGTCATGTCGATAATGTAATCTCGACAATCATTTCACCTGGTAATGACAAATCATGTAATCTCTACAATTATTTCACCTGGTAATGTCAAATCATGTTATCTCTAAAATCATTTCACCTGGTAATGTCGATCATGTAATCTCTCAGTATTTCCCCTGGTCATGTCAAATCATGTTATCTACAAACATTTCACCTGGTAATGTCAAATAATGTAATCTCTCCAATCATTTCACCTGGTAATGTCAAATCATGTCATCTCCACAATCGTTTCACCAGGAAATGTCAAATCATGTAATCTCGACAATCATTTCACCTGGTAATGTCGATCACGCAATTTCTCAGAATTTCACCTTTAAATGTCTAATCATGTAATCTCTGCAATCGTTTCACCAGGAAATGTCAAATCATGTAATCTCTACAATAATTTCACCTGGTAATGTCGATCATGTTATCTCGACAATCATTTCACCTGGGAATGTCGATCATATAATCTCTCAGTATTTCACCTGGGAATGTAAAATCATGTAAACTACAAACATTTCACCTGGTAATGTCAAATCATGTAATCTCTACAATCATTTCACCTGGTGATGCCGAGTCATGTCATCTCTACAATCGTTTCACCTGGTCATGTCAAATCACGTAATCTCTACAGTCCTTTCACCTGGTAATGTCAAATCATTTCACCTGGTAATGTTACAAATCATGTAATCTCTACAATCATTTCACCTGGTCATGTCGATAATGTAATCTCGACAATCATTTCACCTGGTAATGTCGAATCATGTAATCTCTGCAATCGTTTCACCTGGTAATGACAAATCATGTAATCTCTACAATTATTTCACCTGGTAATGTCAAATCATGTTATCTCAACAATCATTTCACCTGGTAATGACAAATCATGTAATCTCTACAATTATTTCACCTGGTAATGACAAATCATGTCATCTCTACAATCATTTCACCTGGTAATGTCGATCATGTAATCTCTCAGTATTTCCACTGGTCATGTCAAATCATGTTATCTACAAACATTTCACCTGGTAATGTCAAATCATGTAATCTCGACAATCATTTCACCTGGTAATGTCAAATCATGCAATCTCTCATCATTTCATCTGGTAATGTCAAATCAAGTAATCTCTACAATCATTTCATCTGGTCATGTCAAATCATGGCATTTCTCATCACTTCACCTGGAAATGTCAAATCATGAAATCTTTCCAATCATTTCATCTGGAAATGTTAAATCAAGTAATCTTTCAATTCATTTCACCTGGGAATGTCAAATCATGTCATCTCTACAATTCTTTCACCTGGTGATACCGAGTCATGTCATCTCGACAATCGTTTCATCTGGCAATGTCAAATCATGTAATCTCGACAATCATTTCACCTGGTATTGTCTAATCATGTCATCTTTACAATCATTTCACTTGGTAATGTCAAATCATGTAATCTACAAACATTTCATTTAGTAATGTCAAATCATGTAATCTCGACAATCATTTCACTTGGTAATGTCAAATCATGTAATCTCGACAATCATTTCTCTGGGTGATGTCAAATCATGTAATCTCGACAATCATTTCACCTGGTATTGTTTAATCATGTAATCTCTACAATCATTTCACTTGTTAATGTCAAATCATGTAATCTCTACAATCATTTCACTTGGTAGTGTCAAATCATGTAATCTCTACAATGATTTCACTTGGTAATGTCAAATCATGCAATCTCGACAATCATTTCACCTGGTATTGTCTAATTATGTAATCTCTACAATCATTTCACTTGGGAAAGTCAAATCATGTAATCTACAAACATTTCATTTGGCAATGTCAAATCATGTAATCTCAACAATCATTTCACTTGGTAATGTCAAATCATGTAATCTCTCCAATCATTTCACCTGGTAATGTCAAATCATGTTATCTCAACAATCATTTCACCTGGTAATGTCAAATCATGTAATCTCTCATCATTTCACCTGATAATGTCTAATTATGTAATCTCTACAATCATTTCACCTGGTAATGTCAAATCATGTAATCGCTGCAATCATTTCACCTGGTAATGTCAAATCATGTAATCTCGACAATCATTTCACTTGGTAATGTCAAATCAAGTAATCTCTCCAATCATTTCACCTGGTAATATCAAATCATGTAATCTCTACAATCCTTTCACCTGGTAATGTCGATCACGTAATCTCTCACTATTTCACCTGGGAATGTCAAATCATGTAATCTGCAAATATTTCAACTGGTCATGTCAAACCATGTAATCTCTTCAATCATTTCACCTGGTAATGTCAAATCATGTAATCTCTTCTTTTTTTTTTTTTTTTTTTTTTTTTTGTATACCTTGGTCGAGGCTCGTATGAGAGCTAACACACAACTCACAGCAAGGAGGCATGAGACAAGAGGGGCGGGAGTGGAAGGGACAAAACATTGGGGAACAGACACAGGTGAACTGTGGAAGGGGGAGGGATGGGGATGGGACGGGGAACATGGCGAGGGGAAGATGGACATTAAAGGGACTTTCAGGAAGGAAAGCAGGAGAATTGAAGGAAGTGGGCTTGGGTGGATTATCGGGGGTAGAAAAGATCGAGGATTTGGATGGGGGAAGATAAGAGGTGGTGGTGAACAGCTGTTTTGAAAGCCTGGAGGGAAGAATGGGAAAGAATAGAGTGAGGAAGTTTATTCCAAAGGCGGGAAAAAGAGGAATGAAAGAGTGAAGATGAGCAGTGATTCGTGATTTTGGTAGTTTTACCAGAAGGGGGTTGTTGGCGGACCTTGAGCGCCCTGTGGAAATGTGGTTGGGACAAATCGCAGAGAGAGCAGGGGGGCAAGGCTGGAGAGGAGTCGGTAGAAGACAGAAAGACCACCGACCAACCTGCGGTGATTGAGTGAGAGGCCCAAAGACTCAGCTTCATTGCGGGAGATGCCAATGATCTTAAAAGCCCTGGTTTCGACAGCGTGAAGTCGAGAAAGGTGGGAGGCAGGAGCACCAGCCCAGAGGGGAGAGCAGTACTCCATCAGGCTACGGACAAAAGCTTTGTAAGTGGTCAGGAGCTCAAGAGGGCCGAGGAAGGACTTTGCACGACGGAGGATTCCCAGTCGGCGACTGGCTTTGAGGCAAGGTTGGAAATGTGACTTTCCCAGGAAAGGTCATGGCAGATAGTGAGACCCAGAAGCTTGAAAGAAAAGACTTCTTCCAGAGGATTGTTGAGAAAGTGGATGGGGGGTTTTGTAAACGGTCCTTTCGAAGAGACATAGTGAGAGTGTGAGATTTGTCTGGATTGAAAGACATGTTCCACGTGTTGGACCAGTTTGTGATTTTATCCAGATCTGCAGTGAGCGAAGAAGCTGCTGCTTGCCGGTCTGAGGGATGACAGATGGTACGGCAGAGGGTGGAGTCATCGGCAAAGAGAAATAGAGGATTTTCCAGAGAGTCCGAGAGATCATTGATGAAAACCAGAAAAGAACAGGGCCCAGAACGCTACCTTGAGGAACTCCAGCCTGCACAGGAAGAGGGGATGAAAGAACTCCATTTAGGGCCACACGTTGACTGCGACAGGAGAGGAAGTCTGCGAGCCATGAGTGGAGATGGCCTTGAATACCATGGGAAGAGAGTTTGGTGAGTAGGGCAGGGTGCCAGACTGTGTCAAAAGCACGTGATATGTCCAGGGATACGGCTCGGATTTCCTGTCTGGCATTGAGGACCTCCATCCATTGATGGGAGAGCAGTAGCAGCATATCTAGGGTAGAGTGACCTGGTCTGAAACCAAATTGATGATTGGAAATCAAGCCATTGGAGAAGAGGAAGGATTTCATGTCTGAAGCGATGATGGATTCCATAACCTTGCTGATGATTGGGAGAAGGCTGATTGGTCTATAGTTACAGGGATCTGTTTTTGCACCTTTTTTATGCAGGGCAGTGATGTTAGCAGATTTCCAAGCAGATGGCAGATGACCTTGGGAAAATGAGAGGGTGAATAGAACAGAGAGAGGGTGAGCAAGAGCAGAAGAGCAGGCTTTGAGGACACGTGGGCTGATGAATTTCAATCATTTCACCTGGTAATGTCAAATCATGTAATCTCTACAATCGTTTCTCCTGATAATGACAAATCATGTAATCTCCACAATCGTTTCATCTGGGAATATCAAATCATGTAATCTCAACAATCATTCAGCTGTTGATGCTGAATCATGTAATCTCTTCAATCATTTCACCAGGTAATGTCAAATCATGTAATATCTACAATCATTTCACCTGGTAATGTCAAATCATGTCATCTCTACAATCGTTTCACCTGGAAATGTCAAATCATGTAATCTCGACAATCATTTCACCTGGTAATGTCAAATCATGTAATCTCCTCAATAATTTCACCTGGAAATGTCAAATCATGTAATCTCTCAGTATTTCACCTGGTAATGTCAAATCATGTCATCTCCACAATCATTTCACCAGGAAATGTCAAATCATGTAATCTCTACAATAATTTCACCTGGTCATGTCGATCATGTTATCTCTACAATAATTTCACCTGGTAATGTCGATGATGTCATCTCTACAATCATTTCACCTGGGAATGTCAATCAAAAATCTCTACAATCATTTCACCTGGTAATGTCAAATCATGTCATCTCTACAATCATTTCACCTGGTAATGTATAATCATGTAATCTCTCATCATGTCACCGAGTCGTGTCTCATCATTTAATATCCAGAATCATTTCACCTGGGAATGTAAAATCATGTAATCTTCAAACATTTCACCTGGTAATGTCAAACCATGTAATCTCTTCAATCATTTTACCTGGTAATGTCAAGTCATGTATTCTCTACAATCATTTCACCTGGTATTGTCAAATCATGTAATCTCTACAATCATTTCACCTGGTAATGTCAAATCATGCAATCTCTCCAATCATTTCACCTGGTAATGTCAAATCATGTAAACTCTCCAATCATTTCACCTGGTAATGTATAATCATGTAATCTCTCATCATGTCACAGAGTCGTGTCTCATCATTTAATATCCAGAATCATTTCAACTGGCAATGCTTAATCATGTAATCTCAATCATTTCACCTGGTAATGTCTAATCATGAAATCTCTCATCATTTCACCTGATAATGTCTAATCATGTTATCTCCACAATCATTTCACCTGGTAATGTTAATTCTGTAATCTCTTCAATAATTTCACCTGATGATGTCAAATCATGTCATCTCTGCAATTATTCTCCTGGTGATGCTGAATCATGTAATCTCAATCATTTCACCTGATGATGTTTAATCAAGTAATCTCTCATCATGTCACCGAGTAGTGTATCATCATTTAATCTCGACAATCATTTCCCCTGGTAATGTCCAATCATGTAATCTCTCATCATTTCACCTGATAATGTCTAATCATGTAATCTCTCATCATTTCACATGATAATGTCTCATCATGTAATCTCTTATAATGTCAGCTTTTTTTTTTTTTTTTTTTTTTTTTTTTTTGTATACCTTGGTCGAGGCTCGTATGAGAGCTAACACACAACTCACAGCAAGGAGGCATGAGACAAGAGGGGTGGGAGTGGAAGGGACAAAACATTGGGGAACAGACACAGGTGAACTGTGGAAGGGAGAGGGATGGGGATGGGACGGGGAACATGGCGAGGAGAAGATGGACATTACAGGGACTTTCAGGAAGGAAAGCAGGAGAATTGAAGGAAGTGGGCATGGGTGGATTATCGGGGGTAGAAAAGATCGAGGATTTGGATGGGGAAGATAAGAGGTGGTGGTGAACAGCTGTTTTTGAAAGCCTGGAGGGAAGAATGGGAAAGAATAGAGGTGAGGAAGTTTATTCCAAAGGCGGGAAAAAGAGGAATGAAAGAGTGAAGATGAGCAGTGATTCGTGATTTTGGTAGTTTTACCAGAAGGGGGTTGTTAGCGGACCTTGGCGCCCTGTGGAAATGTGGTTGGGACAAATCGCAGAGAGAGCAGGGGGCAAGGCTGGAGAGGAGTCGGTAGAAGACAGAAAGACCACCGACCAACCTGCGGTGATTGAGTGAGAGGCCCAAAGACTCAGCTTCATTGCGGGAGATGCCAATGATCTTAAAAGCCCTGGTTTCGACAGCGTGAAGTCGAGAAAGGTGGGAGGCAGGAGCACCAGCCCAGAGGGGAGAGCAGTACTCCATCAGGCTACGGACAAAAGCTTTGTAAGTAGTCAGGAGCTCAAGAGGGCCGAGGAAGGACTTTGCACGACGGAGGATTCCCAGTCGGCGACTGGCTTTTGAGGCAAGGTTGGAAATGTGACTTTCCCAGGAAAGGTCATGGCAGATAGTGAGACCCAGAAGCTTGAAAGAAAAGACTTCTTCCAGAGGATTGTTGAGAAAGTGGATGGGGGGTTTTGTAAACGGTCCTTTCGAAGAGACATGGTGAGAGTGTGAGATTTGTGTGGATTGAAGACATGTTCCACGTGTTGGACCAGTTTGTGATTTTATCCAGATCTGCAGTGAGCGAAGAAGCTGCTGCTTGCCGGTCTGAGGGATGACAGATGGTACGGCAGAGGGTGGAGTCGTCGGCAAAGAGAAATAGAGGATTTTCCAGAGAGTCCGAGAGATCATTGATGAAAACCAGAAAAGAACAGGGCCCAGAACGCTACCTTGAGGAACTCCAGCCTGCACAGGAAGAGGGGATGAAAGAACTCCATTTAGGGCCACACGTTGACTGCGACAGGAGAGGAAGTCTGCGAGCCATGAGTGGAGATGGCCTTGAATACCATGGGAAGAGAGTTTGGTGAGTAGGGCAGGGTGCCAGACTGTGTCAAAAGCACGTGATATGTCCAGGGATACGGCTCGGATTTCCTGTCTGGCATTGAGGACCTCCATCCATTGATGGGAGAGCAGTAGCAGCATATCCAGGGTAGAGTGACCTGGTCTGAAACCAAATTGATGATTGGAAATCAAGCCATTGGAGAAGAGGAAGGATTTCATGTCTGAAGCAATGATGGATTCCATAACCTTGCTGATGATTGGGAGAAGGCTGATTGGTCTGTAGTTACAGGGATCTGTTTTTGCACCTTTTTTATGCAGGGCAGTGATGTTAGCAGATTTCCAAGCAGATGGCAGATGACCTTGGGAAAATGAGAGGGTGAATAGAACAGAGAGGGTGAGCAAGAGCAGAAGAGCAGGCTTTGAGGACACGTGGGCTGATGCCGTCTGGACCGGTTGCAGAATCTGACTCGAGGTTTGAAAGCAAGCTCTCCACCTTGTCAGGAGAAAAGGATACAGAGTCCAGGGACAGTTGGGTGCGACTGGGTAAAGTGGGTAGAGATAGTGATGGGTTTGGGACACAAGATTTAGCTGCAAACACCGAGTTTAGACATTCAGCTTTATCACGTGTGGAATCAGCAGTGCGGCCATTTGAGGTAAGGGAGGGGATGGAGGGGAACATACACCAGAAACAGATTTGATTAAACGCCACCAGGATTTTGAGGAGGGAGAGAGGTCTGAGAGTTCAGACTTGAGATGAGAAAGATGTTGTTTTCTGGCTCTCCTGAGGGTAGATACACACTTGTTCCGAGCTTTGTGGAAAGAACTGAGATTGCCCGCAGTTGGGTTTGCCTGCTTTCCATGAGGCAAAGGCAAGTTGTTTCAGGACAACTGCCTCGCCACAAGCTTCAGTAAACCAGGGCGGGAGGAAGGTAAGACAACTGAACACGAGAGGATAAATCTGTGCATGAGGGAGAGCAAGTTTCTTTGAAAGAATTCCCAGGATGAGTTGATGTTTGAGAAAGTAGTGATAGGAGACCAGTCTGTAAGTTTGATGGCTGCTCGGAGACCCTGCCAGTCGGCTTGAATGAAATGCCAGACTCGACGGCGGTGAGGTGGTTCTCTGATGACAGCCAGAGAGATGTCCACTTTAACAAGGACGTGGTCAGAAGAACCAATTGGAGCGAAGGAAGAGCAGCAGATATTGTCAGGGAAATTTGTCAAAATCAGATCCAGAAGAGATGGAGTACCATTGGTTGAGATCCGGGTCGGGAAGTTGACCGATTGAGTCAGTCCCAATGAGTCACAGAAAGCTTTTGCTGACGTCCCATGGCAGGTGAGAAAGGTACCCACACCTAGCCAACTGGCGTGATGACAATTGAAGTCGCCACATAAGAGGAAGAGAGTTTGGATGAGAAGATAGAAGATGGTCCATGTTTTCGGAGAGTGAGGTGTAGATGGAGTCATCACTGTTCGGTGGACGGTACAGTACACATATAAACATGAGGTGGGAGTGGAGGGAAGCCGAAGCCAGAGGTATTCCTGGGGGTGTGGGGAGTGAGAGCAGTGCAGGGAGAGTGAGGAATAGAGTCTTTGATGAAGAGAGCAACACCTCCACCAGGACGAGGCTCAGGTCTGTCATACCGTAAGAGGGAGTAACCAGGGAGAGATACTTGGGAGTCAGACACGTCTTGGGAGAGGAAAGTTTCTGTTAGGCAGATAATGTCTGGTTTGTCAGTGGCAACCTGTATGGAAAGATCTGAAAGGTTTGAGCGAGGCCCCGGATATTTGAGGTCCACACTTTTAATGAAGAGGTAGGGGAGGAGGCTTTGGGTGCAGGAGGTGGAGGGGCGGGGGTGGGTAGGAGGAGGGAGGAGGGGGGAAGGTAAGGAGGGTTGCTGAAGGAGTGTGGGGTATTGCAGAATAGCGAGGGAGGGGGCCGAATGAGGAGGAGAAAAGGCTCTGTGGTGCTGGGAGAGAGGGGGACAAGAGACAAGGAAGATGGCAGTTGAGGATTTGAGGAGGTGGAGTGAAGAGATGGAGGTGAGAGGGCAGTGGAGGGAGGCAGGTTGGTGGATGAGAGGGGGGCAACTTAGAGAAGGAAGAGTGAGGGGATGAAAGGTGGGAGAAAGGTGAGGGGAATTTTGAAAGAGGTGAGAGGAGGCTTGGAGGAAAGAGTGGGATGGTTGCTTTGAGAGTGAGAGTGAGGGGTGAGGGGGTGAGTTGGCACTGAAGTTGGAAAAAAGAATGGTTGATGGAAAGCGAGCATCCATGGCAAACTGTGGTTTTAAAAGTTTTAGGTCAGAGATGCGATTTAACACAATTCTTGATGGATGCAATGAAGGCGAATTCAGAGCATGGAGAGAAGAAGCGCTGTAATAGTTGGATTTTTTAGGCAAGGAATGAAGGAGAGGTCGAAATGAGAGCAGTCTGTTAAAATAGCAGAAGAGAAGTGCATTGTGAAACAGTAAAGAGTACCACATGTGTGAGAGAGGAAGATGAAGCATTATAAGATCGTTTTTGTTGTTAATATTAATGTATGAAAAAGGTTCAAGAGATTAGGTCATGGAAGTGTGAAAAAAAAAAAAAAATCGAGGAAGACGAGGAGGAAGTTAAGAGGAAGAAGAAGTAGCAGAATCGGGAGAAGGTGAGCGTGTTGTTGGGTATTTTTTTTTTTTTTTTTTTTTGAGATAAGAAAGAGATTAGTTGGGAGAATGGGGGATGTTTGGAAAGTGGGGAGGATGAAAATTGAAGGTAATGGGGAGGATAGAAATTGAAGGTAATGGGGAGAAAAAACAAACAAACAAACAAAAAAAAACGATCGAACACCGAGTGGAACCGGTAGGCCTCAAACCTAGGACTAGGCCTCAAACACCAAGTAAGAACGTCGACAAAAATACTCACAAAATATTTGATTTTGAAACAAAACCGAACTAGGAACACACATTAACATGTAGGTGAGAAAATTAAACAGTTAAAACGGGACAAATAACAACCGGAACTTAACTTTGAGAATGTCAGCAGGGAGCCCCGAAGGAGACCTCTTGCCGCTCAAAACCGGAACCGGAAGCTGGTAATGTCTAATCATGTAATCTCTCATCATTTCACCTGATTCTGTCTAATCATGTAATTTCTCATCATTTCACCTACTAATCTGTTATCCTGTAATCTCTCATAATTTCACCTGATAATGTCTCATCATGTACTCTCTGCAATCATTTCACCTGGTAATGTCGATAATGTAATCTCGACAATCATTTCACCTGGTAATGTCGAATCATGTAATCTCTGCAATTGTTTCACCTGGTAATGACAAATCATGTAATCTCTACAATTATTTCACCTGGTAATGTCAAATCATGTTATCTCAACAATCATTTCACCTGGTAATGTCAAATCATGTAATCTCTACAATCATTTCACCTGGTAATGTCGATCATGTAATCTCTCAGTATTTCACCTGGTAATGTCAAATCATGTAATCCACAAACATTTCACCTGGCAATGTCAAATCATGTAATCTCCACAATCATTTCACCTGGTAAAGTCAAATAATGTAATCTCTACAATCGTTTCACCTGGGAATGACAAATCATGTAATCTCTTCAATCATTTCACCTGGTAATGTCAAATCATGTAATCTCTTCAATCATTTCACCTGGTAATGTCAAATCATGTAATCTCTACAATCATTTCACCTGGTAATGTCGATCATGTAATCTCTCAGTATTTCACCTGGTAATGTCAAATCATGTAATCTCTCAGTATTTCACCTGGTAATGTCAAATCATGTCATCTCCACAATCGTTTCACCAGGAAATGTCAAATCATGTAATCTCTACAATAATTTCACCTGGTAATGTCGATCATGTTATCTCGACAATCATTTCACCTGGTAATGTCGATCATGTCATCTCGATAATCATTTCACCTGGGAATGTCGATCATATAATCTCTCAGTATTTCACCTGGGAATGTAAAATCATGTAAACTACAAACATTTCACCTGGTAATGTCAAATCATGTAATCTCTACAATCATTTCACTTGGTAATGTCAAATCATCTAATCTCTACAATCATTTCACTTGGTAATGTCAAATCATCTAATCTCCACAATCATTTCACCTGGTGATGCCGAGTCATGTCATCTCAACAATCGTTTCACCTCTTGATGCCGAGTCATGTCATCTCTACAATCGTTTCACCTGGTCATGTCAAATCATGTAATCTCTCCAATCATTTCACCTGGTAATGTTACAAATCATGTAATCTCTACAATCATTTCACCTGGTCATGTCGATAATGTAATCTCGACAATCATTTCACCTGGTAATGTCGAATCATGTAATCTCTACAATTATTTCACCTGGTAATGTCAAATCATGTTATCTCAACAATCATTTCACCTGGTAATGACAAATCATGTAATCTCTACAATTATTTCACCTGGTAATATCAAATCATGTTATCTCAACAATCATTTCACCTGGTAATGTCAAATCATGTTATCTCAACAATCATTTCACCTGGTAATGTCAAATCATGTAATCTCTACAATCATTTCACCTGGTAATAACAAATCATGTCATCTCTACAATCATTTCACCTGGTAATGTCGATCATGTAATCTCTCAGTATTTCCCCTGGTCATGTCAAATCATGTTATCTGCAAACATTTCACCTGGTAATGTCAAATCATGTAATCTCGATAATCATTTCACCTGGTAATGTCAAATCATGCAATCTCTCATCATTTCATCTGGTAATGTCAAATCAAGTAATCTCTACAATCATTTCATCTGGTCATGTCAAATCATGGCATCTCTCATCACTTCACCTGGAAATGTCAAATCATGAAATCTACAAACTTTTCATTTAGTAATGTCAAATCATGTAATCTCTACAATAATTTCACTTGGTAATGTCAAATCATGTAATCTCTACAATGATTTCACTTGGTAATGTCAAATCATGAAATCTACAAACTTTTCATTTAGTAATGTCAAATCATGTAATCTCTACAATAATTTCACTTGGTAATGTCAAATCATGTCATCTCTACAATTCTTTCACCTGGTGATACCGAGTCATGTCATCTCGACAATCGTTTCATCTGGCAATGTCAAATCATGTAATCTCGACAATAATTTCACCTGGTATTGTCTAATCATGTCATCTTTACAATCATTTCACTTGGTAATGTCAAATCATGTAATCTACAAACTTTTCATTTAGTAATGTCAAATCATGTAATCTCTACAATAATTTCACTTGGTAATGTCAAATCATGTAATCTCGACAATCATTTCTTTGGGTGATGTCAAATCATGTAATCTCCACAATCATTTCACCTGGTATTGTTTAATCATGTAATCTCTACAATCATTTCACTTGGTAATGTCAAATCATGTAATCTCTACAATAATTTCACTTGGTAATGTCAAATCATGTAATCTCTACAATGATTTCACTTGGTAATGTCAAATCATGCAATCTCAACAATCATTTCACCTGGTATTGTCTAATGATGTAATCTCTACAATCATTTCACTTGGGAAAGTCAAATCATGTAATCTACAAACATTTCATTTGGCAATGTCAAATCATGTAATCTCAACAATAATTTCACTTGGTAATGTCAAATCATGTAATCTCTCCAATCATTTCACCTGGTAATGTCAAATCATGTTATCTCAACAATCATTTCACCTGGTAATGTCTAATTATGTAATCTCGACAATCATTTCACCTGTTCATGTCAAATCATGTAATCGCTGCAATCATTTCACCAGGTAATGTCAAATCATGTAATATCTACAATCATTTCACCTGGTAATGTCAAATCATGTCATCTCTACAATCATTTCACCTGGTAATGTTGATCATGTAATCTCTCAGTATTTCACCTGGTAATGTCAAATCATGTAATCCACAAACATTTCACCTGGCAATGTCAAATCATGTAATCTCCACAATCATTTCACCTGGTAAAGTCAAATCATGTAATCTCTACAATCGTTTCACCTGGGAATGACAAATCATGTAATCTCTTCAATCATTTCACCTGGTAATGTCAAATCATGTAATCTCTACAATCATTTCACCTGGTAATGTCGATCATGTAATGTCAAATCATGTAATCTTCAAACATTTCACCTGGTAATGTCAAACCATATAATATCTTCAATCATTTTACCTGGTAATGTCAAGTCATGTATTCTCTACAATCATTTCACCTGGTATTGTCAAATCATGTAATCTCGACAATCATTTCACCTGGTAATGTCAAATCATGTAATCTCTTCAATCATTTCACCAGGAAATGTCAAATCATGTAATCTCTCCAATCATTTCATCTGGCAATGTCAACTCATGTAATCTCTACAAACATTTCATCTGGGAATGTCAAATCATGCAATCTCATCATTTTATCTGGTAATGTCAAATCATGGCGTATCATCATTTCATCTGGTAATGTCAAATCAAGTAATCTTTCAATTCATTTCACCTGGGAATGTCAAATCATGTAATCTCTACAATTGTTTCCCCTGGTGATGCTGAGTCATGTCATCTCTACAATTGTTTCACCTGGTGATACCGAGTCATGTCATCTCGACAATCGTTTCACCTGGTAACATCGATCATGTAATCTCTCAGTATTTCACCTGGTAATGTCTAATCATGTAATCTCTCATCATTTCACCTGATAGTGTCTTATCATGTAATCTCTACAATCATTTCACCTGGTATTGTCAAATCATGTAATCTCTACAATCATTTCACCTGGTAATGTCAAATCATGCAATCTCTCCAATCATTTCACCTGGTAATGTCAAATCATGTCAACTCTCCAATCATTTCACCTGGTAATGTATAATCATGTAATCTCTCATCATGTCACCGAGTCGTGTCTCATCATTCAATATCCAGAATCATTTCAACTGGCAATGTTTAATCATGTAATCTCAATCATTTCACCTGGTAATGTCTAATCATGAAATCTCTCATCATTTCACCTGATAATGTCGAATCATGTTATCTCTACAATCATTTCACCTGGTAATGTAAATTCTGTAATCTCTTCAATAATTTCACCTGATGTCAAATCATGTCATCTCTGCAATTATTCTCCTGGTGATGCTGAATCATGTAATCTCAACAATCATTTCACCTGATGATGGTTAATCATGTAATCTCTCATCATGTCACCGAGTAGTGTATCATCATTTAATCTCGACAATCATTTCCCCTGGTAATGTCCAATCATGTAATCTCTCATCATTTCACCTGATAATGTCTAATCATGTAATCTCTCATCATTTCACATGATAATGTCTCATCATGAAATCTCTTATCATGTCAGCTAGTAATGTCTAATCATGTAATCTCTCATCATTTCACCTGATTCTGTCTAATCATGTAATTTCTCATCATTTCACCTCCTTATCTGTTATCCTGTAATCACTCATCATTTCACCTGATAATGTCTCATCATGTACTCTCTGCAATAATTTCACCTGGTAATGTCGATAATGTAATCTCGACAATCATTTCACCTGGTAATGTCGAATCATGTAATCTCTGCAATCGTTTCACCTGGTAATGACAAATCATGTAATCTCTACAATTATTTCACCTGGTAATGTCAAATCATGTTATCTCAACAATCATTTCACCTGGTAATGTCGATCATGTAATCTCTCAGTATTTCACCTGGTAATGTCAAATCATGTAATCCACAAACATTTCACCTGGTAAAGTCAAATCATGCAATCTCTACAATCGTTTCACCTGGGAATGACAAATCATGTAATCTCTTCAATCATTTCACCTGGTAATGTCAACTCATGTAATCTCTACAAACATTTCCTCTGGGAATGTCAAATCATGCAATCACTCATCATTTCATCTGGTAATGTCAAATCATGGCATCTCTCATCATTTCATCTGGTAATGTCAAATCATGTAATCTCCACAATCATTTCACCTGGTGATGTCGAATCATGTCATCTCTACAATCGTTTCACCTGGTGATGCCGAGTCATGTCATCTCTACAATTGTTTCACTTGGTGATACCGAGTCATGTCATCTCGACAATCGTTTCACCTGGTAACATCTATCATGTAATCTCTCAGTATTTCACCTGGTAATGTCTAATCATGTCATCTCTCAGTATTTCACCTGATAATGTCAAATCATGTAATCTCTACAATCATTTCACCTGGTAACATCGATCATGTAATCTCTCAGTCTTTCACCTGGTAATGTCTAATCATGTAATCTCAACAATCATTTCCCCTGGTAATGTCCAATCATGAAATCTCTCATCATTTCACCTGATACTGTCTAATAATGTAATCTCTACAATCATTTCACCTGGTAATGTTAAAAGCATGTAATCTCTACAATCATTTCACCTGGTAATATCAAATCATGCAATCTCTCCAATCATTTCACCTGGTAATGTCAAATCATGTAAACTCTCCAATCATTTCACCTGGTAATGTATAATCATGTAATCTCTCATCATGTCACCGAGTCGTGTCTCATCATTTAATATCCAGAATAATTTCAACTGGCAATGTTTAATCATGTAATCTCAACAATCATTTCACCTGGTAATGTCTAATCATGAAATCTCTCATCATTTCACCTGATAATGTCTAATCATGTTATCTCTACAATCATTTCACCTGGTAATGTTAATTCTGTAATCTCTTCAATAATTTCACCTGATGATGTCAAATCATGTCATCTCTGCAATTATTCTCCTGGTGATGCTGAATCATGTAATCTCAACAATCATTTCACCTGATGATGTTTAATCATGTAATCTCTCATCATGTCACCGAGTGGTGTATCATCATTTAATCTCGACAATCATTTCCCCTGGTAATGTCCAATCATGTAATCTCTCATCATTTCACCTGATAATGTCTAATTGTGTAATCTCTCATCATTTCACATGATAATGTCTCAACATGTAATCTCTTATCATGTCAGCTGGTAATGTCTAATCATGTAATTTCTCATCATTTCACCTACTAATCTGTTATCCTGTAATCTCTCATCATTTCACCTGATAATGTCTCATCATGTATTCTCTGCAATCATTTCACCTGGTAATGTCGATAATGTAATCTCTACAATTATTTCACCTGGTAATGTCGAATCATGTAATCTCTGCAATCGTTTCACCTGGTAATGCAGATTCATGTAATCTCTCATCATTTCACCTGGTAATGTCTAATCATGTAATCTCAACAATCATTTCCCTGGTAATTTCCAATCATGTATTCTCTCATCATTTCAGCTGATAATGTCAAATCATGTCATCTCTACAATCATTTCACCTGGTAATGTCAAATCATGTAATCTCTCATCATTTTACCTGATTGTCTAATCATGTAATCTTTACAATCATTTCACCTGGTAATGTCAAATCATGTAATCTCGACAATCATTTCACCTGATAATGCCGAATCATGACATTTCTACAATCATTTCACCTGATGTCAAATCATGATATTTCTTCAATCATTTCACCTGGTAATGTCAAATCATGTAATCTCTGCAATCATTTCACCTGGTAATGTTAAATCATGCAATCTCTACAATCATTTCAGGTGGTAATGTCAAATCATGTAATCTCTCCAATCATTTCACCTGGTAATGCCGAAACATGTAATCTCTCATCATTTCACCTGATAATGTCTCATCATGTAATCTCTCATCATTTCACCTGGTAATGTCAAATCATGTCATCTCTGCAATGATTTCACCTGGTAATGTCGATCATGTCATCTCTTCAATGATTTCACCTGGTAATGTCGATCATGTAATTCTACAATCTTTTCACCTGGTAATGCCAAATCATGTAATCTCTACAATCATTTCACCTGGTCATGCCTAATCATGTAATATCTCATTGTTTAACATGGTATTGTCTCATCAAGTAATCTCGATAATCATTTCACCTGGTAATGCCGAATCATGTAATCTCTCATCGTTTCACATTGTAATATCTAATTAGGTAATCTCGAGAATCGTTCAACCTGGTAATGCGTCATCATGTAATCTCTACAATCATTTCACCTGCCAATGTCTAATCATGTAATCTCGAATAATATCACCTGGAAATGTCTTATCATATAATCTCTACAATCATTTCACCTGGTAATGCCTTATCATGTAATATCTCATTGTTTCACATGGTAATGTCTTATCAAGTAATCTCGAGAATCATTTCACCTGGTAATACCGAATCATGTAATCTGAGCATTTCACATGATAATGTCTCATCATGTAATCTCTCATCATTTCACCTGGTAATGTCAAATCATGTCATCTCTTCAATGATTTCACCTGGTAATGTCGATCTTGTAATGTCTAAAATCATTTCACCTGGTCATGTCAAATCATGTAATTCTACAATCATTTCACCTGTTCATGTCAAATCATGTACTCTCTGCAATCATTTAACCTGGTAATGCCAAATCATGTAATCTCTACAATCATTTCACCTGGTAATGTCAAATCATGCAATCTCTCCAATCATTTCACCTGGTAATGTCAAATCATGTCAACTCTCCAATCATTTCACCTGGTAATGTATAATCATGTAATCTCTCATCATGTCACCGAGTCGTGTCTCATCATTCAATATCCAGAATCATTTCAACTGGCAATTTTTAATCATGTAATCTCAATCATTTCACCTGGTAATGTCTAATCATGAAATCTCTCATCATTTCACCTGATAATGTCGAATCATGTTATCTCTACAATCATTTCACCTGGTAATGTAAATTCTGTAATCTCTTCAATAATTTCACCTGATGTCAAATCATGTCATCTCTGCAATTATTCTCCTGGTGATGCTGAATCATGTAATCTCAACAATCATTTCACCTGATGATGGTTAATCATGTAATCTCTCATCATGTCACCGAGTAGTGTATCATCATTTAATCTCGACAATCATTTCCCCTGGTAATGTCCAATCATGTAATCTCTCATCATTTCACCTGATAATGTCTAATCATGTAATCTCTCATCATTTCAGATGATAATGTCTCATCATGTAATCTCTTATAATGTCAGCTGGTAATGTCTAATCATGTAATCTCTCATCATTTAACCTGATTCTGTCTAATCATGTAATTTCTCATCATTTCACCTACTAATCTGTTATCCTGTAATCTCTCATAATTTCACCTGATAATGTCTCATCATGTACTCTCTGCAATCATTTCACCTGGTAATGTCGATAATGTAATCTCGACAATCATTTCACCTGGTAATGTCGAATCATGTAATCTCTGCAATCGTTTCACCTGGTAATGACAAATCATGTAATCTCTACAATTATTTCACCTGGTAATGTCAAATCATGTTATCTCAACAATCATTTCACCTGGTAATGTCGATCATGTAATCTCTCAGTATTTCACCTGGTAATGTCAAATCATGTAATCCACAAACATTTCACCTGGTAAAGTCAAATCATGCAATCTCTACAATCGTTTCACCTGGGAATGACAAATCATGTAATCTCTTCAATCATTTCACCTGGTAATGTCAACTCATGTAATCTCTACAAACATTTCCTCTGGGAATGTCAAATCATGCAATCACTCATCATTTCATCTGGTAATGTCAAATCATGGCATCTCTCATCATTTCATCTGGTAATGTCAAATCATGTAATCTCCACAATCATTTCACCTGGTGATGTCGAATCATGTCATCCTACAATCGTTTCACCTGGTGATGCCGAGTCATGTCATCTCTACAATTGTTTCACTTGGTGATACCGAGTCATGTCATCTCGACAATCGTTTCACCTGGTAACATCTATCATGTAATCTCTCAGTATTTCACCTGGTAATGTCTAATCATGTCATCTCTCAGTATTTCACCTGATAATGTCAAATCATGTAATCTCTACAATCATTTCACCTGGTAACATCGATCATGTAATCTCTCAGTCTTTCACCTGGTAATGTCTAATCATGTAATCTCAACAATCATTTCCCCTGGTAATGTCCAATCATGAAATCTCTCATCATTTCACCTGATACTGTCTAATAATGTAATCTCTACAATCATTTCACCTGGTAATGTTAAAAGCATGTAATCTCTACAATCATTTCACCTGGTAATATCAAATCATGCAATCTCTCCAATCATTTCACCTGGTAATGTCAAATCATGTAAACTCTCCAATCATTTCACCTGGTAATGTATAATCATGTAATCTCTCATCATGTCACCGAGTCGTGTCTCATCATTTAATATCCAGAATAATTTCAACTGGCAATGTTTAATCATGTAATCTCAACAATCATTTCACCTGGTAATGTCTAATCATGAAATCTCTCATCATTTCACCTGATAATGTCTAATCATGTTATCTCTACAATCATTTCACCTGGTAATGTTAATTCTGTAATCTCTTCAATAATTTCACCTGATGATGTCAAATCATGTCATCTCTGCAATTATTCTCCTGGTGATGCTGAATCATGTAATCTCAACAATCATTTCACCTGATGATGTTTAATCATGTAATCTCTCATCATGTCACCGAGTGGTGTATCATCATTTAATCTCGACAATCATTTCCCATGGTAATGTCCAATCATGTAATCTCTCATCATTTCACCTGATAATGTCTAATTGTGTAATCTCTCATCATTTCACATGATAATGTCTCAACATGTAATCTCTTATCATGTCAGCTGGTAATGTCTAATCATGTAATTTCTCATCATTTCACCTACTAATCTGTTATCCTGTAATCTCTCATCATTTCACCTGATAATGTCTCATCATGTATTCTCTGCAATCATTTCACCTGGTAATGTCGATAATGTAATCTCTACAATTATTTCACCTGGTAATGTCGAATCATGTAATCTCTGCAATCGTTTCACCTGGTAATGCAGATTCATGTAATCTCTCATCATTTCACCTGGTAATGTCTAATCATGTAATCTCAACAATCATTTCCCTGGTAATTTCCAATCATGTATTCTCTCATCATTTCAGCTGATAATGTCAAATCATGTCATCTCTACAATCATTTCACCTGGTAATGTCAAATCATGTAATCTCTCATCATTTTACCTGATTGTCTAATCATGTAATCTTTACAATCATTTCACCTGGTAATGTCAAATCATGTAATCTCGACAATCATTTCACCTGATAATGCCGAATCATGACATTTCTACAATCATTTCACCTGATGTCAAATCATGATATTTCTTCAATCATTTCACCTGGTAATGTCAAATCATGTAATCTCTGCAATCATTTCACCTGGTAATGTTAAATCATGCAATCTCTACAATCATTTCAGGTGGTAATGTCAAATCATGTAATCTCTCCAATCATTTCACCTGGTAATGCCGAAACATGTAATCTCTCATCATTTCACCTGATAATGTCTCATCATGTAATCTCTCATCATTTCACCTGGTAATGTCAAATCATGTCATCTCTGCAATGATTTCACCTGGTAATGTCGATCATGTCATCTCTTCAATGATTTCACCTGGTAATGTCGATCATGTAATTCTACAATCATTTCACCTGGTCATGCCTAATCATGTAATATCTCATTGTTCAACATGGTATTGTCTCATCAAGTAATCTCGATAATCATTTCACCTGGTAATGCCGAATCATGTAATCTCTCATCGTTTCACATTGTAATATCTAATTAGGTAATCTCGAGAATCGTTCAACCTGGTAATGCGTCATCATGTAATCTCTACAATCATTTCACCTGCCAATGTCTAATCATGTAATCTCGAATAATATCACCTGGAAATGTCTTATCATATAATCTCTACAATCATTTCACCTGGTAATGCCTTATCATGTAATATCTCATTGTTTCACATGGTAATGTCTTATCAAGTAATCTCGAGAATCATTTCACCTGGTAATACCGAATCATGTAATCTGAGCATTTCACATGATAATGTCTCATCATGTAATCTCTCATCATTTCACCTGGTAATGTCAAATCATGTCATCTCTTCAATGATTTCACCTGGTAATGTCGATCTTGTAATGTCTAAAATCATTTCACCTGGTCATGTCAAATCATGTAATTCTACAATCATTTCACCTGTTCATGTCAAATCATGTACTCTCTGCAATCATTTAACCTGGTAATGCCAAATCATGTAATCTCTACAATCATTTCACCTGGTCATGCCTAATCATGTAATCTCTCATTGTTTCACATTGTAATGTCTAATTAGGTAATCTCGAGAATCGTTCAACCTGGTAATGCGTCATCATGTCATCTCTGCAATCATTTCACCTGCCAATGTCTTATCATGTAATCTCGAATAATATCACCTGGAAATGTCTTATCATATAATCTCTACAATCATTTCACCTGGTAATGCCTAATCATGTAATATCTCATTGTTTCACATGATAATGTCTTATCAAGTAATCTCAATAATCATTTCACCTGGTCATGTCTAATCATGTAATCTCATTGTTTCACATGGTAATGTCTCATCAGGTAATCTCGAGAATCGTTCCACCTGGTAATGCGTAATCATGTAATCTCTACAATCATTTCACCTGATGATGTTTAATCATGTAATCTCTCATCATTTCACCTCATCGTGTGTCATCTTGTAATCTCCATAATCATTTCGCCTGGTTATGTTAAATCATGTAATCTCAACAATCATTTCACCTGGTAATGTCTAGTCATGTCATCTCTCAGTATTTCAACTGGTAATGTCAAATGATGTAATCTCTACAATCATTTCACCTGGTAATGCCAAATCATGTAGTCAACAATCATTTCACCTGATAAAGTCTGATCATGTAATCTCTACAATCATTCACCTGGTGATGCTGAGTCATGTCATCTCTACAATCGTTTCACCTGGTAATGTCAAATCATGTCATCTCTGCAATTGTTCCACCTGGAAATGTCTTATCATATTATCTCTACAATCATTTCACCTGGTAATGTCTAATCATGTCATCTCTGCAATCGTTTCACCTGGAAATGTCTTATCATATTATCTCTACAATCATTTCACCTGGTAATGCCTTATCATGTAATATCTCATTGTTTCGCATGGTAATGTCTTATCAGGTAATCTCGAGAATCATTTCACCTGGTAATGCCTAATCATATAATCTCTCATTGTTTCACATGGTAATGTCTAATCAGGTAATCTCCAGAATCATTCCACCTGGTAATGCATAATCATGTAATCTCTACAATCATTTCACCTTGTACCGTTTAATCATGTAATCACCATAATCATTTCACCTGGTACTGTCTACTCATGTAATATTGCCAATCATTTCACTTGGTGATGTTTAACCATGTAATCACCATAATCATTTCACCTGGTAATGTCTAATCATGAAATATTGCCAATCATTTCACTTGGTGATGTTTAACCATGTAATCACCATAATCATTTCACCTGGTAATGTCTAATCATGAAATATTGGCAATCATTTCACCTCGTAATGTCGATGTCATCTACAATAATTTTCACCTGGTTCCATGCAGCGACCTTGAATTGGTGAAAACAGGTGTGAAAGAGGCTCTGGTTCTGATACAAAACAATTTTGTTTTTTTGTTTCACTTGCTTTGCTCTGCAAAGGTTGCCAAGGTGCTTTGGACGAGCAGTGCCGCCAATCCGTCAAGAGCATGAGGCCAGGCAGGGTGCCTGGTGGGAATGCAGTCGTTTCCGGTTCGAATTCCCATACCTCATCACACATGGCACAACAAGGAGCTCACTTTCTCGGCTTCCACTGTTCGGTTCGAGAAATGTCCTCAATGCATCATGATTGTCGATCCTCGAGCCAACCTGGCACAAGCCACCAGGTGGAAATTCTGGGCAGAGAGACCCCATTAGAGGAACTCCATGTGAAACAGCTGAGGATACCGTGTAAGGGCTCCATCTCATGCTTTGAGGGTGTTTCTGTCCTATCTGTTACATGTACAGTGTTAAAGTAGCCACCCTTTGATGACTCTAAAAATAGATGTGTTTCTCATGTCAGCTTTTTTACATGGAATATTTCCCCTCCTACCATTTTACCCACTCTTCCACCACCCTAACCCATTTTCTAAATCGCTGAAAGAAAATGAATTTCCTTATGCATGCAAGTATATCCCCTTCCCAACCCCCCACTACTCTTCTTCTCCAAACAATGAGGCAATACTAATATCCTCAAAATCCCATAATCCACAGTAACAGCCCCCTTCGTGATGTAAATGTAAATCATCTGCCTGTGCTCGTCGTGCTGGATTCCATGTGATCTCACGTGGCTTTATGGACTGTGAGAGAGATTTGCTTGGTCTAATTAGAAGAAAACATGGGGGAAGCCGGAGCATATTGGGAGGTTTATCCTGGGTGACCACGTGACTAGTTTGACTTCATTTTCATGCACCAACCACCCTTTTGAAAGCACAGCTGCAGTTGCTGTGACCACCACTCGTGTTCAGGATGAATGACTACTGTGATGATCCTAATGGAATTGAAATATTTATTTAATAATTATTCTTGGGGCAAAGAAGGCATTTGAGCAGGGAATGTAAAATTGTACGATTGTCCTTTTGTCTTTGTTACAGTCGACCCAGTTTGCTCTTTTTCTTTATACAAGGATACAACAGGCCCTCACATTGGGTTACAGCGAAATAATCAAATCAGGTGACTTGGTTTCTAAAGAGACAATTCCACGACCATCTGTCCTTTCTGACAAAACTGACACCCCCTTCACTCAGGATGTCTACACTAAGTATACAACCAATTTCCCCCTTTCAGCACAATTTAATTAATGATATGAATTATATTGGGATTCTGACATTACTTGGATAAAAATTACCATTGTTCCAGAGAGTTCTGAGACATCTGCCATTCTGAAGATAAATCATGAGGATCAAAGAAGAGGAATCGGACATTGAGTTCCAATAAACCAGCTGCAGTCAAATTCTGCGTCGGCACCCCTTTCTTCTGGCAATCTCCAAGCTCCTTACTGTGAGAGCAAGTTACAACGCTGTAAATCTGGTGGGCCAATCCTCCCATTGTCTCACACAGAGGCTTGAAAACTTATCAAGAAGACTATGGGCCTTTTGCTCCTCTAATTCTATTCCGCACAAATATACACACAAGTAACTTCGATGCAAGAGGAGGCAATTTGGCCCATCAAGCCTGCACTATATCAACACCATATGAATTCAATGTATCAATTTATCAACTTAAAGTCACTGGAGGTGGGGGGAAAGGGTGGAGGAATGGGGATAAGAGCAGTGGGGCAGGCACTGAGATCATCAGGGTGTTTTATCTTTACAATTCCACATGTGCATATCCAGTGCCTTCAGAAAGTGTTCACACCACTCAACTTGCAACTTGTTGTGTTGCAGCTTGAAATTAAAATGATTAAATTTAATTTTTTTGTCACCAATATACACAATATACGTCATGATGACAAAGTGAAAACATTTTTTTAGATTTTTTTTTTTTTTTACAAATTACTGAAAAATGAAAATCTGAAATGTCTTGTGTCAAGAAGTGTTCAACCCCCCGAGTCGATATTGCGTGGAAGCGTCTTTTGGCAGTGATTACAGCTTCGAGTGAGCTCAGTTTGGAGTGTCATTGGAAAAGGGTTGAATACTTAACTCAAGACATTTAAGCTTTTCATTTTTTTATTTATTTGTAGAAATTTCCAAAAACATGTTTTCACTTTGTCATTATGGGGTGCTTTGTGCAGATCAGTGACAATTTTTTTTTTTAAGTTAATCCATTTTAAATTCAGGCTGAAACAACAAAATGTGACAAAAGTCGAGGGATGTGAATACTGTCGCGGATCTGGGGTTCGAGGGTTGCCACGAGGGGAAGCACTTGGATCCCTCCTGAAAGTCCAATCCTGAGACCGCCGGGCACAGATAACTCCACGCACTGGCAATTTGCTAAGCAACCATGAACGCCAATTGGCATGGCCAATCTGGAAAGGGTGACACTAATTCGCATGATATCTTACCTGCAGACGGCCGGCTAATTGGGCTCAGTGCCCTCAGATTACTGTCGAGTGTTACAGCGAGTGTGCTGACAAAGCAAATTATTTGGGTAGAACATCCCGTCTAACCGAACTTGTGCTCTGCATCGGACCAATAAAGGAAAATACAACCGAGACAGATCGGAAATTGCAACAAACAATTACACTGAACAACAAAATTTTTTTACTGGAGATGTGTAAAGTGATTTAGACTAATTTGGGTACGCCGATTTCAAAAATCATAACCGTTTTGCTGTATCACGTCAGGATTTTCAGTAACAGAAATATTCCCATTGCCTAGAAGTCAGGATTTCAATGAAATTTACAAAAATTCATTTATTCATTTATTTCATCATGAATGCTTCAAAATTATAGAAATTACAGAAAAACTCCACTAGAATGTAATTAAAAATGCTTTAGGCATTTGGCTTTGCGTTTGTAGTGCTCTGTGTCAGTTTCACGATGCAGGAACCAGCAGAAATCGCCCATCATGTTCGGGTTGTGCCGCCCTTGGTAACGCGTCTCCATGAGTGAAATCTCTTGGTGGAATCGCTCGCCGTGCTCGTCCGAGACTGCTCCCAAGTTTTCAGGGAAGAAGTTCAGGTGCTGGTGTAGGAAATGGATTTTCAGAGACATCCTGGAGCCAAGTTTCCTGAAGGACTCCAGCAGCTGCTGCACTATTTCTTCATAGTTGTCCGCGCTCGTTCCCCAAGAAGTTGTCCGTCACAGCTTTGAAGCTCCTCCACGCTGCCAGCTCTTTGGGGTTTAGAGTTGTCGGAAAAGTTTCGTCCTTCATAATCTGTCGGATTTGCGGTCCAACAAAGACACGAGCCTTGATCTTGGCCTCCGACAAGGTGTTGCCAAACTTTTCCTTGAGTACAACCCACGCCCCTTCAGATCCATTGCCCGTACAAAAACTTTTCATCAAGCCGAGCTTTATGTGGAGTGGTGGAAGGAAAACCTTGGCTGGGTCGACAAGGGCGACATGCTTCACGTTGTGTCGACCAGGTACATGCTCTTTTCGCTCTTCCCAATCTTTCTTCGTCCAGTGATTCTTGTCGTCTCTGCTATCCCAGAGACAAAGGAAGCACATGTATTTCGTGTAGCCTGACTGCAGCCCTAACAACAGCGCCACCACTTTCAGGTCTCCGCAGATGTGCCAGTTGAAGTCATTGTACTTGATGGAATCAAGCAGCTGCCGCATAGTCTCATAGGTCTCTGTCATGCCGAACGCGTGAGCCAGTGGGACTGATGGTTTCTCGTTGCCATTGTGGAGCAAAACAGCCTTCAAGCTGTTCTTCCCCGAGTCGATGAAGAGGCGCCAGTCTGCAGGATCGTGATCACACCCAAGTTCTTTCAACAGACCGTTGATGTCACTGCAGAATGTCATCGTGTCTTCCATCTCAAAGAACTCAGCCATGTCTCTGTGACGTGCTCTGAACAAGGATATCTTGGTGTTAGGTTCAAGTAGATTCCACTGCTGCAGCCTTGATCCAAGCAGCTCTGCCTTCGCCTTTGACAGCGAGAGATCTCTTACAAGATCATTTAAGTCTCCCTGGTTCAGAAGGTGTGATTCTTGAGTGTCGGGTTCAAAAGGTTCATCATCACCATCCTCTTCACCACTGCTTACAGCTATGTTCTGATCAGCTGGAGGTGTTGGAACGGGGTTCTCGTCATCATGAGGCACAGGTTTACGAGCAGAGACGCAGTCAGCGAACTTGATGTGACCTTTATTCTTCTTGTTGAAGCCGGCGATGCTTGTGCAGCAGAAATAACAATCATCATGATGATTCTGCGGCTCACGCCATATCATGGGCACCGCAAATGGCATGCTCGCACGCTTGCCCACCAACCACTGAGTCAAGGTTGTGTGACAGCTTGTGCAGCAGATGTGTGGTGCCCAGCTCTGTTCTTGGTCCCCCACCTTACACCCGAAGTAGTGAAAGTAGGCGGCCTTCATTTTCACTGCTGTAGATATACTTCGCTGTTGATCTTTTTTGGTATACCGACCACAGACATAACAGAAGTTGTCAGGATGATTGGTACAGGAACGCCTACTCATCTTTATCTGAAAGAAAGAAATATAACACAAGTTAACAACAATTGTACGAAATAGACATGTTAAAGACATATGTAAATTTCATTGAAATCCTGACTTCTAGGCAATGGGAATATTTCTGTTCCTGAAAATCCTGACGTGATACAGCAAAACGGTTATGATTTTTGAAATCAGCGTACCCAAATTAGTCTTAATCACTTTACACATCTCCAGTAAAAAAAATTATTTGAAATTTGTTGTTCAGTGTTATTTATTACAAACACACAAACAAGAAATCATTTAAAAGCAAGTACAGTATTTATCAGCAAGAAAGAAAAAAGGTACTTCAGAACAGATTTAACCACAACATATTCTTCTTCAATCTTACTTAAACAAAAGACTCGGCCATCATTCACTCAGGGGCAAAGAATAAAACAAGAAGGACTTGAGAATAAAATAAAAGTAATGAACGCAGAAAAGGAAAGCAGTCTTTCCTTCTCTCCCTCGTCTCACACAAATATACAGAAGAATGTGGAGGAAAGTGGATCGGGAAGATGGGCAGTGGTGATGTGAAGCGATGGGGACACAAAGCCGTTATCCCTGAGATGTTCTTTTCCCACAAAGCTCGACACCATCTGCTAATGAAACTTCCTTCCTTTACCCTCACATGCTTTTGCTCCTTCACTCACGAGAATTCTCAGTCTGTCAATCTTCTGCTCAGGTGAGCTCGTCCCGTTCATTTCTCCTTTATGCTTCCCTCAGCCTTCTGCCCTCTCTTCTGCTTTCTGAGCCATCTGCTGAGGAGATCTCTTTGTCCCTGCTCACGCGAGCTTGTCACGAGTCCTTCTCTTCGCCTCTCTGCTTCTTCTTCACGTCAGCTTTCTTTCCCTCCTCCCGCAAAGCCTTCTCCCCATCCCATTGGTCCGCAGACAATGGGGGTGGTGCATGACATCACTTGTGGAAATTGCCACACCATTCTGAGGGAAATTTCAACGAAGCCCCCGCCCTGCCCTTTACGCGCACAACGCCGCAACGCGAGCCCCTGCCCTTCCTTTGCGCAGAAAATACCCAGTCAAACTGTTTTGCACTGTACCATACCCGCAAGAAGCGCCGTGCTGATTTGGCCATGTCGAGCACCAAGCGCCACGAACATGCATGCGAGAGCACCCGATGGGTTATCAAGCAATGCGCAGATGGAGAGAACATGGAAAGGAACCCCGCACGACTAAAGGATGACTGAACAGCCGCAGGATTGAAGGTAAGACTGATGGGGGTGAAGGATGGACTGTTGAAAGGATGTTTGATGAAGGGAAGATTGTTTGTTGGACCATTGAAACGGGCCGATAGGGTATTGGAGGGATGATTGAAAGTAAGAGGGATGGAACAGAATGATGGTGTGAAGGTTCCCAATAAAGATTGGAAGTAACATACGGGGAGGGGGGGGGTGAGACATTACATGGGACAAACACAGCCTTGCTTACGCATGCCCACCAAATAGCTCTTTGAGAAGGGACCAATAATGATCTATACAAAGACAAATGAAATAACTAATCCTCGGGTCACCTACATGTCCATGTATGCTCTATCCTTGGGGTAAGTTTTCCAGAACCATAACAATACTTTCTGAAGGCACTGTATATATCTACACTCATAAATGCCAGTGTGTGTGTGCCAGTGTGTCTCCTCCATAACTCCAAAAGCATGAAACCTATCAGACTGAAAATTTGCAAGCGTATGAACAAAACTCCAAGGAAGGGCATGACTGATAAATTGGGTTTTTGGGTTAATTAAAACATCCCTTTTTAAGATGATTAACAGCCTTATTGAATTATATCCTTTGTCAGGCGCATCCTTTGACACACTCGGACACCTCGCTCACACTCAATGTGGGCTCCTAATTCGCCATTTTGTTTGGGCTATTCAAACATGCCTCGATTTGGAAACGTAATCTACTCTCACGGACTAATTGAAGTATATAATCGAAATATTATGTCGGATTTGAGAATCGGATGTGGTGAACAAAATAAGTGTCAAAAGTTTTTTCAAATTTTTTTTGAACAAATTAGCGATTTTTTTTATGACTTTGTGTATTTATTTAAGCAAAGCATTAAACTTAACTTTTTCTACAGTTCGGACGATTATATTGAGTGAAGAAAAGATTATAGAATGTGCAGAAAGTGTAAATTCATTGAGTGAAATGCCGTGCTTAATCACCTGCTTTTGGAATCCATGAGGTCACAGTCCATAGGGGTTCCTTTTATTCGGTAATTAAATACATAGTCTGCTGTTTCCGTTTTGAGTGATTTGCTAACATTACAAAATATTCATATAAATATACTATTATAGTTCCGCCAATATATTAATAGTTGGTAGTTTCTGCAAGCGAAGAGGAATTTTTTTTGTTGCTGCAAGTATGGAGGATTTTTTTTTTTTTGCTTTACACCGTTTTGTGTGTTTTCATCTGTATGAAGAAAAGGTAGTGTGTGCATGCATGCGTGTGTGTGTACGTGTACGTACATGCAAGTTACTGTTTTTGCCTGCTGTCTCCACATGTGGGTGGGTTTCCAGAGGTGAAACAGAGACCTTCGAGGCGTGCGTGCGTGGGTGCGTGCGTGTCGTTGATTGGTAGCTACATATGTGGGTTTCAGAATGTGGAATGGAGTCTTCCCAGGGCAGGCTCAAAGCATCCACCTTCATTTCGGTAAGGGGTCACGATTCATGGACCAAGCTGTGAAGTTTTCTGTTCTCAAAGCTTTGTCCCGAGGGCTCTCTACGGGGATCATTACTGAGCCCAGGACGGCTTCCAAATGTAGTGATATTCCCAGGGATGGTTTGTTAAATATTTCTGTGAGGGTCTTCGTTATCATTCCTGTGAGATTCATCGTCATTACTGGGACAACTTTGGTATTCTTCAGTTTCCAGGATATTTTCACTTCATTCTTGAGGTCTTCGCGTTTGGTCATTTTCTTGATTTCTGCATCGTTAGTCCAAAATCACTGCTATTAACACCTCGTTTAGCAATACCTTCTTCTCTTTTTTACCTAAGTATGATATTTGGTCGCAATGCTTCGTTTTCGATGTTCATGCCCGATGGGATAATTAGGTCGTACGTGAGTGGTACTTCAATGTTTTCAGTGATTGTTTTGGCTCATATTCCCACGAATTCACTGGAACTGGAATATCAAAATTTTTGTGAATGTGCCTGTGGATTACTTTACAAAATCTGTTGTGTCATTGTGTGCATAGCTGTCCCGAAATGTTTTTTTTTTCGTGTTCGGTCATTAAGCGTCACATATCGATCTCTTTGCAAACCTCACCTCCACCCCTCACCTGTCTTTTGTTTTTCCCCTCCTTCCCTCCCCCTTTGCTGTCCTCTCCTTGCTCCCCCTTATAAAATGAAGCACCCTCCTCCCACACCTCTGTCGTTCTCTCGCTGTCTCTGCGTGTGTGTGTGTGTGTGTGTGTGTGTGTGTGTGTGTGTGTGTGTGTGTGTGTGTGTTTGTTTGTGTCTCTGTCACTCTGTCACTCTCCCCTCCCCCTTCTTCACCCTCTCCACCCTCCCCTTTATTTTCCCCATCAGCGAAACGACCGGTTGTATTTGCCAGTTACAAAATAATATAAATAATACTTATAGTTACTGCAATATATTAAGAGACAGTAGTTTCTGCAAGCGAAGAGGTACCGAGACAGCACACATGAAAATGGTATAAATGGGCACAAATGACTGTGGGGTGTTTACATGCCTGTTCTTGGTTACATTTGTGCAGTGCGCAGATTTCGCTGGTCTGTGATCTGAACTCAAACTAGGGCCTGTGGTGCGTGGCACTGTGGGGGAGGTTATGTGGCCCTCTTGCAAACAATTCACTTTTGCAACACCAAAGTCTGGGGAGTGGAAATTGTACGGCATCAAAGCAACGCAGGATGTGCCACCGTGCAGTGCGGCTGTGGGGAAATATGTGCATGTGTGTGAGTGAAAAGTTGAGTAATTGGGGGGGGGGGGGACCACAGAGTCATCAGTGAAAAAGTCCAGCATCACCAATACTAAAGAAAGTATGGAAGTCGAAGGTCAAGGTGATGCTCATCGCGTTTTTTTGACATCAAGAGCATCGTCCACTTCGAGTTTCTACCACAGGGTCAAACAGTGAATCAATACGTGTACAAGGAGATCCTCCGGTGCCTCAAGAGATCAGTGCGGAACAAGAGGAGGGATCTGTGGGAGAACAACGTGTGGGTGCTCCACCATGACAACACCCCTGCTCACAGTGCCCTGAGGATCCGACAGTTCCTGGCGGAGAGGAACGTGCCAACTCTGGAGCAACCCCGTATTCACCAGACTTGCCCCCTTGTGATTTTTTCCTATTCCCCAAACTCAAGGGGGTGATCAAGAGGACCCGATTTCCTGATGTGGAGGCCATCAAAAGGGCTGTGATGACGGAGCTCCGGAGGATTCCAGAAGAAGCCTTACATTGGTGCATCGAAGTGTGAATAAGAGGATGGACAAGTGTGCGAGACTGGAGGGAAACTATTTTGAAGGCGACAAGTTGTTATTTGAATTTAGTTTTTTTGGAATAAAATTTTTGTGAAGTCAGTGCCGTTACATTTTTGATGGACCTTGTGTATTTATATATATATATATATATATATATATATATATATATATATATATATATATATATATATATATATATATATATATATATATATATATATGTCAAAATGTATGGAGCATGCGTGACGAAGCACTCCCCCCCCCCATCTCAAATGAACGTGAGTCCCGTACATCTGCCTACCAAAACATCGCCTCCAACCCGGAAGCTTAAGCGCGGCCACTCATGGCAAAAGACAGAGATTTAAGGTCGTCATTGGTTCATCAAACGGAGCCACCTATCCGGATTTCCAGCTCATTTTCCCTCATTGATATGGTACCTTTTTATGTTAAAAAAAAATGTAAAAACAACCAAAAACCAAAATATTTAAACAGCTTGGGACATGCACTTTCATGCCATGGCCAAAACACACAGTCCAATGAGACTCTCGCGTTGGCATACACATGCCCCTCAGCCTGAAGGCTGAAGCACATGGTCAATCAAATGCACACATCCTAACCCTGAAGGGCCAGAATTCATGCTCATACAATTGGACTCTTCCACATGAGTGAGTCCCCATGACTTCAACGGCAAGCCATCCTGAATTCAGGCTTATTTGCCCTCATCAGGACGGCACACCATATAAACATCTAACCAACGATGACCACAGTCTTCATTTAAATACTATTAGCACCCGCTGGCTGAAAGGGTGAGCACCTGCCACAGATTATGTCTCAGACCGTAAAACCACATAATCTGCAAAGAACAAAAGCATATCTGCCACCCAGACAATTGCTCCCCACCAAAGCAAGCCAAAAAACACCAGAAGGCAAGTTCTCTCGGGTGGAGATGTAGACCAAAATGTATGGAGCATGACGAAGTACTCCCACCCAATCTCAAATGGACATGAGTCCCGTACATGTGCACACCAAAGCATCGCCTCCAACCTGGAGGCTTCAGCCCAGCCACTCATGTCAAAAGACAGAGAGTTATGGTTACCATTGGTTAAACTTCAGGTTGTAAGCCGACTCTGAATGCTGTTGTTCTTCACATATCTTAACTATTGGCGTGTTACTTGGATCCTGCAGTAGGAATGAGATATTTTGCATTTAAAGTGTTTCCGAATAAAATGATTTCAGGCTTCGCCCAAAATCGATAAAATCTGTTCCTTAATGTCATCGAGACGTCATTAATTCCATTTGCTTGCACATTAAATGAAATATTGTTCTTTGTTAATTGGATATTCGTGATTCCAATGTAACAGAAGTTTATCAGAGGTCATTTCCCCTGGTTGTAAGCATTACTTGATTGAAACGTGGTTACACTGCCGAACGTGCGTATACTGCAAATTGCAAGAGTGGTTGTGTTTCAGTTCATCCTGACACACCAAATGTGGATATATTGTGCAAGCTGTGTATACAGAGGCACTGCCATTTTGAGTCTGGTCACTGACGAAACAAGGTTTTACGTTGTTTCGCCAATGTTTTTTTCTGTCCTCAATGGGTATGAAAAGGATAATCAGTCTCCAAGTTTTGGTTCTACTAGTTTCTATTATCCAGAGTGATGTGTTCGTCATTATATATGCACTGCTGTGAAAAAGTCGAAGACATTTTCCATCTTCATATTCTGATGCATAAGGAAACTAAAGCTCTGTGTTCAATGCAAATACACCTTTGAAAAAAAAAATCTTACTCAACTAAACACGCACACACGCACGCGCACGCATGCACGCATGCACGCATGCACAGGTAGGTATTATATCCTCATTGCTTATGCCTCAAAAGTAGAGAAAATGGCT
>NC_140966.1:90703462-90705962 GCF_056783735.1 Eptatretus burgeri
TTGTACAACCTGTTATTGGAACTCTATTGTTGCCAAGAGTTCTGGCAGGTTTTTCATGCTGTGTATTCAATTCTGTTTCCAGCCATTTTTGAGATCGAGCCAATAAAATATCGTGCCTACCCCGAGAGGCCGATTTGAAACACAGTGGTGTGTTTTGTTGCTCTCTTTGTCCACACGTGGACTGCTTGAAGCTCAGACATTAACGTCAGTATTCCGTGCTAGAAGATCATGACAATGTAAAGAGTGTAAGCAGTGATCAGGGTGGAGTGAGTGCAAGTAGTGATGGGGGTACAGTGAGTGCATGCAAGGGTGAGGGTATAGTAGGTGCAGACAGCGGTGAGGGTTGTAAATATTCTACAACAGTCTGCCAGGAGTTTGAATAACAAGATGAAAGGCCTTGAGGCTAAAGTAGACAGTGTATAGAATACAATATAGTTACAGAAAGTGAAACATGGTTTGTAGGACAGGAACTTGTAGGATAGGACAAGAAGACTCCAAGATGGAGAGGTGTGATAGGAAAGAGAAAATAGGAGGAGCTGTAGCAATCTGGGAAAAATACAGCAGCCTATTTTATTGAGAGAAACAGATGACATTAAAGAAGGAACTAGAATGGCACTCGGTGGAGTGCATACCCCCGCCAGGCTGAACAGTTTACGCTTTGTACCCTAATGATATGCCGGATGTGTATTCAGACCTGAACCAAAATGGAATCTGCTTGTACTTGTCACCTAACCAACTCATCCACCAAGTTTGATCGTAACTTGTCCGTAACTTTTAAAAATATCGTGCTATATATAGTTTTTGGCCCCCATCTCTCAATGGTGAAGAATCAAGTAAAAATTAAAAAATATATATCGAATCTGGATCCGGATTCGGATCTTCACCAAAATCAATTTGCCCTTGTCAAACAACTTTCATCAGAATCCATCCATAACTTTTTGAGATATCTTTCTGCATATTGGTTTGAGCCTTATCTCTTAATGGTGAAGAATCACTTAAAAATCCAGTATCCAGATCTGGATCTTCACCAAAATATAATATCGTCGTTGTCACATGCTCAACCTCTCCACTAAATATCGTCCATATCCGTCCAAAGTTTTTGAGATATCCCGTTCACAGACAAACAGACAGACAGAGTGAAAACATAACCTCCACCACAAAGGTGGACGGAGGTTATCAATGTTGAGGATTCTGTGTGGATAGAGATTATGAAATGTAAGAACAGTAGGATACTTGTACGATGCCCTTTCATGGCTTATGAGGGAAGAGTAGGAACGAAGGGTTCATGAATAATTAAATAAAGCATGTGATGAGGCAAAAATATTGATTATGGTCTATTTAAATTTTCCAGCGACACATTGGGTCCATGAACAAGGAAAGGAAGGGTCGAGCAGATGAGGCTTTTCTATATCTAGTCTAGGATTGTTAATTTTAAGCCAGTTTGAAGATAAGTTCATGAGTTGGAGTGCAGTGTTGGACCTCCTTATAAAGATGCCGATATGGTGGAAGAGATGGAAGTAGGAGAGTATTCAGGGACAAGTGATCATCAATAACATGTGTGCAAGGGTTCTGTTACGAGTTGGAATTCAGCATGGTAGGATAAGGTTTATCAGATTTGAAGAAGGCAAACTTTGAAGGTAAGAAGAGAGGTGTTCCAGATTGGGACAAGTTAAAAGGAAGGTGATCAGCATAAGAGAAATGAGGGATCTTCAAGGAGCAAATGTGCGGTGTACAGAGTAAGTATATTCCAGTGAGTTGTAACGCTAGTGGAAGAAAGAGACCAGCGTAGTTGAGCAGGGAGGTAAAGGAGCGATATTAAGAATAGGCAGAAGGCATTTATTAGGTATAAAATAATGGGACTCGAATTGGACACGTAGCAGATGCCTGCATAAAGAGAAGGGCTTACGTTTCCTCAGCTCTTGCTTTTTGCTCAAATTAGCAGAGTCAGTCGAGTTTTTACTTTTGGTTGGAAGAGCCTTCTTCTTAAAAACAAAAACTATATACGTTATATACATATCTTAAATATATATATATATATATATATATATATATATATATATATATATATATATATATATATATATATATATATATATATATTGTTACGGATTCGCGCCCGCCGGCGTGCGGACGGCCACGTAACTCGAATCGCGGCACGTCGCCCACCGGACGGACAATCCAGTCGTGACCCTCTCGGACTAACGCCGGGAACCAGTCATGGGTGGACCTTTTGGTCTCACCGCGATCGAGCCAATCAGCCCCCACGTGGGATAGGGTTGCTCGCCAAATTCGACCTACCTAAGTACCCACACGGAGGGTAGACCGGGCGATCGCACCTCGCCGCAGGTCGACTTCGGACACGGGCCACTTAAGCGACCCGTTCCGTACTATCGGGATAACCGAGCGGTGTTATCGTCGGCCTCGACGGTTCGATTAATTATCGGGCGTATTCAGCCCACTACCAACCCTTTACGTGAAGCAAGATGAGGATTCAATGAAG
>NC_140966.1:90710962-90743462 GCF_056783735.1 Eptatretus burgeri
CGTTCATATATACAATATATATACATATACATATACATATACATATATATATATATATATATATATATATATATATATATATATATATACATATTAACCATACACGATGTCCATCCATCCAGCAATTGGGACCATACTCTGTGCAGAGCGTTGGTGCTACCTAAGCAGTATCCTTGGCTATTGGGCACAATCCTGGGCAGGTCACCACTCCGACACAGTCTACCAACAAGCTGACACTCATTTTGCCGACCTTGGAAGGATGACAGGCCGAGTTAACCCCATCTGGTATTAATTCAACAGCTGAGCGGGATTTGAACTCAGGACACTAGGATCCCAAGCCCGCCATCCTCACCATGAAGCCAACACCAGGCATATACACGATGTGATGCTCGGTATGGAGGCAGAACTACCCAGACTCTGACTGACAGAATCAAACAGCATGTCCCTTTGTCCATCAGGAAAAACACAATTGGTACACGAACACAGCCGGTACGTGCTTGTAGGAAGGTCCCAGCATCAATCCTAACATGGTGTGCATCTGCTATTGGACAGCGTTTGATTGAGAATGCAAATTGTGCTGAACATTATAATGTGGATGCATTCAAGATATTGAATAGAAGACGAAGTACAACGCATCTCCGAATACGAGAAGTGACATTTATCTATTCCATGGACCCCATGTTATGTCGGCAAAAAGAATTTGTCCACTCGCTTTGCTTATTTGTACAAAGAAGAAGAGGAACACGAACTCGTCTCACGATCACAGATGGTGATGAAGAGGATTCTACAACAACCTTTGTGGCTCCACCTCAGACTCTGCAACCTCCACTTGGAGAGCTGAACACTGAACAGGCTCCTCATACCTTGACCGTTAGGAGAAGATGATGCGTCAGTGGAGAACGTCCAATCAGAATTGACTTTGTTGATCGGTGTCTATTGGATTTTCCTCTTCATTACTCACTCACTTTGTGCGAATTTCACCTGATGAGAGCACAACGAAAAACTTTGTGGTTCTCTTTTTATGATAATGTCCTTCAAAATGCCTCTGTTTATGCCTATATTAAATTTTGTAGTACCAAGCATCGTGTGTGTGTGTGTGTGTGTGTGTGTGTGTGTGTGTGTGTGTGTGTGTGTGTGTGTGTGTGTGTGTGTGTGTGTGTGTGTGTGTGTGTGTGTGTGTGTGTGTGTGTGTGTGTGTTATATATATATATATATGTTATATACATTACACTGTGGCAGTGATCACACTTTATGCCAATAATCCTCAGAGGGCACGAGACTTGTCTTGGTTTCAAAAATCGTGTCTTTAATTCACGTAAAAACTGAAAAGGAAAAATACAGCCATTCAGCACATGCCGTTACTCATGTGGCACAACAAACTTGCTATATGCTTTACACAAGACCTTCTACGATACATTTTACAGCCACACAACACAATAATTTCCCTCAGTTACTTCAAAAGGCTCAACAATCAATTGAGATTCAACTTACCTCCATCCAAGAGTAGGGTGTTAAAGAGAAAACATCGAAAATGGGGGCTGATCAGTTCCTTTCATGATTGCAGGCAAAATGTCTTGGCGGGAAGGAGGTGGAAGCGCAGTAATGAGAGTACACTGCCCACCCGTGACCGAAAGTCGTCATAAAACTTTCATAAACAACAGCTCCATGCAGAATGTAACACAATTTTTGTTCTTGAGTAATAAGTATTATTTCCTAATTGGTTATGGCTTTAAAGTATAGCAAATGGCTATTATTCCCCTCAAACTTTGCTTTTGTGACCAGGAGATTGTTTTTTTTTTTTTTTGAAATTCACCTATTTTCAAGGAGAAAATGGGCGAATTTGTGTCTTTTCGTTCACATAAAGTCAGAAAAAAAACAACATATTGATCAAAAGTAACATGTACTTATACTAAATTTAGACAAAAATGACCACAAAAGATTTAGAAGTGAGAAGTTTTTTGAGATTTATGATTATACACTAAATCACTTCCACGAATCAGCCTCCAAATGTAGTCTCCTATCATGTTCTGGTTATACTGCGCTTGGTAGCCAGTGTTCAAAGTCCAGTATATCCTGGTGGAAACACTCGCCTTGCTCCTCTGAGTATGCTCCCATGTTATCCTTGAATTTATCAAGATGAGCGTCAAGGATATGGACTTTGAGGGACATCCTGCAGCCCATGGTGCCATAGTTCTTCATCAGAGTCTCAACCAGCTCCACATCGTTTTCAGCCTTGTGATTGCCTAGGAAGCTCCAAACCACTGCGACAAAGCTGTTCCAAGCTGCTTTCTCCACCCTAGTGAGCTTCTTGGGAAATTACTTGCACTCCATGATCTTCTTTATCTGTGGTCCGACGAAGACACCGGCTTTGACCTTTGCCTCAGACAGCTTAGGGAAGAAGTGTTGAATGTACTTGAAGGCTGCTGATTCCTTTTCCAGAGCTGTGACAAATTGTTTCATAAGGCCTAACGTGATGTGGAGTGGTAGCATCAGCACCTCCCGGGGTTCCACCAGTGGCTCCCATTTGATGTTGCTCCTTCCCAAGGATAACTTTGTCCACTGTGGCCAGTCCAGCCTGTGGTAGTAAACCTTGGTTTCCCTGCTGTCCCAAAGGCAAAACTAGCAGGGAAACTTGGTCCAACCGCCTTGGTGACACATGATGAATGCCAACATTTTGAAGTCTCCGATGACCTCCCAGCCGATCTCATCATACTTCAAGGCGTTCAGCAAGGTCTTGACACTGTTGTAATCCTGTTGTATCCACAAAAAGCACCGAGTGAGCCAAAGGATGAGAGGGGTACTTGTTCCCGTTATGGAGCAGCATGGCTTTGAGGCTCCTGGATGAGCTGTCAAAAACATTGTTTGAAACGGTAGGTACTTAATTCCTTGTTAGGATTTACTATAATTTACTAGATACTACAACATTCACTTCCTTGTTAAAGGGGCTGTCACACCTTGACGTTTTAGCCAGCGTATGGCAAGGTATCAAAATGTATGTAAAACGCTGGCATACGCTGAACTATTGATGTTTTTAAAAGTTTTGGGCATATAATAACATGTTGGACGTATGCATAACGTATTAGTAACTTACACAGAACGTTTCAATCACATAGAGATAACATATACCAACGAATGCTGAGCGTGTTGTCGGCGTTCACAACCTATGCCTAACGATAGTGTAACTTATGCATAGCGCGCAGCAGCGTATCGCCGACGATCACGTGGCGTAGGCTATTCATAGGCTGCGGCTCGACGATTCATATCATAACTGCACTAGACATCGAACTGTGAAGCCGCCGTCACACCTTGACGTTTTAGCCAGCATATGCCGACGTATGAAAAATTTGCCGAACCAAGCTGGCACACGTCGAATACGTTATGGGTAAGTTTTGTATCCATTAATAGCATGCTGGCATATGTCGTAGTATGCTGGCAGACATCGTAGTACGCTGGCATACGTCGTCATATGCCGAGTACGTCGAGAAATTTTCAGCATGTTGAAAATTTCTCGACGTACGACACACGTTCCGCATACGCCGGCATAAGTTGTAGGCACGTTACGCGATCGTTGACACACGTTACTCATAAGTTGAAACACGTCGACGTAATAGTTAGCGTCAGTGTTCCAGACTCCCTGGTTTGTTTTTTTTTTCTTCGGTATGACTGATGTTGACACTTCGATTTCTAGTGCTGTTATGGTTTAAATCGTTGAGCGGCAGCCTATTAATTATATTATATCATAACCACACTAGAAATCGAAGTGTCGACATCACCGTCATACCGAAGAAAAAAAACAAAGAAAACAAAAACCAGGGAGTCTGGAACACTGACGCTAATCATTACCTCAATATGTTTCGACTTATGAGTAACTTACAAGTAACGTGTGTCGAGGTGTGTCAACGATCGCGTTATGTGCCTACAACTTATGGCCAAGCATATGCGGAACGTGCGAGTCATACGCTGGCATACGTCGAAAAATTTCAAGCATGGAAAATTTGTCTAACACCTCGGCGTACTACGACGTATGCCAGTGTACAAAGACGAATGCCAGTGTACTACGAAAAAAAAAGCCAGCGTACTACGACATATGCCAGCGTGCTCTTAACGTATACAATCTTACCCATAATGTATTCGACATATGCCAGCGTGCTCTTAACGTATTCGACGTGTGCCAGCGTTTTAGCTAAATTTTGCATACGTCAGGCATATGCTGGCTAAATCGTCAAGGTGTGACAGGGCCTTTATATTCGGTCATAGTGCTTTCCCTTGCTTTTACTTTGTCTGTATACGTGATTGCTTTTGTCTCTTTGCATACGTGTATGATTATTTCATTGCCTTGCCTGTATACGTGTTGTGTGTAAATTATAAATGTGCTTGGTTCAAATGTATCCCGTTCGTTGCGTCCTCTCCCTATTGGAAATGCCATCTTGCATCGCGGAATAAATAGTTAGGTTTTAAATACCCGTTCAATAGAATCTGATCCGGCGAGGTCGGGCGATAATACCCGCTCGGTTATCACTGCAGAACGGAACAAACCGTCTGGGCGGTTAGTGTCCCAGCCGACCTGCGCCGAGGTACAGTCTCCCGGTTAGCTATCCATGCGGGTACTTAGGTATAATCGAGATTCAGCGATTGACCCTATCCTGAGCGGGCAGAAAATTGGCTCGGCCGTGGTGGGGTTGAAGACTCACCCGTGACAGGGTTCCGGCGTTGCTCCGGAAGGTCACGACTGAATTGTCCGTCCGGTGGGTGAGCGGTTACTGTTGGTGGAAAGCGGCCATTCGCACGCTGGCGGGCACGAATTCGTAACAATATATATATATATATATATATATATATATATATATATATATATATATATATATATATATATATATATATATATATATATATATATTGTTGCGGTATTCGCGCCCGCCGGCGTGCTGACGGCCACGTAACTCGAATCGCGGCACGTCGCCCACCGGACGGACAATCCAGTCGTGACCCTCTCGGACTAACGCCGGGAACCAGTCACGGGTGGACCTTTCGGTCTCACCGCGATCGAGCCAATCAGCCCCCGCGTGGGATAGGGTTGCTCGCCAAATTCGACCTACCTAAGTACCCACGCGGAGGGTAGACCGGGCGATCGTACCTCGCCGCAGGTCGACTTCGGACACGGGCCACTTAAGCGACCCGTTCCGTACTATCGGGATAACTGAGCGGTGTTATTCGTCGACCTCGACGGTTCGATTAATTATCGGGCGTATTCAGCCCACTACCAACCCTTTACGTGAAGCAAGATGAGGATTCAAAGAAAGAAATGACGAAGCGAAGCGGGAAACAGTTCAATAATAAAGCACATTTATTCGCGGCACACGGGAAGCACACAAATACAATTCCACCAAATGCACACAGAAAAGAAAAACACAATTCAATTTACACAAAAAGCAAATGCAAAAGCGAAAACACAATGCAGAGTTAATACCGACTACCGAGCACACGGCAACACTTATACAATTTTACTTCACAGACGGCGCCGACAACACATACCCAAAGCCAAGGAAAAGAAATACCCTCAAGGATGAGGCGGGCCTGAGGCCGAGACCGGGTCGCGCCTACCCGTCTGGTGATGAGACGCGGAGCGGCGATGGCGCCTCAACTCCGCGGGCCTCGCGGACAGTGTTTGGTAGGGGGTGGGAAAGGGGCCCCCTTGGTCGCACTATCTCAGCGCGGGGGGAAACAGGAGGGGGTTGCTGATGCTCGGGGTATAGAGGATCTTTATTATCCCGCGACGAGCGTCTCCACCTCGGCCAGGTCGCGCTGTCGGCCTCCCTCGGGTGCAGCTTCCTGCACGATGCGAGCACCCCCTCGTCTGGTGTCGCCGCCTTTCCACAGCTCCGTCCCCTCCGTTCCGACTCCAACGCACACGACGAGCAGCTCCACCGCCCGCGAAGTCTTGACTCTCTGTTTCCGACTCTCCTACTCTCCGCCTCTGGACTCTCCTCGTCTCTCCTGACTGACGAACACGGTCCTTTTATCCCCCCGTAGCTTCGCCTTTGACCCCCTCCCTTTGACCTTTCACCTCGCTCCCCATTGGCCCGAGAAAAAGTGGGCGTGAAGGCTTTTTGATCCATAAATTTGCATATATCGATCGCCCTGGAGGCGGGGCCAAATCGCCCCTCGCTCACCGATTGGACGGCAAAAAGTGGGCGTGTGTCGTTTTTGATCCGTTTTTGAAGCACAAAATCCGTGATTTTGTACACGCTGTTCGACGCGCGCCCTGCACGAGTCCAACACCGGTACCCACAGCGGGGCAAGAACGGTGGCGATGCTACGGTTGCGAGGTGTGACGTGAAGGTCGTGGCGGTTGTGGTGAAGCGGCGTTGTGGTTGGTGGTTGATGTTGTGACTGGTGGTGGTAACAATGGCGGTTGGTCCAAATTAAAGATAGTAAAAGAAAAACGGCTATCCTGAAGAGTCGCAGCACGCATAAATGACATGTATTCCCACTAGACAACGGGTTCGGGCCTAACTACACATGTACTTACCGAGATACCTCACCTAAGGGACCTGAATGGTGGTTTGCGAATTTGGTAACCACAACACTACCCCCCTCCCCTTTTTACAGACTCGTCCCGAGTCGTCAAATTTTCGTGTGCCATCATGTGTAGTTTTCCCCTAGTACATTTTACCTACGGATCCCTGAGTGCGACATTCATGGTATTCATGTCCCCAAAATAAATAACCTGAGGGCTGCGTAACTACCTAAACAAACTCACTCACACGGACGACTTAAATAAAATTGCCGGCGCTAAGACATACATGCCGGGGGCACACTCATATTTACAGTACATCTTAACCTTAACTTACAAATTTTACACTAAACCATGGCCCAGGATCATTGAACTCTGCAAAAAGAAAGCAGTTAGCAGGGAGCCAGGCTGCCCGCATGCAGTCTCTGGCTCAAACAATGCAGGTGACAGGGAACGTGGCTGGCTGCTCACATGCAGTCCAAGGCCTTCCCTTTTGAACTGAACACAGTGAACCACAACGGTGCATGGGCTGCACAAACGCAGTCTCCGTGCCAGCTCAAGTGGCACACGCAATGAGCACAACGAATGGATGCATGAACACAAACACGGTGCACGGGCCGCCACTGCAGGCCCGTGTTGTTGCTGCCAACAGGGCAGTTCTCGCAGCTTGCAAACTGTTGCCTTGCAGATCCTGGCGCACATGGAAATGAACAGGGGGGGCAAAGCAAAAATTGAACGGGGCTGGTGAACGTGGGCAGTGGGCATGGCATGGCATAGGTGAGCAGGCAAACACAGCCCGCAGAAGAAGGCCGTTGCAGGCAAACATAGTCGGCAGATGAACTGGCCGGCAGAGGCCTTGAAGAAAAAAACAGCCAGCCGGCAGATGAAGTGGGCCGGCACAGGCCTTGCAGTAACACAGCCAGCAGATTAAGCTGGCCAGCCTTTGCCGTTCAGTGGAGGTTGGTGGAGGGAGTGCGGTGGTGCTGGCCACTTGGAAGGCGGGCTCGGACCTACCCACCTGTCTCCCTCCCAACCTATCGCCTTTGCCTGTCACTGTACATACCCACTCCCTTAATTTGTCAAACCCCAATTTAGCCCCAACTTATTTTTTTGTTGTTTTTATTTTCACTCCCCCACTATAAATCGTCCCCTAACCCCCTTTATCGTCCTTGTTCGGCTACCCTATCCTGTCACCTCGCCTACTCCCAACCCCTACGTTCCCTTCCCGGAGGGGAATAAGGGAGAGCTAACGTCCTGTGTCGAGGCCCAACTCAAGCCTCAGAATGGCCTCCCCAGAGTTCGGCGATCTATAACCCAAAGTGGGTCCAGCGGCCCACAACGACAGCGAGGGGATGGATGGTGCGGAGGGGTACATCTCCTAATCTACCCTATCCATTTAACTGCTAAACTACCCCGGGGCTTTCAACAAGCGCCTCTCGCTTAAACTATTGGTTCTAACAACCCAGATTCCCGTCGCCTGTGTTGGTGTCCTCACAATTTCGGGCCTCGCCCCCCAATTTTCTTCCCGTGCCCTCACACGGTCTCCTGGCTGGGACACGTGGCTCCTTCTGGCAGGCACGACCCTCTGCCGAATCTCCCGCTATGGCACCCCCGGGCACTACACTGCCTCCGAGCCTACCAGCTCCCTAACACCGGGGAGTGCCCCCCATGGCACCTCCCCTGAAACGCACACGTGGCAGGCCGGCCTCCCGGGCCCCTTTCCGAGGGTCACCCGTGCCCACAACACTGCCCACGCGGCTAATGGCGCCCCGGGCCCCCGCACCAAGCAGGCGCACCCGTGCCCACTACTCTATCCCGGCCCCCTATGGGCCCATGGCCTACCGCGGCCGACTAGCCTGGTGCCCGGGGTACCCACTCAGCGATACTCACCATTCGCAGCCACGCTCCCAAGCCCGTCAACAGGGCTCCTGCACCCCTCCAAATGGGTCTCGAGCCTACTTTCCCACCAACAACAAAACGACCTCCATTTTTCAATTTGACTAACCCAGCTAACTCAATCTATACTGACCCCGGGGTCCCTTGGGCGGGAGTCACTCCTCCCCCCAATCACTCATCGCACCATGCATTCCCCATTCGCTCCATACACACAGACCCGCTGGCCTCACTCACTCACCAAGCACATGCCTCACAACTCACCAACTCTTCAACACACACACACCACTGAACTCTGCCATCCTTCTAACTACATCCCCTAACTAACTCGTGCTCCCACGTCGTCCCTTAAACTAGTAGCACGTTCCTTTTAACACTACGTAGCTAAGCTACGTCCCCACTACACATTCACAAGTCTGTCACTGTCCTCGAATGTCCCAAAAATCAATTTCCCAAGGGGGGGAATTTCCTCCCTTCCTACTGGGCTCGTGAACTCGTCGCAAGACTCTGAGAGCCCTGCGCCTCTGCGGGAGCGGCTGTTCCAGCACCGACTCCTCCGGCAAGACATATCCATGAGGGCGTAAGGTCGCCCTTGTAAGGCCTCAGGCGGTCCGCGTGGACGATCCGAGGGAGGGCTCGTGGTCCCATTTTAATTTTTAGGACCACGTCACTGACTTGCGCCAGGACGACCCCCGGGCCCTGCCAAGGTGAGGTGAGCTTCGGGCATCTGCCCTTCCTTCGCCGGGGGTTAAAGAACCAAATCTTTGCCCCCGGTGGGTATTTGCTCACCTGGCTCCGGTGGTCGTACCTGCGCTTCATCTTTATGCCCGCCTGTTGGAGCTGGTGTCGTGCGAAGGCGTGGACCTTCTCCAAGCCCTCCTCCAACCGACGGGCATAGCCCTCCCCGGGGGCCTATCAAGCCGCTCAGGCGTCGGACCGCACAATAAATCGACGGGGCTTCTCAGCTCCCGTCCATACATCAACAGCGCCGGACTACATGCGGTAGACCCGTGCTGGGACGCGCGATAGGCCATCAGGAGGTACGGAAGGTGTTCGTCCCAGTCCTCCTGGTTAGTGGCGGTGAAGAGGGCCAACTGTTGGACCAGGGTCCTGTTGAACCTCTCCACCATGCCATCAGACTGTGGTCTCAGTGGCGTTGTCCGTGTTTTCGAATTTCCAGGAGCCTGCACACCTCTTTTAGTAATTCACTCTCAAAATTTCGTCCCTGGTCCGTGTGCAGCTCCTGCGGAATCCCATACCGGCATGTAAATCCTTCTACGAAGGCCTTGGCCACAACCCCTGCTTCCTGGCTGGGAAGGGCAAAGGCTTCTGGCCATTTGGTGAAATAGTCCATAATTACGAGGACGTACTTATTACCCTGGCGAGTGGGGGGCAGTGGTCCCAAAATGTCCATGGCCACTCGCTCCAGGGGAGCCCAACCTGATGTAGTTGGAGTGGGGCCCTCATCCTCTGTGGCGGTCCCTTTTTTGCAGTACAGGCGTCGCATGCTCGACACCAGTCCTGTACATCGCGCCCCATGTTAACCCAATAGAACCGCCGGCGGGCCCGAGATTTTGTTTTGGTCCTGCCCAAATGGCCGCCGGCGCGGGTACCGTGCACCTGTTTCAAAATTTGTGTCTTAAACCCATCAGGGACTATCACCAGCCAAGAAGTTTGTTCAGAAGGAATCTCCACCCACTTGCGATACAAGATGTTGTCCCTCATTTCTAGGGTCCTCCACTGAGCCCAGTATGCCTTTGTTCGCGCCCCGAATGGGGCGATTTCCTCCCCACTGGGCCTCCTGTTTTCCTGGACCCATTTGTACACTGGCCCTAGCACGGGGTCTTCCCGCTGGGCCGTGCTCCATGCCAATCCACCAAATTCCTCTCCCGCGGTTAGTGGCAAAGTTGGGCCTACCACCCGGGCCGCACGGACTGGGAGTTTCGGGGGGGCGTCTGCCAATTGGTCCCTCTCCTCATGTCTCGTACAATATTTGCAGTTTTCCCTCAGACAGGGGCGTCGAGAGAGCGCATCGGCATTCCCATGAGCCTTACCGGCTCTATGGACCACACTGAAATCGTACTGCTGCAATTTTTCCAACCACCTTGCAATTTGGCCCTCCGGTTCCTTGAACCGTAAGAGCCATTGCAAGGAGGAATGGTCAGTTCGAACCAAAAATTTCCTCCCGTACAAGTACGGGTGGAAATGGCTCACGGCAGACAGCATAGCCAATAGTTCCTTACGAGTTACGCAATAATTTCGTTCGGGCCTACTCATGGCCCGACTGTAATACGCGATCACTCTTTCCACGCCCCCCTGTGTCTGAGACAAGACTGCTCCCAATCCTTCCTGGCTTGCATCAGTGTCCAGGGTATACATCCCGTCATCGGTGGGGTACGCTAAAACAGGTGCGGATGTCAAACACCCCTTTAATTTGAGGAAGGCCTCCTGGCACTCCTCCGTCCAATTAAATCTCACCCCCTTCTCCGTCAACCGGTGAAGGGGCCTGGCTGTCTCCGCAAAGTTTGCCACGAAACGCCGGTAGTAGGAGCAAAGTCCCAAAAAGCCCTGTACCTGTTTGACAGTTGTAGGTACGGGCCACTCCTCTACCGCTGTAATTTTTCCGGGGTCGGTTTTCACCCCCTCGCGGCCTATCACGTGTCCGAGATAGGCCACCTCTGTCGCGAACAAAGTGCATTTCTCTGGGCTCAATTTCAGCCCTGCCTGCCTGAGGTGCCCAAACACCTGGTCCAAATTGGCTATCTCCTGGGTGAATGTTTTAGCGTGCACCAGGACGTCATCCAGATACACCAGGCATGACTGCCACGGCATGCCGCCTAGTACACGCTCCATCAGTCTCTCAAAGATGGCGGGGGCGTTACACAAACCGAACGGCATCACAGTGAACTGATACAGTCCCTTCCCTGTGGAAAATGCCGTTTTCTCCTTCCCCGTCTTATCCATCTCCACCTGCCAATACCCACTCTTGAGGTCCAAAGTTGAGAACCATTTAGAGCCTGCAACGGCGTCGAGGGTATCGTCAATTCTAGGCAGGGGATAGGAGTCTTTGAGTGTCACGTTGTTCAGCTGGCGATAGTCCACACAAACGCGTGGTCCCATCCTTCTTTTTAACCAGCACAACTGGTGACATCCAAGGACTTCCCGAGGGCTCGATGACACCTGCATTGAGCATCTTTTCAACCTGTTCATCAGCCTCCTCTCTTTTGCTCCATGGGAGCCTTCGAGCAGGCTGACGGACAGGCCGGGCCCCATTGGTGTGGATCTGATGTTGCACCAGGCCCGTACGTCCAATATCCTCGGGTGACAAGGAGAAGATCCCGATGTGTCGGTCGACCAGCTTGTATAAGGCCTCCCGCTGGGCCTCCTCCAAATCTACACTACTCCGATTTACCATCTCACAAATGGGACCGGGCCAATTCCTAATCGAGTCTGGAGACTCCTTCTGGGGCCGGTCCGGCTCGACGTTATCGTCCCTCAGCTCTGCGACCTCTTTTACTGGGATGCAATCTGCCACCTTCGTGCCCTTCCTGATAGTGCGTGGTTCCGTGCTAACATTTATCACCCGTACGGGCACTACTGGCCCGTCGGTACTTACCAGGGTGCGGCCCACGACTAAGCCCGGGGTTGACGGCCCTGCCGGTAGTTCCGCTAGGCCGCAGGGGCCCTGCCACGTTGGGGGTGCTCGCCACCGGGCCGGGACCACCGCCTCGGCACCCGGGGGAATGACCCACGAGTCAGGAGCCTCCAGCTCCACCCTCTCATCCGTGCTCACGCCTCCCTAACGGCAACTCCTCACCACCCAACTGCATGACCCCCGGCCCAAGTCGATCTTACAACCACCGGCCGTCAGCACATCCAACCCTATTAGACATGGGTCGTACACCTCTGCCACCCAAACCTCTATCTTGGTTTTCACAGTGCCCAATTTAAATGACACGAAACCACGTCCTATGATAGGGGCCGTTGCCCCGGTAGCTAGCTGCAAACTATGGTTTTGCAGACGGTGGATCTCATCCCAACCGTCTACACTTGAATCAAGGACCACAGGGCTGATGATCGTGGCGCTTGCTCCTGTGTCCACCACGGCGTCTACCCCTACGCCGGCAATCTTGCACCGAATTGTTAAGCTACCTTTGCCAATTTGGCCACAACTGATGACCTGTCGCAGTTCTGAGGGCTCTTCTCCGTCTGAGTCTGCCGAACACGGCCCTACAAGTTCGGCACTTCTTAGTTTCCCGGGGACTGGTGGGGGGGGGGATGGTTGGGCCTGGCTATCCCTATTGACCCGGGGCGGAGTTGGTGGTCTAGGGGGCCGTGGCTCTTCTCTTCGCGGGGGCCTTTCCCTGCGCGGGCGGGTGCACCTCCGCTGCAGGTGGTCCCCTGCGCCACAATTATAACACCTCTTCTGGTAAGGTGTTTGCCTCCAGTACGCCGAATTATACCCCCCTCCATTCCGAATTGGGGTACCCCCCGATGGCCCATCTCCCGCCCTTCCCGGGCCCGACCGCCTCTCCACAGGTCTCCCGAACCGGCGGTCGAACATGCCCTGCACCATCCTTTCCATTCGCGCTTGGTCGCCCAGGGTTGCCCCGGCTCCCAGCGCACTGTCGTGCACGGGGTCCACCTGTCGGACTGCCACCGCGTGGCGCCCAGCCCCTCCCAATGGCGTTCTGGCTGCCTCCCAGCAGGCAGCAGTATCAGCCGCCTTCTGGAGGTTGTCCGGGCGCCATACGGTGAGCAATGCTCCGACATCGGTGCCCCCTATTGCTCAAAGGAAATGGTCCAGGGCAATCTCCTCCCGGTACTCCGGTGGCATGTTGGTGTGCGCGATCCCCACCAAGCGGCGAATGTCATGTGCCAATTCTCCCAGCGATTCCTGGGGACGTCGTTTGCGCCCGTTGAGCTGAGCTTTAACAAGCTCGCTCTGCTGGTCCATGCCAAATCGGTTTTTTAGGGCCGAATGGAGATCCTCCAGGGTCGCCCCCTCACTGGGTACCGTGGTCAGGACTTCCAAAGCCATACCACGCAGGGCCGCTGTGAGTTGTGCCACACCCTGCACCTCGTTCCAGCCATTGCCTCTGGCAACACACTGGAACTGGGCCATATATGCCCTCAAGTCCGTCTTGCCATCGTACGGGGGTAGCGGCACCCTCGGTTCTTTCGAGGTCTCCTCCCGTTCCCTAGGGACTCCGGGAGGAGTGTACCTCCCCAGTCCCAACGGTGCCTCACTCCCGCAGGGTCCGAGCCATTTGCCCGGGGGCTCCACCACCCTTGTCTGCGTCTGTCCGTGCCCCGTGTCGTCCCGCTTACTCTCCCAAGCCATTGGACTCACACTCCGCACACCCCCTGGAACAGTCATTCTGGGTACCCCCATTAGGCCAAAAGACCCCGCGGTCTCTACCCTCCCCAAGCTTGGCATGCTCACCCCCGCATCGGGCAAGCCTCCTGCTCCGCCTTGTGACACCGGCCCCACCTGGGCACGATCCGCCTCGAGGAGTATATCCTCTCCCCTGTTCCCGAAGGAGAGCCACCCTGCTTCTCACACCGGGCCTCCACCCTATCCGTCAGTCTCTTCTCCATTTCCTCCATTTTCCCCTTTATTACCCCATTTATTTCCTCCCCTATCGTTCCTAACGACAGTTCCCCGACTTTCTCTCTTATTTGCTCCACCTCCCCTTGTACCTGTGTCACCATCTTATTTGTCTTGGATATTTCCTCCCTCGTTGTCCTAAACTGCTCTTCTGTCTCGCCCCGGTTTTTTCCTATCTGTTCCCCCAGTTCCTCTGTCTTTTCTCCGGCTTTCCGCTCCATTTCATTAATTACCTCCTCATGTCTCTTTCTACATTCCTCCGCCACCTTTTTAATCCTTTCTGTGTCTCCGCTTTTACCTCCTTTCGCAGGTTTTCAACTTTGTCTGTCATTTCCCGATGTCTTTTCTCACAGTCCTCCTTCACGGCTCCCAATCCCTCCTTTATTTTCCCTTGTTCTCTTTTTAATTCCTCTATCGCCGTCGTGTTCCTCCCCATTTCCTCCTTTATTTGGTCTTGTCCCTGTTTTACTTCTCCCAATCCTTTTCCTACTTTGTCTATTTTTCCAACCACCGTCTTTATTTCGTTTACCCTCTCTTGTTTACTTTCTTCCATTGCGACTCCCACTCCTTTTACTTTCTCTTTTAACCCGGTCACCTCCACTCGTATCGTGTCGACTTCCTTTTTCATTTCGTTTTTTAGTTCTTCCAAGCTTCCTTTTAGGCTCATTCCCATGTTCTGCGTCTCACCCCGCAGCTCTTTCATTTCTTCCCTCATTTGCTGTGTATTCGCATCCATCGTCGTTTTCACTTCATTTGTGTTTGTATCCATCTTTTCGTTCATGCCTTTCATTTCGTTTGTATTTGCATCCATCCTTGCTGTCATTGCCGCCAGCATGGCGCATAGCTGGGCCATGTCGGGTGCGTTTGAGTGAGCCGTTTCGGCAGGGGTTGGGGAAGGGTCTTGGTGGAGAGGGGGGGGGGAGGTGTCATACACCGCGGCCGCTGGCGCACCCACCTCGGGCCCTGGGTTCAGTTGGGCGAGTCCGTGTTCCTGCACAATCAACATTTCCTGCTCGGGGATTCCATCCTGGACCATGGATTCTACACATTCTACATCCATTTCTAATACCCCCGGCTCCCGCTCGCCTTGAGACGCCATCTTGCTTCTCGTGAAGGGTTAATTTAACTCGCTCGTAATTTGGAGGGAATCGGGGGTCGCTTCTCTCACCCCTGGACCGATTCCCGTGAATTTAATTGGAGACAGGAGAGCCCGTTTTCCTGTTCTCCGATACCAGTGCCGCGAGGAGGGCGATGGATTTGTATCGCACGACCTGACACCAGTGTTGCGGTATTCGCGCCCGCCGGCGTGCTGACGGCCACGTAACTCGAATCGCGGCACGTCGCCCACCGGACGGACAATCCAGTCGTGCCCCTCTCGGACTAACGCCGGGAACCAGTCACGGGTGGACCTTTCGGTCTCACCGCGATCGAGCCAATCAGCCCCGCGTGGGATAGGGTTGCTCGCCAAATTAGACCTACCTAAGTACCCACGCGGAGGGTAGACCGGGCGATCGCACCTCGCCGCAGGTCGACTTCGGACACGGGCCACTTAAGCGACCCGTTCCGTACTATCGGGATAACCGAGCGGTGTTATTCGTCGACCTCGACGGTTCGATTAATTATCGGGCGTATTCAGCCCACTACCAACCCTTTACGTGAAGCAAGATGAGGATTCAAAGAAAGAAATGACGAAGCGAAGCGGGAAACAGTTCAATAATAAAGCACATTTATTCGCGGCACACGGGAAGCACACAAATACAATTCCACCAAATGCACACAGAAAAGAAAAACACAATTCAATTTACACAAAAAGCAAATGCAAAAGCGAAAACACAATGAAGAGCTAATACCGACTACCGAGCACACGGCAACACTTATACAATTCTACTTCACAGACGGCGCCGACAACACATACCCAAAGCCAAGGAAAAGAAATACCCTCAAGGATGAGGCGGGCCTGAGGCCGAGACCGGGTCGCGCCTACCCGTCTGGTGATGAGACGCGGAGCGGCGATGGCACCTCAACTCCGCGGGCCTCGCGGACAGTGTTTGGTAGGGGGTGGGAAAGGGGCCCCCTTGGTCGCACTATCTCAGCGCGGGGGGAAACAGGAGGGGGTTGCTGATGCTCGGGGTATAGAGGATCTTTATTATCCCGCGACGAGCGTCTCCACCTCGTCCTGGTCGCGCTGTCGGCCTCCCTCGGGTGCAGCTTCCTGCACGACGCGAGCACCCCCTCGTCTGGTGTCGCCGCCTTTCCACAGCTCCGTCCCCTCTGTTCCGACTCCAACGCACACGACGAGCAGCTCCACCGCCCGCGAAGTCTTGACTCTCTGTTTCCGACTCTCCTACTCTCCTACTCTCCGCCTCTGGACTCTCCTCACTGACGAACACGGTCCTTTTATCCCCCCGTAGCTTCGCCTTTGACCCCCTCCCTTTGACCTTTCACCTCGCTCCCCATTGGCCCGAGAAAAAGTGGGCGTGAAGGCTTTTTGATCCATAAATTTGCATATATCGATCGCCCTGGAGGCGGGGCCAAATCGCCCCTCGCTCACCGATTGGACGGCAAAAAGTGGGCGTGTGTCGTTTTTGATCCGTTTTTGAAGCACAAAATCCGTGATTTTGTACACGCTGTTCGACGCGCGCCCTGCACGAGTCCAACACCGGTACCCACAGCGGGGCAAGAACAGTGGCGATGCTACGGTTGCGAGGTGTGACGTGAAGGTCGTGGCGGTTGTGGTGAAGCGGCGTTGTGGTTGGTGGTTGATGTTGTGACTGGTGGTGGTAACAATGGCGGTTGGTCCAAATTAAAGATAGTAAAAGAAAAACGGCTATCCTGAAGAGTCGCAGCACGCATAAATGACATGTATTCCCACTAGACAACGGGTTCGGGCCTAACTACACATGTACTTACCGAGATACCTCACCTAAGGGACCTGAATGGTGGTTTGCGAATTTGGTAACCACAACAATATATATATTGTTGCAGATCCAGGGTGGCGGGATTCTCACCCGGTCCTAGGCGCCACCCTCACCACCACCGTCTCCGGGGTTTACAACGCCGGCCGGCTCAGCACAGGCCTCGGGTCACGCGCCTTCAATTGCGATACCAACGTAATCCTTGTACCTTGCCAGTTGGGGAAATAGAACCCCTGGTTACAGACTGGTTATGTCAGAGGCCGAGCATTGTCTGCCAGTCTGTAACCATTTTGGTTTTATATGCCAATCGAACGGATCGTTCCTTGAAGCGACACAAATTAATCCATAGCGGCAACTTCAGATGAAGTAACCAGATTTATTGGGGAACATCGGGGATCACAACACAGGCAAAATTCAGGACAATGGTTGTATTAACAATCCTCAACCCGTTCTTAACTAGGGAACCACAGTCTACAGGTTTCGAGGGGGTCGCGACCGAAATATGTCTTGTACAACACGTGCAAACAAAGACACACAGCATGCACGCAAGACAAGACAGAGCACTTGGTGAGGTCTCATGGACGAGAGGACAGTGTCAAGAGCACAAATGTCGCTCACAACAGGCGGATGTCCACGGATTCTAGCTCCCGCTCGAACGCGCCACATGGCGAAATGGAGCTCGTCTTCCCTTTGCCCCTTTCGCACCACACGCGGTCTCCACGCCCACTGACCCCACGTAAGGTCGACGAGGGGCCTCAGCTGAACTCTCACCGTCCAGCACACAAATCCAGGCCTGGCCTGTTCTCCAGACAAGGCCCAAGTCGAGGTGCCGAACTCCGCAGGCGGATCGACAAACGTGTCGGGCCGTGAAGTGAGCAAGCACAGAGGCTCCGCGGCCAGACGCAGGCCGAACCTGTCGACCACCCCCCGCACGAGTCGATCGTCGACTCCACGTGCAGGCAGCCTCTCTTACGTTCGCTCGCTTCGAACCACGAACACCCTCTCAAACAACTGCAGCCTTCCAAGCTCCCCAACTGAACCTGAGCCTGAGGTCCTCGTTTTCTCTCTCTCTTCACGAGCACGCCTCTCTCGGCCAAGCCGACCAAAAGCTCCGCCCCTTTGCCACACCCTCTCTCCAGGCCACACACCCTCAGCCGACGGAGCGGTCTATTCCGGGATGGGGTAGGAATAAGAGGGATCTCTCGTTTCACCACCACTGTACGAACATAAAAACAGTCTCTTACACCTCCCGACACACATATAATGTACACTTTACCAAACAACCTCGCTAAACAGGCATTTAATGGGGGATCTGAGCTAATCCTATATTTAGTAGTCCCATAAGGGCCATTTCCGTAACTATATATACACACACACCCACACGAGTTCAGCCCTATCTCTCAATAGTGAAGAATCACTTAAAAAAATTATCGGATCCGGATTCGGATCTTTTACCAAAATCTAATCAGCTCGTCCTTGTCACACACCCAACTTGCCCACCAAATTTCATCCGGATCCGTAAAAAACTTTTTGAGATATCCTGTTCATAAACAAGCAGACAGGAGTAAAACCATAACTTGCGATGCGCCCACCTTCGGTGGCAGAGGCAACAAGTAATCCAGTATAATAATCATAATAATGCATCCCACTAGATATGGGATTTTGAAAAATGGTTGGAGAAGAGCAATGGGGAGGATTGTAGATCCATGTGTCATGTTTGAACTGAACTTCAATGTTCCACGTTTCTATTCAACTCCAATCCTTGGCTATATTGATCCTTTCTTTGCTTGTATTGAATGGTATGAGGTCATGTATCTTCGGATTCTTTTCAATTACTCATTGCCTAGATTTTTCAGGTATTGGAATTCACCTGTTGTCTTTGAGTGCAGCTATTTTGTTGCAGCTTTTGGATTTTTCCGCATTCCTCAATTCAAGCGTTTAAAAAAAAAGCTTCCTCTGTGTCCTTGGTGTTTTCAGTTTCCAATTCAGCTGGCTTCTTCATAAATTGCTCTGATGGAATTTTTGTTGTCTTCATTCGTATGTAGCACACAGCTGTCGGTAACATTGTTTGCTAAGGGCGTGACTGTGCCAATGATGCAATGCCTCCACTGTAGGTCACTGCATGTCGCAGCAGGAATTTGGAATTTAACCAGGGTGTGAGCTCTTCTACTCTTCATGAAGGACACCATGGAATTTTTAATGTCCACCAACTAATGTGCTGACAGATGGGATGCCCAGTTTAACGTCCATCCGAGGAATGGCACACACATTGATGCCTCGTCCTGTCTGTAGACACCAGAATGACAGTTTATAGCGAAATAGAGATTCAAACCCTGACTATAGACAATAGGTGAGTGTGCATACCTCTAGCGGTGATTCTCAGCCAGGGGTAAATATATCATACCTGAAAATTAAGTTATGACTTTTTAGCAACTTCAGACAAAATCAATAACACTGTTGTTGTGATGTGAGACAAACAACACATAATACATTATAACATACAGACTCTCACATTCTAAACAAATTATTCCATACAGACTCAAAAATAAATCCTCCTCCCCCCCCCTCCCACCTTCCACTCCCCAACTGCAATTTTCTCTTTTTTGTTCGTTTTCTTTTTTGTAATGAAAAATATTTTTGGGGGTTTTTTTGAGGGTCAGGAATTGATTTTTGGCCTTATTTTTTTGTTTTAAAAAAAGTTTTTAACCTGTTTTTTTTTTTTTTTTGCACCTGACCAAAAATAGATAATTTTTCTGTGTTAGTCTTTTGACAAAATTGTATTTTTGTCTCTGCCTCTGCTAGTCTTAAGGAAGTATTTCAGAGAGTTGGTTTTGATTTCTGGATGAAACACACAGATTCATTCCCACTTCTTACTCGGTGAGCTTTCAAAGTGCTTGTTCCCTTTGTCACCACATATCTATGTGAATCAGGTTTCGCTACTTTAGTAGCAATGAAGACAAAGGCAAGGAACCGCCTGAAAGCCAATGACGACATGAGGGTAGCGTTGTCATCAACAACTCCTCGAATAAATAAACTGGTTAACTCAATGAATCGGCAGAGTTCCCACTGATAATGCTTCCGGTATTTTTGTTTGATCTTGTTTGATATAAGTGGACTGTATGTTTGTTTGTTTTTTCTTTTATCAAAGTTTATTTTGTGCAAAACCTTAATAATAAAGTTGTTCCATCTTCTTTTTTCTGTGCCTCGATGCCGGCTATGCATTTTTTTGCATGGGAAAAATGGGGTAAATGGCGAAATACATCAAGCCGAGGGGGTAAATAACAGAGGAAGGGTTAAGAATCACTGCTCTCGGGCCTCAGAAATCCTGCCAGCCAAAATTTTTTGTCAGTTTGTGAATGAGCAAGTTCAGAAATTTCAGAAATGCCAAATTTGAGAATGTCTTTTTGCTTCTTTCGAAATTTTATTAAATTGGTCTTTGTGTAAACAGATTAAGGTTCATACAAAACAATGGAGCCACAGTTGGACACAGGAAAGTCAATGAACAAAGAAAATATGAGAGGAGGGGAGGAAACACACCAACATGTAAATAAAAGGTTGGGTTTGGTGGGGTTAATTGGGGTACAAAATATTGTGGGTAGTGACAGGGGATGACATGACATGATTTTGCATTGCTTGATTGAAGCCCTGGAAGAAAGAGTGCGATTGAAGTCTGCAAAAGGCAGTCCCATAAACGGTTGAAAAAAAGAGTACTTGACTGAATCGGGAATTGATTTTTTTAGAATTTTTTTGTTGCCCGATTTGAACAAAACTTGATACTGCACACCGCAGGAGAATGGTGAGTAAGGTGGCCCTAAAATTTTTGCCCTATCGTGTACCATTTTGGCTGTATTTCGGGAACATACATACATACATACATGATGAGAGTTTTTGTTGTGTGTGTGTGTGTGTGTGTGTGTGTTATATATATATATATATATATATATATATATATATATATATATATATATATATATATATATATATATATATATATATATATATATATAAAATCAAATAACTATAATGGCTCTCAGTAGAGCACATACTGCCGCCAGGCTGAACCGCTTACATTTTGTATCCCACTGATAATCCGGATCTGAACCAAAATTGAATCATCCTGTTTTTGTCACCTACCCAACGTGTCCACCAAGCATCATCCGAATCTGTCCACAACGTTTTGAGATATCATGCTCTATATCGTCTTTATCCCAATCTCTCCAATGGTGAAGAATTCTTTTTTTTTTTTTAAATTCTCGTATTCAGATCCTCACAAAAATCGAATAAACTCGTTGTTGTCGCACACCCAGCCTGGCCACCACGTTTCGTCCGAATCCGTCCATAACGTTTTGCGTTACCATGCTCACAAGGCAGCCAAACATTGGTGAACACATAACCTCAGTCCACCTTCGGTGCATTAAATCCATCTGCAGCAAAGGTGCGTTAAATGCCATAGGAAGAAGAGTAAAGCTTATGTTTCGGACAGTAGTTACCCTTCATCAATGATCAATGTATAATTTTCAACTGCAACGCTTTGTTAGCGTATTGACTCTAACTCTGATCAAGGGTTAGCACCCAAAACGTCAGAGTTACTTTGTTTTGAACGTGGTTAGCGTCCTGCTCGGAAAGAATAGTGTACCTGGTGATGCAACCTCTTGCCTCAAAACTACCAGCGCAACATAATTCAGTCAGATCCTATTCCACCAGGAATCAAATTAAGCCTGGACAACTCAGAAACAGATATGGTCACAGCTGAGTTGTATAACAGTTTCAATCATATCCATAGCATGTTCAGATCAATTGGGCTACACACATTCTACAATTATTTACTTTGTCATGCAATTTCCTTTATATATCGAGTCGAGGATCATGGAGGAGCAAGAAATGACCATATACTTCTGCGGCAAAAAGATTTACTTTTTTACTGTGTGTAAGTCGTCGATTGCTTTGATCCTTCCAATCAAAGGCAGACTTTATTCAAATTCTACTTTAAATTGGATAGCATGTACTGCAATGCAATTTCCTACTTTCACAACACAGGGATGAATATTTATCGTTGGATCCCATTGCCTGGGAAATTGAACCAAAATTATTCAAAGCAGCAATGGTTCTCATTTTCCTAGCTTGAGCTGACTATTTGATTTCATTGTTTTTCTGCGACCCAAGAATCAGAAAAGCCAGTCACTCTAGCCCATGATGGGAGGAAACCTCTTCACATTCACAGTCAGACTCATCAGCCATCTGTAGTGAAAACTGTCCATAAGTGATGAGCGCACGACAATTGAGCTATCACTTCAATGTTTGTTCGTTTACAGGTCGCCACTCGTTAAATATGCACACTTTGAGGTGGAGGGAGGAGTGTGGGTGGACGTTGGTCAAGGTGGTCAGTACCCCCACTGGAAGTCCAATTATTTTATCCATTAATGCAGGACCCAGCAATTAACTCTGACCTAACCCCTCCACCCCAACCCACGACCAACCTTCTTATCTGAAATTTCTTGATGTGCAAATGTGTTTTTCTTATTCGGATATTTCTAGACAAGAATCAAGAAAATGTGAATTAACTAACATAACTGGAAGATGGTTATGCTAGCAATTGAGCTACATTGAAGAGGAACCATTGAGGTTTGATTAAATACTAATAATTTAAACACATTAACAATTGGAGTTGAACAGTTACAAAATAAAACAGCACTGGGAGAGCTCGTACCTCCACCCGGCTGATCAGTTTGTGTTTTGTATCCCACTGATAGGCTGCATCTGGATCCGGACTTGAACAAAACTCTAATCGGCTGGTTCTTGTCACCTGCCTAACTCAACTGGACTGATCACTGAGATACCTTGTGAAAATGATAATTTTGATAGTGTAGTGGGTTGGGTATGCCTGGAATTGGCTGAATGGTTAGGGTGGTGGGCTTGGGATCTGAAGGTCCTGAATTCAAATCCTTCTTGTTTGCTGAATTAATTCCAGGTGGGGTTGACTCAGCCTGTCATCCTTCTGAGGTTGGTAAAATACATACCAGCTTGCTGGGATAATTGAGCCATTTGAGTATCCTATGTCAGAGTGGCGACCTATCCAGGATTGTGCCCACTTGCTGAGGAGACTGCTTTGGCAGCACCAATGCTCTGTATAGAGGGTGGTCCTGATGGATGGATAGGCCAGTTCTGGATTTCTAATCCCAATCTTAGCTGCTTGTTCTTGTCACCTACTCAACTCATCCACCAAGTTTTGTCATAATCCATCCACTAATTTTTGAGATATCATGCGACGCATCATTTTTGGCCCTATCTCTCAATGGTGCAGGATTACTTATTGAATTGTAGTATCCGGATACAGATCTTGATCAAACTCGAATCAATTCGTACTTATCACATATCAAATATGTCCACCAAGTTTCATCCGAATCTGTCCATAACATTTTGAAATATCGTGAAATATATAGTTTTTGGCCCTATCTCTCAATGGTGAAAAATCACTTTTAAAATTCGAGTATCCAGATCTGGAACTTCACCGAAATATAAGCAATTCTTCCTTGTCACACACCCAACCTGTCCACCAGATTTCGTCTGAATCCATCCAAAACTTTGAGATATTCTGCTCACAAACAAACAAACAGACTAATAGCGGTGAATACATATCCTCCGTCCACTTTCCCTAGCAAAGATAAATATGTATGAAGCTTTGCATAGATTTGGTTATCATTAAATATAACATTATGTAGAAGTTTTCATAAAAAGTATTGGAAAAATAGAAGAGAATTTATGTGATGAACTTGAAGGAAGATTTTTTTTAATTATTATTATTATTTAAAATTAGTTGCTATCGCCACGTCTTGGCATTGATCTAATTAACAATACATAAAGCAAGCTTAATTGCTTTCTGGCAATCTTGACTTTAACAAATATTTGAGCATAAGCGGGAAACATTCGTACACGTTTGTGATTACATTATGTTTTCTCGGCAATAAAACTGCCTAGTTGTGTATTTAGGAAACTAGGTAAAGTGATGAATAAATTCTCAACTCTGCATGATTAAGCAATCTTGAGCTGCAAAAAACTGTTTTACCTTTAGCTCTTAAAGCACCACCACCGACACTGAGAATTACAATCACCTTCCTTTGGCGACAGCGTAAACCTCATTTAAAATGTTTACTTAAGAAAGAAGGACCGATTCCATAAATATGCATAAAATATTCTCCATAGAAACTGGGCTCACATTGATTTCCATTGTGACAATCATGGAATATTAGTTCTGCCATCACTTTTATTCAATGCATTATGGATTGAGATTTGATTGCAAATCAATAAAGTGCTGATGCAGTGCCTCTGCAGATTTGGACAGGAATTTGGAAGTTTTTTTTTTAATTTTTTCCAGGTTATTGACATACAATGGTCTCCTCTTTTCAAAAGGTACCTTGGGATCTTTGAAGTCAATCAGTGAATACTAGCAGATGGGGCACCCGGCTTGATCACGTCCCTCTAAATGACCACCATGGCACTCGTTGATTTAGCGCCACACCTACGAAGTATCCATTAGCAATGTAAGCAGTAAAATAAATCTTTGGAACACTGACAATACCAAGCTGAAACATCATCATTTACCTGATTAAATCTAAACCCAGACAAGTAAGATAGAAAGTCTCAACAGAGAACTCAGATCTATGCTTTTCAAAGTATTATTTGCACTAAGGTATGATAAACCTCTGTTATCAGGGACTTGATGAAGACATATTGTTGAAAACCTCAAACTCCAATATAATTTTGAGAAGGTTTTTTTTTTTTTTCTTTTCTCTGTTTGAATGCAATGACTGATCATCGTGATGAAGCACGACGGTGCAGCAACAGAAGAAACTAGGCATCCTTTTGAAGAAGTGCGTTAAAATTCATATTTGTGCAAATATCAGTTTGTGACGATGGCAGGAAGAAAGTGTGATATTGCTTTGCGGTTGTTTGTGATGTTCACAGATATTCGTCAAAATTTAATTGGTTCAGTGTGCCTGGATAATGAAAAAAAAGGTGATTCCTTTCAAGCTTCTGTGACGAAGTGTTTTTAACAGACTGTACCATGCTAGACAGAAATAAATTGCCACCATTCTGTGACTTCATTATAAAGGAGTTTCAATGATCGACTACTGCAACTACTAATAGTAATTTGTCTGTCCAACATGGCACAGTTTGTTGGGGTTTTCTTATATTTTCAAAATATTTTTTTTACTACTATTATTTAACAGCCCCAATGAATCAAACCTTCTTGTAGGATCAGACATGCAGTAAGTTGGGCCCAAGTATTTTTGCAAACAGGCTGGCCAACTCAGACATTCGACTGGAGCCGATTTGGGCTGGAATCTGTATTTTGTTCAGGATCCCAAGGTCTTGCCTTCTCTTCTCAAAAGGATCACACAGTGATCCTTGTTATCCACTGAATGAATGCTTTCAGACAAGACACCGTGGCTTGACGTCCATCCGAGGGATAGCTGCACAAAGGACAAATCCAACGGTTCACAGTCGGGTTGGGAATCGAACGCAGACTCAACACCTCAAAGGTAAATAGGCTTCCTTTGCATCATCCTGAGAAGTTTCATTGGCAAGCTGTTTTTCATGGATTAGTTGAAAAAAAAAATATATATATATATATATATATATATATAACACCTGGATAGGTAACACACACACACACACACACACACACACACACACACACACACACACACACACACACACACACACACACACACACACACACACACACACCTGCTGATTGCATCATTGATTAGGGATACAGCTATGCCACTGATGCAGTCCCCGTTTTGCCAGTACACTGGTGCTCATTTGCCAACCTCAGAGGGATGACAGGCTGAGTCGACCCCACCTGGTGATAATTTAGCAGCCAACAGGACTCGAGCTCAGGACCCTAAGATCCCAAGCCAGCCAACCGAACCATGAAGCCAACACCACACTTGGATAGGCACTCAGACGAGTTTTCTTCTGATGCTACCGCGTTATTTTTCACTCTGCATAATTTCGTAGCATTCTATATCCTTTTAGATGAGCCTATCAATGAGGGCACCTATGATGTCATAAAAACAATCACACTCATTCCTGGTGAGGAGTACTTGCCATGGGCCAAGTTTCAATTTTTTCCTTGGTGTGGTTTCAGAGATGCAGAGGTCCAAAGTTTTTCCATTTTTCCAATATGGCTGCCACACCAGATGACCTATGACATCATAATTATCATTAAGGCATTCTACATGAGTAGTCGCACCAATAGTGAAAGTTTTGTCTCAATCTGACAGGCGGTTACAGAGAAAAACACAAAAGTTCTGTGCAGACAAAAAAAGACAGACAGACAGACAGACAGACAAACAAATAGAAAGACCCAAATGCAATACCCTCTCCTCTGATGAGGGTAATAATAAGAATAATGAAATATATACAAGATTATTCCAAAACAAAGGCAAACAGGTATTAAGTTTAAAAACAATAAACCAAAACAAACCCACCTTCCACTCCATGACAAAGGACAGCTACCTCTAACTAATCAAAGTGTGGGGAGGGGGGACCTCACCATTATCCCCCACCTCACCATGCCCCTCACCCTGCTGCCCCACTGAAGCAAACAAGAAAGTGACACTTGAAACAAAATGCCACAAGGTCCTTTTTTCCTTTACGTAGAGGAATCCAAAACCAGCTGTTAACCACAGCTGGAAACAGGCACAATGTCCATTGAGGATCTGGTCCACCTCTGGTTAAAAAAATAAAAATAAAAATAAAAAAAAGAGAAAAGATCAATCAAACCAAAGTAAAATTACGATCAAACAAAAGGAAACCAAAATGCCCATGAGGGGCTCACCCAGGAGTAAAACACCACCAGGAAGCCACCGGCTCCCCAGGCTCCCCCCCCCCCCCGAAGCATAAGACAACTGACCAAAATCATGGCCTGAAAAGGACCACCTGCCAAAGCACCATCCCATCTATCCATCCATCCATCCATCTATTGGGAGCATACTCTGTGCAGAGCGTTGGTGCTGCTTAAGCAGTCTCCTTGGCAATTGGGCACAATCCTGGACGGGTCACCACTCCAACGCAGAATACCAGCAAGCTGGCACTAATTTTGCCTACCTCAGAAGGATGACAGGTAGAGTCAACCCCACCTGGTATTAATTCAACAGAAGTGCGATTTAAACTCAGGATCCGAGGATCCCAAGCCCACCACCCTAACCATAAAGCAAACACCAAGCATATGCACCACCCACCCCCCCCCCATTCATTATGGCAAAGCCCAGCTGACCTGACCTCTCTGTGGAGGGCTTTATGGAACATCTGACCCATCATTATTGCCAACACCTTTCCCCACCACCCACAGGCTGTCGCTGAGTCTACATCTTAGCAGGTAGATGCCCCAAATCTTCACAGGGTCCATGTAACATTTACAGTAGATTCCTCTGGTTCATGCTAACCACAGGACGGTCTTGATGACAACGATTATTCTCCATTCCCACCTACATTTGAGGCAGGGCACTGAATGTGGATAGAGCCCACAGAACAGAAAGACATCCCATCTGTTCATCACCAGCCAAGGAAGATGGAGCTCAAAGAGGCTAGCCATGAGTGAAGACATTCCTGGCAAGAGGGCAGTCCCAAAGGACATGACGGGCAGTTTTGTCCCCTATACACGAGGGTCAAGGATACTGGATGGAAGTGCAAAGGTTCTTCTGACACAGAAACACCTGGACTGGAAAACACTTGTGGACAGTCTGCTACAAGACATATTTATGGGCATTGGCCAGACAGGAAGCTGAAACATTCCCCCAAACCTTTTCCATGGTATGTGGCATGAGGGTGTCTTTAAAGGATGCACACTTCTTGCAGCACCACCCTGGGGTGCAGGTGGTCTTGGACCTGTGACAACCGCTGTCATTCAGCCAGCTGGTGAGCAGGCCCTGCTCCTGGGCGAACCCATCAAACATCCAAAAATGCAATGGGCACGACTCTGAGAAGGGCCACAATAGCGGGCAGAGCAGCCCTTCCAACCTTATAATGAGTAGCCCCAATAAAAAAAAAAAAAAAAAAAAATCCTGTGCCAATAGGTGACCTGGGTCCTCCGACACAATTAACTCCATAAGAGTACATGCAAACACAAACATAGGATTGTGGACTCCTTTCCCACCAAAGGATGGGTTCGTTCAAACAATCCCTCTATTCCTCGGTTCTGCTCGATCGCTGAAAACCAGCTTCTCCAGAAACCATCTGATGCAGGAGAACTGGGGAGACTTGAGCCAAATAAATTAATTTACCTCTCAAAACATTATTAATCACGAAATTACGCCTCTCCATGGTAAGACAACATAGCCACCAAGATGTGACCTTCGACTCCATGACCCTGCTGACTTCCAGCCACTTCCCAGCAGCCACACCACCAGAGTTAAAACACACCCTGGTATTCTCAAAGCATCCCTTCGCTCCAGGTACTGGAATGAAGGGGCAGAGCTCGTCCTGTGCCATGCAAAATGTATGACCTCACTCTTCTTCGGGTTGCCATTGGAAGAGGATGGGAAGTCAAAACACTCGCAGTGACCCGCCAACAGCATCGGAAATGAACACTGACACATAATACATGTACAGGTTCACCTTTAGATGCTCCCCATGGGTTCCAGGTACCCAGAACCCATGGAAGGACAAGTTCTCATACAGTGCACATGGAAACGGTTTTATACAAAGGATAAAAAGGACAGGTGATATTGGACAGCCCTTACTAACCCTAGAGGTGACTGGGAAAGCAAAATATCCCCCATGACACCTTGGATACAATCTTGTTATCAACATTAAGCAAAGTGATTGGAAGCCTATTGTAAAAGTCTTCCCGATTACCCTTTTTGTGCATGAAGGCCACCACTTCATGGCACATGTAATCTAGAGGCCTCTAACTCCCGCACGACCTGTAGATAATCTTCTTCAAGGACCTGCCAAAGGCAGTGAGAAGACTCACCTCCATGGGTAAGACATTGTCATTGGCTGTTGTGCACATCCAGACCCTGAACAGTGGAGGACAATTCCTCAAGGCTCACTGGTTTGTGAAAGTGACAATAACAACATTATCCATCTCAATTGGACCCTTGTTTTTCTCGGTGGTAACAGCTTCGTTCTTTCCCACAGATGCACGTATCCTGCTCACGTAATCAAGAAGGAAAGATGTTCCCCGATACTCCACAAGGTTGCACCGCACCTCAATAGTCCCAACTCACCACATGATGTACAAAACTCTTCCTTACACTCAGTGATTAGGGAGCTGATTTAACCACACCTGTGGAACACTTTTGGCTTCCCGGCATGAAAGACGACCACAGTTCATCCCAATCGTAATCTCAATCGGGATATGAGAGACCGTGCTGTGTTCCCTTGCCTGAAGCTTGTCGTGGTATTGCAGAGCTCCAGTCCATATACCCAGGCTATTCTTAACAAAGTCAACTGGGCCATTAAGCTCCACATATTGACTCAGTCAAACTTTGCCATCATAGTAACCCTCCCTTATTGTAGTGGTGAACCGTCGCGACCCTCTCCCAGTAGGGATATGGGGGGCTGTGCCATCTTACCTTGTCTGCAGCTTGACTCGGTATTGCTGACCCCCAACCCATAGACGGACAAGCCATACTGAACCTCGGATGTCTGTATAGAAATGAAGCCAAACACTGACATTGTAGTCACAAATGCCCTCATACAGAATGATGGTCACGACCCGCTCCTGAGTCTCTGAGACCCTCTTCCACCCAGTTAGCCAGTGCTCTAGACGACTGAGGGGTAGCCCATCAGTGCAAGAACTTTGCCCGGATCGCTGTCTTATCAAACAACATGTCAAAACCATGGGAAAAACAGATTAGGCAGAATAAGTCTTTAGCCCTGAACCCAAGAACCCCAAACAACACACTCCTGCCAAAAGTCTCACTTGTTGTGATTGAGGACTTTGGCAGGCAATTAAAATGACCACAGTTATGGCGCTTGCCCGCCATGCTAGGGTTATAAGAGGGAAATACAACACTAGGGGTGAAGGGGGGAGGGGCACACGAAAGGGCAACACAAAGCTCCCATCTTGGTTGTTAGTCAAAGCCCACCAGACCAAGATGAAGGCCATTGAAAATGAGAGGTGAAGACAATCAAAAACAGGCAGGAAGAACAAAATGAAAAATAAACAACAAAAAAACACGATGAAAAATAAGCAAATGAACAAACAAAAAAAAACTCGACAAGAAACAGGAAAAACTAGAACAGCACTGGGTAGAGTGCGTACTTCTGCCAGGCTGAACAGTTTATGTTTTATATCTCACTGATAGGACAGATCTGGATCCAGACCTTAAACAAAATGCAATCCGCTTGTTCTCATCACCTAACCAACTCATCCACCTACTTTTGTCATAACCCATTCACAACTTTTTGAAATACCATCCTATATATAGTTTTTGGCCTCCATCTCTCAATGGTGAAGAATCACTTAAGAAATTATAAATTATTGGATACGGATCCGGATCTTCAGCAACATCTAAAAAAAAAAATTCGGCCTTGTCACATACGCAACCTGTCCACCAAGTTTGTCCGAATCAGTCAATAGCTTTTTGTGATATCCTGCTCACAGACAAACAGACAGACAGATAAACAAACAAATAAGTTTCGCCCAAATCCATCCATAACTTTTTGAGATATCCTGCTCACAGACAGACAGACAAATAGGGGTGAAGGCATAACCTCTGTCCACCTTCGGTCGCAAATGTAACAAAGAACATTTTATCGAGCATGACCAAAAAAATATCTCCGGTCCATCAGGTCAAAGACTGAAAATAGAATGTGCGGCTTCCTTGCTTGATGGTCGGCATCTAAAAAGGATAAAGCATGGGTAAACAGCAAGAAGAAAGACATCAGACAGAGCAAGACACTTGCAAAATTCCTAAAACAAATTTCACCATCAAAATAATTATTGGTTGAAGTCAGTGATCTGATTTGCAAATCCTCTTCAAATTTCAAGTCAATCGGATGAAAATTGAGGGTGTATGAAATATCACCTAAGTTGTTGACCTTTGGCCTTTGTTGACCTTTTGTCCCATGTTGACCTCAAAAGTAAGTGCTGGTTGAATTCACTGACCCGATGTGCAAATACTCTTCAAATTTCAAGTCAATCGGATGAAAATTGAAGACGTTAGAAATAATCACTCAAGTTGTTAACCTTTGGCCTTTGTTGACCTCAAAAAGAATTGGTAGTTGAAAACTGACCTGATATACAAATCCTCTTCAAATTTCAAGTCAATCGGATGCAAATTGATGATTTTAGAATTGTGACAGCTATTTACCTTTGGCCTATGTTGACCTTTTGACCTCAAAATCAACAGGCTTCTTGCTTATGACTAACCACTCCATTTGGTGAAGTTTTGTGAAGATCAGTTTAAAATTGTGACCTGAAGGCGAATGACATACTAACAGACAAACAAGAAAGACATTGTGGAGAGCAAGATACTTGAGAAATCCTGAACACAAACTAGATCTTAAGAAATAATTGGTGGTTGAATTCAGTGACCTGATAGACAAATTCTGTTCAAATTTAGGGTCAATTAGATGAAAATTGACGATTTTAGAAACTTGACCTCAAGGTGACCTTTGACCTCAAAATCAATAGGCTTCTCAGTTGTGACCACCTCTACAACTTCGTAAAGTTTCATGACGATCGGTTTAGAATTGCGACCTGTACGCAATTGGCAGACAAACAAATAGAAAGAGAGTAAGAAAGTCGACCGACCAACAACACAGTACTTGTAAATCTTCGATTCTAGCAAGTATCAAACAGACAGAATAACATGCGATGAACCAATATACTTTTTTTAAATCTTCCATTTTCACAAGTAATAAGTTGGTAGTAATAGCACACACAGGCTTTGATGGGCTTACTGGCTTCCTCCTGCATTGACAAGGAACTCTTTTTATTATTATTATAATCTGCATAAGTGCATCAGCTGTATTGCCAGCACGTCAGTCGATCAGAAGCCCCTGTCAGACAACATTCTTAATGGAATGCTGCTCAAACAGAATTGGATAAAGCTATGTTGTCAGTTCGCAGCCTGTTTTGGCTTAACCCTGCCACAGATACACTCACCATCTTCCTCATTTTCTGCTCCCTCCTCTACCCTTCTCCCCTATCTTCTCACCCTTCCCCCTGGACCTCTCTCTAAAGGCTTGCCAAACACGTCCTGCATCATCCCAGTTGAAGACCCCTCTGAAGTCGAACATCGAATCATTTGTTCTCAGGTGGAATCCCGAGTTGATTGTGCTCCTGTGGCTTTTCCATTTTGCCCTTTCTGTATCATTTAAACATACCGTTACAATTATACCATACTCAGAAAAGGATACTTGTCCATTGGAACAGTTATCATTCTCATTTTCAACGATTACTGCATGTTGTTTTTTTATTTGTGAAAATGAAACTCATTTTAGATTCTTCTCCAGGTTAAAGAGGTACAGGGGCTAAATTTTCAAATTCCGACAAACATCTCCATTATATTGAAACAAGACATTTTGTTTTTAATCCGATGAAAA
>NC_140966.1:90748462-90845962 GCF_056783735.1 Eptatretus burgeri
TGGATAAGGTGGTGAGGAGATGTTGTTTAAATTAAAGATAGAAAAGAATAATACTACCTCAAGATTCACAGCCCGGCACATGAATAATGCCCTTAAGACATTGGTGGGGAAATCGAATCTGGACACACACGTATCGACATAACTGATATTCAGGGAACCTGAATGGTGTTCTGTGAATTTCCACAACCGTAACAATATATATATATATATATATATATATATATATATATATATATATATATATATATATATATATATATATATATATATATATATATATATATATATATATATATATATATATATATATATATATATATACACATACATATATGTATATATGAGGCACCGCGAGGAGTGATGCAAGGGCCACATCGGCCATTTTGGAGTTAATGCCACATAGCACTGTTTTAACCCTTCCCCTATCATCATATCATTAAAAAAAATGTCACTTAAGTCACTCCTACTCGCCGGGCCTTATATATATATATATATATATATATATATATATATATATATATATATATATATATATATATATATATATATATATATATATATATATATATATATATATATATATATATATATATATATATATATATATATATATATATATATATATATATATATATATATATATATATATATATTGTTGCGGATTTCGCGCCCGCCGGCGTGCGAACGGCCACGTAACTCGAATCGCGGCACGTCGCCCACCGGACGGACAATCCAGTCGTGACCCTCTCGGACTAACGCCGGGAACCAGTCACGGGTGGACCTTTCGGTCTCACCGCGATCGAGCCAATCAGCCCCCGCGTGGGATAGGGTTGCTCGCCAAATTCGAACTACCTAAGTACCCACGCGGAGGGGAGACCGGGCGATCGCACCTCGCCGCAGGTCGACTTCGGACACGGGCCACTTAAGCGACCCGTTCCGTACTATCAGAATAACCGAGCGGTGTTATCGTCGACCTCGACGGTTCGATTAATTATCGGGCGTACTCAGCCCACTACCAACCCTTTACGTGAAGCAAGATGGGGGTTCAATGGGGAAAAAGACGAAGCGAAGCGGGAAACAGTTCAACAATAAAGCACATTTATTCTCGGCACACGGGAAGCACACAAATACAATTCCACCAAATGCACACAAAAAAGAAAACACAATTCCATTTACACAAAAAGCAAACATAAAAGTGAAAACACAGTGCAGAGCTAATACCGACTACCGAGCACACGGCAACACTTATACAATTCTACTTCACAGACGGCGCCGACAACACATACCCAAAACCAAGGAAAAGAAATCCCCCAAGAATGAGGTAGGCCTGGGGCCGAGACCGGGTCGGGCCTACCCGTCTGGTGATGAGACGCGGAGCGGCGATGGCCCCGCAACCCGCGGGCCTCGTGGACAGTGCCTGGCAGGGGGTGGGAACGGGGCCCCCTTGGTCGCACTATCTCAGCGCGGGGGGAAACAGGAGGGGGTTGCTGATGCTCGGGGTATAGAGGATCTTTATTATATGCGACGAGCGTCTCCACCTCGGCCAGGTCGCGCTGTCGGCCTCCTTCGGGTGCAGCTTCCTGCACGACGCGAGCACCCCCTCGTCTGGTGTCGCCGCCTTTCCACAGCTCCGTCCCCTCCGTTCCGACTCCAACGCACACGACGAGCAGCTCCACCGCCCGCGAAGTCTTGACCCTTTGCTTCCGACTCTCCTCTTCTTGACTCTCCGACCTCGTTCTGCTCCTTCTCTCGTTCCGACTCTGACTGACGAACACCGTCCTTTTATCCCCCCGTAACTTCGCCTTTTACCCCCTCCCTTTGACCTTTCACCTCGCTCCCCATTGGCCCGAGAAAAAGTGGGCGTGAAGGCTTTTTGATCCACAAATTTGCATATATCGATCGTTCTGGAGGCGGGGGCAAGTCGCCCCTCGCTCACCGATTGGACGGCAAAAAGTGGGCGTGTGTCGTTTTTGATCCGTTTTTGAAGCAGAAAATCCGTGATTTTGTACACGCTGTTCAACGTGCGCCCTACACGAGTCCAGCATCGGTGCCCATGAGTGGCGCGAGATGACGGTGATGCGATGGTGGCGAGTTGTGACGGTAAAGGTCATGGCGGTTGTGGTGAAGCGGCGTTGTGGTTGGTGGTTGTTGTTGTGGTTGTGATGGTGGCGATTGGTCCAAAATAAAGATAGTAAAAGAAAAACGGCTATCCTGAAGAGTCGCAGCACGTATAAATGACATGTATTCCCACTAGACAACGGGTTTGGGCCTAACTACACATGCACTTACCGAGATACCTCACCTAAGGGACCTGAATGGTGGTTTGCGAATCTGGTAACCACAACACTACCCCTTCCCTTTTTACAGACTCGTCCCGAGTCGTCAAATTTTCGTGTGCCATCATGTGTAGTTCTCCCCTAGTACATTTTACCTACGGATCCCTGAGTGCGACATTCATGGTATTCGTGTCCCCAAAATAAATAACCTGAGGGCTGCGTAACTATCTAAACAAACTCACTCACACGGACGACTTAAATAAAATTGCCGGCGCTAGACAGACATGCCGGGGGCGCACTCATATTTACAGTACATCTTACCCTTAACTTACAAATTTTACACTAAACCATGGCCCAGGATCATTGAACTCTGCAAAAGAAAAGCAGTTAGCAGGGAGCCAGGCTGCCCGCATGCAGTCTCTGGCTCAAAACAATGCAGGTGACAGGGAACGTGGCTGGCTGCTCACACGCAGTCCAAGGCCTTCCCTTTTGAACTGAACGCAGTGAACCACAACGGTGCATGGGCTGCACAAACGCAGTCTCCGTGCCAGCTCAAGTGGCACACGCAATGAGCACAACGAATGGATGCATGAACACAAACACGGTGCGCGGGCCGCCACTGCAGGCCCGTGTTGTAGCTGCCAACAGGGCAGTTCTTGCAGCTTGCAAACTGTTGCTTTCTGATCCTGGCGCACATGGAAACGAACAGGGGGGGGGGGCAAAGCAAAAATTGAACGGGGCTGGTGAACAGGGGCAGTGGGCATGGCATGGCAAAGGTAGCAGGCAAACACAGCCCGCAGAATAAGGCTGCTGCAGGCAAACACAGCCGGCAGATGAACTGGCCGGCACAGGCCTTGACGCAAAACACGGCCAGCAGATGAACTGGCCGGCACAGGCCTTGCAGAAAAACAGCCAGCCGGCAGACGATCCAGCCGGCACAGGCCTTGCAGCTAAGCAGCTGCAGACGATCCAGCCGGCACAGGCCTTGCAGCACAGCAGCTGCAGACGAAGTTGGCCGGCCTCCGCCTTGAAGCAAAACACGGCCAGCCGATGAAGTTGGCCAGCTCTTGCCGTTCAGTGGAGGTTGGTGGAGGGAGTGCGGTGGTGCTGGCCACTTGGAAGGCGGGCTCGGACCTACCTACCTGTCTCCCTCCCAACCTATCGCCTTTGCCTGTCACTGTACATACCCACTCCCTTAATTTGTCAAACCCCAATTTAGCCCCAACTTATTTTTTTGTTGTTTTTATTTTTACTTCCCCTCTATAAATCGTCTCCCTAACCCCCTTTATCGTCCTTGTTCGGCTAACCTATTCTGTCACCTAGCCTTACTCCCAACCCCTACGTTCCTTCCCGGAGGGGAACAAGGAGAGCTAACGTCCTGTGTCGAGGCCCAACGAAGCCTCAGAATGGCCTCTCCAGAGTTCGGCGATCTAACCCAAAGTGGGTCCAGCGGCCCACAACGACAGCGAGGGGATGGATGGTGCGGAGGGGTACATCTCCTAATCTACCCTAACCATTAACTCTTAAACTACCCCGGGGCTTTCAACAAGCGCCTCTCGCTAAACTATTGGTTCTATCAACCCAGATTCCCGTCGCCTGTGTTGGTGTCCTCACAATTTCGGGCCTCGCCCCCAATTTCTCTCCGTGCCCTCACACGGTCTCCTGGCTGGGACACGTGGCTCCCTTTGGCAGGCACGACCCTCTGCCGAATCTCCCGCTATGGCACCCCCGGGCACTACACTGCCTCCGAGCCTACCAGCTCCCTAACACCGCGGAGTGCCCCCCATGGCACCTCCCTGAAACGCACACGTGGCAGGCCGGCCTCCCGGGCCCCTTTCCGAGGGTCACCCGTGCCCACAACACTGCCCACGCGGCTAATGGCGCCCCGGGCCCCCGCACCAAGCAGGCGCACCCGTGCCCACGACTCTATCCCGGCCCCCCATGGGCCCATGGCCTACCGCGGCCGACTAGCCTGGTGCCCGGGGTACCCACTCAGCGATACTCACCTTTCGCAGCCACGCTCCCAAGCCCGTCAACAGGGCTCCTGCACCCCTCCAAATGGGTCTCGAGCCTACTTTCCCACCAACCACAAAACGACCTCCATTTTTCAATTTGACTAACCCAGCTAACTCACTCTACACTGACCCCGGGGTCCCCTTGGGCGGGAGTCACTCCTCCCCCCAATCACTCATCGCACCATGCATTCCCCATTCGCTCCATACACACAGACCCGCTGGCCTTACTCACTCATGTCTCCACCTCACAACTCACCAACTCTTCAACACCCACACCACTGAACTCTGCCATCCTTCTAACTACTTCCCCTAACTAACTCGTGCTCCCACGTCGTCCCTTAAACTACAGCACGTTCCATTTAACACTACGTAGCTAAGCTACGTCCCCTCTACACATTCACAGGTCTGTCACTGTCTCCTAACTCAAAAATTCATTTTATTTCCCAACCTAGATCTGGCTACAATCCCTCTAACTAATCCATTCCACGGACTCCATGAGGACTTACCCCTGCCCCATGGAGTCGGTCTAACTAAGCTAACCCTTCCCCCTAACTAGTTTCCATCCTGTGCCCAGGTAAGGGGGTCTTTCACCCCTTGCCCAGGAATCCTTTGCACCCGAAAGTGAGGCTTGTCTTTCCCTTTTTTTTTTTTCCATGCGCAGCACCTGCGCGGCAACTCAGAGCTCGCGCACTTTACACCTGCCCGTGACGTCATGCAGCTGCACGTGTTCCTCGTCCCTCCTTGGACGGTGCCATCCGGCAGAGATACCCCTCCTGCCGGATTCCAACCCCACGTGCAGCCATGACGTCACCGTGCGCATATAAAAAAAAACACAAGCCACACGTCTCGAGGGGTTCCCCACGCGAACACATGTGCTTTGCCCGTTGGAGCTTAACACGCACGATCGCGTGGAGAACCCGTCCGGTCCAAATCCGTTTACCTGCCTAAACTTTGTCCGTCCGCGGGATCGGCAAATCCACCGCGTGCGTTTCCGGACCGGGACTTCACTCTCGCAAGCGAGCACGTGGTGGTCTCGTGCGTTGCACAGCACGAACCGCGTGCTCACTGCTGGGTGAACCCGGCACGGTCCTCGAAACAACTACAGCCGCTACTCGGCTTTCTCTCCTCTGTCGCCGTCGTCGTCTCCATTCAACCCACGCACACCTGCGTGTTACGACGCACACAGTCCACACCATCACATTCACACCGGGAGATGCGGCTGCGTGCTCCCGCATGCCAACCGACATCTCCCTCTCATACCGCTCTCTCACACACACGGTCTCCCTTGCACACAGCGACCTTGCACACGGCCGTTCACTCACGCGTGCGGGGGCACTCACCCGCGGTGCCTCACTCGCACTCCGTGCCTCATCCACACACGCGGGGGAACTCACCCGCGGTGCCTCATCCACACTGGCCGTTTCACTCACACACACGGCCTCTTCCACACACGGTGCCTCATCCACACACGGCGTGCTGGGAAGCACGTACTCCGGCACCATCGCCACCACACCAATCACACACGGGGTCGCTTCCACACACGGGGACGCACTCACACCTTGCACCACACACACAGGGACAACCATACTGGGGATTCGTGTCCCCACAAGGGTCTCCGGGGCCTCTATACCCCCCAAGCTCTCCGTGCACCCGTCCACAGAACTCGTCCCCTCAACCTCGCAAAGCACGACCGAACTCACCTGGTCGTGACTCGCCTCAAGGCATACTCCCTCCCCTCGTTCCTGGAGGAGGCCATCCAGCTGCTCACACCGGGTCCCTGCACGCTCCGCGAGCTCACCCCCATTATCCTCCACTACCTCCGTGTGTGTGTGTGCGTCACTTACCCCGTCCTCACCGTGCAGTCTCTCCTCTGTCGTTCCCTTCCCGGCTACCGTCACTGCCAACTCTTCACCCTTTACCTCCCTTGTCTCAACTATTATTATTTCCTTTGTCGTCACCTCGTGTCTCGTCTCACACGTTTTGGTCTCCCCATTTAATTTTTCCCTTTCGGTCATCGTCACGACCCTCGCCCAACACGTTCCACGAATTATTTTTTCACCCGCCTCCACCGCGGGCCTGTCAGCCGTTGCACCCCCACCCAGCTCGTTTGCTCCCACACGTGAAGTCGCCATTCCCAACTCCCTGGTCACGGCCTTCATGCCCGCCTGCAGGCATCGGCCCATGTTCTGCGTCTCACCCCGCAGCTCTTTCATTTCTTCCCTCATTTGCTGTGTATTCGCATCCATCGTCGTTTTCACTTCATTCATTTGCTTGTTCATTTCGTTTTTCATTTCATTTGTATTTGTATCCATCTTTTCGTTCATGTCTTTCATTTCGTTTTTCATTTCATTTGTATTTGTATCCATCGTCGTTTTCACTTCATTCATTTGTTTGTTCATTGCCGCCAGCATGGCGCATAGCTGGGCCATGTTGGATGCACTCAGCTGAGCCGTTTCGGCAAGGGTTGGGGAAGGGTCTTGGTGGAGAGGGGGGGGGAGGTGTCATACGCCGCTGCCGCACCCACCTCGGGCCCTGGGTTCAGTTGGGCGAGTCCGTGTTCCTGCACAATCAACATTTCCTGCTCGGGGATTCCATCCTGGACCATGGACTCTACATTATTACACATATACATTTCTAATACCCCCGGCTCCCGCTCGCCTTGAGACGCCATCTTGCTTCTCGTGAAGGGTTAATTTGCTCGCTCGTAATTTGGAGGGAATCGGGGGTCGCTTCTCTCACCCCTGGACCGATTCCCGTGAATTTCGCTGGAGACAGGAGAGCCTGTTGTCCCGCTCTCCAATACCAGTGCCGCGAGGAGGGCGATGAATTTGTATCGCACGACCTGACACCAGTGTTGCGGATTTCGCGCCCGCCGGCGTGCGAACGGCCACGTAACTCGAATCGCGGCACGCCGCCCACCGGACGGACAATCCAGTCGTGACCCTCTCGGACTAACGCCGGGAACCAGTCACGGGTGGACCTTTCGGTCTCACCGCGATCGAGCCAATCAGCCGCGGGGTGGGATAGGGTTGCTGGCGAAATTCGAACTAGCTAAGTACCCGCGCGGAGGGGAGAGCGGGCGATCGCACCTCGCCGCAGGTCGACTTCGGACACGGGCCACTTGCCGACCCGTTCCGTACTATCAGAATAACCGAGCGGTGTTATCGTCGACCTCGACGGTTCGATTAATTATCGGGCGTACTCAGCCCACTACCAACCCTTTACGTGAAGCAAGATGGGGGTTCAATGGGGAAAAAGACGAAGCGAAGCGGGAAACAGTTCAACAATAAAGCACATTTATTCTCGGCACACGGGAAGCACACAAATACAATTCCACCAAATGCACACAAAAAGAAAACACAATTCCATTTACACAAAAAGCAAACATAAAAGTGAAAACACAGTGCAGAGCTAATACCGACTACCGAGCACACGGCAACACTTATACAATTCTACTTCACAGACGGCGCCGACAACACATACCCAAAACCAAGGAAAAGAAATCCCCCAAGAATGAGGTAGGCCTGGGGCCGAGACCGGGTCGGGCCTACCTCCGTCTGGTGATGAGACGCGGAGCGGCGATGGCCCCGCAACCCGCGGGCCTCGTGGACAGTGCCTGGCAGGGGGTGGGAACGGGCCCCCTTGGTCGCACTATCTCAGCGCGGGGGAAACAGGAGGGGGTTGCTGATGCTCGGGGTATAGAGGATCTTTATTATATGCGACGAGCGTCTCCACCTCGGCCAGGTCGCGCTGTCGGCCTCCTTCGGGTGCAGCTTCCTGCACGACGCGAGCACCCCCTCGTCTGGTGTCGCCGCCTTTCCACAGCTCCGTCCCCTCCGTTCCGACTCCAACGCACACGACGAGCAGCTCCACCGCCCGCGAAGTCTTGACCCTTTGCTTCCGACTCTCCTCTTCTTGACTCTCCGACCTCGTTCTGCTCCTTCTCTCGTTCCGACTCTGACTGACGAACACCGTCCTTTTATCCCCCCGTAACTTCGCCTTTTACCCCCTCCCTTTGACCTTTCACCTCGCTCCCCATTGGCCCGAGAAAAAGTGGGCGTGAAGGCTTTTTGATCCACAAATTTGCATATATCGATCGTTCTGGAGGCGGGGCCAAATCGCCCCTCGCTCACCGATTGGACGGCAAAAAGTGGGCGTGTGTCGTTTTTGATCCGTTTTTGAAGCAGAAAATCCGTGATTTTGTACACGCTGTTCAACGTGCGCCCTACACGAGTCCAGCATCGGTGCCCATGAGTGGCGCGAGATGACGGTGATGCGATGGTGGCGAGTTGTGACGGTAAAGGTCATGGCGGTTGTGGTGAAGCGGCGTTGTGGTTGGTGGTTGTTGTTGTGGTTGTGATGGTGGCGATTGGTCCAAAATAAAGATAGTAAAAGAAAAACGGCTATCCTGAAGAGTCGCAGCACGTATAAATGACATGTATTCCCACTAGACAACGGGTTTGGGCCTAACTACACATGCACTTACCGAGATACCTCACCTAAGGGACCTGAATGGTGGTTTGCGAATCTGGTAACCACAACAATATATATATATATATAGAAAGATATACCAGGCGTAGTAGCATGCACCTGTAATCTGGCTACTCAGAGGCTTGGGTTGGAGGATCGCTTGAGGAAGGGAGCTCTGTGCTGGGCCGCGCTATGAGAGGGTGTAGCGCAGCCCGGAATCATGGCGAAACCCAATCCTTATCCCTGTGTCATAAGAGGCAACCAGGGTTGCGTCAGGAAGAGCATCCGGCGTAAAACATGTGCCAAATCACTATGCGGATCATAAGGATGATCCGCTGTGGCGACCCCAAACGGGAGCAGCCAAAAGAAGAAGAAGATATATATGAGCAAATACCACTCATCACTTCACTGATAGGAACAGTGAGAGGGGGGAAAACAAGAGGCAGGATAGAGAGAGGTCAGGGACAATGAAGACATGGAGAGGGAAAGAGAGCAGGTAGGGGGAACGAGGAGAGGTGGGTGAGCAAGGAGGAAGGGAGAGTGAGGAGGGATGTGGGGATGCTGAGGGAGGGAGAGTGAGGAGGGGTGAAGAGAGAGAAGGCAGTGAGAGGAAGGGAAGGCAGATGTGTGGTGGAGCATTAATTATGATTTGTACAGTCTCATCAAAAGGATGCTGCATGGAATAACAGTGAAGATGAAATATCATTACGTAAGGCCGTTTATTATCTTCAAAAGGGGTGTTCTAATTAACCCAAACACCCAATTTTCAGTCAGCACTTCCCTGGATTTCCCTTAGAATGCATGCAAAGTTTCAGGCTGCTCAGTTTCATGGCTTTGGAGTCATGGAGGAGAGACACACACACACACACAGATATTTATTTGTAGTGTGTGTGTGTGTGTGTGTGTGTGTGTGTGTGTGTGTGTGTGTGTGTGTGTGTGTGTGTGTGTGTGTGTGTGTGTGTGTGTGTGTGTGTGTGTGTGTGTGTGTGTGTGTGTGTGTGTGTGTGTGTGTGTGTGTGTGTGTGTGTGTGTGTTAAAGATGCACCCCGAACTGTGATTTGTGAGGAATAACCAGCATAAAGCCATAAGGTTTCAAAGTCACGCAGTCGATGGAACAGCGATGTGTTGCCCTGACAAGCCTCAAAAAGAGTGAAACTGGTTTGTGGTTTCACTTTTCATCTGCTTGGTGACAGCATTTGATCTTGGCATCTTTGCACTGCAAGAGGTCCTTCTGGAGCTGCAGTCATGACATCGTAGTGACGGTATTGTCACTGCATTAATTCAGGTTGGAGAACTTAAAGAGCAGGTTGCGGGTCACCAAACATGTTCTGTAAATTTATCAATATGGTTATATGTGCATTAAATAGTTCGATGCAAACTATTGTGGTTGCCTAACTATTGAGAAGATTAATGAAATTTAACTCCGAAGTTGTTATTTCTCGAGGCTGTTGAAAAAAAAAACAGCCGGGTGCCATATATGGATGTTGACGTCACGTTCTCCAAAACAAAGCGGACGCTCACTCGCTCATTGAAGAAGTGTCCAGTTCAGCATGTCGTTCTTTCACTTTTTTTGAGTTTGCAACTGTCTATATTATCCATTTTTATTTTGAATTATTGAAGAACAAAGTTATTTGGATATTTGTACATCATGCCTCATACGTGAGTCATCATGTTTTGCAAAAATGGCTGGAAAACGGGTAATCGCTCCCACCGATTCCCGAAGGAATCAAACATTCGCCGGCAGTGGATAAGATTTGTACAAACAAAACGGGCGAATTTTGCCCCAAAGAAAACGGGTAAAGAGGACCCTTTGGATAGACTTGTCATTTGTGGTGACCATTTCACAGCCGAGGATTACGAAGGCATAAACACATCTGATCACGACTCTGTGAATATGAGTTGTTGGTTAACAAGTTCTCCAGATACTGCTCTATCACAGAATCAATTGTTGAGTTTAAGTGAGAAAAACCTTGAAATATATTCTTGAAGAGTACATGGAAAAACACATAAATTAACTTTCTGAAAAACACAAGCATGAAAAAAAACTCAACAAATTAAATTATCGTTGATTAAATTACTTTTTTAACAGCATCATCAAATTGGCCTATTTCATTTCAATTGTAAAAAAATTGATCTATTTTCCACTTTTTAGATCCTCATGGAGGATCTCCAAGTCTTACTCACGTTGTTCTTCATCTTCTTCTTGTGGACTTTTTTGTTTCACAGCCTACAGTTTTCATCGAAACTTCCTGAAACTTGGCAAATATATGTAAAAATACCCTGAGCAGACAGTAACCATCTCCGATTTTGAAAATTCCTCCTAGAAATAAAGTTATGAAGTCAAAATATCTCCACTAATGGAAATTGCCGAAAAAATTATCTCCGAAACTAGGCAAGCTTTTTGAATTCTGTTTGCGGGAATCGAACGGGGCATTAGCAGAGATGAATTACCGCATATATGATACATCACTATGACATCATATCAATTTTATGACGTCATTCCTATTTTTTGTTTCACAACCCAGAGTTTTCATCGGATCTTCGTGAAACTTGCCATGTATATGCAAAAGGCCATGCGCAGGCAGTAACCATCTCCCATTTTGGAAATTCTTCCAAGAAAAAAGTTGATGTCATAATATCGCCGCTAATGGAAATCGCCTATACCATTATCTCCGAAACTCGGCAAGCTGTTTGAATTTTGTTTGGGGAATCAAGCCGGGAATTAGCACAGATAATTTATCGCAAACCTGATAAATCACAATGACATCATATTCGTTTTTATGACGTCATCATTAAGAGAACGAGGATCTTAGCTCATTTGAGTTTGTTTTTCTAAATTTGGTAGAATATTTCCCAATGAGGCTAAACATGTTTTGGTATTTATATGCCACAACAGTATCTTGAAAGTTGGGGTTTCTTCTAACTGTTTACTTTCGCTGGGGTCAAGCTCAGCTGTCAGAAAGACTTCAACGCCAAGGCCATGGTGTATAATATATATCGGGTCCATTATTGATTCATTCTATTTCTGGCTCTTGAGTGACTAGAAGGTTAAAATTATTACAAGTCACAGACGAATCAAACTTTACATTATTTTATGCATCGAACAAGAAAATGAAGATCTACAAACCAATGTCTGGTGGAGTCTGTCAGTGTGAACTGCCGGGCAGTCAGTCCTGTCATTTGTACACGAAATATGCCATTTTCTGGCACTTGCAAGTGGCTCAAATTTATATGGCTCAGGGATAGAAACTCCAGAGAATAAATTCCCATCATCCTCTGACTCTTCCTCGGCAATATCGGAATGAAAATACTCAATTTAATCGCCGCTGAAATCACTCTGATTCGCATCTCGCCATTGTTCACACGCTGTTTCCGAATGTTCACGAAGTTTTCGGAGAACGTGACGTCATAGCTGTTTTTCTTCGGTAAATTCCGGTCTGTTTTTCGATCACTGACAAAAGTTTTGACTTAAGTTATTTTAGCATATTTTGAGTTTCACATGTAAGAAAATAATTGCCCAACGATTATTAATGTGATTACAACCTTCAAATCACATGAAGTCATCAGCGACCCAAAACCTGCTCTTAAATTATCTTTGTCGTGTGTGTGTGGTGTGGTGTGGTGTGGTGTGGTGTGGTGTGGTGTGGTGTGGTGTGGTGTGGTGTGGTGTGGTGTGGTGTGGTGTGGTGTGGTGTGGTGTGGTGTGGTGTGGTGTGGTGTGGTGTGGTGTGGTGTGGTGTGGTGTGGTGTGGTGTGGTGTGGTGTGGTGTGGTGTGGTGTGGTGTGGTGTGGTGTGGTGTGGTGTGGTGTGGTGTGGTGTGGTGTGGTGTGGTGTGGTGTGGTGTGGTGTGGTGTGGTGTGGTGTGGTGTGGTGTGGTGTGGTGTGGTGTGGTGTGGTGTGGTGTGGTGTGGTGTGGTGTGGTGTGGTGTGGTGTGGTGTGGTGTGGTGTGGTGTGGGTGTGGGTGTGGGTGTGGGTGTGTGTGTGTGTGTGTGTGTGTGTGTGTGTGTGTGTGTGTGTGTGTGTGTGTGTGTGTGTGTGTGTGTGTGTGTGTATATATATATATATAGCTATTTCTAACCACTGAATGACAAACTCACTCATTCACCGAGTCATATTAAAGATCGGTACCTTCCGGGTGATGTGGAAAGCTGAAATTTTACGTGCCGATAATCATCAAAGCATGTACACCGGGAAAAAGTCATAGAATCGTTGGACGACATCCATAAATGAAAATATAAAAAAAAATGTAAAAATAAATGGAGAAAAATGCAGGCAAGCGACCTGAGACAATGGGGGATGCATGGTAATTTTTTGTGCCGATGGACATCGAAGCCGATACGCTCTACAAGGTGTCCAAAGCATTCCACCGAGGTTTTGGCCCATGTTTATTCCAATGCTTCCCACAGTTGTATCATGTTGGCTGGTCATGGATCTCTACTCCGAATAGCTCATTCCATATGATCCCACAGTTGCTCAATTGGATTGAGATCTGGTGCCTGGGCAGGTCACTACAGTAAGCTGAATTCACTGTCATGTTCATGGAACCATTCTTGGATAATTCTAGCCTTGTGGCATGGAGAATTATCCTGCTGAAGAAATCCCTTCACAGATGGATACACTGCTGCCAGGAAGCTGATTGGCAATGATGTTCAGATATCCTGTGGCATTAAACTGTTGCTCCACTTTTATCAAGGGGCCCAATGTGCCATGAAAACAACTCGCAACACCAACAGCCTGCAATGTTGACACACGGCATGATGGATGTATGTACTCATGTGGTTTTCTCCAGACCCTCGTCCTCCCATCATCGGACCAGGCAATGTTTTTTTCCAATCCTCCAGTGTCCAGTGTTTTTGTTTCTTTAGCCCACTGCAACCACAAGTTCTTGTTTTTGCTGAAAAAAGTGGTCATTGGCTGCCATACCCCATTCATGTCAAGGTATGACGAGTTATGCATTCTTTTATGGGTCTTTCAGCACCAATGTTGTACGTGACTGTCAGTTGACTAACTGCAGCGCATCTGCTGCTCTGCACAATTCGTGTCAGTCTCCTTTGGCCTTTTTGGTCAATTAACCGTTTTCGATCACTAACCCGTTGGCTGGTGGACCATTCTTGAAACTGTTGAGAAACTGTTCAACACGGGAAACTGTTGAGCATGAAAAACTCAGCAGCGTTGCAGTTCTTGACACACAAACCGGTGCAACTGGCACCTACTACCATACCGCATTCAAAGGCATTTAAATATTTTGGCTTTCCCATTCATCCTCTGAATGGCACACATACACAATCCATGTCTCGATCGTCTCAAGGCTTAAAAATCCTCCTTGAACCTGTCTCCTCCCCTTCATCTACACTGAATGAAGTGGATTTAACAGGTGCAATCAATAAGGGATCATAGCTTTCAACTGGATTCACCTGATCAGTATTTCATGGAAAGAGTGGGTGTTCATGTACGTGTATATATATATATATATATATATATATATATATATATATATATATATATATATATATATATATATATATATATATATATATATATATATATATATATATATATATATATATATATATATATATACACACACGAGGTCCATCTAAAAAAGTAACGGGACTGACTTCACAGAAATTTTATTCCAGAAAATATATTGAAATCACAGCTTGTCCCCTTCAAAATAGTTTCCCTCCAGTCTCACACTTGTCTATCCTCTTCTTCCACGCTCCGGTGCACCCCCGGAAGGCTTCTTCTGGAATCCTCCGGAGCTCCGTCGGCACGGCCCTTTTGATGGCTTCCACAGCAGGAAATCGGGTCCCCTTGATCACCCCCTTGAGCTTGGGGAATAGGAAAAAAAAATCACAAGGGGCCAAGTCTGGCAAATACTGGGGTTGCTCCAGAGTTGGCATGTTCCTCTCTGCCAGAAACTGTCCAATGCTCAGGGAACTGTGAGCAGGGGCCTTGTCCTGGTGGAGCACCCAGGAGTTGTTCTCCCACAGAACCCTCCTCTTGTCCCGGACTGATCTCATGAGGCGCCAAAGGATCTCCTTGTACAGGTATTGATTCACTGTTTGACCCTGTGGTAGAAACTCGAAGTGAACGATGCCCTTGATGTCAAAAACCGTGATGAGCATCACCTTGACCTTCGACTTCGACATCCTTGCTTTCTTTGATCTTGGTGATGCCGGACTTTTGCACTGACGACTCTGCCGTTTGGTCTCGGGATCGTATTCGAATATCCACGACTCATCGCCAGTAATGACTCTTCCGAGCAGGTCGGGATTGTCCTCGAGGCGCTCGATAATGTCTTGACAGACAGTGACTCTTTGCTGTTTCTGATCCTCGGACAACAGCTTGGGGACCATCTTTACGCACACCTTGCACATTGAGATTTTTAGTAATGATGCTCAAGACAGTGTCCTTATTGATGGAAAGTTCCTCAGCAATCAGCCGCACCACGAGTTGACCATCTGCACGCACCATCTGCTTCACACCCTCGATGTTATCCGCCATTCTGTTCGTTGAAGGTATTCCAGACCATGGATCGTCTTCAACCTTCTCCCGTCCCTCTTTGAACCTCTTGTGCCATTCAAATGCATGTGAACGTGACATCGTTTCTTCACCGTGGACTTGCTGCAGCATTGCGATGGATTCGGAAGGTGTTTTGCCAAATTTAGCAAGAAACTTCAGATTGGCTCTCTGCTCATGACTCAGACTAAACAACGTGTAAAGCAGGTCCTGTTAAAAATCATACAATGAGTGCAGTCAACCATCACGAATCATATATATTGCTGGTATGTTGTGAAAGACTGTGACGCAACCCGTTCATTCAAGTTGTGTAAGTGGAGCACACAGCAGGCTCAGTCCCGTTATTTTTTAGACGGACCTCATATATGAAGAGTAAAAGCACAGAGTTTGAAAAGAATAATAAAACACTGACATTCCAGAAGAGCACTATCTTCCATCCTCAGAGGTAAAAAATTTTTTAAAACACTGCACATGCAGAGACGTTAACTGCACTTATGTCCAACATAAACAGCTGCTTCTCACGATTGGGCTGTGAGGGGGACAAATCAGCATGAGGTTTGGGACAGATTTTATAAAGAGTATTGGCTTAATGCCTGGAATTGACTTATGGTTCGAGTGGTGGGCTTGGGATTCTAGGGTCGTGAGTTCACCTCCTGCTTGGCCATTGAATTAATACCAGGTAGGGTTGTCTCAGCATGTCATCTTCTTAGGTCTGCAAAATGAGTACCAGCTTGCTGGGATGATAGTCATTCGAGTATCCTGTGTTGGAGTGATGACCCATCCAGGATCGTGCCCAATCGACCAGGAGACCGCTTTTGCAGCACCGATGCTCTGTATGGAGTCTGGTCACGATGTATTTGGATACACACACATATATATATATATATATATATATATATATATATATATATATATATATATATATATATATATATATATATATATATATATATATATATATACACATATATATATATATATACATATACATACACACACAAGCTACATGTTATATGTTTGAACAGGGTACGTGCTGTAAGCGCAGCATGTATTGTATAATGCTGAATGATACCTCATTTCAGAGCTTTTGGGTCCAGGCATTGCATGGGAAAGTCTACAAATATCAATATTCACGCAATTTTGAGCCAGGTGCATTTTGTGGCTAGATTGCACACACGGGTGGTATATAGGCTAAGAGTCGCTGATTTGCACACCTACCAGAAGTAAAAAAAAAATAATATAACCAGAAACTATTCAGTCAATTCCGTCCAACGTATAAATATCTTTCCGTCGATTTACTTAATCAAGAAAACTTAGCAATCTTAACAGTTTTTGACTGCTGTATTATGCTGTTAAAGTACATTCATTGCAAACTCCATAAATATTCCACACTCTATTGGGAAGAATTCCCTTACAACGGCCCAATGGAACCAAGTTATCTGCCAGTATATATCCCATATATACACTTACATATTGAAAGTTTAAAAGAACGTTGTGGTTCTTGGAATAATTGTGAATATCTCATTCGTATAACCTTTTGGACACTTCGCCATGATAGTGATCCTGAAATCTGTTCACATAAAACCAATGACTGTCATTACATGCATTGTTACATCCATAAGATCCTCTTCGTCAAAGAACAATCTTGCTTTAAGGATTTGTATATCATAATCGTGTTGTGGAAATGACTTATAGGAGCAAACTTTGTGTAGTATAGTGTAGTTCTCTCCCATATTTCATGTATTAACATAAGTATGAGGCAATTTAATTGGGATGTAACATATGAATCATTGTATGTGTAGAAAGCTATTCTCAACCTGCCCAATACATGTTGAAAACCACTATCGCTTGAAACCCCTTTTTAATGTTCTTACCCTTGAAATCTGTCTTTTAAGCATTCTGACCGGCCATCAGGTATGAGTTTAGATGGGAAAAGCTGCCCCCACCATACAGATTGATACCGCAGCACTAGCACCACCTAGGTCAAAGGTTGGGAGTGCCCCTGCCCACAAGTTGGGTCAATGGTAGTCAAGCAGGGAGGGCTAGGTCAGTCACTAATACAGGTGGGGGCAGAAGCTATAAAGGTTGGATGCAAGCCATGGGGGATAGGAGATGCATGCAAAGCCTGCTGAGAATCCTGCGAGCGAGCTGCCTTGAGGTTTCTCCCCGAAACAAGCCTTTACTGCTGCAGCCTCCAGCCATGCCCCCGCACAGCAAGCCATGCCTACTCTCCTCTTTGTGCCAGTTTCTGTTCACTGCTTGCCACGAACTGTTCACTGCCTGTCCGTATCGCCACTTTGGTCAATCTGTGTCCAGCCTGATGCAGTTTGCAGTATTTCCATCAGGTCTTTCTTCATCTTGTCTCTCTACTGAGGAATGTCTGAGGCCTTATGTAATTTGATAATTCAGGTTCCCATTTGTACGTTGACTCAGTGGCACATATGGGATTTTGGGGTTAATTACTACTGCTTTACTTTATCAACAACTTTACCAACAACTTCAACGATAGGTTCAACAGAGTGAGGCACAGGTTGTGCATTTACCTTTGAGCTATTTAGTCTGGGTTTGAGTCCCAGGTCAGGTCAGGTATGGGAGCATGTGCCAGAACAGCACGTCGCTGCGTCCACTTTCCGCCGGTACTCCAGGGGCCTCCGTCTGGCCATCCCCCAGGCAGATGCCAGGCCCATCCCCATCTCCTTGAGATGATGGTCAACCTGTTGCAACCATGAGGCACGTGGTCGACCCATTGGCCTCCTCCACTCATGAGACTCCCTCACTGAGAGAATCTGGTGAGCAGGATCAGAGTCAGGAAAATGAGCCACATGTCCATACAGCCGCAACTGACGCTCACGGACCATGCAGGTAACAAATCTCATCCGAGTCTCTCTCAGCAACCGCTCGTTGGACACAAAATCCGACCAGCGATAGCCAAGGATTCTCCGAAGAGACCTGGTACCAAAGGAATTAAGTCTCCGTCTCAGATCCTTGGTCAGAGTCCAAGTCTCGCACCCATAGAGCAAGACTGGAAGTACCAAGGACCTGAAGACTCGGACTTTCGTCCTCCCGCACAGGTACCGGCAGCGCCACACCCCATGATCAAGTGACTCCATGACTCCCCAGACGTCTATTGACCTCTGACTCGCAGCCAGCAGAGACATGAATATCACTGCCAAGGTAAGTGAATCTCTCCACGACCTCAACATCCTCACCACAAACAGACACAGACAGGACAGCAGCATCCAAGATGTCACCGAAAGCCTGGATCTTAGTTTTGACGCAAGAAACCCGTAATCCCAACGGCTCCGACTCCTCATTCAGCACCTCGAGGGCCCCCAAGAGGATGTCTAAAGTCTCCGCAAAGATGACTGCATCATCTGCAAAGTCAAGGTCCGAGATCTTGACATTCCCAAATGACGCACCGCAACTTGATCTCTCCGACATCCTCCCTAGAATCCAGTCCATACAAGTGCTGAAAAGTGTGGGGGCCAGTACACATCCCTGACGAACTCCAGTAACAACTGGAAATAAGTCACAGATGGTACCACCAGACTTCACAGCACTCTCAGTACCAGAGTAGAGTTCAGACATCAGATCGATCAGTTTTGGTGGCACCCCACGAAGACCAAGAATCCTCCAGAGGACATCCCGATTCACTGAATCGAACGCTTTACAGAGATCAACATAGGCTGCAAGCAGCCCCTGCCGAAACTCTCGTCTGCGTTCGGTGAGGACACGAAGTGCAAGGATACGGTCAATCGTTGACCTCTTTGGTGTAAAGCCTGACTGCTCTGGACGCTGGTGCTCAAGCAGATGGTGGCGAACCCTATCGAGAATTATCGGAGCAAAGACCTTGCCCGGCACTGAGAGAAGCGTCACCCCTCTGTATTTTTTGCAGTCTTGGCGATCACCCTTCCCTTTCCAGAGAGGGACAACAAGGCCCCTCTTCCAGTCAGTTGGGATGATGCCTGTGTTCCAGGCAGAGCACAAAACTGCATTCAACGACACGAGTGCAGCATTTCCACCAGCCTTGAGAAGTTCAGCATGGATGCCACAGATCCCTGGAGCTTTGCCCCGTTTCAACTGGTTCACCGCAGCCCGTGTTTCCACAAGCGTAGGTGGACCACAGTTGATTCGAGGGTCAGCAACAGGGATTGTAACACCCTTGACGTCCAACTCGACAGTTGGGGGATCAGCCTGGTACAACCGCTCAAAGTAACCGGCCCAGCGGGCCTTCACTTCAGACTCCTCTGTCAAGAGCCTACCACTCTCTGCTCGAACTGTAGTGCTCCGAGGGATGGGCTTGGATGAACGTAATGGGCGAATTCCCCTGTAAGCGGGACGAGAATCACCTGTCCACAGGTGATGCTCTACCCCCTTACAGATTCCTCGCACATAGGCCTCCTTGTCCACCCTCAATGCACGTACAGTTTTACGCCTCAGCTCCCTGAACAGCTCAGCTCTGCCATTCAGCCTGGCCCTGCGACTCTGGTCAATGGTATCCAGTGTCCCTTGAGACAAAATTCTTCTTTGCCCTGCGGTGAGCTCCAAGGCATCCACCGGCAACATCAAGGACGGTGGTCTTGAAGGCGCTCCACAACTCTTCAGGACCCCCCAAAGTACCCAGACCCCCCAAGTGTCCACTCAGCCTGTTCGCAAACTCCTCAGCTCCTCTCTCATCCCTGAGCTTGGCAACATCCAGCCTCGGTTGGGATGGTACCATTCTCCAGGATTTAAGGTGCAGCTTTAGAGTTGCTACAACAAGCCTGTGGTCAGTATTGAGGAACTGAGCACTCCGGTAGACCCTGCAGTTCTGGATCATCCTCCAACGACCATCAATGAGGACATGGTCAATCTCCTTTGCCACACCGCCAGCGTTGGAATACCAAGTCCAGCGATGAGCTTGTAGGCGCTGAAACCATGAAGCAGCCACCCTAAGTCCATGACTTCTTGCAAAGTCAAGGAACTTGGTGCCATTCTGGTTCATAGTTCCTGACCCATGGGGACCAACACACACCTCATAACCGTCCCTATCAGTTCCAGTCGATGCATTGAAATCCCCCAAGACTAGAAGTGTATCTCGTCTGGGGCACTGATCAACCACAGACTCGAGTGTGGCGTAGAATGCATCCTTCACGGTGAGATCACTCGCCTCAGTCGGAGCATAAACAGAGACCAGGGAAATGACACCTAAGGAGTGACGAATCCTTAATCTCACAATACGCTCGTTGACCGGTGTTACCTCAATTATCATTGGGGTCAGCTTATTGGACACAGCCACAGCAACTCCTTGGGTATGGTAACCATCAGAGCGACCAGACCAATAGTAGGTGTAACCACCCACCATTATCTCGCTGCAATCTGGTCTCCGAACCTCAGAGAGAGCTGCAATCCCGATGTCCAAACGCTTGAGCTCAGATGATAACAGAGACAGGTGATCATCCTCTCTTAGGGATAGGACATTCCAGGCACCCACCCGAAGGGACCGCCTCAGGTTAACCCAAGGAGACCGCCGTCTGGTGGACGACACCTCAGCACCACTCCGACACACTCTCCCGCAATCTGACCCAGGGATGTTACCCCGTGGTTTCCCTCCTATCAAAGATTGGGGGTCCCGAAGGCTTTGCCCCAATCCCGTCATCCGGTGAGCTGCCCTGCGAAGGGAAGCTGCACAGGAGGTACTCCCACGGAGTGGGTTTTCAGATTTTTTTGCGATTTTGCGTTTTGCGGAATGAAGGGTTTTACGGTGGCCGGAGTGCAAATCCTGCCACCAACCTCCTAATAAGAAGTGACCCAACTGCAGGAGGACGTCCGCAGACACAGTTGGGCACTAGATATGGATGGCCGTTGGCTCACAAGGAGCTCCTCCGCCCTTTGACCTGACTATAAGACCTGACTATTGAGTCCCACCTGACTATAAACTTAAATTGGTACTTTCCAGGTGGGGTGTGCTTCACTGAGTGTGTCGTCCCTTTGAGGGATGTTAAGCCACGTCTCCGTCTGTTAAAGATCCCATTGTGTCTTTCAAGAAGAGTATGGGAGTTATTGCTGGCACCGTGAATAAATTCAAATTTTCTGAGAGAGATTATAAATCAGCTAAAACCGAATTTTTTGTTGACAATTTATAATTGCAATTGTCACCTCATCGGAGACAAATTATCTCAGTGCATCCATTTAAAGAAACGTCAATTTTTTTATATTTTCTTTTCTCCATTGCACTCCAAATTATGCAATACTCATTTAAAGATATGCAATACTCATAAATGAGTTAATACTCATTTAGAGAGTATACGTCACATTCAACACATTCGCACTTGTAGCATCCACCTCTTCCTCATATGCATAAACACCCATAGTCAGATTTGGTAGCCTCATGGTAAAAGCAACTACTCTGAGCCCGGGAGGTTGGTGGGTCAAATATTGGTCAAGTCATAAATAAGACTTTTAAAATGGTATGTGCCGTTCCTTGCTTGATGCTGAGCATTTGAAAAGGATAGAGCACAGAACAACCATTGCACAGGGTCGATGGGCCTAATAGCCTCCTCCAGTGTTGAAATTCCCTGAAAGGGAACTCTTATTTATTTAACAAGCTGCAATGACTTTTAATGTAGAGAAGTCTCGATTCGGCATTCCACTCTTTGGTTAAATTATCTGTGAAGTTTGATTTTTCATTCTTGATTTTTTTGAGAAACCTTTACCCATTACCTGCTCTCATTTTACTGTAAGATCTAAATCCAGACTTTTCCTGAATCGCTTGAGACATGATGCTCTGTTTTTATTTATTTAATGAAAACACATATTTACCCAAGAAGACAAAGGTGAAAAATGTAGTTATAATCCATGGGGCAGTGTCAGCAATTTGCCCCAAGCCACATTTGTATAATATAATATTACATCTTGTCTTTTGGAATTGGAGAAAAGATAGTCTGCAATAGAGAACCATTTGCATCACAGTAAGAAATATTGTAATTTCAACAGCATTACATTGAAAAATTTGAGTAATATAATTTCCATTTCCACTTCAGCATGTTTTTATTTTACTTTTAAAAATAAAATAATTATTCGTAATTTGAAAACAAATAAGAGTCCTTATTTTCATTTTAAAATAATAATTATTATTCCTAATTAGAGTGCAAATAAAAGAGTCCTTATTTTCATTTTACTTTTAAAAATAAAACTAATTATTCGTAATTAGAGTACAAATAAGAGTCTTTGTTTTCATTTTACTTTATAAAAGAAAAATAATTATTCCTAATTTGAGTACAAATAAATGAGTCCTCGTTTTCATTTTAAAATAAAAATAATTATTCCAAATTAGAGTACAAATAAGAGTCCTTGTTTTCATTTTACTTTATAAAATAAAAATAATTATTCCTAATTAGAGTACAAATAAAAGAGTCCTTGTTTTCATTTTACTTTTTAAAATAAAAATAATTATTCCAAATTAGAGTACAAATAAAAGAGTCCTTGTTTTCATTTTATTTTTTAAAATAAAAATAATTATTCCAAATTAGACTACAAATAAAAGAGTCCTTGTTTTCATTTTACTTTATAAAATAAAAATAATTACTGCAAATTAGAGTACAAATAAAAGAGTCCTTGTTTTCATTTTACTTTTTAAAATAAAAATAATTATTCCAAATTAGAGTACAAATAAAAGTCCTTGTTTTCATTTTATTTTATAAAATAAAAATAATTCCAAATTAAAGTACAAATAAATGAGTCCTTGTTTTCATTTTACTTTTAAAAATAAAAACCATTATTTCTATTTCGAGTACACAGAAAGGGTCCTTATCATTATATGACAGGCAGGTAAGGTTTCTACAACTTCAAATGAATGTGGTAGAATTTTATTTTACTTTAAGATGAGCAACAAACAATAGAATGAAGAGAAATATCCCTTTCCATAAATCTAGTCGCTGCAGCCGTGCAAGGCTTTGTTGATGGGTCCCTGCCGATTCCGGAAAAGAAATCTTATTATATTGCAGTAATCTACTCGGATTCAGCATGGTTCTGCCTGTTTCCCAAAGGAAGGGGCACTCGAGCTTTGCGTAAAGGGATTTCAGTCACTAAAATGTCTTGCTTTAAAGCTAGCTGCTTTCTCAATATGCTAGGAAAGCAGAGAATGCCGAAGAAACAACAGCTCAAAGAAAGATGATAAGAGAGACAGCGTGAATATTTGTTTCAAGGGGAGAAAAAAAAAAAGTATACTGTCATGAGTTGGGGGTAATCCGTAACCTTGAGGTCATAAGGACCATCTCATGGTGATCCAATCGCAATGACAGCAGAGTGGTAGGCCTTTGTACTTGTGATCACTAAACTTGCATGTAGACTTATCCAAAGCAATGAGATGAGAAGACTGGAGCAACACCACTTATACAGAAATTGTCGACTTTATTAAACAACGAGCAGATACCACCCATTGTTTCGCTGATGGGAATACTAAGAGAGGAGGGAGACAGAGAAAGGTAAGAGAGGGGTGAGAGAGATAGTGGGGTGGGAGAGAGGGAGAGAGATAGTGGGGTGGGAGAGAGGGAGAGAGATAGTGGGGTGGGAGAGAGAGAGAGGAGGGAGGGGTGGAGAAGCGAGGGAAGAGTGGTGGTGGAGCAAGGGCGGAGGGTGGAGGAGTGATGGGGGAGAGTGATGAGTGAGAGAGAGGAGGAAGGGGAGGGAGAGAAGGGTGAACAAAGTGGAGAATGAGGAAGAGGAGAGCTTGGAGGGGAGAGCAAGTAATGGGGGGAGAGTGATGAGGGGGGGTGGTGGAGAACGACGGTACACTAAATGGTGCTGTACACTCTGGGAGGTAGGAGCAAAGAGGATGGGGAAGCAAGGGGATGAAATGGGTATGGGAAGGGGGTGCTCTGGACTTGTTTGGTAGTGAGACTTCAAGGAAAAGGGGAGGGGGGGTTGACTTGCACTTTGGTAGAGGGACTTCAAGGAAAAGGGGAGGGGGGGTTGACTTGCACTTTGGTAGAGGGACTTAGGGGGAGTGGGGTCCCATCTACCAGCATTAGTACAGGATTGACCAAATGGGGTACATTATAAAAAGCACATTTAAACAGTACAGCAAAATCACCCATCACTTTCAAACAGCACATAGCATTTTTAAAGAGATTATAACATGGGCTCCCCTTGAGGTAAGCGACTCGAACTGCGGCTGCCACCCTGTTTACCAGTTCTGGAACTGGATCTCTCCGAAGGGGGGGGGGGGTCACACACCACCTGCAGATGCCTGGAGTGCTAAAGAATGCTCGAACTGGACCAACGAACACCCCTCCACCAGCAAGACCCGCCGCCAAGCCCAACCCTGCAGTCCAAACTCTGAAACATGGCTCAGGCCAGGACATCCTAGCTGCAATGATTATAAATGCCTGGAGACGCCAAGATTTTGCGCGTTTATTTAATTTCAGTACACATTTTGCAACCAAAATGTGATAAGCCCCAGAATCTCTCAACCCGAGGCAAATCCCAAAATTCAAACTGTGGAATCCAACCCAGCAGCAGCCCCGACCACCAAAAAAGTGCCCATCCGCCCAACCTGCACACTCCCCGACACTCCGGGCTGAAAATAACACAAAATATCACAACACAACATCACCACCTCCAAACCACAACACAACCACTTGAAGAAACTGATCACAACCACCCATTGTTTATCACTTCATTAAAGTTGAGAGAGGAAGGAGGGGGTGGGGGAAGTGAGAACGAACTAAGAGATGGGGGAATGCATGGTTCGATTGACGAATGGATGGATAGAGAGAAGGATGGATGGACGGAAGGTATAGATGGGACGAAAAACGGATTCACAGCAAGTTCCACAGTTGTTCATAAACAAACGACACTCCAATCTCACAGAGTGAACATGAGGTGAAATAAATAAATGAGTTCCCACCTGCCGTTCTTTCGTCTGCCATGACATTCCCTGCAGCATCTGCAAACAACTCTGCCCTAATAACCTATAAAATACCCCACCAGGGGATGCATCTCCAAACGTCTCCAGGCGGCGCTCAGCATGACGACTCTGAGGTAAAGGATACATTTTAAACTTGCGTCAGATTTAACGAAGACAACGGAACACACGTTTATATATGCACTTAATTTACATTAACACCTGACATTGTCTTGAATATCAATTTGTAATTTTATTTTCAAAAACATCAACAGCTGTGATGAAAATTTACAAAAATAATTTGCACCGCAATCTACAGTCTCACCATGGCTTACAAACATTAGTTTTGTCGATCCATCCCTTCCAGTCATTCCTTTCCTCCATCCTTTCTTCCCTCATTCTTGAGGTCGGACATACGTCACAGTCACGTGACTTCGCTTAGTAACGCGACCGCCATGTTGGCAAAGGGGAAAACAAACGCAGCACCGATCGCAGACGCACGCACATCGTGGTTTTACTTGCTCGCAAATCCGAGTGATTTGTTTTTTTTTTTCTGTCGATGTATTTCAGATAAATTGTTGATACATTGTGTTCACCCAAGTGTTTTCAATGTCATATCAATATATAGAACATTTGTGAGGTGATGCATTGGCCGGATATCGAGCCAAAATACAGTTAATTGGCCTTGATTCTTGGCCCTACCAGTTCCCCGGTGATTCGTGGATCGACAACCCGAAGGAATGGCCGAACGTGCAATACCCGGACGGATGTGTACGTATCTAGTCAAGGCACCGGGTATGTAATTCAATTTTAAACCACGTTTTAACTGTGTATTATCTAATATTACTCTACTGGAGTGTTAATATATTATTTCAATTATTTATGAATTCCCGAGCTGGCGTGGCTCGTTAGTAATAGTTTTAATTGACCTGCCTTGTCTGTACTGTGTGATGGTGAGTCATCTGTGCTAGTTGTGGGTCACTCACTGACCCGGCAAGAATGTCAAGGAATGATTAAATTATTGCTCACATTCATGTTGTATAAATTCTGTGTTATCCCTGATTGTAATTATATGTATGACTATGTGTATGAGCGTTGCCGAATGTGAGTGAGCATGTGTGCCTGTGTGTGTCTACGTTTTGTAATGATGTAGCAGTGCGTGGCTATTTCTTGTGGCTGCTGAGTTGAAGCGCCTGGGCTGAGGACAAGACTGCAGTGAACTTAAAGGAAAGGCCTACACATTGTCATTGCATTTAGTTTGCAAGTTCTAATCCTATGAATGGCAATCAAGGGCCAAGGCATTAATGTTTTTGCGTGATGTACCGTTGCTTACTTGCCCTGGTACTATTTTAATAACTAACCACAGAATATATTTTTCTTTTTAATCTCAGGAGTGTTTACACATGAGGCAATGAAAAACTACCGATCAGTGGAAGCCCAAAAATTTTTTGTCTCTGGTTGGGTGCAGACTGTGCGACACAAAAATGTTGGAGGTAACCATGTTAGAGCCTCTAACATTTGTTTGATCAACCATCAAACTCCAACATTTGATGGAAATTGATGCCACGATTGATGGCTGTAAGCCACAGAAGTCTCCTCTCTGGTGCAGTAGCCTGACTTGGTATGAGATTTTTTTTTTATACCTTGTCGAGGCTCGTCTGAGAGCGAACACACAACGCACAGCAAGGGGGCATGAGACAAGAGGGGCGGGACTGGGAGGGACAAAACAGTGGGGAACAGAGACATTAGGAAATCTGTGGAAGAGAGAGGGATGGGGTGGGGAACATGGGGAATAGAAGATGGACATTACAAGGACTTTCAGGAAGGAAAGCAGGGAATATGAAGGAGGTGGGTTTGGGGTGGATCAGCGGGGGTATAAAAGATCATGGTTTTGGATGGGGGAAGATAAGAGGTGGTGGTGAACAGCTGTTTTGAAAGCCTGGAGGGAAGAATGGGAAAGAATAGAGTGAGGGAGTTTATTCCAAAGGCGGGAAAAAAGAGGAATGAAAGAGTGAAGGTGAGCAGTGATTCGTGATATTGGTAGTTTTACCAGAAGGGGGTTGTTGGCAGACCTTGAGCACCCTGTGGAAATGTGGTGGGGACAAATCGCAGAGAGATGGCAGAGGGGGGGGGAAGGGCAAGGCTGGAGAGGAGACGGTAGAAGACAGAAAGACCACCGACCAACCTGCGGTGATTGAGTGAGAGGCCCAAAGACTCAGCTTCATTGCAGGAGATGCCGATGATCCTAAATGCACTGGTTTCGACAGCGTGAAGCCGAGAAAGGTGGGAGGCAGGAGCAGCAGCCCAGAGGGGAGAGCAGTACTCCATCAGGCTATGGACAAAAGCTTTGTAAGGCGTCAGGAGCTCAAGAGGGCCGAGGAAGGACTTTGCACAACTGAGGATTCCCAGTCGGCGACTGGCTTTGGAGGCGAGGTTGGAAATGTGACTTTCCCAGGAAAGGTCATGACAGATAGTGAGACCCAGAAGCTTGAAAGAAAAGACTTCTTCCAGAGGATTGTTGAGAAAGTGGATGTGGGGGGGTGGGGGGTTCAAAACGGTCCTTTCGAAGAGACATAGTGAGAGTGTGAGATTTGTCTGGATTGAAAGACATGTTCCACGTGTTGGACCAGTTTGTGATTTTATCCACATCTGCAGTGAGCGAAGAAGCTGCTGCTTGCCGGTCTGAGGGATGACAGATGGTACGGCAGAGGATGGAGTCATCAGCAAAGAGATATAGAGGATTTTCCAGAGAGTCGGAGAGATCATTGATGAAAACCAGAAAAAGAACAGGGCCCAGAACGCCACCTTGAGGAACTCTAGCCTGGACAGGAAGACGAGATGAAAGAACTCAATTTAGGCCACACGTTGACTGCGACAGGAGAGGAAGTCTGTGAGCCATGAGTGGAGATGGCCTTGGATACCATGGGAAGAGAGTTTGGTGAGTAGGGCAGGGTTCCAGACTGTGTCAAAAGCACGTGATATGTCCAGGGATATGGCTCGGATTTCCTGTCTGGCATTGAGGACCTCCATCCATTGATGGGAGAGCAGAAGCAGCATATCCAGGGTAGAGTGACCTGGTCTGAAACCAAATTGATGATCGGAAATCAAGCCATTGGAGAAGAGGAAGGATTTCATGTCTGAAGCTATGATGGATTGCATAACCTTGCTGATGATTGGTAGAAGGCTGATTGGTCTGTAGTTGCAAGGATCTGTTTTTGCACTTTTTTTATGCAGGGCAGTGATGTTTGCAGATTTCCAAGCAGATGGCAGATGACCTTGAGCAAATGAGAGGGTGAATAGAACAGAGAGAGGGCAAGCAAGAGCAGAAGAGCAGGCTTTGAGGACACGTGGGCTGATGCCGTCTGGACTGGTTGCAGAATCTGAGTCGAGGTTAGAAAGCAAGCTCTCCACCTTGTTAGGAGAAAAGGACACAGAGTCCAGGGACAGTTGGGTGCAACTGGGTAAGGTGGGGAGAGAAAGTGATCAGTTTAGGACACAAGATTTAGCTACAAACACCGAGTTTAGGCATTCAGCTTTTTCACCTGCGGTATCAGCAGTGCAGCCATTTGAGGTAAGGGACGGAATGGAGGGGGAATATACACCAGAAACAGATTTGATTAAACACCACAAAGATTTTGAGGAGGGAGAGAGGTTTGAGAGTTCAGACTTGAGATGAGAAAGATGTTGTTTTATGGCTCTCCTGAGGGTAGAAACACACTTGTTCCGAGCTTTGTGGAAGGAACTGAGATTGCCCTCAGTTGTGTTTGCTTTCCATGAGGCAAAGGCAAGTTATTTCAGGACAACTGCCTCACCACAAGCTTCAATAAATCCAAAAGAGGGCGGAAGGGTAGGACAACTGAAGACGAGAGCGGATAAATCTGTGCATGAGGGAGAACAAGTTTCTTTGAAAGAATTCCCTGGATGAGTTGATGTTTGAGAAAGTAGTGATAGGAGACCAGTCTATAAGTTTGATGGCTGCTTGGAGACCCTGCCAGTCGGCTTGAGTGAAATGCCAGACTCGACGGCGGTGAGGTGGTTCTCTGATAACAGCCAGAGAGATGTCCACTTTGACAAGGATATGGTCAGATGAACCGATTGGAGCTGTAGAAGAACAGCAGATATTGTCAGGGAAATTTGTCAAAATCAGATCCAGAAGAGATGGAGTACCATTGGTTGAGATCTGGGTCGGGAATTTGACTGATCGAGTCAGTCACAATGAGTCGCAGAAAGCTTTTGCTGAGGTGCCTTGACAGGTGAAAGAGGAACCCACAACTAGCCAACTGGCATGATGACAATTGAAGTTGCCACATATGAGGAAGAGAGAGTTTGGATGAGAAGATAGAAGATGGTCCATGTTTTCGGATAGTGAGGTGTAGATGGAGTCTTCACTGTTGGGTGGACGGTACAGTACACATATAAACATGATATGGGAGTGGAGGGGAAGCCGTAGCCAGAGGTAATCCTGGGGGTGTGGGGGAGTGAGAGCAGTGCATGGAGAGTGAGGAATAGAGTCTTTGATGAAGAGAGCAACACCTCCACCAGGACGAGGCTCAGGTCTGTCATACCTTAGGAGGGAGTAACCGGGGAGAGATACTTGGGAGTCAGACACGTCTTGGGAGAGGAAAGTTTCTGTTAGGCAGATTATGTCTGGTTTGTCAGTGGCAGCCTGTATGGAAAGATCTGAAAGGTTTGAGCGAAGGCCCCCGATATTTGAGGTCCACACTTTTAATGAAGAGTTAAGGGAGGAGGCTTTGGGTGCAGGGGGTGGGGGGGGGGGGGAGTTTAGGATGAGAGACGAGGGGGGAGGTAAGGAGAGTTGTTGAAAGAGTGTGGGGGATTGCAGAATAGCTAGAGGAGGGGGCCGAATGAAGAGGAGAAAAGGCTCTGTGGTGCTGGGGGAGAGGGAGGCCAAGAGAGGGGGAAGAAGGCAGTTGAGGATTTGAGGAGGTGGAGTGAAGAGATGGAGGTGAGAGGGCAGTGGAAGGAGGAAACTTAGTGGATGAGAGGGGGGCAACTATGAGAAGGATGAGTGAGGGGGATGAAAGGTGGGAGAAAGGTGAGGGGGGAATTTATGAGAGAGGTGAGAGGGAGGCTTGGAGGGAGAAGAGTGGGATGGTTTCTTTGAGAGTGAGAGTGAGGGGTGAGTTGGCACTGAAGTTGGAAAAAAAGAATGGGTGATGGAAAGTGAACATTCATAGCAAACTGGGTTTTTTTTAAAGTTTTAGGTCAGAGATGCGATTTAACACAATTCTTGATGGATGCAATAAAGGCGAATTTAGAGAATGAAGAGAAGAAATGCTGTAACAGTTGGATTTTTTAGGCAAGGAATGAAGGAGAGGTCGAAATGAGAGCAGTCTGTTAAAATAGCAGAAGAGTAGTGCATTATGAAACTGTAAAGAGTACCACATATGTGAGAGATGAATATGAAGCATTATAAGATCGTTTTTGTTCTTCTTCTTCTTCTTCTTCTTCTTCTTCTTATTATTATTATTATTAATGTTTGAGAGAGTTTTCAACAGATTTGGTCATGGAAGTGTTGTTGAAAAAAATCGAGGAAGAGGAAGAGGAGGAGGAAGAATAAGAGGAAGAAGAAGAACCAGAATCGGGAGAAGGTTGGCGTATTGTTTTTTTTGTTTGTTTGTTTTTTTAAGATAAGAAATAGATTAGTTGGGAGAATGGGGAACGTTAGGAAAGTGGGGAGGATAGAAATTGAAGGTCATGGGGAAGATAGAAATTGAAGGTAATGGGGAGAAAAAAACAAAAAAATACGATCGAACACCGAGGTGAACCGGTAGGCCTCAAGCCTAGGCCAAGGCCAAGGCCTCAAACACCCTGTAAGAACGTGGACAAAAACTCACAAAATAGCACGATTTTTGAAACAAAACCGAACTCGGAACACACAGTAATATGTAGGTGAGAAAATTAAACAGTTAAAATCGGACAAATAACGACCGGAAACTTAACTTTGAGAACGTCAGCAGGGAGGCCCGAAGGAGACCTCTCGACACTCCAAACCTACATGTAAGGAGAGTTCTGAATTCTGAGATAAAAGGAGAGTTCTGAATTTGTTGCCTTGTTATTAGTACAACTGAAAATACAGCAACTTTTCGGCATTGTTGCAAATAATAATGAGTAAAAAGGCGACTAAATAAACAAACTTGTAACAGGTATGAGTCGAGTGCCGTGCGATAGCGCTAGCGCTACATACACCGCTGCAACGCATAGCAGGGCGATCCGAGTGAACGAGGTACTTTGTTTTTCCCTTCTCCAGCGTTGCTATGTGGACATTGCATTATGGGTCGGCGAAGTTCCCGGATGTCCGACCCCGAGAATCCATCCATTCCTTCCATGCATCCTTCTCTCCATCCATCTGTTAATAAGTAACGCAGGCTTGGCACCACATGACACTGCTGGGGCGCAACACAGTCTGGTGGGGCCTGAACTTTGCATGTCGTTCAATGTATTTTTGATTGTGTTGTGCAGAGGTACAGCTTGGTACTTTGCCGTGTATCACCAAAGCTTGCTAACGAACATCCAAGCAACTTGTAGAGCACTCGCCAAGTGGCTTAAGTACTCAAGCAAGCACTCCAACTAAATGCATGATAATGGACAGCAGCTTTGGCAAGTGGAGATTGCTAAAGCAAGATTTAGCAATCGCCGATCGGTCATATTAAACACCACCCGGAGTGTCAAACAATGTGCGAACTGAGCAAATGAACAATTATTTTTAGCAGTCGGAACTGCTGCAAAGGTCAATTCTGCAGTTTAAATATTGAAATTTAGCTCGAGTCCTTGTTGAAGATCCTGGAAGTTGAAGAGCTTGGAAATTGTACGAGTGATCATTGGAGCAAGGGAATGACGAAGAAGAACCTCACAGAGATCTTAAGAAATATCACTGGGAATATTTCTACAAATAAACTGCAGTTGGAAGCTATCGAGGGCTCGGTGACGATCCTCAAAAGAGCCTTGGGAACAAAATTTTATGAACAACAAAACCTCACACTTTGGTCCATAATTCGTATCCGCCCTTACCGAAATGGAGGTGGATACTTCAAGACCTGAGAGGATCACGCACGCACGCACGCACGCACGCACGCGCATGCACGTGCGCACACGCACACACACACACACACACACACACACACACACACACACACACACACACACACACACACACACACACACACACTGGGGCCAAGTGCCGTTGTGCCGTTGTGGTAATACCGTTTATATACAAACACACATGTGCAAATAAAATGTATACATGTATAAAGTAGATAAAAGCAACAAACACAAAGATTTACCTTTAAACAGATTTCTTTGAAAGAGGAATTTAAGTGGAAAATTAGCGAAATTCAATTCAAAAATGTATCAAGCCACAGAACACAAAATGTCGGTCTATGCCTTAACTGCGAGAAGAAACACGGCGAACACGAGGTCGAAGGACCATATATATATATATATATATATATATATATATATATATATATATATATATATATATATATATATATATATATATATATATATATATATATATATATATATATATATATATATATATATATATATATATATATATATATATATATATATATATATATATATATATATATATATTATATGTCAAAGTGAGGGGTGGATTACGAAAGCAGATCGCACAAAAAAGCTTAAACAAAGCGATGTCCTCTAAAAATGAAATTACTCATTTTCACCGGAGTGCAGGGCCAAACATAGGTGGAAACATATCCAATCAATGTGTTTTGATTGAAAGAACGGGTACTTTTACCAAAACTAACAACCAAGCAGCTTGGAGAGCACAAGCCAAGTGGCTAAAGCACATACGGAAGCACTCCAACAAAACAATTGATAAGGAACAGCTGGTTTGGCAAGCAATTAGCGATCGCCAATATGTCATATTAAACACCTCCCAGAGATGCCTGAAAAGTGAAACGATGTCCAAATTGGACAAAATGGACGCTTTTTTTTAGCAGTTGGAACTGCTGCTCAGTTCAATTCTGGAGCTTAAATTTTGTAATTCGGCTTCGTTTAAGAGATTCTCGAGGTTATGACATATGCGGAAATGAAATAAAGCCATGAACGCTGGTGTCTCCAGGCATTTAGAAGTTTGCAATGTATCCAACTATTTGGAGGTATGATAAACTGGCATTCGATTACATGAGTGAGGACAGTGGAAAAAAAAACTGTCATTAAGAAATCATTGCGGCCTGTTACAAATCAAGGCATTGTTGAGCAGGCCCAAAAATATGGCAAATTAACACCCCACCGATGGGAAGCTACCTGTCCGAGGATGTGCATGATAAAGGATATAATTAAATAAGGCTGTTAATTATCTTCGAAAAGGGGGTTTTAGTTAACCTAAGCACCCAATTTTCATTCAGCAACTCTTTTGGAGTTTCCTTCGTATGCATCCAAAGTTTCAGGCCACTAGGTTTCATAGTTTTGGAGTTATTGAGAAAACACACACACACACACACACACACACACACACACACACACACACACACACACATACACATACACATACACATACACATACACATACACATACACATACACATACACATACACATACACATACACATACACATACACATACACATACACATACACACACACACTGATGGACTGACTGACATTCACTGACATTTGTCATTGGTTGTTATCTCCATTTGCAGGTTTCAGGAGGTGGGAGGAAGTTCCCCCAGAACGCAAAATCTCCACCTATTTTGTTGGTAAAGGATCGTGATTCATGAAGCAAATTGTGAAGTTTCACTCTCATCGCCTCGTTCCAAAGGGCTCTTTTCAGGATCTTCACTGAACCTCTGACAGCCTTCACTTGTAGCTTGTTTGGAGTGATATTCCCAGGAATGATGTTTAAGTCCTCAGGAATGGTTTATTTTTCATTCCTGTAGCTCCAACTATCACTGGTACAATTTCAGCTTTCTTAAATTTTCAAGTCTTCTTGACCTTATTTTTCCAATCCTGGTATTTGGTCATTTTCCTGATTTCTGTCGCATTTAGTGCAAAGTCATTGGGAACTGAAACTTCAATCAACAATGCCGACTTTTCCTTTTTGTGTTTTGAGCACTATGTCCAGATTTGTTTGCAATGTTCACACTTGATGGGATCATCTTGTCACAGGTGAACATTACATGGTAATTCTTATGGATCGGACTTGGTTTGTGTTTCCATGATTGTTCTGGGACCGGGATGTTGAAATGTTTACAGGTGCGCCAATGGATTACTCCACAGAGGCTGTCATGTCCTTCTGTGTACAGTTGTTCCGACATGAGTTTTTTTACATCCCGAAAGGAGATGACTAGTACTTTCTGTTTCTTCCCCACAAAACCTGCAATTGTCCGATTGGCTCAATCCTGCCATTTTCTGAAGGGCATTTGTGTAATGTCCTTGGTCTTGGACATTGATGATGACTCGTTCTCCATTCCAACCAATTTGACCTCTTCTTCACCATTCCAATGAATCTTCCTTGTTGATCCCGATTCTGTCAAGGTCTTTTAAAAAAATCTTCCTGCTCTTTTGTCATTATCCCATTTGTCAGAGTGTATCTGCTGATAGTTAATTTTGTAGTTTCTCTTTTTTTTTCTTTGCAATCATTGGGGCTGTGTCTGTTTCTGTTTCGTTTTCTTGTGTAGTATCCATCATTTTCAGCCGTTTTTGGAAGTTTGTTGCTAAATGGATTATGGATCCTTTTTCTGGTCTATTATTTTCTTGCTCAAATACAAATGTCATCCGATACTCTGTTGAGCTTTTCACATACTACGCTAGTCCTGCGCATGATATTGTGTGCACTTGGTTAAGCTCGATCAAACCACCCCCTCCTCATTTATTATTATAGATGAACCGTGCTACAATGTAGATTATAAACGTTAATCAGTTGAATAATTGTCAAATAAACATTATAAACTGGTTGATTAATCCCTTGCATTTGCTTATCAGTTCACCTCAGATTTACTGCCACTACTACTACGTCGACTCAGGCCTAAAGGGCTAGCAGTGGGCATTTACTGCCAGGCTGTCTTTTAACTTGGCAATCTATAAAACACTTTGCCCATAGTGTGATTGGGTCATCTCCTTACAGTGACACACTGTTACAACCAGTATGTTCATTAAATTGTGCTTTAGTGAAGGTTACTTGGTTGTTTTGCTTCCTGTGCAGTAACAACAATAACAACAACATGAGGAATAAAAAGGCACCGCCAGTTTTAGAGGAAGGAGATAAGGACGACGAGGAGAGAAGGCATGGAGACGTTCTCCGGAGCGGTCACACTCGTTTACGAGCGTTGCATATTATTTTAAAACCAACACACCCAGTGGCGGGAGACCGAAAGTGTACATGATTGGCAACAGAGGTGAAGCCGATAAGATCTCTGGCAGTGCAGTTCGTAACAAGTTTGTGAGCTAGTTCTGAGCGAGAGAGAGCAGAGATATCCCAGTTTGAGTGAAGTTGAGTGTTTTATCTCTGGGAGAGTCAAGTTCGAGTTCCAGTTCGGAATAAGTCAAAAACAAGTTGGTTCTGAACGAGAGAGGAGAGAGCCCTGTTTGAGATAGTCAAGCCCAGAGGGCAGCAGTTACGAGTATCAGTTACGAGTGTCAGTCCATAGTGTCAGTTCAGCCTAGGCACCCAAAGAACGCAACGCTGAGACATACCAGGCAGAACAAGAATGGAACTGTGAGTTTCCAGGCTTAGTGACCACCTCCTCTCTGACAAAATTTCCTCAGAACTGACTCCTCTCCTTCCACATCTTTTACACACACCCCTTATATCCTTGCATCTTTTTGCACACACATATCATTGACCCACACTCTTGTGAAACTTCAACCGAGTCCACAGCAGTTCCTTGTAAAGCTCGCATTACATGCTACCACATACAACGTACATCCTACCTGCATTCTCAATCACCTGCACCATACCCTTTGTTTGGTGCATGTGAGTCAACCGGCTCATGTACAGGTGAGCCCGGGGTCGACACGATACCCCACCTGCTTCACTTTATCTGTCATTCACCCTTGCTTATCTTGCTTCCCGGAATGATTGAGGCATCTGTGTCTGCAGATTTGTGGTAAGATGAATGACTTAAGGGGCTTGTGTGCTTACAGATAAGGTTCTTTCTTTGTGACTGCTTTTGCTCTGCACATAACCGTTTGCTTTTAAATACGTGCCATTTGCTAAACATAACCAGTCATTTCCAACCTACCTGAGTGTCTCTTTCTCTATTGGTTAGACACTAGTGTGTAAATAGTGGATGGGAGTTTTGCCCCGCAGTTTTACTCTGGTTAGACTAGCCATCGTCCCACTTACAGTTCCGCTTGACTGCTCTTTTATCGGAGTGGGGCGTCGAGGGCACGGTTCCCTATCTGGGAGGGTTAATTTTCCAGAAAGGTAATGTGGGAATTGGACGCGAGGATGCTCCCTAAATTAATCGTCTCATACAGTGTCTGTGGTTGCTTAACAACCCGTCATGCTGTGAGTTACAGTATCTGCAGCCCTTCAGCTTCAGGGTCAAAGGTCGGGAAGCAGGTTTGAGGAGCCACTCATGACCCTGCCAGCAAACCTGTAGCAATATAATTTGAGAAGTGTCTGTTTTTGTGTATTTGTTTATTTGTTTGACTTCTATGCATTCCTAAACCGTTGGACGGAATGAATTGAAAACTGCTGGTTGTAATCAAAGTGGGCATGAGAGGGTTTTAGGTGTGAACATTTTTTAATGGTTGGGGGAGAGGGGGATTGGGTGAAATTATTTGTTATTGTATATAGTATAATGCCCCTCTAAGTGTGAGGGGGCATTATGAGTCATAATCAAATCCCCCAATTTTCTGTATGAAAACCATAAACATCAAAGAAGTAGGGGAATTATCATACGAAATATCACACTGTTTGTTTGTTTTAATTCTGTGAACTTTTGAACTGCTGGACATAATGATTTGAAAATGGTGGTTGTACTCACGATCACAGAAAGGTACACAATAAGGTTAGAGACTGTTTAAAAAAAATTAATTCTCCCAGAAGTGGGAACATTCCGAGAACTGAATCACTGGATGGAATGAGTTGAAAACTGAATGTTGTACTCGCAAGGTACGATACACTGTATGATTTGAGGTGTTTAAAAGATAAATTCGTAGGGTAAGACCCCAATTCTCTCAAGGTAAATGTGTAGCATATAGCGCCACTTGGTGGAAGCCAGTATTACAAGTCATGAATCATAAAATAGAGGGAATTCATCCCTTCCGTAAGGATAGGTTCTTCACTACTGAAAGTAAGAACCTCATCAACTTGCAAGCAATTGATAGATTTTACGTCTACCCAGATCATCAGCTGGGCTCCATTCCGAAGAAGTTTTGACCCTTAGGTGGGCACACAAACACACACGTCCAAACACCATAGATGCATCAGGTGTACAAATCATGTGCAAAGATGTATCATGTGCACCAAGATGCATGTAAACAAACAAAATCGACAAAATGAGGACTATTGTTTGTAGAACTCTGTTCTTTGCCCACTTTAGACAAATGGTGCTGACTTTTCAAAATCTTTCAATCCCGACAAATCTCACACTCTCACTATGTCTCTCCGAAAGAACCGTTTAGAAACAGCCCCCCCTCCCTTCATCTACTTTTTCAACAATCCCCCTTTCATTCCTTTCATTCAAGGAGAAAGATTCCTTTTTCATGAAATGATCCTTTCATGAAAGAAGTCCTTTCCTTCAAGCTTCTGGTTCTCACTATCTGCCATGATCTTTCCTGGGAAAGCCACATTTCCAAACTGGCCTCCAAAGCCAGTCGCCAACTGGGAATCCTCCGTCGTGCAAAGTCCTTCCTCTCACCTTTCTCGGCTTTACGCTGTGGAAACCAAAGCATTTAGGATCATTGGCATCTCCCACGATGAGGCTGAGACTTTGGGCCTCTCACTCTCTCACCACAGGCAGGTCGGTGCTCTTTCTGTCTTCTACCGTCTCCTCTCCAGTCTCACCCCCCCCTTGCTCTGTCTGCTATATGTCCTGCCCATATTTCTGCAGGGCGCTCAAGGTCCATCAGCAACCCTCTCCTGGTAAAACTACCAAAATCACGACTCACTGCTCACCTTCACTCTTTCATTCCTCTGTTTTCCCACTTTTGGAATAAACTCCCTCACTCTGTTCAATCCCATTATTCCCTCCAGGCCTTCAAAACAGCTGTTCACCACCACCTCTTATCGTCCCTCATCCAAAACCTCGATCTATTCTCCCCCCGTTGATCCACCCAAAACCCACCTCCTTCAAATTCCATGCTTTCCTTCCTGAAAGCCCCTGTAGTGTCCGTCTTGTATACCCCATGTTCCCCGCCCCATCCCTCTCACTTCCACAGATCTCCGAATCTCTCTGTTACCCACTGTTTTGTCCTTCCCACTCCCGCACCTCTTGTCCTATACCTCCCTTGCTGTGTGTTGTGTGTTAGCTCTCATACGAACCTCGACAATGTATACAAAAAAAAACCTCCCACTCTCTTCAATCCCATTCTTCCCTCTAAGTCTTCAAAACAGCTGTTCACCACCACCTCTTATCTTCCCCCATCCAAAACCACGATCTTTTCTACCCCCGTTAATCCACCCCAAACCGACCTCCTTCAAATCCCCTGCCTTCCTTCCTGAAAGTTCCCTGTCATGTAAGGTCCTGAAAGTCCCTGTAATGTCCGTCTTGTATACCCCATGTTCCCTGCCCCATCCCTCTCCCTTCCACAGATCTCCTAATAGTGTGGTCTGTTATGTCAGATATTGGACCCTAACGTGCACTTCCGGAAGAAAGCACCAAATTTGGCATGAAGTTAGTTATGGACCTAATCAAAGGTTTTTGGCCCCGTAGGCATTCTGGGAAATTACCGTGGCTGCCATTTTCCAAGGTGGCCGACAGGCTGATTTTAATTCAATGTTGATGAAGAATGTACTGCTATATGCACCTTAAAATGACAAAAAAATCAATGTCCTGATTTCACCTACCCCTACTAAATCAACCTCAGTCTTTTAAAATATGACAAAGAAATTGACCTTTGGTGACCCGTGGTCAGCCATTTTTCAATATGGCCACCACAATCTCATCGACGAAGCATTTTCTAATAGTCAAACTTCTCTCCGTTGTCTCATTTTATACAGTTGCACTTGCATAGACAGGTTCAGCACTGCAGTTCAGCATGGGCACGTTTGCAAATCCAGCAGTCTGTTTTGCATTTGCACCTGATGAGTTGTTGACAGGCCTTTGAGATGCAGGCTTGTGTTGTCCAAATTGGCTCCCACTTGCCATCCCTCTTCCTCCATCCAAAATCCGACGATGTGGCCTGCGGACGATTGGGAATGGGGCTCATCATCCAAATACCGGTTTGGTACATAGAACGTTTGATATGCTGACATAAGGCATCCTGGAAAAATGAGAGGCATCATGGATAAATATCATGAGAAATGAAAAGGTAGTTCGCATACGCCAAAGTCAAGAAATTCTCATTAGGATTAACTGATGGCGGGCTCTGAAAGAGTATCGAATCTTATCTCGGTAGGTGGTAATCTGTCTTGACTTTTCACAGATTTCCGCCAGAAGAGGTTTTGCCGAGCCTTGTTCACTGTGATACCACTGTCCAGCGATTGGTCGTACATTGCGCAAACGAACTTCTTGATCTTTTTGAAGTTAGGTTGATCAGGAATAGTGAATGTATTCTGGGAAATTTCAAGTAATACCTGCGTAAGCTCGGGACAGAGGGCCCATGCCATCCAGGCAGTTTTCTTTCCTTTCCAAGCGAAGGCTGATGTGGTGTCAGAGCCTGTTAGCACGTGAAAGGCTGACAGACATGTGGACTTTTCCTCACCGAGACGATGGAAGATGGTGTTTATGTGGAGATTGTTAAGATTCTTACCAAATCCCATCCCCACCCAAACCTCGGCATCAGGGTAAGTCCGCAGCACTGAAGCAAACACTCCCAGAAGAATCACAACGACATCCGTGTCCACAGTCCTGATCTGAATCTTCATGTGACCCATCGATAGTGCATGGAACAAGTGAACGACTAGCCTGGTGTCAGCTTCCTCATGATCCCAGGTTGCCATCGTTCGTACTGTGCCGAAGGCAATGGTTTCTTCCCGCAACGTGAGGAAAACTTCCTTGTTTGGGAAGGTACACTGTGATGCTTTGCGAGATAGAAAAGATGCTGATATTCTGCATTGAGCTGATGCTGGTACCGTGGACTGATTGTGTTGCTGTATTAGAGGAGGAATTGTGGTCAATGTTATCAAGAGCAGCTACTGTGAACAAATCCTTTCTCAATTTGGCTGGACAGACAACCCCATCATCCTCATACCGTTCACACACTGAAGATGCCAGCCACTCCTCCAATTGTAAAACGTGATGGTATAAATGCTCACACCCAAGCGAGACAGTTCTTGGATGGAAGTCTTACTTCTGGTTTTGGAGTGTATGTCAAGTCTAATGTATACTGGTAATGGAGGTTCACGGGAGCCGTGGCGAGAGTGGTTTGATTCACTGTGTCTACGAACAATGGTATTGAATGACAGTAGCTGACTTATGGTGAGACACGCCTGATTCTCATCATTATTGGTATTGATATCTCGTGAACCGGTCCTTGCATCACCATTGACAAGAATGTAAGGAGTCGTGATGGTATAGATTCCTTCTGGCATCCTCTCCGGAAATAGCCCTAGAACAAGTCAAATTTTCAAAGTTTTCTCGGTAATGTCTTCTGTTAGGTGTCCTTAGGTGTCCTTTTCTGATCAGCCATCCCCATGGCCGTTAGCCAAGAAATCCTTTGAGAGATAGGCCTAGGCTCTTTTGCACGTCAAATTCAGCAGCCGAGACGAGTAGAAAGCAGAATTTTCAGTCCCAGGAGAGAATACAAATAACCCTTGATCTACGGTGATATTACTAAGCAATTCCCTTCGTTGTTTAAACAGGTTTTCAATCGGGGAATCATGAGCGATAGCTATTTATTGCCCCCACTCCACTCGACCATGATAACAGTAGTGAGTGACGCATTTCCTAACTTTATCTTGGTATACATGAACGAAAGAACATGAAATCTTTCCTGGTTCAATGATTCATTCATTATTGCACATTCCGAGTCTTTTCTCGTCGAAAATCCAAACACTGGCATTCAAAAATGCTGCGTAACCACACTCACGACTTCCATTTTGTTGTGCATTCTCCATTCCTCCACATGGATAGGCGCACAAAAGCAGCGGACCACGCCCAGATCAGCATTGAATCTCGGATGGCTGTATTTTGGGGAACGGGTGTCAGTTTTGAGTGCCTATGGGGCTAAAACTGTTTCAAATAAGTTATCCTATTTTTGTACCAAGTTTCATGCTTTCTTCCGAAAGTGCACGATAAAATCACTAACAGACCACGCTATAATGTCTATGTTCCCCACTGCTTTGTTCTTCCCTCTCCTGCCCCCCTTGTTGTGCATTGTGTGTTAGCTCTCATACGAACCTCGACAATGTATACAAAAACAAAAGAAAACGCACCAAGGAAAAAATTGAAGCTTGGCAAATGGAAAGTACTCCTCAAGAGGAATGTTCAATTTCTTTTTTTATGGTGTCATAGGTGCCTTCGTTATGAAGTCAAAATTGCATATGGAGAATGCTGCACATGATTAGTATAAAAAATTTTGACAGTCATCTAGGGATAAAATGGTCCACAGAAAAAAATGTTTTTGATGATGTCCGTTGACGTGAATCGGCAACCATATTGTTTTTTTAAGAAAAGTCTTCAAAAATCTTCTTCTCTGAAGTGGCTGAACAGATTGGGGTGAAACTTTACATGCTTGACTGCCTGTCCATGAGAAACAAAACGTTCACACATATGACATCATAGGTCACATGGTTGGCAACCATATTTGATTGAAAAAAAAATTAAATAAGTTTTTTTTTCTCTTGAACCGCGAAATAAATCGACATCAAACTGCAAAGTTATGATCTAATAGTGATGGAGAATATGTGTTTTAAATATCAACTTGATTGGATGCATGATCTGTCAGTCAGAATTATTTAATTTTTTGATCTGGGGGGATTAATAAGACTCACTTGGCTATGACTGTATGGATTTGAGGGTAGAGGAGTAGCAGCTGAAATCCAAATCCTATCCAGGTTCCTCCTGGATAAGATAAGGTTCCTCCTGATGACTTCATCTTTGCTTTTTGCTTGCTTAGGTTCCTTCTGATTCCTCCAATGCAGATTGTAGCAATTTGGTCTTCCATTTCATTTGAAGTGAATATATTTTCATCCCATTCTCAATTCAAGTGCATAATAACAAACATCATGTGTCAGGTTCAGGTGTCCGATCATAGTGGGGTGAGATCAAAGCGGGGCGTCTTGGTACCTGGTAATGACTGCCAGCAGTTATACAGTTACAGTTCTAATTATATCTATTATTAATTATGTAACACACCAGTACAGAAACACCACACAAAATACAATACACAAAACAAGTCCTGGCGACGGTCTGCAATTCCCGATTGCTCTTTTTCTTGTTCATTGTAATTCCTGCTGGTTTTTTTTTTTTTTTCCTTTTTAATTTTCCTTTAACTTAACTTCTCTGTTTATCTATCTGCCTTGGGAGAACTGAATTCATACAAAAACAAATGTTTCTGCAAGGTTCACTTGGCTGTCCCCGGATGGATTTGAGGATAAAGGAGTTGCAGCTCTTCCTTACCACGTCAAACTTTCCTGCCGAAACCTCTTCTCCATGCAGCACCAGCACCTCCGAGGGGGTATTATTGAAGTCTTTAAGATTGTGCGGCGTTATGAAAACCTTGATGAAAATCAGTTTTTCATCTTTCATCAAGACAACGTCCTGTGTGGACACCCTCTGAAAATATTCAAGCAACGAGCGCAAAGGAACTTCTGCTCCTCAGTCTTTTCCAATCGAATTGGGAACCTAGAGAATGCCCTTGCCTGTAATGTGGTTCCTGTATTATTAATTGCTGTGTTTAAAGCTGGACTCGATGCCATATGGGCCCAGTTAATCCCAGATATTATTAAGCACTTACTGTCATTTAAAACACGTCCTTTTTAATGTTTTTCCCTTTTATTTATTTATTTATTTATTCATTTTTTCCCGAAACCGAACCTTTGTCCTCATCTCGTTGATTTTCAAATAGGCACAGTACTGCACAAATGTACCTTGAGGAATCCAACCATGAAAATGATCATCAAGGTGCCAACACCCCTACAAAGATCAATATCCACGATGATGATGATGATGATGATGATGATGAAGAATTAAAGGTTTACAATTCCTGTAAGTTGACAAAACAGAAACTTATTTATGACCTTTCTTATGACAAGAGTCTGTATCTCTCCATACTGCTGGTTGGTAATAACATCTGGAGCCAATACGATGATGTCATATGATCGTCTCCCAAAACTTGCACCCTCGAGAGTTTGCAAACACAGTATACATTTGCAAAACCCAATCATTCACGATATCAGAGTTGCAAGTTGGGTACATTTATCTCCCAACAAAATGGATAAAAGAAAAACATGGATCTTCATTTTACAACGGCTTGATAATGCTTAAATTACCCAAAACTGGATGAACAACAATAAAAAACTGGACTTTTGTCAACAGTAAAAGGAAGGTAATTATGCAACTATGTTACAGTATGAGTATTCCCCTTCTCTGAACACACCTGGATATTTTTTTTATCACAATTAAAATTACACTTCCTCTTCTCCAAAGACACTGTGGGATCTCCAACATGCACTGACAAGAAGTGCTCTGCAGACTTGTATATTTCAACATTCAACATCCTTCCAATGGATGGAGCACACGGTGACACATTGTTGTATCACAATACATATGAAACACTAGTGTGACAATTTAGGTATGGATCAAGAATCGAACCAAGGCTAGATAGGTCACAAGCAAGCGTGCATACCTCTAAGTTATCCTGCCAGCCTAAAAGTCTTATGAACTGCTCTTGTATAAACGTACAACTCTACATGTAAAGTCATAAAGCATGTCACAGTCCATAATATCCCCTAGGTCATAACAATATCCTCCCGGCTATCTGGTAATTCAGTGGAATTTATTCTCTTCATATGCAGTGAAAGTTAAATTGCTTTGTGAATCATAATGTCACAGTGGTTTCTATGAAGTGGGTGTTTTGAGTTTAAAGGCCATAAAGCAGGAACTTGATTGTTGTGTTGATTGTTTGTGAGAACAAACTCCTGTGTTGATTCTATAAAGGCCATTATGTTGCTTCTCTGATTCTTTGCTATTGTTCTCTCACTGGTTGAATATAAACATCACGCTCATCGTCCAGCCCCTGGGTTGGTGCAGTACATGCCAAGGCATTTGCGGTAAAACATCTTGACTTTGTCTCCTGGAATGCAAATGTAAAATTGTTGAAACATCAATTACTTTGTAAGGCGAGAAACGTGTTTCATTGTTTCGATGTTTTGAACGTTTTCAAGTTCTAAAATCTCGTCAAAAGCAATCTTCATCCTCACGGTATCGGTATTATTCCTCTCTCTCACCTCACCCTTTCTGAACAGTTGCTGTTGCATACGTGCAATCACAGAGCGCTGCTCAGCATCTCCCGCAGTACATGTCATGACTTGCTTCCTTACCTCTTATTCCCATTTCTATGTGTAATCCTTTTTTCATCTTGTTCAGAAAGAGAGAGAGATATAGCGAGAGAGCCCATAGCATGTGTTGAATGGAGAGTGTTTCTCCAGCGCCCTGACGGGTCGCCAGGTATTTTCCTTACCTCCTCATTGCGAGATGTGTTTTGTTGTGTTAGTTCTCACCGCCATTGTGCTCCGAGTGGTGCGTTCATTGCCTTGGGTGGAGAAAGCATAGTTTTTTTCCCCCTTTTATTTTCTCTTCCTTTGCTTTCTCCCTCCTTTCTGTGTTTTCCCCTCGCTTGGCACAGCCAGGGGAAAGCCTCTACATTACAACGTCAGCGCGTTCCTATTATGCGGCCTTCTAGGCCCTTAGGTAGAAGCACACAATGCTTTGTCTTCCTCTGAATGAGGTTCGTGGAGAAGATATTATAATTTCCATTGGCAACATTATCAGGATAGATAAGATCCACATAGCTTCGGGGACGAACAAACGTGTCATAATTTTCATCGCTGAAGCAGTAATTACATTAGTGCATTAAATTTTTGCAACTGGTTTGTATACTGATAAAGGCCACTTTGTTTTGGCTTTACCACTCGACAATCAGCTGTGAAGGTAATAATTTCCAATGTCCTGCCGTTTATTAAGAATAAGACGTTAATTGCTGAATTATCTCGATGGTTTCTCAGGTTGCAGTGTTATCTATGGGCTGTCATAACAATTCGGCTAAGAATATAATGTCTTTTCGGTGACTGGTGTATGTTGTCCTTCACACATCCTTGGTGGATAAGGTTCTCAATGTTATTTTTAAATTCCGTGTTGACAATCATGACGATCAGGTGTATGCCTCAACTGACATGTTAAAATGTTTTTCCTGTGATGAGTTTCGTCACTGAGAACGTTTTTGTCCTCAAACTGTGTCTTCTTCGGCCGAACAGATGGCCTCTTTGAACAATGCTGTTACATATTTCCCCTCCCTCTCCCTCCTCCCACTACAACCACAGAACCTACCTCAGTTCTTGTCTTAGACAATGCAGTGTCAACTTCTAAGGATTCAAATATGTGGAATGGCTTTACACTTCTATCTTTGAGAAAGAGGAAAATGCTTCAAAATGCCCTGACTCCCCATAACGGATAGAAAATGTGGTTCTGGCTCATAAAGAGTCCGTAATATCAGACACAGCTCTGTCTTTACCTGTTCAAATATCCACGTGTAATCATTATGAGTCGCTATGTGAATGCTTTGCCTGCCAGAGAGATCGATCTTCCAAATGTGCCAAAGGTAAATGTGTCTTACCCCCAGAGAACCTGAAGAGCAAAGCCGCCTTAATTCCTTGGGTGAATGACGACGAGTTGCATGCAGACTCTGCTGAGGAAGCAAAGCAGAAGGGCTAAAAACTGATTGTAATTCCGGTGCCTCCCCTTTCTTCAGAGTTCCCTAACTTACCCACTAACGGCTCCCTAGCCCTAATTGCCGCTGTGTTACCTGCCTCAGAAAGTGTGCCTGAGCATGACGGTAGTACTGAAGAATCCCAAATCATCCAATCAATTATTGACAGTGGTGGATTAACGCATGGGCAACCAGGGCCCGTGCCTAGAGGCCCCGAGCTCAACGTGGGTTCCGGGCAGAGATGGCGTGAGGGCTGTGCAACCCATGCAGTTACATGGGCCCCCCTGATAACATGCCCCCCCCCCCAAGACCAATCATGGCTCACAATCTTTCATGATGGGACCCTCAAGGGTTGGATCTCACCTTGCTCACAAAACATATTAACTTGTGAGTGATGATAAGCACAGCTCAAAGGGAATGCTCCATCTCAAGGAAAGAAAGCAACATCATGTAATAAATCGATTAAAAAGTCGTTTTCCCAAAATGTTTAATGAGACAGAACTATTAAAAAAATTACGGGGTGAGGTTAGTATTAGTAGAGAAAGCAAGGGGAATAATAACTTCGTTTAACGCAGTGTTTCTCAACCTTTTTTGTCCAACGCCCCACTTTGATTTTCAAAAGAATCATATGCCCCACCATGATTGGAGACACTACAGTATATACTACGTATTGTTACGGCTGTGGAAATTTGCAATACACCAGAAAGGTCCTCAGGTTAGATATATCGATAAGTTAATGTGTAGTTAGTCTACACCCGTTGTTTAGAGGGATAATGTGTGATTCATCCGGGCTGCGACGCTTTGAGTTAGCCATTTTTCTTTATCTATCGTTATTTTGGACCATAAGCCCGCCAACAACTCAAACACCACCACATTTGCCTCTTTACCTCCACAACTCCACCCCGCAAATATCGCTTCACCGCCATTCTCAAACGATGCCCACCAACAACCAAACCACCACAGCAAGCCCCCCACCACCTTCGCTTTTCTCCTTCCACAACCATCAACCACACCACCTGCCAATACCGAACGTCGTGCTGTCCAGGGCACGTTCGGTGATTGTTGCCGAACGCGTCGAGCCGCGAGTACAAATCGATGCCTTTACGGGAGAGGAAATCGGATCAGTGGAGGTTCACGCTCCTTTTTTCCTGACCAATGGCTAAACGTCGGGTGGCGTGGCCCCGCCTCCAAGCACGTTTTGATTCCCGAATTAGCATACACACTCCTCCCCCGGTCTATAAAGACGCGAGCACAAGGCGATCCGCGTGTTGTTGTGCTGTGCTGGCTGGGCTGGTCGAGTGAAGACGAAGGTCGTCGTTGAGGTTGTCATTGCGGGAGCTGGTCGAGTGAAGACGAAGGTCGTCATTGAGGTTGTCGTTGCTGGGTCGAGGGACGAGTCGCGGAGTGAAGCAGGCACGCAGTAGAGGGCTCGGGAGCGAGAGTTCGCCGGAGTCGGTGCAGTCCCGAGGCCCCGCTAGCGGGACGGAGCATCCGCCATTCCTCTCTCTCCACCCCGAGCATCAACAAATCCCCCCATCCATGCTGAGATAGCGCTGGTAACCCCGTCCATTCCCCACCCCAACCGTGGTGTCGACCGACCAACATGTGCCTGCGCAATGCACGCCTAAAGGAGCTCACCGACCACGCCAGGGGCACGGAGTTAGGCACGTTACGCTGACATTGCGGATAGCCCGCCATCGCACCACGAGGGCGCGGGTAAGACCCCTTCGGTCTCGTGGACCTAGCCGCTCACCCAGGTCCCACGTACATTTGGTCCACGGACCTGTCTGCCCCCTTGCCTATGAGGGTGGCTTGTATTTGCTTTTTGTGTAAATGTGTGTTTGGCACCAGTCTTTTAAGTAAACCTGAATAAGTGCTTGTACATTGCTGTATTCGGTGGTAACTCTTTTGCTTGCTCTTACTGTATGGCTGTAAATATGTGCTTGCCTTGTGTGTGTGTCAAATAAAAGTGCTTGTTAAATTGTGACCCGTTTCGTTGCGTCCTTTCCTTCGTTTGAAAGTGCCATCTTGCATCATGGAAGGGATTGGTAGTGGGTTTAGACACCCGCAAGTAATCTGAACCGTCGAGGTTGGCGATAACTCCGCTCAGTTATCCCCTTAGCACGGAACGAGCCGCTTAAGCAGTTCATGTCCGGAGCCAACCTGCGGCGTGGTACAACTCCTCGGTACGCTACCCGCGCAGGTACTTAGGTATATCGACATTCGGCGATTCACCCTATTTCGCGCGGGTAGAATGCGGACTGGGTTGTGGTGAGGTTAAACCCCCACCCGTGACTGGCTCCTGGCGGTAGTTCCAGGAGGGTCACGACTGAATTGTCCATCTGGTGTACGATGTGGTTGCGATTGGAGTTACGCAATCGCTCGCACGCCAGGCGGGCCAGAATTCGGAACAATATGTATTCAAAAGGCAAAGCCATGAAAGCGATCATATATTGATTCATTAATTCTGAATCCTCATGCCCCACCAAAATATTGCCACGCCACACCGGTGGGGCGTGTGCCCCACCTTGAGAAACACTGGTTTAACGTATACAAATGCAACAATAATCTCCATAACAATAGTATAATTCCTACTGTTAATACACGTCGATATTGTTTAGCAAAATGTTGCGGATTCGCGCCCGCCGGCGTGCGAACGGCCACGTAACTCGAATCGCGGCACGTCGCCCACCGGACGGACAATCCAGTCGTGACCCTCTCGGACTAACGCCGGGAACCAGTCACGGGTGGACCTTTCGGTCTCACCGCGATCGAGCCAATCGGCCCCCGCGTGGGATAGGGTTGCTCGCCAAATTCGACCTACCTAAGTACCCACACGGAGGGTAGACCGGGCGATCGCACCTCGCCGCAGGTCGACTTCGGACACGGGCCACTTAAGCGACCCGTTCCGTACTATCGGGATAACCGAGCGGTGTTATTCGTCGACCTCGACGGTTCGATTAATTATCGGGCGTCTTAACCCACGACCAACCCTTTACGTGAAGCAAGATGAGGATTCAATGAAAGAAATGACGAAGCGAAGCGGGAAAACAGTTCAATAATAAGCACATTTATTTCGCGATGAACGGAAAGCACACATATACAATTCCACCAAAAGCACATGGAAAAGAAGAAGACAAAAAGCAAATGCGACAATGCAGATCTAATACCGACTACGCGAGCACACGGCAACACTTTTACAATTTTACTTCACAGACGGCGCCGACAACACATATTCCCAAAGCAAAAGAAAAGAGAACCACCCTCCAGGATGAGGGCCGAGACCGTGTCGGGCCTACCCGTCTGATGATGAGACGCGGAGCGGCGGTGGTGCCTCAACTCTGCGGGCCTCGCGGACAGTGTCTGGTAGGGGGTGGGAAGGGGGCCCCCTTTTGTCGCACTATCTCAGCGCGGGGGGAAACAGGAGGGGGTTGCTGATGCTCGGGGAAAGGAGGATTTCACCAAAATCGCGGGTCCCGCGACGAGCGTCTCCACCACGACCTCGGTCGCGCCGCCGGCCTCTCTCTCTCCTCAGTTCCCCGAATCCGATGCGAGCACCCCCTCGTCCGCCCTCGCCGCCGCCGCCTCTCCACAGCTCCGTCCTCTTCACTCCGACTCCGCGAACTCCCAACTGCACTGAACTCTTCCTCCGCTTCCAACTCAACTCTTCCTCCTGCGAACTGAACTCCTCTCAACTTCCACTGGACTCGACTCGACTGACGAACGCAGTCGTTTTTATAAGCCCCGTGGCTTCGCTCTCTCACCTTTGACCCTCTGCCTCCGACCTTTCACCTCGCTCCCCATTGGCCCGAGAAAAAGTGGGCGTGAATGCTTTTTGATCCATGAATTTGCATATAGCGACCGCCCTCCAACGCCCTGGAGGCGGGGCCAAATCGCCCCTCGCTCACCGATTGGACGGAACAAAAGTGGGCGTGAGTCGTTTTTGATCCGTTTTTCTGCGGAAAGTCCGCGATGCTTTTGAACACGCTGCTCGGTGCGCGCTCTACACGAGTCCAGCATCGGTGCCCACGAGTGGCGCGAGATGACGGTGATGCGATGGTGGCGAGTTGTGACGGTAAAGGTCGTGGCGGTTGTGGTGAAGCGGCGTTGTGGTTGGTGGTTGTTGTTGTGATGGCTGTTGAGACGTGGTTGGTGGTGGTAATAATGGCGGTTGGTCCAAAATAAAGATAGTAAAAGAAAAACGGCTATCTAAAAGGGTCGCAGCCCTCATGAATGACATTTATTCCTCTAGACAACGGGTTTGGGCCTAACTACACATATACTTACCGAGATATCTCACCTAAGGGACCTGAATGGTGGTTTGCGAATTTGGTCAACCACAACAATATATTGATTCATTAATTCTGAATCCTCATGCCCCACCAAAATATTGCTACGCCACACCGGTGGGGCGTGCGCCCCACCTTGAGAAACACTGGTTTAACGTATACAAATGCAACAATAATCTCCATAACAATAGTATAATTCCTACTGTTAATACACGTCGATATTGTTTAGCAAATCGACAATACATTGTATTGTACGATCACAGAACAACCTCTCATTAGTAAATGTACTAACCCGTGCGCACGTCGGAATGTTACAGTTTTTAAAATCAGAAGGGTCCACCGAGGATGAAACAAAAATACCCCGGCGGTGCTGAAAAGTGGGAAATAGCTCAACAATGGTGAAAAGGGTTGAAAAATCACACAAAATTAACGTTTTCATTCCACAAGCGGCAGAACCAGAAAATGGTCTTCGGTCTAAAACATCTGAAGTGTGTCCCATTACCAATCATCTTGCTATCGCTCGCCAAGCCAGCCATTCCTTATCAACGGTTTCGTTGGACTGCTTACTTGAGTGCTCAAGCCGCGTGGCAAGCGCTCTACAAGAAACTTTTAGCTCTTCCACAAGTCTCGTTTATGTATGCAAAAAAAAAAAACTTCCTAACTGAACACACCCCTGGAAGTGCTGGGCGTGTGTTCCCTAACCAGTCAGCTTGTAGAACACTCATCAGGTGGCTTAAGCACTCAAGCAAGCACTCCAACAAAATGTTTGAAAAGGAATAGCTGGCTTGGCATGTGCTAGCTAGCTGATTGGTAATGGAACACCTTAACATGGCATTGTTTTTTCCAAGGGGGGGGGGTGGAAAGGTGATAAAACATTGGAATTCCTCCAGATTTTTTGTAGTTGGGTCTAAAGCAACATAGGCTAAGTGAGTATAAGAATAAGACGGAGTCCCCTTACTCGTGATACAATTGCGGGCACCAAAGCATCACTCGTAACACCCTCTCTGACCACCACTAGAAGCGGCGCTGCACAGTACACATTTACGTCGATATATATTTGGCAAAACTGACCAATTAATTTAGTGTATGCTTTATTAAGTCAGTGTAACATTGAATGGAGTCTATGTATTATTGCATTTTGATGCATTCGTGTTTTTGGAGGATGTTTTGAGCCAAAATATTTTTTGTGCCCAGGGCCCCAAAATCTTCATCCGCCTCTGATTACAGATTGTACACTGCAAGTGCAACCAGCATTTTTCAAGTACCGCTGTCCAGCAGTTTAGGAGTTCATTGCATTAAAACAAGCACTCCCATTTGTTGTAATGCTATGAATTCCTGGTGTGAGTGGGTATTAGATACAAGTCAAAATGAAATCCCCCAATTATCTGCATGAAAACCATTGACATAAAAGAAGTGGGGGAATTATATAAGATATCATAGTTTGTGTTTTTGTTTGACTTCTATTAGTTCTATGCACTCCTAAACCACTAAATGTAATCAGTTGAAAACTGATGGTTGCACTCGCAGTTTCCACGGGAAGATTTTAGAGGGTAAGCCATGTTTTTTTTTAATTGTCCTGGGAGTTCATGTGGGGAGTGGGAGGTGAGCACCCCATTTCTCGATCAAAATGTATCGGAAAGCACCACCCGATGGAAACCGGTATTACAAGTCTTAATGGATCTTCAACCCCCATCTCAGGCAGCGCTCGGTAGCCCCTGCTTGTCTTCAGTCAATATTTCTGTCCATGCCTTTTTCTATCGCATGTAAGGTCTGATGATTGAACAAGACCTGCCAGGATTTCTGGCAGTTCTAAAATAGTGAAGACAAAGTTATTCTCCCGAGATGGCCGATGTCAACTCATCTTCCACCGCAATAGTACCTTTACCAAATGGTTCTTCCAGAGACCTTTGTCGATACTAATTGTAGAGGTCAACAGTTTTAGGAGATAGGCCAGGGACATAAGTGCTGCAGCAGTCCCTTTGGGGTGTTCTTGACAGACCGGCAGACTGCTTTGCCAAACAGTTCTCATGGTATAGCTCGATCTTTCGGACAGCAGTGCAAGAATCACTTAAAAACCCTTTCCGGTTGGTTTTCCTGAAATTAAACTGAAGATGGAATGTTACTATGTTCAACACAAAATCAGAGGTGATGTGTACACCAATCAGATGGTGGTGTGAGTATCATGGGATTGCATCAAGTACAATCTTACTGCTTGAGTTTCGAATGCTATTTCTCATTAAATTTCATTTCAGAGGAAAAAATGGTGACAGCCGTTGACACTTGACATAGAAACACCTGTGAAAATTAATTTCTTTATTTGTGGGAGCTGCTGTCTGCTCAGCAACCACACTCTGGCATAGAAAGTGGTATAACCCAGTGGCAAGGAATATCCAAGAAGAACAGACCATTTACTACCTGCAGTTTAGCTCAGAAATTTGAAATTTGGCAAGGGTTCCATCGATAGCTCACATACTCTTCATGAACGACATTGTGGGATGTTTAACTTCCACCAGCTAATGTTAACAGACATAATATCTCGCTTAACGTCCATCTCTATGAGGGTGCGCTTGGATCAACCTCAGGCAGTGAGAATCTTCCCATGTTTCCACTAATCCACTATGGGCTTCCATATTGTTCCTGAGGCCTATTTATAATAGCCAGAGTCATTCTTGGTATTTCTGGTCAGACGTCGTGTGATCGACAATGTATCTCTTGCTTGTAGAGTGCATGGTGTTTCGTGTGGAGGATAGCAATGCGTTCTTCTTTCACAGCAAGGGAATCCATTGAGATTCACACACATGGTTGTCAGAGCCAGCCTGAAAAGGGTTTGCATTTGTAACGCCAGTGATGTGTTCTGTTTCAGGGTATTATCATGATAACAACGTAAGGTGTTCTCGGAACTTGCAGTTAAAATAATCTGGCAGGGGTCTCGACAGGAACGCTTCTGCTATGGCCCATCATTTTAGTAATGAGTTATTGAATTATTCCTTTCTCCACTCTTTCACTTCCAGAATTATTATCTTCCCCTCCTCTGGTTTTGTTTTTCCTTTTTTGATGCTCTTTAAGTGAGCTGCTTGGTCATGAGCCCGTATTGCTGTACGCTAACTCAGTTTATGATGTTTTACGCATGATTACCTTAAGTGGTCCTCAGCTAGCTCCATGCTATCTATTTTTTTTACTGTGCTGAAGTGTCTCATTATGGCAAACAGTCTTTGAGACAAATTTCGATAAATAATAGCAAAACAACTTATTTTATTTTTTTGAAAGATCATCCTTCTCATACATTGTCCATCTCAACTGGACCTTAGTGCATTTATATTTCCTTTGTGTATTGTCTAATGGCTATTTACCTCCAACTTATTGGTTATGGTGCTTTCCTCCTTTCCCCCTTAAGCCTATGTGATATTTCTGAAACCTGTAATTATTGATGTTCTTCCATTAGCCCCTGCCTGAAGAACGCCAAAAAGGTTCAGCAGCCTCTTACGAGCTCATTTAACCTTTAAAAGATCAATCATTGCAACCTAACACTATGAATATTTAACTGTGGATTGGAAGGTCAGTGTATAAGAGACAGCCTTTACCATATTCAAAAACTAGATGGCAAATATTTATTGTCACGGACACTGTAATGAAGTTACAGCGCGAAGCGTAAAATAATTTACATTGAAGTGAGAGGTGCTTTCTCATCCACAATGCAATGATGATGGCATTCCACTTTAAAGGATATCAATCCACGCCGAGTGATGAACTTGACAGTGTCAGAATATGAAATTGTGATAACGTTCCGTCATCCCAGCTGATAATTCTAGTGCTGCACGGAAACCCAACCGGACAGAACCCACACACCAGCTCCTGCAGAATCAACAATCCCATTCCACCTCCTCCCTTTATGCTCTCCCACCACTTATTGCTCGAGGGGATTAAACAAAACTTAGTTGTAGGGAACAATTTCCGTGACTGAATGAAAGCAATTCTGTGGCTTTAAGAGCTGGCCATTATCTCTGCCTATCAGAAGAAAATTTAGACACTTCACAAAGATACAATGTCTCCTGATTGCAAGGCCACCATGCCACTGCTGTATCTCGGTATCCATGAGAACTTCAAGGTTATTAATTAATTCCTGTTCATGCTCTCACTGTTTGGCTGTGTCTTTCCATCTGTGAATTTCAAAGATATGAATCCAGGAAAAGAACAGACAAAAAAAAGGATTTCATCACAGGAGGTGGCTGAATCTATTCAAGAAACGAAGGCTTGAAAAGGCGATTGCAATCATGTTGCACAGGCCCAAGGTATAAATACAATTTTGGGCTGGAAGAGGGATTATACGGATTAAGGGGACCATTGCAGCTCGGCAATAGATACATTTCCTGTTATGATTTAATTCCCTTGTCTCTCCTGAAATCTCTTCTCTCCCCTCCCCCCTTTCTCTCACTTTCTCCTTTTTTCCTTCAATATTGAGTACAAAATCAAGGCTCATGGAAGACCTAGATCAGCACGGAACCGATCAGAACGCAATAAAACAAAAGGAATCGTAAAAAGAGATGGGGAAACACAATGATAGCAGGGTTGAGGGACAAAATAGAGTGAGACTTGGACAAATCAGGGATGTGTGGAAGAATGAGGGGGTAAGGGAGAGGATGCATGGGGTGGGAAAGATGGATACAGACGTAAACACTCAGGAAGGAAAAACTGGAAATTTGGAAAGAGGTTGGCTTGTGTGGAGGGAAGGATGAAGGGGAAGGTGCAGCGGTAGAAGAGCTCATGGTTTTAGATGGGGGTTGATCGAGATGGTGAAGAACAGCAGTCTTGAATATCTGGAGGGAAGGATGAGATTGAAGAGAATATGGAAGTTGGTTCTGCAGACAGGAAAAAAAAAAGAGGAATGAAGGGGAAAAAAAAAGAAGAGTAACAAATGAATGAAGGTGAACAGTGATTCTGAATTTGGGTGTTACACCAAAAGGGGGTTTCTGGTGGACCATGCCCTGTAGAGACCTGGTTGGGGAGGGACAAAGCATGGAAAGAGGAGGATGGTACAAGACCAGAAATGAGGCGGTATAAGAGTATTCAATATAAGAGTGTTCAATATAAGAGTATTCAATATGAGTATTCAAGGCGGTATTCAATCTGAAACTACCCCCCCCCCCTTACTCAACAAGTCCCACCACCAAACGCAAGTCGAGAACCCCCCCCCCCCATTTCCTCTTAAAGTCCCCCAACTATACGCAAGTCCAGAACCCCCTCCCCTCACCTCCTCACAAACCCCCTCCCCACTCCAGCCTCGTTTCTCCCCCATCCTCCTTGCTCTTACCTCTTTCTCGCAGTGTATAGCGACATTTGGTGAGGCACTGCGCCCCTTACCCTTTCTTGCTCTTCCCTCCTTTCCTAGTTCCCTCCTAGCTCCCCCACCCCTCCTTTCTCCTCTCCCTCCCCCTCCTTCCTCTCTCCCTCCCCTCTCTCCCTCCCTCTTTCTGCCCCCCTTAATATTAACGTACACAAAGCAACAGGATGTATTTGCTTGTCTATATAATAAATGTCAGTGCATGTGTCTCCTCCATAACTTCAAAACCCTGAAACCTACCTAGTGGTCTCAAACTTTGCATGCACATTAAAATAATTATGAGGGAGTGCATGAAAGAAAATTGCGTGTTTGGGTAAATGTAAACACCCCTTTTGAAGATAATTAATGGCTTACCTCCATGAAAGGCTTATCCTTCGTCAGCCCAACTTTGCCTCCCAGAGGGCTTAGCCACCATTTTGATTTGGCCTTCCCCACATTCCCACATGTGGGGAATGGGAGGGCATTCCCAACATGATCGACTCTATAACGACTTAAAGTATATGATCGACTTAAAGTATATAATCAAAATATTATTTCGGATTTGAGAATCGGATCTCGTGGAATAAATGTGTCAAAATGTGAAAATTTAATGAAATTACCAATTTGCCAAGTATTGGATTGTTGGCCCACGAACAGGGAACTTGAATTGGGTTCGGACAATTTTCCTGTGTTATTTGGAGAGACGAGTGTTTCCTGAGAACATTGAGGTAAGTTATGTGTTTGGATCATCTATTTTTATTTAAGTAAGGCCTAAGTCACATTTGCTCTACGGCGAGGATACGGCGGCCGTACGCCCTCTGAACTGACAGAAACGTGCGGCGGCCGCAGAGTTTCTGAGGTGGCCTCAGGGTGGCCTTATGCAGTATGGCTATACTTTACAGGCCGTAGGGTCGCCATGGAATTATAGCGTGGAGTTATAACTTTTTCATTTATACGTTCGCCGTAGCAATTCGACAAGCCGAAACAAAAGAACTGGTAAAAAAACCACACTCGTTACCGTCCGTCTGGCTGCACATTCGCCTTAGGGCCCCCTGCAGTCCCCCTGCGGTCGCCTTGCGGGCACCTTGCGTCTGCCTTGAAAATTCTATGGCCGCTGCAGGGACGCCCTAAGGTCACCGTGCGACATCAAATCAAAGACCGTACGGCACCCCCACGTTTTCGGTCTCCACAATTTATAAACATGCCGTGCAGCTACCCGAAAAATAAAAAACTACGTGACTGCTACATTGTGTGACCGTGGAAATACTGCGGCCGCCCTATAATTGCTATTGGCCGTAGATTTTGGAGACCCCACGGCCGCCGTGGCAAATGTGACTTAGACCTAATTGCACGGCTGTTATGGCGCTTAAGATATGCCTGGTCATACTGAGACGTCCGGAGACACTTTTTTGTGGAGGAACACTTTTTAAGCAGTTGGAACTGCTGCTAAGCTCAATTCTGCAGTTTAAAAAATTGAAATTCGGCTCTGGCTAAGAGATTTTAGAACTTATCGCATTTTAGTTGTAAATAAACAAAGGCACGAACACCGCTCGGAGACACACGGAGAGTTGTGAGTGGGGAGAGGGTATGGGAGGAGTTAAGCATGAGGGGGGGGGGAGGAGGGGGAGGGAAGGCAGCACCATAGAATATGGCTTTATTTCAATTACAACTAAAATGTGCCTTTATTAAATAACTACGTTATTTAACGAAGTGCCTTTATTACCGCCTCGGAGAGTTCCAATTCCATGATAGTGGGTACACAGGGTGACAGTTGCAGTGTGAGTCTCATCCCTCAAGTCAAGCCCATGTTATAATCTCTTTTAAAAAGTACATGCTGTTTGAACGTCCCCCTTTTTGTTCCCTCTCCATACAAATTCCGGCAGACAGGACGTCCAGTTTGACATCCATCCAACGGACAACAAACGTTGATGAATCGGCCTGCCTATGAAACTGTAGGAGGTTAATCCCCACCCCAACCGCATCCCTCCCTCAAGTCTGCTTTTCGCTTATTCAAGGCGCTTATTATAAACAAACCGATGGACATGTAATTCACATAGTATGTGAAGATAATAATCATTAGAGGTGACAAAAATCAGCTTGGTGGAGTGAAATACCTGCATATGCAATTAATTAGGTCGGGATGTCGCCGAGAAATTCCCAAGAGATATTTTTTCTTTTTTTTTAGAAGTTATTATGTACACTTTAACATACACTCTGCAAAAATTCCTTTAAGGGGGGAGGGAGGGGAAGGGAGGTGGGAGGAGGTTGGGGAGGGGAAGGGGTAGGAGGAGAGACACGGCGTTGCCTGGCAATGCTCAGTACCTTCACTAGTTGTTAATAATAACAGCCTCTAACTGTACTTTTTAGTGGCAATTGGACTTAACAAATGAAAATATATGTATGACAATGTCATAGTGTTTTGTCTGAGTTCTATATTACTAATTTTTAACCTGTTAACATTTTCAGTAACGCTATTAACCAATGACTATTTCATTTACCTCTATAATAGTCATAGTTTTTGCATTCACACCGTAAATAATAACAACGACGTAAAATATATTGGGGAAAATTGTAGCGTGTGGTACTGTATGGTGTTTGTGTGGCAAGTTCTGACCACAGTGCAGTCATTCTTTGATCATGCATTGGTTTTTCGAAGATTGCATGGGGATTCTCTGTGGCCCAAATCCTGGCGTTCTAGCGATTCATATTCGAAATGTACATACTTTATAGACTGACTCGCATTCGCATTGGACCTACTTCATCGTAATAATTAGAGAAGTACTCGTTTGAAAAAAGATAACGTGTAATACTGGTATCCATCAGGTGGCGTTTGTGGCCTACTTTGGTACGTTATGTGCTGACAGACAGATAATAATCATTGACCGATACTTATGAAATCTCTCACTGCGCGTTTCCCTTTGAACCTAAAAAACAAGACTTATAGGATTCGATTGAACTAATTTTGATTGAATACGCAAAGTTGGTTAAAATTTGCAGTCAATTTGATGAAAATTTATGATATTGCGATCTTCACCTTTGGCATCAAAAACAATAGGCGTCGGTGACCCAATATGCATACTCTGCTCAAATTTCAAGTCAATCGGATGAAAACTCACGATTTTGTGACCTTTCCCTATGACCTTGAAAAAAATAGGCTTCTAGCTTTTGACTAGCTCTATCGTGTGGTTAAGTTTCATGAAGATCGGTGTGGAATTGTTGCCTGTAGGTGATTGACATACACAACAGACAGAGAGGCAGGCAGAATAACGTACCAGACCAATCAACATTTGGGCTTATAACACTTATATTGGGCTTATAACAATATACGTATTTACATTTCGATATATATATATATATATATATATATATATATATATATATATATATATATATATATATATATATATATATATATATATATATATGTATATATATATATATATATGTATATATATATATATATATATATGTATATATATATATATATATATATGTATATATATATATATATATATATATATATGTATATATATATATATATATATATGTATATATATATATATATATATATATATGTATATATATATATATATATATATGTATATGTATATATATATATATATATATGTATATGTATATATATATATATGTATGTATGTATGAGCCTGGTGTTGGCGCAGTGGTTAGGGCAGTGGCTTGGGATTCAAAAGGTCCTGAGTTCAAGCCCCGTTGGACCACTGAATTAATACACCAGGGGGTTGACTCAGCCTGTCATCCTTCCGAGGTCGGCGAAATGAGTACCAGTGTACTGGGCCGGTGTATACCCCGATTAAAAGAGGTGTACCATATCCCTGTGTCGTAAGAGGCGACCAGGGTTGCGTCAGGAAGGGCATCCGGCGTAAAACATGTGCCAAATCACTATGCGGATCATATGGATGATCCACTATGGCGACCCCTAGCGGGAGCAGCCCAAAGAGGAAGAAGATATATATATATATATATATATATATATATATATATATATATATATATATATATATATATATATATATATATATATATATATATATATATATATATATACATTTCTTTATTTGTATGCATCCCATTGAAAAATTGTATTAAAATAATCAATTATATTCAACATTAAATAGTGTAACAAATACATTTGATATTACGGCATAAATATTGAACATTTGTCTAATTTTCTCAAAACTAGAATGACACTCCGAGCGCAATATGCCTGTCAATACATCATTTGTGACATAAATATGACACATATCTTAAATGACTGTGTATGGCTCTCCATGTTCATGAAACTTAGTGTGACCTCCATGTTGATCATTTAAACTTTAAGGTCACTCAAGGTCACATTTGATGTGATATTTCAACTTAATTTCCATTTATATTACATCTCAATACAAACTATATCAGTATTTTCTCTTGTTTGTGAAATAACCAGCCTTCAAAATGATTAACCCTGATTGTTTACTTCTTGAGATCAATGAATGCTTACGATTGGACAACTGGAACATCAATACTCATCATTTGCTTGTTTTTTCAGTAATAGCGATGGCACTTGGTGGTGAAATTGTACATTTTTTCCAAATGCTTTGAAAGGTCGAAAAAGGTCAAACTTGCATGTTCTCACAGCTACTGCAACCAGTGTGCAGCCGACATACTGTACATTATGTGTTCTCTGCCAGGGAGATACCACAGGCTCCAATGGTCAATGCTTCCATCGTCAAGAATGTGGTCCAACCAAAAGGCTGTAAGACGTTAGGTGAACATTTGAATTCACGATGTCTTGAACTCTCTGCCATTGTGTATAATCCTGTGCAGATTGGATGATGGACAGGGAATTGAAGAAACTCTTGCCGCTTAACAAACATAGCATCAAATTGCATAAAACTTGTTACGTTCTCTGTAATCAAACTTAGATAGACATGGTGAAAGCCAGAAGTGCCAAGGATGAACCTACGGAGATACACCGAATACTCCAGTAAAGGACAGACTGCGAAGCAGCTTCTCTTCTTCCACTATAGATGTGGGTAGTGATGTAGAGGTGACGAACATGCACAATTGTGTTTTTCTGTGACAATGTCGTAGAGCATGATTTCCACAAAGCTTCAGCCATGAATCTAGATGCGCATGTACGAAAAATGGCCAAAGAGTTAAGCGACACATTATTACTTGCCAATTTATCATTAGGAGACATTGCAGCTATAGATGCTATGTAAATCAGTGGTTCTTTACCTTTTTCTAAACAGGGACCAGAAAAGGACAGCTATAAATGACCGTGAACCGCCAATTGGGAACCACATAATTAATAGTCCTTATTGACTATACTCCAACACGTAATACATCTATTATAACTTTTTGTACACTGCTCCTTCTCAAATCCATCTCCAGGCGATGCATGACGTCATCGCCGGGCGCTGAAGGAAGGGAATACTCCATCTGTTACTTGGCTAAAAAAAACTTTTTCCCAAGTATGTCTGTGGCTTTTTTGGTTTGTTTTCATGTTTGTCCGGGCGATATCTCTGCCATCCTTTGAGCTGGGAAGCTGAAATTTGGGAACAAAAGCGAAGATGTGCTTTGGCAAAAACAGTATTTCTATTTTTTGATTAATCAATTAATTGATTAATCACTTAATTATTATCAATTTATTAATTACTTATTTATTTTCTTTCTCATCTGGGCAATACCTCAGCACCTTTTGAGCTCGGAAGCTGATATTTGGACACGACAGTGAACAAGTAATTTGGCGATGAAGGGGTATTTTTGATATATTGATGAATCAAGTAATTATTCATTTTTTGATGAATTACGGTACTTAATTTTCAAAAAGTTACAGATTCAGAGGAAACTGTGGTGGTTTTGGTATGCCATTAGCCAACTGATTAAGAAATTAATTATTTTACTATTATTATTTATTTACTTTAATTATGCCATTAATCAATTATCAATCAGTTATTGTACACCGCACCCTCCCAATTCTGTCTCCATGTGCTGCACAGCGGCATTGTCAGGCCGGCAATGTTGCATAGGCGCCCTGGCAATGTCACACGCTGGAGGATTTGTTATTTATTGATTTGGCATGGAGGCGGTGTACTTTAAACATGCCTCTACTTGTTACAGTATTATTTAGTTATATATATTCTTGTGGGCCGGGGGTCGGTGGCGAGAACGACCGCTAGGTGGGGAAGTTTACGCCGTCTCCCACCAGTCTCCCCAAAATTATAGGCCGTCGCTCCGGATAACTCCGAAGCCGGCGGGTCGATTAATCGACCGTGAAACGCCAATATCTCGACCGCGTGCCATAGGGTTAATCGTCTAGATCCCAATATACCTAAATAACCACGCAGTCTTGTCTACCGGGGATTCACGCCCTCGGCACGTCTTTCTCGAACCGTGTCACTCTACCGACTGTGGTGGAGTTCCAATTACCGACTACCAACTACGTTTCGGTTGCAGCCGAGCAGAAACTGCCAAAGCCATGCCGGCTACGATTAACGGATTATCGGGGGATGAAACCCCGTCTGAACTCAGACCCGGACCATGCTGGACCAAATAAAGAAAGGACGGAAACGAGCTGGGAACATTTCTAATAATTTATTTACAATAAAAGACATGGAGGCAAGACTTGAAGCGAATATGCAGAGCAGGAATTTGCAATGATTCAAAGCACTTACTCAATTCTACTTATAGACGGGCCCACACGCAGTCACACACACAAAAAGAAAAGAAACCCCAGAGTTTTTATTGGACCCTCCAGCCAATGAGAGAGACGAGTTGGGGGTCAGAGTTCGGATGGACACCTGTGGGTCGTCGAAGGTCCCAGCCGCACGTGTGGGACTTATGGCTCGTGGCGGCAGCCGCGTGGAGCAATCGGAGCTCTGGGGCAGAGATCAGGGTCGCGGACGGGACCCATCAAGGCTCCATGAACAGGCTGGTTCACTTACTCACCAGCCCAACGACCGTCAACCAACTTGTAACCACTCAAGTACTCCAGATCTCTCAGCGTCAATGCCAACGACAATGACAACCGAGTCTGCTCAGAGATATATCTCCTCCCACACAGGGAGGGGCCTTGGTGAGAATCATCTCACTGTCCGTCCCTCATTGGCCTACGGCCGCACCCTACCGGGGCGGAGCCGTGGCCCCTGTTGGGAGACCCCATATTCTCCATGTGGCCTCGCTTGCGCCGAGCAAGAGGGTCTGCCCTGAAAGGCCCACCATACAAAAACTATCGTTTGTGAGGCCCGAGGACCAGAAACCCGAGGCCCTCCTCTCGGCAAGTCAAGGTATGAGCAGCCAGCGGGTGGTGATGGGGAGGTTTGGGATGGTTAGTTGGATGTAAAACTGAACTAAAGACGTCACAACGCACACATTTAGTCCTCCCGCTAAACAAAAGGACGGGGTCCTGACTACACATGTACTTACCGGCATAACTAACTTTGGGACCTGAATGTTGAGTGTGCATGGTTTCCAGATTCGAAACAATATTGTTGCGGTTCTCGAAACCGCATCTCTCCAATGCCAATAGCAGCCAACATACAGTGTACCCCAGTAGGTTATTTCATTAATGTACATTCAGATAGTCCCTTCCTTCTTGTCTCGTGGGTCGAACGGACAGTACATTGTGTAAATCTCATAGCTAGGTCTGACTAAATCTCTGTACCTCATTCCTATTCTTTTTTCTCTGTTCCTGAGGTAAATCCAAGCAAGGGGTCCCTACGAGGCTGGCAGGCACTCCGCTCGGACACCCATCTGTAAATACTACAGCCACACCCTTCGCGTAAGAATGCATCCTCACAGAAGACCAAGGGCAGCAGTAGAAGCCAACAATAAATGCCAGCACTGCATGGAGCACGTGCAGCGCAACGATGACCCCCCACCCACTGTTTAGGCGATCAGAGGCATAACCAACACACCAAATGCTAACAACATACAGAATGCACGCGGCGCACTCTTCAATCTGAATCTCCATCGAATAATTATATCCAATCCTTTCCCTCAATTCCCTGACACAGATCAGGGCTGGCAGCGTACACCCCACCACCTCTGATAACCGCGAACACGATGCTCGATGACGGGCGGACCAGCGCGCTGACCACGTGTACAATGGCGGACCCGTGTGCACTGTATGGGGCATGCTCGATGGCGAGCGAACCCACTCGCTGACCACATGTGCAATGGCGAACTCACGTGCAGCCTGTGATATTTATCTTCGTACAGAATGGGGCACGAATAACACACATCTTTGGTCGGGTCTGAGCATGGGGTTACAATGACATCTTACCGTCGGTCTTCGCTCACCATGACGGCCACAAATATCTCCCGTGAACGGCGGACATCCTCCTGCACCTCCGCCTCAATACAGCTGCTACCAGGCAGAGGCATGCTGTGCAGCGGGATCGCTCGGGCCGTGTGGCGCACCATGGAGCAAGCACATTGACCAGCGCTGACCGCAAGGCGATTCATATCATGGAGTTCGGAGTGAGACGATTCCGCAGCCTGGAACCATCTGGCCGGAAGTAAAGTGGAGCCCCTTCCTGTCATGGCGGCCAGCCCGTGTGCTGGCCGGGGCCCAACCACAGCACCCAATTCGGGTGACAACACATCGCTTCAGGTTGTCACTCCTGCCCCGCACCACGGGGTCGATAAAAGGACCGATTGCAAAGCCGTCCATCCTCTCTAACGCGCTGGATCTCCAACTTGCCTTCTCCATCTGCCCTTCTTCACCGGCCCACTTGCTGACTCCTCCTTCTCCACCCACCTCTCTCCACCCACTCGCTTTTGATTCCGCCTCTCTCCACCCACTGGCTTGTGACTGACTTTCTCCACCCACTCTCTGCTGGCTCAACCTAAGTCCCTCCCTTCACGCCTGATGGTTGTGTCTCATTTTCTGGACCAGTGGTTCCCAAACTTTTTTGTCCATGACCCAAAATTTGAAATCACATTTGCCTCTCAACCCAAATGATACTAGTACCTAGTGTACCTATGAAAAAATTGTCAGAGAAAATGCTTTTGACATGAACCCCCCCCCCCTTAAAAACTGAGATTTTGAGGGGAGGGTTCGAGTTTGGGTCACGACTCTGGGTTTGGGAACCCCTGCTCTGGACGGAAGCTAGCTGCACGAAAAAAGAGACGACACACCAGCTGTCAGGGAGGTATCGCCCAGCGGAGCATCCACCCAAAATGTGCTGGTGTCACGGTTGTGCAATCGTGCAAGGTATTGAGAGACCTTTAGCCTTATCTCTCCTTTTTCTCTTCATTAACTCCTCTTCATCGGGGTGTGTGTGTGTGTGTGTGTGTGTGTGTGTGTGTGTGTGTGTGTGTGTGTGTGTGTGTGTGTGTGTGTGTGTGTGTGTGTGTGTGTGTGTCCGGGCACCTCTCCTCACTTAGGTTAAGATTGTACAATAATTATATTGGGATAACTCTGCTCTGTGTCTGCTTTTGTAAGTTGCTTGTATTGTTGCCACACTCCTCACATTTCTTCCTATCCCTGCTCACACACAACAATAAAAGCTACATTCACTGTGCCACATATCTTTCCTTGCCTGCCTGTTCATAAGTTATTTGTAGAAATGTTCCCAGTTTGTTTTTGTCTTTTCTTTCATTGATCCAACATGGTCCGTACCCTAACCTAGCCGGGACTTTATTCCCAACGATCCGTTCCTTTTAGCCGGTACATCCTTGGCAGTGTCACTCGGCCGCATCTGATCTGGTTCGGACAAGGTGTACCGAGGGTGTGTCCCCCGGTAATTTGGTCACATGATTAATTAGGCAACCCGGTTCACCGATAGTGGAGGACGCTAGGTCACGTGGTTGAGTTATTGGCGTTCACGGTCGGTTATCGATCCGTCGCATCACAGAATTATCCATGTGCGACGGCCTGCAATTCCGGGGAGTCTGGTGGGAACCCGATGTAGCTCCCCCCCTCCCTCCCCAATTCTGCCCCTTGCACTGCCACGCCACATGCTGTCATGGCACCTCAGAACAGATCAAACCTTAGGCTTGGTCGGAGGCTTGGAGTAGGTCTTTCAATCTTCACGAGTGTGTAAAAAATAAATATACAGGTACATGAAAAGTGTAACTAGAACAGCTTGCCGTATATTCACGAACACACACAGTATGAAGGGGAACTGTTTCTGATTGCTGCATAAGTTCTACTACTCATGAATATTCATGAACAATCCATCCTTGGAATTCCTGGACAAATTCAGATACTGCGATTTAATTACTACAATAAACATGTTTTGTTTTGGAGTAAATTATAAAAGGATTGTTGAGTAAGTGGTGTCTGTTTAAACCTTGATGACTTCATGCTCATGGCAGCATCTAGGCGAGTGTGCACCCAGTTTCCTTCATTTCTGGACATTCCCCCCTTTCAAAAAAATCCTCGAACCACCCCTGGAGTCGATGATACATATATGCACTTGTTTCATTATATTTAGATTTGTCTAGCATCGCTAGTGGGCGAATGGCAGTTATTGAACACATAGGAATTGAACAAAATGGACGGTGATACAAGTCACATATTCAAATTTATCAGACCGAGTAAATCGAAACAAACATCATCTAGATCTAGAACAAATCATCTTTAAGGCCCGGTCACACCTTGACGTTTTAGCCAACGTATGCCGATTTTTGAATTTTTTTTCTAAAACGCTGGCACACGTTGAATACGTTATGGGTAAGTTTTGATAACATTGAGAGCACGCTGAAAAACACTGCCATACGTCGTTGTACGCTGGCTTTAAACGTTGTACTTTTCGGTTGTCCTCAAATTTTTTCATGCTTGAAATTTCACGACGTATGCCGGCGTATGACTCACACGTTCCGCTACGCTGGCCACAAGTTGTAGGCACGGTCTGCGATCGTTGACAGACGTCAACACATGCTACTTGTAAGTTAATCATAAGTTGAGACACGCCGAGGTAATGTTTAGCGTACCCGAAACTTATTTCTAACCTATGATTAACCTGTTGTTGGCACGTTACGCGATCGTTGCCACACATCGACAGACGTTACTTTTAAGTTACTCATAGGCTGAAAGACGTCGGTATAATGGATCGTCCTTGCGTCAGCGTCCACGGCCACGGCCAGGACACTTATTTGCAGCATTCTTCAAACTTTTCTTCGGCATGACGAGGATGTTCACACTTCGATGTCTAGCTTGGCTATGATTCCAATTGTCCATCGGCAGCGTCTATTTGAAATAGTCGAGTTTGAGCGTTTTAACACGTTCAGAAGAAACGCTTCAAATTTCAAAACCTCAGCGTCAAAAAACAAAGGCGAGTGACAGCAATTTAAATCGTTCATTGTAAACAATGAAAATGGCTGAGTGGTACCGTTTAAAAGTCGTTGAGTGTAAAAAAAATCCAATTGTTGAGCGCAAGCGTCTACTTTCAATAGTGGAGATGCAGCCATTTAAATCGTTGAGTGGCAGCCTATGAACCTACCCGTGGACACGCGGACACAAGGACGATCCATCATAACCCACACCCTCCCCCTCACACTCACCTACTACTGCCAACATGAACAAACTACTACTAATACTAATACTGATACTGATACTGATACTGTTACTGCTGACATGGACATCGACTCAAAAAGGACTCGAAAACACTGTTGGGTTCCCCTTTTATGAGCAGCATTTTTATATACCAATTCCCAAAACCGCTGGGAACACGTCTTTATATGGCAGTTGTAACCTAGAAACACGTTCATTTTTTTTTTTTGTCGACCGGAAGACGTCATTGGAATACGTCTACATACGTCGATGTGTGTTGGGACTACGTAAAGAATTGGTTCAAAGCACGTCAAACATAAGTTAGAAATAAGTTTCGCGTAAAAAAGACATTACCGCGACGTGTTTCGACTTATGAGTAGCTTATAAGTAGCCTTTGTGGACGTGTGTAAGCGTCCGCATATCGTGTGTACAACTTAGCCCCATCGCATGCGGAACGTGTGTCATACGCCGAGTACGTCGTAAAATTTTGAACATGTTTAAAATTTCTTGACGTACTCTACTTACTACGACCTATGATAGCGTGCTTTAGTGTGCTACTCACGTATACCAAACTTACCCATACCGTATTTGACGTGCCCCAACGTTTTAGACACATTTTTCTTAGGTCGGCATACGCTGGCAAGATCGCCAAGGTGTGACCGCGATGTTGACACTTCCATTTCTACGGCAGTTATGATTCGAATCGTTGTGCGTCAGCCTTTTAATAGGCTACGTCACGACATCGTCGGCGATGCGTGCAACGCGCTATGCCTAAGTTAGACTATCGGTGGGCATCGGTTGTGTAGGCCAACAACAGGTTCAGCATTCGTTGGTATAAGTTATCTATAACACAACGAAAACGTTCTGTGTCCATTACTAATATGTTATGCATACGACCAAGTCGCTATGAATACGTCCGAATCTTAAAAAAAAAACATCAAAAGTTCAATGTCAGCCAGCGTTTTACATACATTTTAATACGTTGCCATCGCTGGCTAAAACGTCAAGGTGTGACCGGACCTTTAGCTGCATCACATCAACATATCTTCACCCGACTAGACTCAAAGAAAAACTTCTTCAATTGATTTCTGATCTTGAAGCCACCAAAGCAGACTACAAGGTATTACTGGCCTTGAAAAAAGGACATCAGAAATACGTTGTTGCCTGCAAGTCAAAACAACGCTGATGACGACGTAATGTTGCTGATTATAACAGCTTAACTGATGAGAAAATACATTTTCCGGATGTAATACAACTTCCAAGGATCCTTGAATGACGAACAATATGACGACAACCGAGCATCTTTAATTTCCTTGATACAAATGATGCTTGGTGGCACGAATATAAAGAGCCAAACAGAGAAGAATGATGACATTCGCAGTGCTGTTTTGTCCTTGACTCAATTGTGTGTCTTCAATGCCATAACTCTTCAGCCTTGCACACATGAAGGGGATGGCCATCGAAAAAGTCTCCATTCTGCTCATGTGGGGATCATGATACATTCAACACACTCGACGTTGTTGTGTTGGCCATTACAACGGCCAGTGCTCTCCACGGATGTGAAATATGGCTGGCCTTTGGACATGGACGCAAAATGCGATACATTGGGGCTCACATCATTGCCAGTCACTTGGGTGAATATTCCTCATGAAGACTGCTATTTCTACACGCCATGTCTGGTTGTGATACTGCTTCATCGTTTTGTGTGATAGGCAAGAAAACTGTTTGGAATGTATGGAAATCTTCTTTAACCATCCTTCGCATGGCCCAGGCCAGATTTATGATGAAGACATGGAACAATTAGAGAGGTTTGTTGTTCTACGATATAGCCAAACATCACATCTTGGTGAGGTGAACGAAGCACGCAAACACCTCTTCGCTTACAGGAATCATAAGATGGGCAACATTCCTCCAACCATAACTGTACTGCTTCATCATACCAAAAGAGCAGCATACCAGGCAGGCCACATTTGAGGACATGCACTTATCGCCAATCCAACTCTTCCATCTCCTTCAGACTGGGGATGCACAAAGGAGGAAGATGAGTAACAGTGGTCCCACTCTTCCAGAAACATCAAAAGGTTGAACATAGTTGGTGAAGTGCAAATGTAAGAAGAGGTGTCAGGGAAGTTGTACTTGCGTGAAAGGAAACTCACAATGTACACAGTTGTGTTATTGTGCTGGCCGGTGTGTACGAAAGCTTCCCTGAGGGTTGTTATCTTACGTGTATGTAATATGGTAGGTTTTTGGAGTTATGATATCTTGTACTATAATCTACTATTTGCTCATGTATCTCAATTTGTTGTTGGATTTGCGTGAATGCATTTCACCACATAAATGTCCAATAGATAGTGTTGTGTTTTGTCTCCACCAGTTGTGCAATTCATGATATGACTTTCTATATATTATAGTGTTTGATATCAAATATGAAGATAGTGTACTGTTTTTATCAATAGGATAGATAACTAAGTTTGAATTGTCTTTGATTTTGTAACACCTGTTTTTACATTTACCTACGCCCACCGAAGGTGGACGGAGGTTATGTTTTCACCCCTGTCTGTTTGTCTGTTTGTTACTTGCAAAATCTATGATTTTTCAAGAATATTTGTAAGTCGATTTTGATATTCAGTCTGTTTGTCTGTTTGTCTCTTTGTCGCTTGCAGGTCACAATTTTAAACCGATCTTCACGAAACTTCAACACATAGTAGAGTTTGTCATAAGGAAGAAGCCTGTTGTTTTTGAGGTCAAAAGGTCAACATTGGCGCAAGGTCAACAACTAAAGTGGTGTTTCTAAAATCCTTAATTTTCATCTTATTGACTTGAAATTTGAAGAGGTGTTGCATATTTTTGGTCATTAAATTCAACCACCAATTATTTTTGAGGTCAAATTTGTTTTATGGATTTTGCAAGTATCGTGCTCTGCGCAACATCTTCATCTTGTTACTTGCAAAATCGAAGATTTTTCAAGTATATTGGTCAGTCGATTTTGTTATTCTGTCTGTCAGTTTGTCTGTTTATCGCCTACAGGTCACAGTTTGAAACCAATCTTCACGAAACTTCACCACATGGTACAGTCTATGATAAGGAGGAAGCCTATTGTTTTTTTTAAATTAAAAGGTCAAAATATCAACATAGGCCAAAGGTCAACAATTTAGGTGAGATTTCTAAAATCCTGAATTTTCATCCGATTGACTTGAAATTTGAGGAGGATTTATATTTCATGTCACTAAATTCAACCAGCCAATTATTTTTGAGGTTAACATCGACCAAAAGGTCAGCATTGGCCCAAAGTCAACAACTAATGTGGGATTTCTAAAATCCTCATTTTTCATCTGATTGACTTGAAAATTAAACAACAATTGCATAATGCATTACTGAATTGGGCAACCAATTATTTTTGAGATCAAAAGATCAAAGGTCAAGTCAAGGTCAAACTTCTAAAATCATCAATTTAAATGTGAAATATAATCAATTTTCATACGATTGACCTGAGCTTGTCTGGTGTTGGCTTAATGGCTAGAGTGGTGGACTTGGGATCCGAGGATCCTGAGTTCAAATCCTGCTTGGCTAGTGAATTAATACCAGGTGAGGTTGACTCAGGCTGTCATCCTTCCGAGGTCGGCAAAATGAGTACCAGCTTGCTGGTGTCCTGTGTCCGAGTGACGACCCATCTAGGATTGTGCCCAATAGCCCAGGAGTCTGCTTAGGTAGCAGCAATGCTCTGCACAGAGTATGGTCCCAATCGATGGATGGATGGATGGACCTAAGCTTTGATTAAGATTGAGAATTTTAATCTTAATGAAATGGACAATTTGATTTATCCATGGCAACCTTTGGAGACCGAATCATGGTGGGCATGTGACAAGGAGGAAGGTATTCAATCTTGGTGAAGATCTGAATCCAGATTCGGATACGAGAACTTTTTGAAGTAATTCTTCACCATTGAGTGATAGGGCTAAAACGAGATATGTAGCACGATAACTGAAAAAGTTTTGGACAGATTAGGATGAAACTTGGTTGATGCGTTGGTTATGTGACAAGAATAAGCCGATTAAATTTTAGTTCAGGTCCAAATCCAGATCCAGACAATCAGTGGGATACAAAATGTAAACTAATCAACCTGGTGGAGGTATCCGCTCTACCGAGTGTCAGTCCAGTTTCCTTTGGTCCGTTGTTTGAAGAAATATAAGTTAAATAATCGCATTTGTTTACAAGCTATATGTGCTTGTGTGTGTAATAATAAATATATAAATTAGTCAGTTTGATATTCTCAGCTATAATTGAAGAACAATCATAACTTGTTGTCAAAACATGTAGCATTCTGGACTGATACGTCATAGTTGCAAATATTTATGATTGAAGAGTGTTTCACCAATCTTTGACCTCATTTCTTTTGGCTGTTACCTGGTCTCAATTAGCATTTTCGTGCGAAAACAAAGAATATAATAACCCATCGATTTCCAAACATGTGACACTATTTGGTGGCCCTCCCTACACAAAAATATATTTAAAATTTAGAAATCATTCTTTAAAAATGTAATTGCAGTGCCAAATTTGGAATATACCCTACCCCCTTTCCAAACCTACTTTTGGACAGGAAACGTTCTTCAGGCATCTATTTTGGGAGGAATCAGCATACTTGGCAACCCCTGTTTACCAAATTTCATGCTTAATGCTAGAAGTGCCCATCCTTTTCACCTATCTGTCCTACTATACCTGCGAAACACCGGGATGACAGTTTATCGCTGAATCTGGATTGAAATGCAGGCGAGATGGCTTATGGGCGAGTGTGCATACCTCTAGGTCTAGGCCTTCCTGTCGGCCCAAGGAGGGACTACTGCACTATAAAGAACACTTTCCTTCAGCAAGGCCATTAAGCTAAATATTTAATTTGCAGTCACGTGGAAGCAAAATCTTGCATACTGTTTTCGTCCCAAACTAGACCTGTCAGCCAGCATCATGGCCACACAAATAATGCCAATGTTTTCTGGTTGCATCATCAATTTCTCTCGTTGTACTGGGACAGCGAGGAGGAGTGAAAGCCTTGTTGCAAGTGCCTCTCTCTCTCTCTCTCTCTCTCTCTCTCTCTCTCTCTCTCTCTCTCTCTCTCTCTCTCTCTCTCTCTCTCTCTCTCTCTCTCTCTCTCTCTCTCTCTCTCTCTCTCTCTCTCTCTCTCTCTCTCTCTCTCTCTCTCTCTCTCTCTCTCTCTCTCTCTCTCTCTCTCTCTCTCTCTCTCTCTCTCTCTCTCTCTCTCTCTCTCTCTCTCTCTCTCTCTCTCTCTCTCTCTCTCTCTCTCTCTCTCTCTCTCTCTCTCTCTCTCTCTCTCTCTCTCTCTCTCTCTCTCTCTCTCTCTCTCTCTCTCTCTCTCTCTCTCTCTCTCTCTCTCTCTCTCTCTCTCTCTCTCTCTCTCTCTCTCTCTCTCTCTCTCTCTCTCTCTCTCTCTCTCTCTCTCTCTCTCTCTCTCTCTCTCTCTCTCTCTCTCTCTCTCTCTCTCTCTCTCTCTCTCTCTCTCTCTCTCTCTCTCTCTCTCTCTCTCTCTCTCTCTCTCTCTCTCTCTCTCTCTCTCTCTCTCTCTCTCTCTCTCTCTCTCTCTCTCTCTCTCTCTCTCTCTCTCTCTCTCTCTCTCTCTCTCTCTCTCTCTCTCTCTCTCTCTCTCTCTCTCTCTCTCTCTCTCTCTCTCTCTCTCTCTCTCTCTCTCTCTCTCTCTCTCTCTCTCTCTCTCTCTCTCTCTCTCTCTCTCTCTCTCTCTCTCTCTCTCTCTCTCTCTCTCTCTCTCTCTCTCTCTCTCTCTCCACTTTTGCAACAATCAGACGTAAGAATACAATTTGAAATTTGCTTCAAAAGCTTGCTCTATTTGAAAGATGAAATTAATTTTGTTTACAAGCAAGTCTTGTCTACTTTTAGCATCCAAATGCCTTCCTGCTCTTTTTTTTGCCATGATACATCGCTGACTTTTAGCACTGCATATATTGAGTTTTAGTCAGATTTGAGCACCCCATCCCCAGACCACTCAGATCTTGAGTACACTACCAACCATATTGTTTTGCTCATTTTCAGTGGATGCTGCATAGACATGACGGGCTAAGTGACATCTCAACATAATTACAACCAGAAGGCCTCACGTAAAGCCTAGGATGGTCTAAAATGGAACCCTGAACAGTACCCTTTAATGACCCTCTTTACGTAACAGCAAGAATTGCTGACCCCCGGTTCAAGCTATTACAGAATGGCACAGATACAAATGAACTGTAATACCAAGTATATGCCACAGGATTAACATAAGAACAAGGAAAGAAATTCAAATACATGGCCTGTCCACCACAAAAAGGACGGAAACTTTTCATTCTTGGAGCAAAAACATACGCAATCGAATAACAAGTAGAACAGCAGGCGGTGGCCTACTTAGGAAAAGACCAACTGAAAAGGGGCACACGACCGTGCTGAAATTTAAAGTCACCAATTTATCACAGTTTCTTCCGACTAATACAGAAGGCCTGTGTCCTCGTATCTTCCAGTGGGTTCAGTGCCTTTCGAAACGATATTCGGGACTGCTGCAACTTTCCTTCCATAGAAAAATGCTGATGGGGTGCATTTTAAAAAGAGTAGCCATTGTGTGCTGGTAGAGTTGCCAAATTGGAAGTTGTTGCCACATTCTCTCAACAAAGTTCTTTACCAAATCTGACAAGCTGGTTTGTGAAAAGTTGAACTGACGCCACCAGCTGTATAAGCTTTCGGCTGCCCACAAAGTCGATGGGTCTTCATCTTTAGCAATTATGGAGCACTTGGAAATGAAGAACAAGAGCCGCCATAATACCGAACAACAGCTGTCGTACAAAGATTCATGCACAAGAGGGAACTGCGATTGAATGGAATCATTGGTTGCATCATTGCAATGATATGAAAACCATGAAGCAAAAGTTGATAACTGTAATCAATTCCTTCCCAGTAAGTGAAATAAGAAATCCAGCCCAATTTTTATCACTTTGGCTGAACAGGATCTCAGGATTTAAGCACCGATGTTATTACGCCATAGATGTGGCAAAGAAGATGAGTCCGTGCAGCCGATTCTCATCCTCGTTGATGAAGAATGGCATGCGAGTTAATAAGTGATCCCTCTGGAGAGACCAAGTACGGTTAAGGTTTGAAATTGGATTAAAGGATATGGATCAAATGGGTTGGAAACACGAGCTTTACGATGCCAAGTGAGAATTTAAGCACTTTGGATTGCCCCAAGCTACCTCCTAATCCAGTCCTAACGGCCTTAACCTGCAGCACTAATTCTTGCGACTCCCTCGACCTAATCCTGACTCGCAGATCACCCCTAAACCCGAACTCTAATATCGCAGTCCAAACCATCACCCACTTTGGTATTTACCCCGTATGAAACAGAGAACGTTTTCACACTGATCATGGTTCAACTGCAGATAATCCGACATCAAATGTAATTTTCTCAAAACTGAATACTGTACTTGCCTGTCAAAGCATCTGCCTCTTTGTAGCTACCTGTCTTTCTTCTCCATTTAAACCTATCGCAATGGACATGGCAAACACTTTGCCATCAAATATATGACTATTCATATAAATAGTTTGACATCATGCTTGAGTCACACCATCTGTGCTGTGTAACATAGGCCCTGTGCCTGCGACCTTGGCATTGACCTTGCTGAAAGTGAGGATGGAGGAGAGAGAAAGAGAGAGAGCAAGAGAGAGAGAGAGAGAGAGAGAGAGAGAGAGAGAGAGAGAGAGAGAGAGAGAGAGAGAGAGAGAGAGAGAGAGAGAGAGAGAGAGAGAGAGAGAGAGAGGAGAGAGAGAGTAAGAGGCTGCGGCAATGGAATACTAATCAGGAGCGACGTTATGCTTTTTGTCTTTCTTTCCTGTCTGTCTTTCTTTCATATGGAAGGATATATGCATAAAGCACTTAAATTCGCATAATTTCTTCCCAATTTTCCAGATGCACTAGAAACTCCATTACCATACATACAGATCAATCAAAATGGTGATTACCACCTATCTGGATAAAATAATTTTTTTCATTAATTTACCATCCATCTTCTTCCTTGCGATTGCAAATCGAAGACCTTTGTCCGTCTCTCCAAAAACATTAATATTTAGCCGATTCATCTCATCTCCAACCATTGAATTTGAAACATGTCGGATTTCAACCGCCTCACCTTCTTAATACCATTACTGGAATTCTCTTGTCGTCATCTCGAGTTTTCCTGCCGCAAAGCACATCCAAGTCGCACCCCCTGAGGAGGACAGTGCTGCCACAGCAGCTTCATGGGCAAGGAAATACAATGAGTTGTTTGCCTTTGCTTTCCGAAAGGGGGGGGGGCAGGATTTTTTTTTTTTGCCATCGCCTTCCAAGTGGGGTCACAATCTGAACCTGCAATCGGCAAATTACAATATTGAAACCCAACCAGTTGAGCCCACCTGGGAACCTCCACTGGAACACTCGATACCTCCAAAATGCTGGTGCTATGGTGCAATTTAATCAGTGAGCACCCCCTGCCGACCGAATATTTCATGTGAGTCCGTGGTTTGGCAGAGTTGGAGTTGAGTTACTGGGAGGCGGTGGAAAGCTCAGCGTTTATTCCTTCATATCTCTGCCAAGAATTTGTACTTTTAGCATCCAATTGCCTTCATGTCTTTCAGTTTAAAGCAAGGTCTTATTTTTCACAATAATTATATTTACCATTTCGTCTTTTTGACAAAGCCATTCAGGCCTGAACTCTGCGCTGTCTCGAACTGGTGTTGATGTTATCTTGTCAATTATATGTGACCATTGCACACTGCCTCTTCACATTGGTGGTCCACAGTAATGCCCTGTGGAGATCTAATCTATGGTTGGGTAGTGTCGATCATGGCAACTGCTGACATGCATGATACAAAATTTGCGGATCATCACAGCAGCTAAGCTAATGGCCAGCGGACAAGAAGCTGGAATATTACATGGCTTGATAAGCAATTCCGAGGGGTCTGTCAGGAGGATAATGAGGAGAGGATAATTGTCGAAGCTGAAAAAAACCCATCAGCCGAGGACTGTGGAGACCCTGAGTTCTGGTGCATCGTGATGGAGAGCACACGGTTACCAGTCTGGGTCATTCAGTGTGCCAGTACGAGCACTGCATGAGCACAGCTCATACTAGTAGGGTTCGTGATGCCTTGTGGAAGAAGGTGAGCACAGTGTGAGTGAGAGCACACTGCTGCAGGCTTATGGGTGAGCCAGCACGAGCACTCCATGAGGACAGTGCTTGCTGTTATGGGCTTGTGCTCACTTGTCAGGCATTGCGAACACCATGTGTGAGAGAGAGAGAGAGAGAGGGAGAGAGAGAGGGAGAGATGTTATGGCACCATATTAGTACCTCAGACAGCACATGTCACCTCATACTGTTACAGCCTTGTGTTAATCTGCAGGACAATGCAAGCAAAAAGTGTCAGCGAGAGCATGCACTGTTATGGGTCCGTGCTAGCAGGTAAACCTGGGTGTCATCACATGGGAGCTCACACAGTCGCCTGCCTGTACTAACATGTGGAACAGGGCAAGCACGATGTAAGTGAGAGCACAATGTTACAGGTCATGAGCCAACTAATAGCAAGCGTTCTGGAGGTGAGATGGAGCCACACCAGGCAGTGTTTTCGGTGTGAGCAGTGGGAGCATGACACTACCGAGCGGAAAACTGCTCAGGTGTAGATATTGGACCAAGACGACCTGTGTGAGTCTGCCAAAAAAAGTGCTGGGCAGACAGATAATTCTTCTTCTCCACTTAATTCTCACCCTCACACTTGTTTGTAATACATTTTCTAAATAAAACTAGATATCAGCGATCGCCCGCAACTTACTCTTGGCCACAATCCATTGATGGATAGATTGTAAATTAAGAAAATGTGTCCCCTCTTATAATCTATCTATAAAACTCACACAATGAGAATCGGAGGAAAATTATTCAAGTTATGATCACAAATGTGTTTTTTGATCAAAAAAGGTAGTCGAGTTATGGTGAAAAATGTTAAAATCTCTCTAATTGCGTCATGACCTGAAAAAAATTAGGTCATGCTCAAAAATTTTTCTCAACCCTGCATACCTTCTATTCCCATTGTTGAGGACAAATTTAATTTCGAAAGTCCCAGACGGCTCTGAGATACAGCTCAGAAATTGTCATTGAAGGAAGAGAGAAATTAAATATTTTAAAACCTCAATGGTAGTTTGGTACCCCCTCGGGGAGGTCTAATAAACTCTGGGGTACCATTAAAAATTGGGGGCACTAATTGAAGAATCAAACCCTTGACAATAGATATAAGCCTCCTTGGTTGGTTTAATTATAGTAAAACAAAGACAGAAGTATATTGTGGATGACGTTTTCCATTCTTTCAGTTTAGAGTTGATCCAAGAGTCCCATCTAGAATATGAAGGAACTGTCATTAGAGTTGGCCTTTGAATGTGTGGATCAAATTAATTGCACAAGTTTCATTTTGACGCATGAAATGTAAACACCTGGGAATATGAATTCATTTAAAGGGAAGGAGCTGCTGCTACCTGCACAGCAACCACACTCAAGCAGTGTAAAATAGCAAGCAGTGTAAAAACCAAACCACTTGGCCAGTGCAGTTTAAAGCAGGAATTTGTCATTTGTTCAAAGTGCCTACGATAACTCGTCTACTCTAAAGAAAACACATCCTAAGGTCTTTTACATGCACCAACTAATGCTACCAGATGGGACACTCAGCTTAATGCCCATCCTTGAGACAGCACATTTTGTCATGCAACACCTTGCCTACAAAGCAGCAAGCGAACACTTCATTGTCGGGTCGAGAATCAAACCCACTCTAAACAGCTAACAAGGTAAGTGCGCTGTCAGATCCTGTATGCACCATTCTGTCAGATCCCACCTTTCAGCGTTGGTTCAGTTCAACTTCGATTTCTGAGTCAAATGCAGCTGCGTAACGTTGATGACCTTGCCCTGTCCTGGCAGAACACCTCAGTTGGTGTCATGCTTGCTATTGAACTGTCTAATCTGGGGTTGATCCACTGGTGTGAAACGGAAACTGCTGTTCTGGTGCATTTCCAATGTCAACTCTGCTGCACCATCTGTCAACAGGGAAGCGGTGCATCCCAAAGCACAAACACACACTCTTTGGCTGGTGACATAAATTCAGCTTTTTTATTGTATACCGGGTTAAGGCTCGTTGAAAAGCTAGAACACTAAACGTATCAGGACGCAGCGTAACAGAAGGAACAGTGTGAGAGAGACCAACAGAACAAAAGGGACATGGGTGGACAGGGTGGATGCAGAAGGAAACTCTCAGGAAGGAAAATCTGGAAGTTCAGAAGGAGGGCTTGGGGGTAGGGGAGGGGTTAACATTTAACTCGCATAGAAAATATCATGGTTTGGGATTGCGGATGATCAGAGATGCTGATGGACAGCTGTCTTGCAGACATGCCTGTAACGGATGACCCCAACAAAACGGTACTGACCTTACCTCTAATACCTTCCTCCATACCAATGATATCCTCTTGCTTTTTGCAGGTGCACAAAGTGGAGTTCATGTTGCGTGAGAAGATTTCGATTTAGTCAAGATAGCCCCATTTTTTTGAACATGATGTGGACAACTAAAGAAAAATAGTTTTCAATCAAAATCTACCTGGAAACGAAATTCTTCAGGAAAACTCAAACCAAGTTCAGGGTTAGATGGTCAAGGACATCTACCGACAAAGGGCACAATCCATTGAGGATCTCAAAAGAGCAATAACTGATACATTCCCTTCAATCACTGTAGCCGAAGGTGTGAGAGTAATAAACAATTTTTCCCTTCCAATCCAATTAAGTGTGCCTGATGCCGAAATCCGGCGCATGTGTTCTAACCTCATTCAAATCAATGACATTACAGATATCCATCTGAAATTTTCCATCGTGATCATGTGAAGCCAATGTGTACCAAATAACATGTCATTTAAAATGGGAATTGCTTTGCAATACATTCTCCCGACTGGTCGCAATTAATGTTCAGGATATAACAATTAGTTTGCGTTTAATGCACACTCGAGCCGATACTGGAACCAAAATGAAGAAGAAAAAGAACCTTTCTAACCCACCGTGTTTTGTTCATTTATAGGCTTTGCCGATTTCATATCAAAAATAATCCGATGTACACACATGAAACAAAAACATTCATATGGCTTGTGTGCATATATTATACATTGTGGTTAAATATCATTCCAATTCCAGGATCATTCCAATTGCACTGGGGCAGAGACTAAAGGCCCTGTCACACCTTGACGATTTAGCCAGCGTATGCCTGACGTATGCAAAATTTGGCTAAAACGCTGGCACACGTCGAATACGTTATGGGTAAGTTTGTATACGTTAAGAGCACGCTGGCATACGTCGTAGCACGCTGGCTTTTTTTTCATAGTACGCTGGCATACGTCTTTGTACGCTGGCATACGTCGTAGTTCACCGAGGTGTTAGACAAATTTTCCATGCTTGAAATTTTTCGACGTATGCCAGCGTATGACTCACACGTTCCGCATAATGCTGGCCAGAAGTTCTAGGCACGTTACACGATCGTTGACACACGTCGACACACATTACTTGTAAGTTACTCATAAGTGGAAACACATCGAGGTAATGTCTAGCGTACCCGAAACTTATTTCTAACCTATGAGTAATGTGTTGTAGGCACGTTACGCGATCGTTGACACACGTCGACACACGTTACTTGTATGTTACTCATAAGTCGAAACACGTCAATGTAATGGTTAGGGTCAGTGTTCCAGACTCCCTTGTTTATTTATTTATTAATTTTTTTCTTCGGTATGACGGTGATGATAACACTTCGATTTCTAGTGCGGTTATAATATAATATAATTATTAGACTGCCGCTCAACGATTTAAATCATAACCGCACTAGAAATCGAAGTGTCAACATCACCGTCATACCGAAGAAAAAAATAAATAAAAAAACCAGGGAGTCTGGAACACTAACGCTAACCATTACCTCGACGTGTTTCGACTTATGATTAACGTACAAGTAACGTGTGTCAACGATCACGTCGCGTGCCTACAACTTATGGCCAGCGTATGCGAAACGTGTGTCATACGCCAAGTACGTCGAGAAATTTTCAACATGCTGAAAATTTCACGACGTACTCGGCGTATGATGACGTATGCCAGTATGAGCGTCGATTGGTGGGGGACGGGGGGACATGTCCCCCCCACTTTTTATCAAAGGGGGGGGACAACATATCGATTGCCCCCCCCCACTTTTTTAATGAACGTAAGTTACGTAACACAAAACGAGCTGCCCTAGTACAACCAGGCCGAGATGCTCCTCAAATACAAGAATAAATTTTAAAATCTCTATTAAAGTTTTATTGGTCTATTATAGTTCTATTAAAGATGATAGGTTAACAATTCAACATTGATAATCCGTGCTTCCCAAGCCATGGTCTCCCACCGGCCAAGCGTCCATAGCAACGTCGCTTTTTGATCCTTCAATGTCAGCTCTTCCTATCATTGCAAAGCAGAATTCGCCAAGCGTTGGATTGTTCACTCACTAACAGGGAACGTGACCTGGACATTTTGAGGTATGTTGGGACGTTTTCGGACTTTGAATCGTTATTTTATGAGTGTTTAAAGAAATCGCGGCTTCATGGCCCGGAGCACCACGCCTCGGATAGTGTTAGGCCGCAACGGCTCGGGGCCCCTTTAGCGACCAAAATAGTTTATTTCACCTTTCTAACTTATATCGCCGGATGCCTGATATTATTACGTGCACGATGATGTGTGTGTTTAATTTTTGTGACTTTGCACCGTCGAGTTATAAGCCAATAAAAGATTTTGCGGCCTGGTATGCTGATTGTGATGGTGGAGCTTGTGCAGGATGACGCGGTTTCACTCTACCGGCTCGCACAAACGAACAGAAAGATATTTTGTAATTCTGTTTTCATATTTCGCAGTCGATAACAGTGGCCTAAATCCCAACGTTGAAAACCGGGTGAAAATCGAAGGAAAGTGGGTATTTTGGCGACTAAATTAGCTTTGAATACTTGGGAAACATAAAATAAAATGCGCTGATTCACTCGCTTTTGCGGCGGTTAATGTAAATAATTTTTTCATCGGTACTTGGACTTAGGTGAGGTATAGACCTACAAAACGAGAGGTATCATTCGGTCGTCGGACTTATGAGGATTAAATTATAGATTTTAAAAGATAGCTGTGGAAAAATATGCAAAATTCACCTATTAAAGCAGTTCGGACAAACGAACGGAAAATTATTTTTGAATTCTGTTCTCGGATTATACCGTATCTATAGGGTAGCAATGAGATTACCTCGAAAATCCGATTAAAAAACGCTTAGGCTTAGTAGCTTAGCCGCGGCTTGCAATTTTTACTTGGAAAAATAACGTTCCGGAAGGAATTTCTCTTCCGCCATCATCCGAATAATTTTCCATTTGCACGAGGACAAAGATGAAGGATAGACCGACAGAATAAGGTGTCTCATTAAAACTGTGTGATTTAGAATGATTAAATTAGGGATTTTAAATGCAGCGTTGAAAATAAAATATAGAGGATTGTCAGCTGCTTCTTCACCATGTCGACCCCGCAACGGTTCTGGGCCCGTTTAGCGACCAAAATGGTTTATTTCACCTTTCTAACTTATATCGCACTATACTTAAACAAAACGTACGGGCACGCACTATACTTAAACAAAGGCACGCGGTTTCAAAGTTGTGTTTTTTTTTTTGCACGTACGAGCACATACGTACAGCCGCGCACGTACGGGCACGCACAAGTGGAAATGATGAACGTATTTACAAATCAACAAACTATGTACAATAATTGGAAAGAAGAGAGTGCACGTCCGGACGGCAACAGATCTTAATCCCTCGTCTCCTGGTCTGGTGGTTTGTGAGAGGTAAAGAATTACATAAATGTTCACATTACAACTGATTTTAGATCATTTCATTGGTGAACCCTTTTGATGGCATGCAAACCAAGAACACAATCTTTAACGACGACACTAACTATGAACCAATAATATCATAATCATCTCACTCAACTTGAGCTCATTGGTTAATTAAATGCAGATTAAATAAAATGATGAATATTAATAATCCCAGGTAATAAAATACCGGGGTATCTGACCCTAACCAAAAGTAATAAAAGTAATAAGCATGTAGCCGGAACTAAGCGAGTAATGGAATGCTAAATTGGGAGCTCAGATGCCAAATTAAGAACTGAACTCGTATCGGCGCTCTTTTAGTAATACATGTGCTACGCAAAGCTTATCACATGTCAACATTGTGCCTGGAGGTATAGTGACATAGGCAAAAGTATGTTGACCTTAAAAATGCCCTGTTGCGCAAAAATAACCCTTATAATTCACATGTCAAAATTTATTCAACTGAAATGTAATTCCCTTCTCGTTTCATAGAGGATATGGATATCGGAAAGTTTTTCGCGACAGCATCAAGTAGCACATCCCCGACCACTCTCCTGGAGCAATCAAGTTCCCAGAAAGAGGTGGACGATTCAAAGGAGAAGATAGCAGAAAAGGGTGCATGTGCGAGTACTCGGCCTAATTTCCCAGATCAGCTTTTTCAACCTCATGATGTCAGTTGTATCCCAGTCCAAATACTGGCAAACCGAAAGTTGAAGTTTCAACAACAGTGGTTCAAAGATGTTCTGTGGCTTCATTTTGATCAGAGCATCGGCGGTGTACTCTGTCACACCTGTACGGACGCTTCTCGTGAAAAACTTACCGAACTTGCCTGCTGTGCAGAAGACGCATTTCTCTCAAAGGGCTTTCAGAACTCGAAAAAGGCTACAGAAAAATTCAGACAACATGAACGATCAAACACACATAGGCTTGCCTCTGAAAATCTGAAATGTCGCAGAAGTCAACCTGGTGTCCATGTGCAGCTGAGCGGCAAACTGTGAGAAGAGTAAAGATCTGCACGGTCAGCACTTCTGAAGATTATCACCTCACTGCAATATTTAGCCCGACAAGGTTTTGCAATTCGTGGGAAGGATGCCTCTGAAGGGAATTTCAAAATGCTCTTACAGTTGCGGGCCGAGGATGATGTAAACCTCAAGACGTGGCTGTCAAGGAAGACGACGTTCACAAGTGGAGAAATTCAGAATGAAATTCTACAGTTGATTAGTCATGCCATCCTCAGAAATATCTGCAGTAACGTGAATGAAATGTCCACTCAGTTCAGACTCGTAACTGATGGAATGCAAGATATTCAGGGTAATGAGCAGGAGTCGGGGTGTGTGCTATGTGACGGATTCCTTTGATGCTCAAGAAGATCTCATCAGCCTCTACCAAGTATCGTCAACAACAGGAGTATCACTTTGTAAGATGCTTCAGGATGTCCTAATTCGGTGTCAACTCCCTATTGAACACCTTAGAGCGCAGACTTACGTTGGTCACCCTTGTGGCCATGTCATGGCGATACTTGGTATGTCACTCATGTCACCCAACTCATTACATCCAAAGCCCTACAAACTGCACCATTCATAAGAGACGCCCTTAATTATGTCCAGGTACTCAGCAACATCTACATCAACTCTGAAAAATTCAAGCATCTGTACTTGAATATCCATGCTGACGATGCTGACACTCCTTGCCCGACACGCCTGAGGCCAATTTGCCCAACACGTTGGTTAACTCGTTCTCCTGCAGTGAAATCGATATTGGATAACTATGAAGCGGTACTGGATGCCCTTCAACAAGCAAGTGATGACTTTGGTACGAACACGGCATCGCGAGCCAACGGTATTCGAAGCTGTCTTTCATCAGGAAAGTGTGTTCTCGGTCTATTTGCATCATTGCCCGTTCTCCAATCCCTTGAATACCCCAATAAGGCACTTCAGGGTTCACAAGTTACCGTCTCTGGTATGCTTACTGCTGCAAAGGTAACTGCACAGAATCTCCAATCTCTCCGTACCGACCAGACGTTTAAGGAGGTTTTCGAAGCAGCACAACAGAAGCTCCAGCAGTGCCAACTACATCCAGTGACCCTCCCTCGTAAGGGCAAGCTTCCGAAGAGACTTGATGGAGGCACGCAGGAATACACTGCCAATTCTGCAGAGGAGGTACACAGAGTTGAATTTTTCAGTCATCGACAGCGCATCCGAGAACTTGAACGAGTACTTCACATCAACCGACCTCATGGCGTATAGGGACTTGGGTGAAATGCTCCTGTCTGGGTCATTCAAACCACAAATAGTCAGCAAATATCCCGAACTGTCGGATTCCCTAGAGCAAGAACTTGGCTTCTTTCGTAACCAGTTCAGTGGTTCATCTGTTGAGGATTACTGTAAGATATTTGTAGACATGGTGCTGGAAGTCCGTTGAATGTTCCCACAGGTAGAACGTTTGTTTAGGCTTCTATTGGTTTCCCCAGCAAGTTCATGTGAAGCTGAACGGTCATTCAGTGCACTCAGACGTATGAAGACTTGGTTACGTTCCACAATGACCCAACAACGCCTCAACCATCTCATGATCTGTCATGTTCACCAAGATCGTCTGACTGCACTTGACCCCCAAGACATTGCTACAAAGTTTTAAACTGGATCGGCAGACAAGAGGGTTCATATTTTTGGCAAGTTTTAAGGTAAGTTGACCGTACTCGTGTCATATCAATTTGTATGTCAGTCTAGTTTTCAGTTCATATTTAGTGAATCAGTTCAAGGGTCGTGAGAAGGAGGCTTGATAAACAATTCTTTATATACATATAATACATATATATATATATATATATATATATATATATATATATATGTACATATTTCTTTGATGACACTTGAAACTTTGAAATGTGTATGATTAATGTTTAATTAATTTCGCTCCGTCTGCTTACATTTGATAAAAAGATGGTCGATAGATGGTCAGATTAATTTAAGGGATTTGTGTGATCAGAAGGCAGCATGTCAACGAGCGTATAAAATCAAGAATTTGTAAGGGTAGACTTGCTGTGTCCACGCCGGCACGAAGTGGGCTTCATGGTCTGGACATGCAATGTCCCCCCCCCCCCACTTTTCAGAAGCAATCGATGACCATGTATGCAAGCATACTACGATGTATGCCAACGTACTACGACATATGCCAGCGTGCTCTTAACGTATACAAAACTTACCTATAACATATTCCACGTGTGCCTGCTTGGTTCGGCAAATTTTTCATACGTCGGCATACGCTGGCTAAAACGTCAAGGTGTGACAGCGGCTTCACACTTCGATGTCTAGTGCGGTTATAATTTGAATCGTCGAGCCAAATTTGAATATAATTTGAATAGCCTACGCCACGTGATCGTCTGCGATATGCTGCCGCGCGCGCTATGCACAATTTAGACTATCTTTGGGCATATGTTGTGAACGCCAACAACACACTCAGCATTTGTTGGTATAAGTTATCTATACTATATGTGATTGAAACGTTCTGTGTACGTTACTAATACGTTATACATACGTCCAACACGTTATTATACGCCCAAAACTTAAAAAAAACATCAATAGTTCAGCATACGCCAGCGTTTTACATACATTTTGAGACCTTGCCATACACTGGCTAAAACGTCAAGGTGTGACAGGGCCCTAACATCCAGGCCTAAGGCCTGCCAATCTGTGCTGCTTCATGCAATCGTGTCATATGATTTTATTGGGGTGGAGTTAGGCAGCTGAATTCAGTCCAGTCCATTGGACCATACTCTTGAACAGAGCATTGGAGCTGCTGAAGCAGTTTTTTGTTGGCTATTTGGAACAATCCTGGACAGATCACCACTTCGACCATTTCTTTGAGCATAGCTGTGCTGCTGATGCTGTATCCCTTTTACCAACCACAACAGGATGACAGGCTGAGTCAACACCACCTGGTGTTAATTCAGCAGCCAACAGGGCTCAAACTCAGGACCTTTGGATCCCAAGTCAGCCACTCTAACCACAAAGCCAACAACAGGCTTGGCACCTGAATACTGACCCATGTATTGTCTATGTTATAAAGCAGGTGTGTCTGTCCTTCCATCTGTCCATCCCCAAACTCCTCCATCAGTTTTGGGGACCAAACATTCTGTGAAACGTTTTGGAGTTCCAGTGGATGTCCTAAAGTGGGTGGGAGGTTTCATAAATATCTCAATACAATTATGATTTTGATTTTTGATCCATATGAAACTGCTTTTACCTCACAATTGTTTGTGTAAAGTGTATATATTCGTTTACCTCGCGAGTTTTGTGTTTTGTTATATTAATGGTGTGGTATTAATTACCCTCTCCTTCGGAGAGGGTATTGCATTTGGGTTTGTTGGGTGGTCACGAGACTACCGTTTTTCTCAGGTTTTCCGTCTGTCTGTATGCATGTAATGGACAGCTCTGGAGACCAGAGGAGTGAAACGATTTTGATGAAACTTGACTGGTAGGTTCATACCAGGATCTAGTTGTATGCTTTTGAGCACAGTTGCTATGGACGCCACCGTTGCCGAGCAACGGGACTTTGAAATTTTTGAAAAAATCCGTAAAAATATTCATATATATTTTTTTTTTAAAAATCGGCTTCCACGCTTTTATGCGCACTATAATCAACGTCTTTGTCAAAAAATTTCAACCCGATCCGTCAAAAACTGTATGACTAGTATGCAATTATATAACGACCACCCATGTCACCTCCCGTCTTGTCTGTTTGTTTGTATGTAATGGACAGCTCTGGAGGCCAGAGGAGTAAACCAATTTTTATGAAACTTGACTAGTGGGTTCATACCAGAATCTAGTTGTATGCTTTTGAGCACCGTTGCTATGGACGCCACCGTTGTCTAGAAACGGGACTTTGAAATTTTTGAAAAAATCCGAAAAAATATTCATATATATTTTTTTCGAAAATCAAAAATCGGCTTCCGCATTTTTATGCGCACTATAATCAACGTCTTTGTCAAAAAATTTCAACCCGATCCGTCAAAAACTGTATGACTAGTATGCAATTATATAGCGATCACCCATGTCACCTCCCGTCTTGTCTGTTTGTTTGTATGTAATGGACAGCTCTGGAGGCCAGAGGAGTCAACCGATTTTTATGAAACTTGACTGGTGGGTTCATACCAGGATCTAGTTGTATGCTTTTGAGCACCGTTGCTATGGATGCCACCGTTGCTTAGCAACGGGACTTTGAAATTTTTGAAAAAAATCCGAATTTTTTTTTTTTCGAAAATTAAAAATCGGCTTCTGCGCTTTTATGTGCACTATAATCAACCTCTTTGTCAAAAAATTTCAGCCCGGTCCGTCAAAAACTATGATTAGTATGCAATTATATAGAGACCACCCATGTCGCCGACTGGCTCGTTTATTTGTCCATTTGTCCATTTGTTTTTATGTTTGTTTGTTTTTCCACGCATTACTTTCGTGTTTTTCTCCGCAGCTGCTTGTTGGATTGAGCCAAATTTTTACCATCCGTCCATCGACTCATGTAGAATGTTTTAATTATAATTAGACGTCATTGGTCACGTGGTGTGGTAGCCATGTTGATAATTATGACGTCATATGTCACGTGGTGTGGTAGCCATGTTGGAAAAACGGAAAAACTTTTGACCTCTTTATTTCTGAAACCGCACCAAGGAAAAAATTAAAACTTTGTGCTTAGCAACTGCTCCTTATTTGGAATGAGCTTGATTTTTTTTTGTGATGTCATAGCTGCCTTCATTATGACATCATAATTCCATATACAGAACGCATTTGATAAGTATGAAAATTTTGAAAAAATCAGGATGAAAAAAAAAATGAGCATCATCTCGGGATAAAATGGTCCACAATATTTTTTGATGACGTCATCGGTCACGCGATTCAGCAGCCATATTCTTTTTTTATATAAAAAAAAAACTTCAAAAATCCTCTTCTCTGAAATGGCTGAACCAGTCATCACTGCCATCATTCATAAAGTGGCAGTTCTAATTATTGGTTCACGAGCGCCAGCCAGAGTGACCACTATATTCGTTATGTCTGTACGTCTGTTGGGTAGTTGATCTAGTCGGAAAAAAAATTCCAATTTTTTTTTTTTGAGATTTGTTCTACCCTTATTATCAATATTTAAAATGGCGATTTCAGTTAATACAATGGCGATTTCGATGAAACTTGGTTGGTAGGTTCATACCATGACCTAGTTGTGTGCAAATGAGAACCATTGCTGTGGACCCATCCGTCGCCTAGCAACGGACCTTTGAAATTAAAAAAAAAAAATCAAAATTTTTTTGCCGAAAATCAAAAATCGGGCCACGAGCGACTGTGGGCAGTACATTCAGCCATATTGTCAAAAAATTCCAGCCGGATCCTATGAAAACTGTCGGAGAAGATAGACTTTGAATGAACCCTGGTTGAAAACAATAAAAAAACGAAGTTCATTATATCTCAGAGATAATGAGTCAGATATACATGAAACTGGTATGGTAGGTTCATGGTATGTCCTAGTTATGTGTGAGAAAAAACCATTGCTATGGACCCCTCAGTTGCCTAGCAACGGCCGAAAAACCTCTAAATGTGGGGGTATTTTAAAGAAAAAACAATCTGCAGCATTAACCCTTGAAGCAAGAATGATGAATTTTCTTGTGCTTAATCCTCAGGTCATTCCCCATCGCGTCAGGTTCTATTGGGTAGTCGACTACCCATGTCCGCCTACCGGCTTGTCTGTCTGTGTGTGTCTTTCCAGAGCATAACTCCATGGACTTTGATCCGATCTTGATAAAACTTGGATATGAGTTCGATATCAATGTCTAGTTGTGTTTTCCTGGATGAGGGCATGCTACGCCCATTGTGGGTTCAGCCATGCTCAAAAAATAGCCATTTTTAGGGGGTAGTCAGATTAAAAATCTATCTTCTCCTCGGGAATTGACTGAATGGAATGGGTTCTTCGGTATTTGAATAGCAAAATGAATTATCCAAAACTTATCATTGTCCGATGTTTCATTTTCCTCCCAAGGTCAAAGTCACAAGGTCAAAAACTTAGAAAATTGCGAATTTTGACATACAAATCATACGACCGCCCAAACTTTGAGAGCTCGGATGACAATATTTTTTATGCATAATCTTGAGATCATTTCCCACCTGAAGTCTTGAAACCATTTTGCTCTATCTCGAACACCTTGCCCATTGCTTCAAGTTTGTTTGGACGCTGATTTCATCAAAGAATGGATAATCCGATGAGTGCGAAATGCCATATAGCCTATATGACGTCATATTGTTCCTGGAATGTTCCAGAGGAGGTTTTGCACCAAAGGTCATAATTCATGACCTTTGACCTTTAAAGGCCACAAAGGTCAAATTTTCGAACTTCTTCGACGAACTAACTCCAATAAGCTATAGCACGTATCCTGTTTCCTTATTTTAATGTCCACAACATTGTTTTGTGACCTTTAAAAGTGATGCAAAGGTCAAATTTTTAAAGTTGTTGAACGAAATCGGGTTTTCGACATTTTGCAGCTGTTCATTCAAGGCCACTATAATTAATTATAACGGTCAAAAATTATCACATTGTCTCATCCTTGACTTCTGAAACAATCTACATCGTCAAATACCGCACGTGAACCATTGTCGTCTTCAGACTTGTTCTTGTTTGTGATTGGAATGATGCTGTTTGGAATGAAAATATACAGAGATTGAGTTTAAAGCAGAATGAGCAAATTATATGACGGTTTCCACCCGTGACATTGACGGATTTGGCATTTGCACTTTCGCCATTGACATCCACCTTACTTCTTTCGGTGTCAGCTGCAGTGAGTTTTTTGCCCAATTAATTTACGAACTGGCTGCCTATGCCGACGTTTGACTGAAAGTGGCACAGGAATGTGGAATTTATTGGTGCAAACTTTTTTTTGAGATGTCGGCCCCCTCCCGTGCGTAGCCTGGGTACCTTGCTAGGATGTGATATTTTCTAAGTTTTAAAATGGCATAACTCTGTGAAAATAGATGAAATTCCCTGAAACTCGACCTTTTTGTGTAACTTATCATAATAAACTCTGTACCAAGTTTTAGTTGAATATGTTAAAGGGTATGGGAAAAAAGTCAGAATGCCACAGTTGGGACAGACATACAGACATACAGACAGACAGACAGACAGACGGACAGATAGACCGAGAGCAAACCTTTAGTCCCCTCTGGTGAAACTGGTCGGGGACTAATAAAAACAAAGAAAGTTTATTTCAAGGGTATCGTTTTTATGTGGTCACCCTTTATATAGTAGTGGACATTGAGGAAAATGATATCTGTCAAGAAGAGTAGACCAATGACTGGAAGTCTCATAAAATTGGCTTATTTTGGGCCATCTATTGCGCTGGCAAATAGGGAAGGGTTGTTCACCTTCCCCTACCTTTTGGAGTGCACAGTGGAACAGACACATTTTCACACTATTAGGGAGATTTATGGATGAGAGAGACGTGGCTGTTTTCATAAAACGGACTGAGATATTTACTGGAGGCACATTTGTTGCTTAAAGATGCAATGTTCTTCAAACAAGCATGCAAAGTGAAAAATTCAATCGTTGACACATATAGTCAGTCATTCCAATGTTTTTATTTCTATTTTTATTTTTTACTTTTGCTCCACTTTAATGGAATGACATAACAAATGCGAAATATAGCTGGATATGCAGTTAGGGTGAAATGCACTTAAAATTGCACAATCACGTGGTGTGGTTGAGTACCATAATCATTTATAATGAGCAGCAAGCAGCAAGTTATATGAAAATGCCATTGAATGTGAGCTTAGTACCTGATTACAGGTTGCCTATAAACGACCGATGGAGTGGGGAATAAAGAACAAGTTACCACAAATGTGCTGATCCTCAAGACAAACCCTATTATCTTTCTTGATGAATCTCCACACATTTGGCTGATTGTGTGTGGAAGACATTACTGACATTCACTATTTTTTTTTAACACTCTGAGAATGATCACGTATATTGTCCACATTTCCCCGCAAACACGAAGCGAAAAGCAGAATGAGGGAATTGGTTCACTTTCTGTCTGTCTGTTTGTCTGTCTGTCTGCCTGCCTGCAAACATCACTATATGATTGAGGACCAAGTTAATTTCAATTGAAGGTTATATTTTAAACCTGAATTGGAGCATGAATCAGAAAACAAACCTGCAGTTTAGCAGTACTTTGGCTCTGAATTTGGTAAATTGTGCGGAATCTCATCCCGATTGCAGTCTGTCTGCCTGTCTGACAATGAAACGAAATTGAAACATTCCAAACAGGAAACTTCCTGTTCATAAGGATGTTATAAAGGACACAAACAACAGGTGCAAAGAACTAATGTAATGTGTTAGATAGAGTGGTGTAAAAGATGCTGCGTCAACAGCGGTAAACTTTCAAAAAAATGTTTTTTTCTCCGCCAACCTTTAAAATCTTTATTTCATTTCAATTGAGTTATATACTTGAGCACTGTGGAACACAAATCGCCTTCTTGGCACTTTCAAAAACCTTTAGTTTAGCAGTACTCGGACAAAATATTACAGCATTTTACATCATCTCAACCAATCAAATTTGCCACTCGCAGACCCTGCCCATGTCCTTGCTTTTCAAGAATGTGTGGGGTAAGGTGTTGGATGAACTCCCTATAGTTTGTCTTTTGTGTTCCAGGAATCCAGGTGAATTATATAAAATTCAATCAGAAGCTGGGGTGCATCGTACGTGCAGCATAATAACTACAAGCCTTGAAATATTTGATAAAGTGCATTGTTCCTGCAACCAGGCCTGGAGGCATAATGGTTGGAGCGTCCACTCTGAGCCTGGGAGGTTGGTGGTTGAAACCCTGTCTGAGTCACACCAAAGACTTTAAAATAGTATGTGCTGCTTCCTTGCTGAGACTCAGAATTTAAAAGGATAGAGCATGGACAATTAATGTTGGGAAGGCAATGGCAAACCACCCAGCACAACCTTGCCAATAAACTGCTCGGACAGTACCAATGCTCTGTAAAGAGTATGATTCATCAAAAAAATTGTGCTCTCATTCTGCAAGCAGCTCAATGAATCAGGAAAATCAATAATGAGGGATCAGAATGAGCTCGTTATTTAACAGCTCTTTATTTACAGCGATCGTAATTTCTAATGTAAATACATCAAAAGTTAGAAAATAAATCTATTATTTATATTCCATTGGGTTGTTAGGCAATGCTAAACGGTGGAGTTTACAATTTTAAGTTGAAGACAAATGTTATGGGTTGGATCTGGAACTTATAACCAGTAGTGAAAAACACAAATGATTGTCATATTTTTGGAACTGCTCCCAGGGCTGACAGGATGGCCTAGAGGTATGCACACTCACCTCTCAGCTGTCTAGCCTGGGTTTGAATTTTGGCCGAGCTATAAACTGTCACCCTGTTGTTTCACAGGCAGGGTTATTCATCAATGTGTGTGCCGTCCCTTGGATGGATGTTAAATGGGAATCACATCTTCAAGCATTTGTTGGATGGACGTTGAAGATCCCATGGTGTCCTTCGTGAAAAGTAGGAGAGCTATTGCCCACACTATGAAGAAATTCTAAATTCCAACCCCAACCAGTGGAGGGCTATTACAGCTGTGACCTCAGCCAATGATGCTACCCCACAGCTTTGTGCTGCATATGAATGAGCAAAAATTGCTCCGTCATTGCATGTCATGAGCAACAGAGCAAATTTGAGTTATCATGTGAAGTTTGCACCTTTTGTTTTTAGAAAAGGAAATATGTAGTAAGTAGGTTGTTTCTAGGTAGTTGGTTGTCGATAGCAACTGTGCAGGATGGTGCTACCGTCCTGACTTAGGAGCATTAAAGTTGTGCCTGGAACCATCTTACACTCTCAGTTTCAGGATTGCTGGACTTTCTGTCTCACGCAAGCTATAACTACCGATCTAGTTTCTCTTTCTCACATGCACCAGACACGCATTCTACTCACTTTCTTTACATTTTCTTCTGAACCAATAGTTACAAACACAAAAAAGTCCAACAACTTTGTGGCCTTCAGTCCCCAGCATTATGGGGTATGAAGAATCTCCCGAGTCCTGCCTGTGTCTGCTTCCATTGAGAGAAAGGAATCAGGTAGTAATAGTATCGGTCCTTCCCAAGACCCTCTCCTTTCTCATAAACCTGACTACTTTTCTATTCATTTCACCAACAGTTGTGGTCTTTCTTCGATTGAACACCATTTAGTTAGTTCCTCTCCTAATATCTTACCTCTCTCAGAGACCCAACTGTCAAATGATGTTCTCGTGAATTCTTTTCACGTTTCCAACTATAACCTTCACTCACAATTCCGCTTCAAAGGAGGAGTCTGTGCTTACTCAAACGTCAACACGTCTGTTGTACCTTGTGGACCTTGAATCTCCAAACTTTGATGTCATCTGGCTTAAGATTTCTCTCCCAACTGTCACTATTTTCCTCTGTTAAACCGACTACTCTCCTAAATCTACAATTTTTACAATTTTCTTTGACTACCTAAATTTCTGCCATGGGGCCGTGACATCCTCTCACCTTCAAGCTACATGAGAGGGAGTGGTTCACAGCTGGTGGGGGAAGGGTTGAAGCTCTTATGTTTTCCATTGTTAATCATTTGGAGGAAATTATCATCATCCCTGTCCACCACTCTGGACCTGTTTATCACCTACAATCTGTTGCGTTATAGCTATACAATATCAACCCTGATTGGTTCCTCTTACCACACTCTGGTAAATATCTCTTTACTTTCCACTCATCCTCCTCCGACTACTCTCTCCAAACGCCAGTATTGGCACGTTAATAGTGCTGACTGGACCAGCTTATGGAAATTATATTTTGACTTTCTTTGGGAAGATTACTACCTATCCTCGGGCAATGCCTCCATCTCCGCAAAGCTATGGCTGAAGTTATTTTTTTACAGGAACAAAGGCTTATTTCCCCTTCTCTTTAAAGATTAGCTGTTCTTATAATTCCTGCTTCAACCATTCCTGCCCTGCGGCCATTCCTGCAAGGAACGTGGCATATCAGACCTGAAAGAAGTTTTCTTCCTCTGACTCACATTCAGCCTTCATCTCCACTCAAAATAATTCCAAACATGTCATTGGTGAAGCAAAGCATTCCTTTATCCAAAGAAAGTGTGACAACCTGGCCTCTTCTTTCACTTCTAGGGCTTTAATTTGGTCTATAGTCAGAAGGATCGCCAACAAATGCCGGTGTCCCTCAGGATTCTGTCCTGTCTAACACACTCCTTTTTATCAATGATCTTCTTTGTCCTCCAAACAACCAAATGCATACATATGCTGACCACTCAACATTACATTCTTCTATGTTTTTTTCACATCTGCTACATCTTCTCTCGCTTGATCTACATCTCTATTTATCACAACTACCTCTATAAATTTGGATTTGAACAGGATTTCTCAGTGAGGCAAATGTAATAAAGCTAAGTTCAAGCTTCTAGAACTCATTTTGTTCCTATTTCCCTTTTATGGCAGGATTGTCAGCCTGGCAGGATCCCTGGTCTCAGATCCCCACCCCCTGGGGAAATGAATCGAGCCACAGATGCATTTTTTGGTTCCATCGCCATCATGTTTGTGGGGAGGTGCCTTTTTAAGATAAAAAGGTTTAAAAAAAAAATCATTTAAAGAGAACTAAAAGCATGTACTTCGGCCCCCAAAGCAAAGTACACTGTCAAACAAAATCAAATGCACCACGGCTTGAAAGCGAAGACATGTCATACAAAAACACATCCATCCAAGCCCACACGCACTCTCATACTATAACCACTTGGGGACTTATGAGTCTGTGTTTTTGTTGCTGGAAAAAAGGTTTTAAAAAAAAAACTAAACAGAATGGTGTGACAAAGGTCAGGGCGTGTACTTCAGTCCAAAGGCCAAAGTACAGTTGCCTGCAAAATAATTCCAGCACTCCAAAGTTTTCACATTTTGATGCCACCTGTGCCGATTCCATGACGCTTTCAAATAAAACTTAACATATAGTTTTCACAAACGACTCCAAAGTGAAAAAGCTAAAAAATGCAGATAAAATGTGAATAAGTTAGATGAACAGAGAAAATCAGATGATTCTTAGTTGCATAAATATTGAAACCCTTTGTCTCACGTCAGGTCAGGTATGGGAGCATGCACCAAAGCAGTGCATCACCGTGTCTGGTTTCCACTGGTACTCCAGGGGCCTCCATCTGGCTATCCCCCAGGCAGATGCCTGGCCCATCCCTATCTCCTTGAGATGACGATCAACTTGCTGCAACCACAAGGCACATGGTCAGCCCATTGGCCTCCTCCACTCATAAGGCTCCCTCACTGAGAGAATCTGGTGAGCAGGATCCATCCATCCATTGGGACCATACACTGTGCAGAACATTGGTACTGCCTCACCAGTCTCCTGGGCTATTGGGCAAAATCCTGGACATGTTGCCACTCCAATACAGTATAAGAGCAAGCTGGCACTCATTTTGCCGACCTAGGAATGATGACAGGCAGAGTCAACCCCACCTGGTATTAATTAAACAGCCAAGCAGGATTTGAACTCAGGATCCTTGGATCCCCAGCCCACCACCATAACCATTATGCCAACACCACGCATGGTGAGCAGGATCACCGTTAGGAAAACGAGCCACATGTCCATACAGCCACAGCTGATGCTTATGGACGATGCAGGTAACAAATCTCATTTGAGTCTCTCTCAGCAACCGCTCGTTGGACACAAAGTCTGACCATTGATTGCCAAGGATTCTCCGAAGAGACCTGATACCAAAGGAATTAAGTCTCCATCTCAGATACCTGGTGAAAGTCAAAGTATCACATCCGTAGAGTAAGACTAGAAGCACTCTAAGGACCTGAAGACTCGGACTTTCATCTTCCCGCACAGGTACCGGTAGTGCCACACCTCATGATCCAGTGAATCCATGACTACCCAGGCCCAACGCAGATGTCTATTGACCTCTGGCTCACAGCCAGCAGAGGCAAGAATATCAGTGCCAAGGTAAGTGAATCTCTCCATGACCTCAACATCCTCATCACAAACAGGAACAGACAAAATAGCAGCATTCAAGATGATATTGAAAGCCTGGATCTTAGTTTTGACCCAGGAAACCCGTAATCCCAGCGGCTCCGACTCCTCATTCAGCACGTCGAGGGCCCGCAAAATGATTTTCAGAGTCTCCGCAAAGGTGACGAAATCATCTGTGAAATCAAGGTCAGAGATCTTGACATTCCCAAATGCACCGCAGCTTGATATCTCCAACATCCTCTCCAGAATCCAGTCCATACAAGTGCTGAAAAGTGTGGTGGCCAGTACACACCCCTGATGAACTCCAGTAACAACCGAAAAGAAGTCAGAGATGGTATCACCACATCTCACAGAATTCTCAGTACTAGAGTATAGTTCAGACATCAGATTGATCAGTTTTGGTGGCACCCAACAAAGATTGAGAATCCTCCAGAGGGCATCCCAATTCACTGAATCAAATGCCTTGAAGAGATCAACTTAACCTGCAAGCAGCCTCTGCCAAAACTCTTGTCTGTGTTCGGTGAGGACCCAAAGGATAAGGATACGGTCAATCATAGCCCTCTTTCGTTTGAAACCTGACTGCTCTGGGCGCTGGTGGTAAAGGAGATGGTGGAGAACCTGATCAAGAATTTTCCAAGCAAAGACCTTGCCCAGCACCGAGAGCAACATCACCCCTTGGTTGTTCTTGCAATCCTGGTGATCACCCTTCCCTTTCCAGAGAGGGACAACAAGGCCCCTCTTCCAGTCAGTTGGGATGATGCCTGTGTTCCAGGCAGAGCACAGAACTGCATGCAGCGACACGAGTACAGCATTTGCACCAACCTTGAGAAGTTCAGCATGGATGCCACACATCCCAGGAGCTTACCCCATTTTTACTGGTTCACCACAGCCTGTGTTTCCACAAATGAAGGTGGATCACAGTTGATTGGAGGATCAGCAATAGGGATAGTAACACCCCTGATATCCAACTCGACAGCTGGGGGATCAGCCTGGTACAACCACTCAAAGTAACCAGCTCAGTGGGCCTCCACTTCAGACTCCTCTGTCAAGAGCCCACCACCCTCTGCTCTAACTGCAGTGCACCGAGGGATAGGCTTGGAGGAACACAATGCGTGAATTCCCCTGCAAGCAGTACGAGAATCGCTTCACCACAGGTGATACTCTACCCCATCACAGATTCCTCA
>NC_140966.1:90853462-91008462 GCF_056783735.1 Eptatretus burgeri
AACCGGTCTCTATGGCATCAGCCCTCATGTCCTAAAAACCTGCTCTGCTGCTCTTGCTCACCCTCTCTCTCTCTATTCTACTCACTCTCTCATTCACTCAAGATCATCTGCCATCTGTTTGGAAATCTGCAAACATTACTTCTCTGTATAAAAAATGCGCAAAACAGATCCCTGCAACTGCAGACCAATCAGCCTGCTCCCAATCATCAGCAAGGTCATGGAATCCATCATCGCTTCTGACTTCAAATCTTTCCTCTTCTCCAATGGATTGATTTCCGATCATCAATTTGGATACAGACCAGGTCACCCTACACTGAACATGCTGCTTCTGCTTTCCCAACAATAGATGGAGGACTGAAATGCCAAACATGAGATCAGTCATCTCCCTTGATATATTGCGAACTTTCAATCCGGTCTGGCATCCTGCACTGCTCATCAAACTCTCTTCCTATGGTATCCAAGGCAATCTCCACTCAAAGCCTGCTCCCACTTCCGGTTCTGGGTTTGCAGCAACAGGTTCTCTCAGGGGTCTCTACCAACTTTCTCAAAGTTACTTTTCCGGTTGTTATATGTGACGTTTTAACTGTTTATTTTCTCACCTACATGTTTCTATGTGTTCCTAGCTCAGTTTTGTTTTAAAAAACATCATGCTATTTTGTGAGTTTCCGTCGACCTTGTCTTCATGGGTTCCTGGAGGCCAACCCATCCTTCTCCTGCAGGTGTATGATCGTTTTTATTTGTGTTCTCTCCCTATTTCCATCAATTCCTATTTTATTTTCCCCACTCTCCCAATGTCCCCCATCCCTCCCTACTAAACACTGTTTCTTGTCTTAAATTTAAATGAAAAAAAAACAACTACCATATCCATGAGTCACGAGTCCCGATCCTCCTCCTCCTCCTTCTTCTTCTTCTTCCTCTTCTTGCAGGCACACCATCTTTCTTCTACTTGAGCTGACCCTCTCCCACCATTACCTTCACGATTTCTTTCTTCAACCTTCCATTCCCGAATTTTACCTAATCTTCAAAAATCCATCAAAAAGTAATAATTTTCCTGGATCCTTTCTATCTTTCCACCTCCAGTTCCCACGTGTTTCTCTCCCCACTTCCTGGTAAATTTCCTCGATCCATCAGCTTCACTTTGTGTTTACCGTTCCAAATTCACCATATACAGCCACGATTTTACTTCAACCTTCCCTTTTCTGAATGTTACACAATCCTTATTTAAAATAAATGAATAAACAAATTCACTTTTGACCATACATCTCCCATAGCCACCTGCTTCCTCCGTAACCACGTGATCTGTTTCCACCCCCTGCGATTACCGATCCAAATTCACCATTCACTTCACGATTTTTTCTACAACCTTTCCATGACCTAATCTGATGAAAACTCTCTCTCAAAAAATTATTATTATTATTATTATTATTATTATAAAAACGATCTCTTATAATGCTTCATCTTCCTCTTTCACACGTATGGTTCTCATTACTGTATTATAATTCACAACTCTTCTTCTACTTTAAAAGACTGCTCTCAATTCGACCTTTCATTCATACCTTGCCCAAAAAAATCCAACTGTCACAGCGTTTCTTCTCTCCATTCTCTTAATTCGCCTTTATTGCATCCATCAAGAAACGTCTTCAATTGCATTTCTGACCAAAAAAAGTTTAAAACCCCAGTTAGCGATTAATGTTTGCTTTCCATCAACCATTCTTTTTTTCCAACTTCAGTGCCAACTCACCGCACTCACTCCTCCCTCTCAAAGCAGCCATCACACTCTTCTCACTCCAAGCTTCCCTCTGACCTTTCTCTTAAACTCCCCCCTCACATTTCTCCTACCATTCATCCCCCTCACTCACCCTTCTCAAAGTTGCCCCCCCTCACATCCACAAAGCTGCCCCCTTCCCTTGCCCTCTCACCTCCATCTCATCACTCCACCTCCTCAAATCCTCAACTGTCTTCTGCCTCTCTCTTGCCCCCCTATCCCCAACACCACAGAGCCCTTTCTCCTCCTCATCCGGCCTCCTCCCCTATGACCCCTAGCTATTCTGCAATCCCCTACACTCTTTCAAGAATGCTCCTTACCTCCCCCCCTTCTCCCTTGTCCTACCCTCCCCCTCCCATTCCCTGCACCCAAAGCCTCCTCCCTTACCTCTTCATTAACAGTGTGGACCTCAAATATCCGGGGCCTTCGCTCAAAACTTACAGATCTTCCCATACAGGTTGCCACTGACAAACCAGACATAATCTGCCTCACAGAAACTTTCCTCCCTCAAGACATCTCCGACTCCCAAGTATCTCTCCCTGGTTACTCCCTCCTCCGGTATGAGAGACCTGAGCCTCGTCCTGGTGTAGGTGTTGCTCTCTTCATCAAAGACTCTATTCCTCACTCTCCATGCACTGCTCTCACTACCCCACACCCCCAGGAATACCTCTGGCTACGGCTTCCCCTCAACTCCCACCTCATGTTCATATGTGTACTGTACCGTCCACCTCACAGTGATGACTCCATCTACACCTCACTATCCGAAAACATGGACCATCTTCTATCTTCTCATCGGAACTCTCTCTTTCTCATATGTGGTGACTTCAATTGTCATCGTGCCAGTTGGCTAGGTGTGAGTACCTCTCTAACTTGTCATGCCTCTTCAGCAAAAGCTTTCTGTGACTCATTGGGACTGACTCAATCGGTCAACTTCCTGAACCGGATCTCAACCAATGATACTCCATCTCTTCTGGATCTGATTTTGACAAATTTCCCTGACAATATCTGCTGCTCTTCTCTGCTCCAATCAGTTCTTCTGACCATGTCCTTGTCAAAGTGGACACCTCTCTGTCTGTTATCAGAGAACCACCTCACCGCCGTCGAGTCTGGCATTTCACTCAAGCCAACTGACAGGATCTCCAAGCAGCCATCAAACTTCTAGACTGGTCTCCCATCGCTACTTTCTCAAACATCAACTCATCCTGGGAATTTTTTCAAAGGAACTTGCTCTTCCTCATGCACAGATTTATCCCCTCTCGTCTACAGTCCTACCCTTCCTCCCATTCATGGATCACTGAAGTTTGTAGTGAGGCAGTTGGCCTGAAACAACTTGCCTTTGCTTCATGGAAAACAAACCCAACTTAGGGTAATCTCAGTTCCTTCCATAAAGCTCGGAACAAGTGTGTATCTACCCTCAGGAGAGCCAGAAAACAACATCTTTCTAATCTCAAGTCTGAACTCTCAAACCTGTCTCCCTCCTCCAAATCATGGTGGCATCAAATCAAATCTGTTTTTGGTGTATGTTCCCCCTCTATCCCTTCCCTTACCTTAAATGGCCGCACTGCTGATACAGCACGTGAAAAGGCTGAATGCCTAAACTCGGTGTTTGCATCAAAATATTGTGTCCGAAACCCGTCACTTTCTGTACCCACCTTAGCCAGTAACACCAAACTGTCCCTCGACTGTGCGTCCTATTCGTCTGCCAAGGTGGAGAGCTTGCTGTCAAACCTCGACTCAGATTCTGCAACCGGTCCAAATGGCATCAGCCCATGTGTGTGTCCTAAAAACGTGCTCCTCTGCTCTTGCTCACCCTCTCTCTGTTCTATTCACCTTCCCATTTGTTCAAGGTCATCTGCCATCTACTTGGAGATCAGAAAACATTACCGCCCTGAATAATAATGGTGCAAAAACAGATCAATCAGACTTATCCCATCTTCAGCAAGGTTATGGAATCCATCATTGCTTCAGACATAATATCCTTCCTCTTCTCCAATGGCTTGATTTCCGATCATCAAATTGGTTTCAGACCAGGTCGCTCTACCCTGGATTTGCTGCTTCTGCTCTCCCAACAATGGATGGAGGTCCTCAATGCCGGACATGAAATCAGAGCTATATCCTGAGACATATTGCGTGCTTTTGACTTGGTATGGCACCCTGCCCTGCTCAGCAAATTGTCTTCCTATGGTATCTAAGGCCATATCCACTCATGACTCGCAGACATCCTCTCCTGGTGCAGTCAACGTGTGGCCCTAAATGGAGTTCTTTCATCCCCTCTTCCTGTACAGGCTGGAGTTCCTGAAGGTCGCGTTCTGGGCCCTGTTCTTTTTCTGGTTTTCATCAATGATCTCTCCAACTCTCTGGAAAATCCTCTTTATCTCTTTCTTGATGATTCTACCCTCTGCCGTACCATCTGTTATCCCTCAGACCTGCAAGCAGCAGCTTTTTCGCTCACTGCAGATCTGGATAAAATCACAAACTGGTCCAACAAGTGGAACATGTCTTTCAATCCTGATAAATCTCACAGTCTCACAAGTCTCCCTGAAAGGACGGTTTGGAACCCCCCCCCCATCCACCTTCGTAACAATCCTCTGGAAGAAGTCCTTTCTTTCAAGCTTCTGGGTCTAACTATCTGCCATGATCTTTCCTGAGAAAGCCACGTTTCAACCTGGCCTCCAAAGCCAGTTGCCGACTGGGAATCCTCGTGTAAAGTCCTTCCTCGGCCCACCTGAGCTCCTGACCACATACAAAGCTTTTGTCCATAGCCTGATGGAGTATTGCTCTCCCCTCTGGGCTGGTGCTTGTGCCTCCCACCATTCTCAGCTTCACGCTGCAGAAACCAGGGCATTTCGGATCATCGGCATCTCCCGCAATGAGGCTGAGTCTATGGGCCTCTCACTCAATCACCGCAGGTTGGTCGGTGGTCTTTCTGTCTTCTACTGTCTCTTCTCCAGCCTTGCCCCCCCCCTGCTCTGTCTGCGATTTGTCCCCACCACATTTCCTCAGGGCGTTCAAGGTCAGCCAACAACCCCCTTCTGGTTAAACTACCAAAATCACGAATCACTGCTCACCTTCATTCTTTCATTCCTCTTTTTTCCCGCCTTTGGAATAAACTCCCTCACTCTATTCTTTCCCATTCTTCCCTCCAGGCTTTCAAAACAGCTGTTCACCACCACCTCTTGTCATCCCCCATCCAAATCCTCGATCTTTTCTACCCCGGATAATCCACCCAAGCCCACTTCCTTCAAATTCCCTGCTTTCCTTCTTGAAGGTCCCTGTAATGTCCATCTTCTATTCCCCATGTTCCCCGTCCCATCCCTCTCCCTTCCACAGATCTCCTAATGTGTCTGTTCCCCACTGTTTTGTCCCTCCCACTCCCACCCCTCTTGTCTCATACCCCCTTGATGTGCGTTGTGTGTTCGCTCTCACACGAGCCTCGACAATGTATACAAAGAAAATAAAAATGCACTCTGACTGTATCACAGCCCGTGAATGCATGCATTCCAATCAGAGAGTTACAGACCTGTTTGCCAAGTGATGTAGCCACTTTGCTAACATCTATAAATCGGGTGCGGTTTTTAGTGCCACATTTGATGAAGATGTTGCGGCTGATAGTTTCATGGAATGCCAGCGAGAGTATGAGGATGTCTGTATCCTCTGCAATGATGACAATCGATGAGACGTCGGATGATGCATGCTTGGCATGAAGCAGCATATGTGTGTCTGCTTCCTCTTCTGATGTTTTAAGTTCAACAACTTCAACAGCTTCATCACAGGTAATCTTTGTACATGTTTCACCACTGGTAACATACATCGTCTTCTCTCCAAGTTTCTGACGCCTATGGGGTTCCTGCCATTGTTCCACAATGAATTGGATAAGCTTCGTCATACTGGCACCACAACATAGAAGCCGTCGCCATTGTTGGATTTTGTGACCTGATATTATGTTAGTGAATCTGATGCCATTGTCAGACCCTCTAGTAGTCTCGTGGTTCGCTCTGGATCTTTTATTGATAGCTGTTTATGTACATCAAACACAACATCCACACGCTGACTGGATCCAGCGGCTCTCATAACATTGGCAAGTTCCTGATCAGCTAGTTCATCAAAGGTTATGTGATCTCCATTGGTTTTCTGGATTAGGCTCATTCCGTCGATCATAGAAGCTGAAGGTTGCGTGATTTCCTTGGCTGAAGATACATTAGCCTCAAGTTTCCTGGCCAGAGCAGCCTTATTTGTCTTCTTTATAGTTCCATCACAGTTGGCAAGTGACCATTGGAAGAGGACCCACGGGTTACTGCAGCACCTCCTTCATTTCAATTTTCCGACTCGATGCAACCGAGAGCATGTGCCCGAAAAGTTTATGGTCAGTCTTTAGGATCACTTCCTTGTTTGATGTCTTCTTCATCACCTTCTGTTTGATGCTGGCGAATGTTTTCAGCTGCAGTTTGGGTATTTTATCAAATAATCCAATCATGGTATGTTCAATGCTACACTCCTAGAATGTTGTGTATGCTGTCTCACCTTTTTGCTGAGCTGTGAGGAGGTCATTGACAACATCTGGTGGTGCTGTAGCACCTGTCTATAGGCAAACCAATTCAGTTGGTTCACTACCAAATGGATTCGTTCAGTTGTTTTCCATCAACTCTACAAGTGACTGGACTGCTTTCTCGTCTTTCTGTATTCTTGAAGGAGTAAGATCTACATGACTCAGTTCTGAGTTACCCACTTGTCATGTTTCGAAGTTGTTTCAGACATAGGCTCCTATACTCTGCATTGATGTAGTACTTGCTGACTGCCCCAGCTCTGAGACTAAATCCTTTCGTTCTTCCTGCTGTCTGGGTATCTTTGTTGACAGTCTCCTCAATCATTTGATCCATGGCAATAAAACCAAATGGGTTATGATCACCCAATTGTACAGAAAATCCTCCATTGTGCTGGAAATTATCGTATACATTTGGATGTGTCTCCTGGAGTGTGGTCATTTGGCAGTAGTATATTGATAAATACCTGGAGTAATTTTGTTTGTCATAAGTGAAACACCAGGGGATCATTAACCTGATGGCTGATAGATGTAGCATCCAATTCCCCTCTCTTGATGACCCAATCAGCACAAGCAGGTTCTCTACCATATCAACAAAAGACATCCAGAATGTGGCCAACTGACCATTGCTGAACCGGAGATGGTTAAGATATTTGTCGAACAGATTGAATACTCGAATACATGATGCATCAGCCAGAACGGTATCTATGGTTTCATTGCTTACATTTTCATGAAGTGATTCCAGAGCTGTGATCATTCCAGCCAGATGTGGCAAATCGTCAGACTGGTATTCTTCGAGCCAGGTGGAGAAACCTTTCCATGCTCGCCTGAGCAGTGCTTCATACATCAATTCACTGAGACGGACTCCACGATTGTAGTTTCGTCCTTCAAGAACTGTATTCATTGAACCCTCTGCTATGATTCCAGATTCCACTGATATGTCACGCAAACCAGCTGAGCCGAATCGTTTACCTATGATAGATAAGAGATTGCATAGTGTATGGAATGCCCCCATCCGAAGAACGATATTCTGGTTCATTTATTCATGCTTCCATGTGATTTCTGCTGCCTTGGCATATAAGGCCTGATCAAAAACACATACAATCTCGGTGAGGTCCAACGTTTTCTGGATATTCAGTGTTTGCTTAAGGACTTTGTGAATTGTTGACAGTTGTGTCGCTGGTGCATTGATTGTTGGTAGATATCCCACTGTGTCTTTCTTGACATTTATATGATCACTGGCCTGCATGTTGAAACCTGTCTATGAGCTGATGGTTTGATCACTGGTGTTCGTTTGCCTCACTTTTGACCACAGCAGGTTACGGAGGTGTGCATCTTGAATGACAGATTTGAAGTTCAAGGCAACTAACTTGGATACTGGGGGACCAATCCTTTCCCCTGCATTATAGTCAGGAATTTCCAGATGAACTGGAGTTGTACTGCGCTTTTTGCTCAGTATTGGCTTAGGCAATACCTTCATGAGTGGAGCAGTTGTGGCTTGTGGGTTGTATAATGATCCCGTTGACTAGATGTGATGTACCCCCACCACTGAGAGTTTCTTCAAGGCGATCAATGTTATGAAAGGCTAGTGTTGTGGGAATGTTTGTATGGATATTTGTAGGCAAGATCACATCATTGTCTGCCGTCATTGCTTGCTTCTGAAGACACAAAGTGGTTTCCAACTCAACCAGTTTGGAGTAAGACATTCCATGGCTGAGGCAGTTGAGCATTTGAATTAGTTCAACATTTCCTGTCAGAGATTTCACACTCCATGGCAGCAATATATGTTTTGCCAGTATTATGGCACCTCCGCTAACTGCATACATGAAGTCCTGACCAGTCAGTCTTGACTGAACCAGTCAGTCTTCAAGTGAATTGAAACCTGTCACTGACTGTTGTGCATCCCCAATCAGTAGAAATTTTAAGAACATTATCAGAGATTCATGGAGTTCTATGTAGTCAGCTGTCAGCTGGTCAGGTTGTGGTGGCCATAGTTTCTTCTTCATTTTCTTGATATCTGACTGCATTTGAGATGCAGATTTTGCCACCATTTCCTCTACATCACACTGTGGTAAAGAACTCAATTTGCTCTTAAGTTCATCATTCTCTTTGACAAGTGATCCAATTGTTAAATTATCAGGGTAGACAAGAAGTTTTCCATTGGTGGTGGTTACAAAGTAGGGTGATTCGCCGAACTCTGATTCAAGCCGACGTCGTATTTGTTTCTTGGTTTGTGGAAGAACTTCATCATGATTATAGCCTAACATGCCCATGAAGTTCCCCAATATTTCTGTCAAACTGGTCAGTTTTACCACTTCAGGTACTGAGAATAACGTATTTCTGATATGTTCGAAGAGCACGTTGGATGCATTCTGAACTGCTACCTGATATCGTTGTTCTGCATCTTCGACTGAGGGTGTAGCAGCTTTAGATTTCTCACCTCTGGTGAAGTTACGATAGCATGAATTGTGGTATCGGGCTTCTGCAGCAACTAACTCTCTGAATGTGATTACTAAGATCTTGTCGTTCATCTGATTCAAAGCTGCCTGTCACACTGTCTTATCCGATCTCAACTCTCTAGCCTGATGTAACACTTCTCGTGACTTGGTCCCCTTCACATACTTATTCTTCTTATCACAGAAAATACAAACTTCTTGCAAAACTGTAAATAACGATGTAGATGGCTCTCTCGCAGACTTACGCTCAAGTGGTTTGGTTCCTTTTGTAATACCCTTGATTTTTTCCAGTGTCTTTTTGAGAGTAAAAGTGGCTCGGCAGTTCCTATGGTAAAGTAGATTGTCATCATAATCATTTGGGTCTAAGTCTGTTATACGATTGCAGTTCTGCATTTTTACTGCTTCCAAGAGAGTTTCAACAGAAGCAGTGTGTTTTGGCTTTGTGATCTCAGAGGCAGGAGATGTCTTCATGCAGGTTATGCACGTAACTTCCTCTGTGCACGCTTTCCTGTGTGGTACTTCCATTATGTATCAGTGGTTAATCCCAATCTGAAAACAAATGACAAATTTGTATAAACACTCATGAATTCAGTGTCATAATTTATAAACAAGCACTACCGAACAAGTCGTCACCACCATAGTTGTTCACAAGAAGTAATCGGCTGTTGTTAATGGATATAAATGGCTTTAGTAATGGTTTTAATAATAAAACTAATGCTTAATATAAATATAACTTACAAAATACACTTAAATATTCTTAAATATTTGCTTGACAAGTGGAATGTAATAACCATATATCTGTAAAGATAAAATTTGAACTTATCCTACCAATATTCAGAGGACCATTCAACATTTCAGGATGAAATGTGAAAGCAAACTAATCTATTCTATCATATACTGATTACCTGGAATAAATGAAATGAAACATAGATACATGGCTTACTGTGTGATATGGTATTAAAGAATTAGTCACATCGACAAACGCATCTTATCGACAAATGATATTTTGAAGTTGGGCACTTAAGTCATCAAAATTATCACAATGAAATACATAAAAAGGGTAATGATTTTGAACCCTATGGCAAAATGCATATCAAAAGAACTGTCTTAAGTGTTATAATTCAGTCAGAACATCTCATAACCTTTACATATTAATATACGAGACAAAAGTAAGTTTTAATTGTGTTTCGAGTGCTGAAAACGACCCTCTACGAGAATGCGCTGGGTCAAATTCTAAAATTCGTCAACTGCCTTGAGCTACCCTGTTGGAAAGTCTATCATACAGTTTTGTGTTGTCCTATGATATACTCAAGCAATAAAATAACTTTCGTGACCTGCCCTCAGATGATACCACTTTTATCCCTGCCCCATGGACTAATTGTATTCAATGAACAAAAGTAATGCAAAAAACTTATGAACCAATGAAATTAACACAAAATGAGGAATAAAAGTTTAAGAACTCCAACATCTGTTATCTTTGTCAAGATGTAATCAGGAAAGAGCCAAAAGTTAGAGACTATTGTCATCTTACTGGTAAATATTGAGGACCTGCTCATCAAAGTTGTAATCTCAGTTTTAAACTCCCGACTTTCATCCCGGTCTTTCTTCACAACAATGCCAACTATGACACACATTTATTCATAACGAACTTTCAAAGACACCTGGAGATATATCTGCCATTCCTACCACAGACCAGAAGTACATTCTCATTTCCAAAATAAATCGCAACAACTCACAAAACTAATATTAGATTTCTAGCTTCATGCAAATTTATGCCAAATAATTTATCCACATCAGCATCAATTCTGAAAGCATATTCAAATCTCCAAAATCATTTCCGAAATTAAGAGGAAACAAATCTCGTGTCAGCTGAAGTAAGCACAGTTGAGCTGTTATCACAAAAAGATGTTTACCCATATGACTATGTGGACAACTTTGGAAGATTTGAGGAACATACAACTCCCTTCATTTGAAAGCTTCTACAATGAGCTGAATAAAACTCATATTAGTGATGAAGATTATCAACATGCACAAAGTATCTGGGAAAAATTTAACATAAAAAATCTAGGTCAATATCATGACTTGTATCTTAAGACTGATGTTTTGTTATTAGCCGATGTATTTGAAGCAGTACGAATACAAATTTGTATGGATTAAACCCTGTTCATTATTATACAGCTCTGAGTCAAGCTTGGAGTGCAATGCTGAAGTTGACTAAACAAACTCTCAAATTAATTTCTGATGAAGATATGCTGTTGATGATAGAGAAAGCTAAAAGAGGAGTTATATCACAAGTATGTTCAAAAAGATACGCAAAAGCAAACAATAAATATGTATCTGATTATGGTGCTTCGAAATATAGTTCTTATTTGATGTATTATGATGCTAACACTCTCTATGGAGGGGTGATGTCTCAAGTCTACCTTTTTTAAAGTCTATATCGACTGTATTTCTCTCATCCACCTAATCAAAAACAGCTTCATATAACTCAAGTAAAATAGTTAAACATGATCTCCCTTTGGTAAATACATGCTGACTGCCTTTAAATAGTATATACATGTATTTATTTAAGTGGTTCCCCCATATCTAACATATTGAAGTGAAACGAACAGGTCTTTACCAGTTAAATATATTCTGAATAAGGGACTGTACATTATTGCTTGTTTTGTTCATTGTGGGACAGCATGACACTGGCGGCTGGTGCTGGGAAGGAGCTGCTGCTGTGGCAGAGCGACACCACTTGGCAAAGGTGTCTCTGATTCCTCTCTGGATCCTTTCTTGAATAACTGTTACATTTCGAACTTTCCCATCTTCTGGTACATATCTAGATTCCAATAAGCTGTTAAAAAACATCACAACTGACATAAGCCACCTCTTTACCTATAAAGATATTTGCAATGGTGGAAAATAGAAGCATCATATTTCTATAAGCTCTATTATTCGTGGAACAAGGATTTCATCCTTACCACGTGTAATGCCGAGTACAAGGTTTTGCAACGATGTGTGGTTTAAATAATTTGGGATTCAGACACCATATGTCTCATTTTATTTCGCGTTTATCAACATGAGAAGTAATCCGTACTTAAGTCATTTCGTTTTTCTGACTCATACTTTTTTTAAAATAAATAAATAAATATGTACAAAACTCTTAAAAAGCATAAGCTCTCCCAGCTTTGTGCAGGTTGATAAAGTGAATCCTGCTCCTCATCAGCCCCTGATGATGATGGGGTAGGTTGTGCTGCAATGTTATCAGTATTCTCGTCTGGGTTTGAATCTCCATCCAGCTCAGGATTTGAAAATGACTTTTTTAAAAAAAAAAACCTGTCCACCTCCATTTTTTTACCTGTCGGTTGAAAATGATATCAGTCTGGAAATCCTCACAAATCTAAAGTTATGCCATAGAACAAGACAAAATGACAAAATAGATTTGTATGGCATTCTTAACACTGAATTTGATCGAAATTGCCAGCGGCAGAACCTGAATTACAATTGCCTGTTTACACTCAGCTGAGCACAGTTTGAAGTGTCAGGCATAGTCTTAGGCTGGTCATCATCAACCTACAGAGGGAATTGTATCAGTGGCACCTCTTTTGGGGGGAAACCCCCCATAGGCTCCCTTAGACCCCAATGTTTTTTTTTAATGAGGGCATGTTTAAGAGTGTCTTTAAGGCCTTGAAGCAAGCATTGTGTGGCTTATAATTGGTAGTTTCCATGGAACGGTGAATATGTATGTGTTAGGAGTGCTTGAATTAGCTCAAGGGGAGACAGAAGAGGATAGGAATAGGACAGTTACTCAACGTGTATTGAGAATCTTCGAGGATAGATGCAATCCTCGGAATAAGTATGGCAAAATCAAATTTGTGTGCCTTTTCCCTCATCCTCATTCTCCTCCAGAGTCCTTGGCAGAGGATTTTGTGTGCTGCTCTGGGAAATGGGCTGCCATCCTTTTTGAAATAATCTTCCCATGTGAGCTGCCTTCTCTTATTTGCACCTGTGTCACTTCTCCTGTCTTGGATTATTCCTTGGTGAACCTTGATCACTTTTATAAAACCCATTCGTTACTCGAATGAAAAATTGACCCCTCTTTTCTCTCCCAACATGTTGGCAGCGTTGGAACACACAAACGAAAAATTGACGTACTCGAGGCCAAGGCGGAGTCATTTAGGTGAATTGGCGAGGTAACCTCTTATATGGTGCACAAAACAAAATAAATGTTTAAAAGGCGTTGAATCATAACTTAGGCATGCACAATTAATTGGCAGTTTATGTGCACACAACTAATCGGCTGTTTATGCACACACAACTAATCAGTTGTTTAGGCACACACAACTAATCGGCCTCGATGTGCGATCTGCGCATGCACAGACGATCCTCAGACCTCGTTGTGCCATCTGCGCATGCGCAGACGATTCTCAGACCTCGTTGTGCGATCTGTGCATGCGCAGACGATTCTCAGACCTAGTTTTGCCATCCGCGCATGCGCAGACGATTCTCAGACCTTGTTGTGCGATCTGCGCATGCGCACACAACTAATCGGATGTTTAGGCACACACAACTAACCGACTGCTTATCTCCCTTTATAAATCACTTTCTTGATGAGAAATTAGCTATGTTTTTTTCACCGTTGAAGGGTTAGACACATGTTAGCAAGATGCTCGTTTCGCACCTTTCATAAATTTGGTGCAAATTCCTCAAGATCTACGAACATGCAAAACCCTTCCCCAAAATGCACAGTGGTAGGACGACAGAGCTGAGCAGAGGGCTCCCCCTTCTGCTTCCTCATTTCTTTAATTTTCTTTCCCTCTTCATTGTACTCTGTAGCCGTTGCGAACACATTAAATTCATTTCAAGAAGTTGTCACAAAAGGATCGAGTAAAACTGAAAACGACTGCCCGGACAGCATTTGCTCAAGTACCACAATATTGTTGTTTACATGGAGACCACCATGTCGTTAAGCAATGCCGAGTACTCCATTATGTCGGAGTGCTTGCTTCAGTGCCTTGAAGTGTGTCACACATTGTGTCACACAGCCGTGGCCACAAGCGACACAAAAAGCCAACAGGAAAACAAGCTGCTTGCTAATGGAACACACCCCAAAGCTGAACCTTCTGCTAACTCTTCTCCAAGAAACTTTGGAACGATCTTTGAGAAATGGTTGCACAAAATAAACAAATATTTTGGACGAGGTTAGCTCTGTCATTGTATCACAGGGTGCCGCCATTTTGTCTGAACATCGCTGTTGCTCTGCCCCTGCGGCAAATTTGATGCGGCAACTCAAGTACAGTACTGCGAAACTGAGGGTTTTTTGAAAGCGCAAACAAGGCGATTGTTCTTCAGTGTTGAAATATATAATTGATTTTATATATAACAGAAGTTTTAAAAACTGTAGAAAAACACAAAACTCACCATTGAATCGGAAGTTTACTGCCGTCAATACACCCTGTTTTACACCACCTTATTTAACACATTGCATTCGTTAGTCGTGCCTGTTGTTTGTGTCCTTTATGACGTTCCTAAAAACTATGTTTCCTGGTTGGAATGATTGTTAATTTTGTTTGACTGCCAGACAGGCAGACAGTAAATAAATTTCCTCACTCCTGTCTGTGCATGCGCACTCGGGACGATATTCCGTACAATTTGCCACATTCAGAGCCAAAGTACTGATAAACTGCAGGTTCATGTTCTGATTCATGTTCCAATTCGTGTTCTACGGTGTTAAAAATATAACATTCAATTGAAATTAAGTAGTTCCTCGATTATATACTGACAGACAGAGTGAATCAATTACTGAACTCCGCTTTGCGTGACATGCACGGGGTAATACCAATGGAATTGTGGCCATTTTTTTTTAATGGTGGCCATTTCCTGGACAGGCAAAATATGCAATGGCCCTATAGCTTAAAATCTTCCTTTGGACCTGCCCAAACTTTGTGCCAAATTTGATGCTGGTGGTGGTGGTCGTATGGCAGCTGAGCTGCCGGGGAAGCTATCATTTATTGAAGCGCGACTGTGTCTCTGATGCAGTGCCCCTCTACCAGTACACATACTGGAACTGGTACTCATTTCGCCGATCTTGGAAGGATGACAGGCTGAGTCAACCCCCTGGTGTATTAATTCAGCGGCCAATGGGGATTGAACTCAGGACCCTAGGATCCCAAGCCACCACCCAAACCACTGAGACAACAACAGGCTATGAAATTTGATGCTTATATTACCAATGTCACAATGCTTTCAAATATCCGCCGGGCTGTGAGGAGAGTGCTCTGTCGAGATGTCACGCACCATTCATTCATTTCACCTGTCAAAATATGTCATTTGTGATCCTTCGCTGTTATATAGCGAAAAGTATTCCTTAGCTTTTAATGTCAAACAATATACCTATGTTGTTAATATCATTGATTGGTCCTTCGCTCTGTCATGAACTTCCTATTATTATTGGTTTTAATGGCGTTTTTGAACCACAAGGCTCTATATACACCACATACATAAACACTTCGGCTGGAGCACAAACAAGTATGGGGGACGTGATATTGTTTGACCTGTTTCTTTTATATATTTCAAAACTGATTTGCAGCGTCGAGGGTACTTTTGGCTCAATAGGCACCGTGTATCTGGTACACCTGACCAGCTGATCAGCATCTCTCGGGCAGAGTGGGAAAGGCACGATTTGGATCCCCCATACCGAGAGGCATTGTGTGAAGATGTGTTCCAAATCTTCGGGAACCTTACACTGCTCAGAGAACCCTGTAGAGTGACACCCTATCCCATGTAAATAGGAGTTTAGAGCACAATGTCCGAGTCTGAGCCTGTAGATGTTTGCCTGGTCTCTTCGGGAGAGTCGACGAAATGACAGATCATTCAACCAAAGGGTGCACCTTATAGCACCGTCTCCCTTTATCAGTGGAGGTCTCCCAATAAATTGCCATCTTTTTTTGTTGATGTGATTCCTAATTAGTTTAAAGAGCTCTGACACATCCATCGGGATTGGGGTTTCAAAATCTGAACTGAGTGTATGTTTGGCTGCCGGATCACAGGCCCCATTGGCTCCAATGCCCATGTGGGCAGGGATCCAGCACAGGTCAAACGACCGTGCCCCGACAATTAGCCATATTAATAAGGTGAAGGACCCCAAGTACCAGGTCGTACTTACATCTAGACTGTACGGATTCCAACACCTTCAGACCAGAGAGTGAATCAGAAAATATTGTTACTGGCGGGGGTCGGCCGCCAACCGACCGCTCTGAACGGAGCCGCAAGTCGAGTCAGCCCAACCGATCGCCCGGAATATAGATCGCCGCCCGGATAACTCCGAGTGACGGGTCCTTGTACAAGAACCGAAATACGCCAATCGGCAGATCACGTGGGGTAGGGTCAATTGCCAATCTTCAATGTACCTAAATACCCACGTGATCCAACTACCGGGGTATTCCACCCTCGACGGAACTCGTATGGAACAAACCGCCGAGGCGAGCTTGCCCGTGCGTGATTCCGAGCGGCGTAATCGCCGAGAACCGTCGGTCCAAATGTCCCCCTATTACGGCAAACCAACGGCTTTCTAACTCCCAACACACGAAATGTTCAGTCAATGAGGGAATGGATGCAACGAGCAGGTTTACATTCACACAACGACATTTATTATAATGAAACGACAATTAAATAAGGCAAAACACGTATGCAATTATACGAGCAACAAAAGCACGACAAAAGAACTACAACCATCTACTTATTATGTACAGTCATTTACACTTAACAGCAGTTCCTACTTATTAGATGGGCCCACGGAAACACGTATGCACAAACACCCAAGAAATGGTGGCAAAGGCCTTTAATCACGAGCTCCAGCTCGGAGGACAGGTGAGCTGAAACTCAGAGCTTGACTCGAACCTTTCCACCTCGTGTGGTCTTCAACTTGTCGGGACCCGGGCTCCAGCGAGAGCGAGCTGGATCCAATCTCCACAATCCTTCCCGAGCACCCGTGAATCCTCCCGCGCTTCTCAACATGTGCCGGTGAGACGAGGCGCCGATCCTTCCTGTCGATCGTCGCTTCCCCGAGGATCCAACTCCAAGAAGAGGCCGATGCATCACACCAAGCCAGGAAACAAAATGGAGAACGAAAAGCTCCACGAACCAAGAAGAAGAGGAAGAAGAGGAAGAAGCCTCCACTTGCAGCTCGAGCCGAACAACTGGCTCCAGTTCCTTCCAAAACAAAGCAGCAGCCGAAGCTCACTGAGCCAGCAGAAGCAAAAAGCTTCCAAAGGCCTCAAGCCAAACAGGACCCGACGGCTGAACGACTGCTCTCTCCGAAGCAAAAAAACTTACTCCTCCCACGGGACTCAGCACACGAACTCTGCACATGGGACTCAGAACGGGACTCTTCACGAACTCCGCCACGGGACTCCCACGAACTCAGCCCTACCACGGGACTCCCACGAACTCAGCCCATGAACTCAGCCCTACAACGGGACTCCCACACGAACAAAGAAAAGATGTCCTCTTTATCCTTTGCACCCCCTCACCTGCACCCGGCATGACTCATGCCCTCGTGATCCACCCCCGCTCAACCACGGGTGGGAGGGAGTTGTTGACGTCACCGCAGGGTTCTTCTTCCTCTTCGCAGAAGAGGGGGAGGGATGTCTCCATTGTTCGCTCCCTAACTATTAAATCGATCTGCAGTGCATCTAATCGATTTCAAAACATTTAAACGATGGAAGGTAAGCTATCTAGGGAACATGCACTTATTGACATAGCTGACTAAGGGAACCTGTATGTTGTGTGCAATTGAATTCCAAATTCGTAACAATATAACTGAACTAAGGGGGTTAAAGTCAATTATCCATTCGAGGGCCAAAACGATAGCAACTAGAACGGGCACTCATAGAGCGCATACCTTCGCCGCCACTACTTTTTTTGTTCTTGGTATGAGTGTGGGGAACTGGTTTCATATGAATGGTCTTATGACACAAACCACATATCTATAATGTCATGACCCCCCCCCCCGACTTTCGGGAGCTACGGACTAAACAACAATCAACTCACGTCGTTTTGGCGAGTCTACACTCGCAAGCTCGGTGAATACAACGTTTCAACAAGAGAAGGTAATCTCGTTTGATGCTGGTTTCATGCAAATCGAATAAGAATTGACTGAGTTATGCCGAAAACCGCATATTTTTCAAGGGCGTGACCCCCCCCCGACATTTTACCCCAACCGGTGACATGTGTTATGACGTCATTGTGTCACAAGATTGGGCATTAAATTCTGAACATTTTGGTGCTGGGTTCATGTAAAGCGGACAAGAATTGACCGCGTTATGACAAAAACCGCATATTTTTCAAGGTCGTGACCCCCCCTGACCTTTGACCCCTAACCGGTAACAAGAGTATGGGCGTCATTGTGTCGTATTGCATATCACAAGATGAGGCGTTGAATTCTCAACATTTTGGCGTTAGTTGCATGCAAATTGAATAAAAATTGACCGTGTTATCGTAAAAAGACGATTTTGACCTTTTCGTGACCTTGACCTTGACCTTTGACCCGAACGATCCCAAAATCTAATCGAATGCTTGCTGGCTAATAACCAATCATCCCACCAAATTTCATGCAATTCGGTTTAATACTTTTTGAGTTATACGAATCACAAGATTACAAATAAATAAATAAATAAATACACGACGACCAAAACATAACCTTTCGCAGAATGCGAAGGTAATGAGTTCAGCCAGGAATACCGAAAGATAATCAGAAAGCCAAATGGATTTAGTCCCCTTAAAGTCGGGAATGCAAAAAGCAGCTGCTATTCTCACGAGTGAAGGGTCGTTAGAGCTGTCTTAATAGACGTGTAAGGATTGACTCCAAACCATGTTGATATATTCCATGGCATGGTTTTACATGCCACAACTAGGTTGTCCCTTTCAGTTTTTTTCCCCATAGATGTAGATGTATACGAGAGACTTCTAGAGTAGAGTCCAGTGTATGTGGGGGGGGGGGGGGGAGGAATTGCCACTTTGTTTGAGGGATTTACAGGTAAAGGATCCAAACCCATTTTGCACTCTTGCATGCAAGTCCGAACAGAGGTGTGATGGAGATTTTTGCCAAGAGCTTCGATATACAGTATCCCAAAAGGCCCGATTGCTGTAGTCGAATTGGGAGTGGATCAGGGCTTTATACAGGAGAAGGAGACTTTCCGGATGAGCTCCCAAACTTGTACCAGATAGATTACATAAAAGGTTAAGAGCTTTTGCACATTTAGCAGCAAGTTTTTTTTTTTAATATGAGAGTTCTTGGTTAGGTCCCTATCAAAAGTAATTGCTCGAAAGGACACGTCCGATGAAGCTTTAAGGGAAATATCATTGGATGCTATCAATATGTCCTTGGCCTTCCTTTTCTGGGTGAAAATCATGAATTTGGAATTGCACCCGGAAATCGTAAATCCCCATTTTTGGGCCCACTGCTCGATTCTACAGACATTTTGGCCATAAAATGTGGGTTTCTGCTCCGGGTCCACATGGCAATGTCATCCGCAAATAGAGATATCCTGCTATGGGACCCTGAAGGAGAGGCTGCATCGTTGATAATGACATTGTCGTGGATCCACGGTTCGAGGCCTGCCACTAGGGGGAGCACTTGGGTCCCACCCAAATGCTCGGTTCTGAGGCCGCCATGCACAGATAACTCCTGTGGAAGAAAACTCACTCACAGGTTCTTTTATAACTTCAACAGAGTTGAATCACTTGAAACATACGCATGAAGGGAGGCACTCCATCAATGCTGGAATCCTCTCTAAGTGCCAACAAGCATCCCTTTTTATACACTCAAGCAAACAATGATGCAACGAGATGATTTGAGCAAAACTGTTTGTGGAGGATGAACTCGGCAAAATTAAATAGCACAAACATCTTTCTAAAGACCCAATGATGAAATACACAGCTGCTTGTGAGTAGTTAATGACCACTTCAGCACTTTCCAAAACCAACGACAGAAAACAGGCACTTATAGGAGCTAAAATGTATTTATTTTAAAATATAAAGTAAATCAGAATATAAAAGCTCTTTAATCATGTAACTAAGTAGTTATTGTCAATACGATATATATATATATATATATATATATATATATATATATATATATATATATATATATATATATATATATATATATATATATATCATCGTTAATTTATGAAACACAAAGAAAATTAATATTCCCAACAGGATCCTTCTAATTATACCATGTCACATGGACCTTAATCAATGTTGTGATGTGTGCAGAATGTCTTCATTTTATCAGATCGGTTACAGCTTTTAAAGTTTCAGCTGAGAGGTCCAAAAAACTGCTTTAAGAGTACACAAAAGGTTGTGAATAATTCCATAACATGTTCTCACATTACACATAGCTTCTAAAAAAATCCCAACTACTTGAATAAGCATAAACTTATACTGATTTAAGTTTACTGACGACAGAATGCAAAACTTTCAAATGTCAAATAATTGCTCTTCAATTTTGCAATCTCTACATTTTGCATTGCAAAAGGGAAGCCCCACCTGTAGCCTCACAAACAGACAGGATGAGATAACATCTTATCTTGTAGGCCATGCAATTTGTAAGAGCAACGAGGCTTTTTAATTCACAGCTTGACACGAGAAAACCAAGCAATAAAATCGTGTGTGTGTGTGTGTGTGTGTGTGTGTGTGTGTGTGTGTGTGTGTGTGTGTGTGTGTGTGTGTGTCGTCAGTGTGTCTCCTCCAAAACAATTGAACCTTAACCCTAGCAGCCTGAAACTTTGCATGCATACGAAGAAAACTCCAAAGAAGTGCAAGAGTTAAAATTGGATACTTGGGTTAATTAAAACACCCCTTTTGAAGATAATTAACGCCCATATTTAATTATATCCTTCATCAGGCGATCATCGGCCACCTCGCTGTCTGGGCTCTTAAGGAATATCCTTGGTAACCTCACTGGGGTCTGAAGCCACCATGTTTTTTGGCCTGCTCGACCATATCTTGACTTGGAACAGGCTGCAGCAATTTCTTCACATTAAAGTTTTTTATTTTCATTTTCCTCACTCATTATCGAAGGCCTCTTCATCATAGCTACAAATCGCTTTTTACTTCACTTTTGTAAGAACTGTAGTTTTCAAATTAGGAGCTTGGAGCGATTTGAAACATTTTTATGATATGATTTTCCACAATCTACTTTCACGGAGTAATTAAAGTACATCATTGAAATATTATTTTGGTTTTTAGGATTGGACATCATCCAGACTAAATAAGTGTCAAATTCTGTTGTGAAATCTGATAATTTAAAGAAATTGTGAGTCTTATAACTGGGCCTATATACCTATTTACTTTAAGCAAGCTTGGCTGTTCCCTCCTTCTCTATAGATACACAAGAAAATGTGAAATTTCCATAGCATTAAACTTATCTACTGTTTGGAGAATTTATTGAGTGAACAAAATTTATTTTGTTTATTGAGTGAACTTATCTACTAATTTATTGAGTGAACTTATCTACTAATGCATCCATGCAAATGAATGTGGAAAAGGGGGGAAACCCTCTGAATCAACTCCGAAAAAGCCCAAAACAGGAGACAGATTCCTCCCCCCCCCCCATACAAATGAATGGGGAAACCTTTCTGACTCAAGGCTCATAAGGTTAAAATAGGAGACTGAATTTCTCCCCCCCCCCATACAAGCTCATGTTAAATTGAGACTGATTCCCTTCCCTCCCATACAAACTAATGTTAAATTGAGACTGTCTCAAGGCCCAAAAAATACAAAATAGGAGAATAATTCCCCCAGCCCCTCTGACCCTGACTCAAGACCCATCAGGTCAAATGAGAATGATTTTCTCCCCCTCCCATGCAAACTAATGTTAAATTGAGACTGATTCCCTCCCTCCCATACAAACTAATGTTAAATTGAGACTGTCTCAAGGCCCAAAAAATCCAAAATAGGAGAATAATTCCCCCACCCCTTCCGACTCTGACTCAAGACCCATCAGATCAAAAGAGAATGATTTTCTCCCCCTCCCATACAAACTAATGTTAAATTGAGACTGATTCCCTTCCCTTCCATACAAGCTCATGTTAAATTGAGATTGTCTTAAGGCCCAAAAAACCCAAAATAGGAGAATGATTTTCTCCCCCATCCCCTCTGACTCTGACTCAAGACCCATCAGGTCAAAATAGGAAACTGATCTCTACCCCATTGAGCACATGTTAAATTGAGACTTACTGATTTCCTTTTATATTTTCATTCCACTCAAAGAGTGATCCAATGAATATTTGTTCATGTTCTATTCGAGGTAATAAATGAATTGTTCGATTACATTCATCACCATCGAGTATATTCACAAATTTTATTTTAGAATTTAATTCCTGGTTTATGTGTCTTTGTTGAGCCGAAATGAAATGATAAACTTCTCTCAATACTCTTGTCTGACCACCTCCTGATCCACATATCATTTTGAGATTGTAGTAAATTGTTTTTCCATTGTTCAATTGATAACCATCAAAGTTTTCAGTCCATTCAAGGATATTCATTTTTCCTTTGACATCCTCCAACTTATTTGTAATTACATTTATCCGCTTATTTGTTTTATTTACTTTTACCCCTGTTATTTCTTCAATAACACTTATTTGATATTAACCACATTTGTTATGTTTCCCATTTAAATACCAAGGCTTATTACATCTCCACTCTTTGGTTTGGTTATTGCTTGGTTCTATCATTTATAAATCAGTAAAATGACGCCCCTGAACACATACTTATAACCATAAGGGATACTCTTGATTCCATTCTCTAAAATATATCTTTTTTCATCAAAAGCTCCTAATGCTTTTTATTTATCTCTTCTGTAAATAATTGATGTTTATAACTTCTTGTTGTATTCATTTTTCTATACTCTTCCTTCTTTAAGGTTAAACAGTTGTAATAATATTTAAAGTTTATTGTTTCCTTGATTATATTTTTCTTTATTCCCTTTAGCTTCTTATCACACCTTTCAATGTTATTATTATCAATATACTTAAAAGCATAAGACTTTGCTCTCAATCCCACAAATTCACTCCTGACCTTTACACCCAACTAATCCTGAAACTTACCAATAAGCTTTTTATTCTTTAATGAAAACAACATACTATCAGACTTGTAATTACTTGTATCATATATATCAATATTATCAATCATATCCTCATATACATCACTTGTCTTAATTTCTAATATAAAACTATCTGTATCCATAAATAACAATGACACATTAGCCTTATGCTTTACTTTTAAATTATTTTAGTAATAGTCATACATTAACGACTTTGACAAGTCAAGAATTGATGTTCCTATATAAATAGGTTTATCCATTTCAATACTCTCTTTTTTCAAATGAATAGCACAAAAGTTCTATGAAACAACCTCTGCTCATTCAAAATTTGGTATATTAATTAACTTTGAAGCCTGTTTCCAAGACGTAGAAAGTCTTATGTTTTGTCGATTCCTAACATTTTCCATCGTCTTTCCAAATACAGCATTATCCTTCTCAAAATCTCTTTTTGCTTCTGTTCTCCTTTTTGTATAAAAATCAATATATTTCTTTAACCCAATGACTGTTTAAATTTCAAAAATCGATGAATTTTTCTCACTCTCAACCCAGCAGATAAATATTGTCTCAAGTTCCTTTGATGTAAAACATAACTTTCTTTATCATTTAATGTTGAAAGTAGTTTTTCTGGGGATTTACCTCTTATATTAAATGACTGTTGGTAATCACTTAACCATTCTTTTCTTGGACTTTCTTTATCAGGGGCATAAGGTAGGTCTTTATGTTTGTAATGTAGTTCTTCTGGATATTTTAAATCAACCTCAAAATAATATCCAACTTCAGCTTCATCCAATTCTTTTTGAGAAGAGATAACAATATCAAGTAAAACTTTTTCATAATGTTTTTGTTTAACGCATTTAAGTTTTCCAGATGGTAAAGATTGAGACATAGCCCACCCATACAAATTGTTAGCATAATAATACATCAGGTAAGAGTTGTCCTCATTCTTATTATTATCAGGAAGATATTTGTTATTTGCTTCTGCATATCGCTTGGAACATACTTAAGATATTCCTCCTCTTTTAGCCTTCTCTATCATGAAAAGCATATCTATATCAATGATTAATTCCAAATTCTGTTTTGTCATTTTTAACATAGAACTCCAAGACAAGCCCAGGGCTGTGTAATAGTGAACGGGGTCTAATCCATAAGAATTTTTTTTTATTATGACAAACTGTTCTAAAAGTTTCAAACACATCAACCAATAACAATACATCAGTTTTAAGATACAAATCATGATATTCTCCAAGATTCTTTCTATTAAACTTCTCCCAAACCTTTTTAGCTTGTGTATAATCTCTATCGGAAATATGAGTTTTATTTAACTTTCCATAGAAACTTTCCCTTGAAGGAAGTTGTGTTTCTTTAAACTTCTCAAATGAATCCATATAGTCATATGGATATATTCCCTTTTGTGATTAGAGATCAATCTCTTCTTGATTTGAGAAATGTGATTTAAGATTCGGGAAGTTTTTAATATTTCATACTAAGTTAGATAATGGACTTGACATAAACTTGTATGTGTCAAGAAATCTGATATGGGTCATGGGGGATGTATGAATTGTTTTTGTGAATGAGCTGTATTTTTGATCTGTATTAGGAATGGCAGAAATATCTCCAGATGTCTTTGAAAGTTCATTTATAAATATATGTGTGTCATAGTGAGCATTGTTGTGAAGAAAGATAGGAATAAAATTTGGAGGTTTGTAATTAAGATTACAACGGGAATGAGCTGGACTTCTATATTTACCAGTAAGATGACAGTGATCCCTAACCTTGACCTCTCCCTCAATTTTCTCCTCATAAATATGACAGATACTGTTCTTTCTAAATTCCTTTTTCTCTCCCTTTGTTAATGACATTGGTTTATATGTTTTCACCATTATTTCTCTTAGTCTTATACAGTCTTTTTCCAATCATCTTACAAACTCCTCTGAGGCATCTTCTCCTCTATAAAGTTCTAACTTGTTGTATTCATCACCAACAGATGATTTGATATAATAACATAAACCCCAAGGAGTAGGTTTTTGATATTTATTTGTGTATGATTTATTTGGATTTGGAGAAACAGTATCTATATTTTCAAGGATACTTTCAAAATCAGAATACATTACAAACGGATGTTTTATAGATTTGTTGAAATCTTTGAATGATATGTTTGAACCTGCTTTTGGTAAATTGCTTGCGGTTGATTTATGATTATTAAAATATTTCGAATATTGATTTAATCGTTATTTTGTGTGACAGGAGTTGAGACATCTCTTACAAGGATAATTTTTACATTTTCTCTGATATAGTTGTGATTTGGTTAATCTTGAGAAATTTTTGATGAAAGCATAATGTGATTTTTCCTTTGAAGTAAAGTAGAGAAGGTCAATGTGTGTTTCATCATTTTTACAGTTGTTTGAAATTTTTAATATCTGAACTTTGTATCCATTAATCCATATACATTAACAGATAGATTATTCATTTTCTCAAATTTAGGAATACCTCTCAATGACATTGGAAACTTTAAATCTTTAACTTTAATGTTTTCTCATAATTCCTATAATGTTCATCCCTTTCAGGATTCCATTGTGGAGGATGTTAGTGAGCAAGAACAGACCATAGAAAACATTTATTATCTTTGTTTTGAATATTAACAACCGCTTTCTTAAGTTTTATCTCTTTTGGTAAATCAATATAAGAAGAAGCTTGAAGAGGATCTGATTTTAAGATGTGTATATCTAAAATGATTATATTTGTGATAGTAAATCCACTACCTACTACAGCGTTATCAACATCTTGTTCTTGTCTCTTGAGTTCATTGTAAACATAACATCTTACAAAATCTTGAAATGATGAGATAAAGTGAGGGTTTGTCCTCATATAGGGAGTCGTTTCATCGTCTTGTCTTACCATATTCATTTTTACTCCCATATAAAACTTAAAAGTTTTCATTTCACTTAATGTGTTTTTAATTATAGTTTCAATACTTTGTTTAACAATATCAACAGCTTCCATGATTGAAGATGGTCCAGGGTCTTGAAAACGAAACAATATTATTTTTATATGCCCTTTAAATGCCCCTCAGTGTTTTCAATGGAGAACTTAGCTTCCCTTTCTTCATTGTTTTTGTGTTTGTGTGATTGAAGGTGTTTATTATAATTTTTTAAAAAGAATATCATTATCACATCGATCACAATGTTTTCTTTCTTGGTCAAGTGGAGATATTTGTCTGAAAAGATTGTATGTGTGTTTGTTGGTTCGAAGGTGTTTTGTTATAATATTTTTATTCATGATTACAAACATCGCAGTACGTTGTATTCACCACATTTATATAATAAAACTTTGCTTAAAATAAAATGTTCTTGATGACAATTTCGTTTAATTTATCGGTGAATCTGTGCTTCAAACCATTTTGTCCTCCAACTTTTTTCACTTAATAAATACAATGTATCAAGACACAAAAGACAAGTTTCAATCAAGCTCTTCATTTGTAAAAGATACTGATAAATATATCAAGGATGTAAAATTGAACAAAGACAAATATTACAACGATTGGATAAAAACAATTATGGTGACTAATATGAGTTCTTCAATTTCCTTCAGTGGAAGGGCTTTTAATATATCTGGAATAACATCAATTAAAGTATCTCGAGCAAAAGTTTCTCCTCTCCTTCTGGTAATATATTCAAAACTAGAAAAGCAATGAAACAAGAAAAAGTATCAAAAAATAAAAACATTATGGATGAAGCTTTAGAAAGAAAAGATAAGACAAACTGTAATATCTTCTTCTTCTTTCGGCTGCTCCCATTAGGCGGTCGCCACAGCGGATCATCCATATGATCCGTATAGTGATTTGGCATATGTTTTACACCGGATGCCCTTCCTGATGCAACCCTGGTCGCCTCTTACGACACAGGGATCTGGTACACCTATTTAACCGGGGTATACACTGGCCCAGTTTACTGGTACTCATTTCGCCGACCTCGGAAGGATGACAGGCTGAGTCAACCCCCTGGTGTTATACGACTTGGTATATATATATATATATATATATATATATATATATATATATATATATATATATATATATATATATATATGTATATATATATATATGTATATATATATATATATATATATATATATATATATATATATATATGTATATATATATATATATATGTATATATATATATATATATATATATATATATGTATATATATATATGTATATATATATATATGTATATATATATATATATATATGTATATATATATATATATATGTATATATATATATATATATATGTATATATATATGTATATATATATATATATATATATATGTATATATATATATATATATATATGTATATATATATATATATATATATATATATATATATATATATATGTATATATGTCAGTGGCCCAACGGTGCTTGAACTCAGGACTTTTTGGGTCCCAAGCTGCTGCCCTAACCACTGCACCAACACCAGGCTTTGTTAAGACAATCTGTAATATGCAAGGAGAAATTTGTATTTTTTTTTAAACAACCCTAAAGATGTAAATCCTGATGAAATAATGGATGTTAATATATCAGGTGAAATGACATTTTGTTCAATAGAAAAGGATCATTTTTAAATTGCCTTTATTATAAAAAATGTAGTACTTGAATCTGTTAATGAAAAAAAAGGATATATAGATATCGATGGTAATGTTTTTTCTACTAATTAAATGAGTCATTATTCAACTGTTGATTTTAAAGATTATGAGAGTGATGACAGTTATGATACCGAGAGTTTGTGTTCAAACGACAGTTATGATACTGAGAGTTTGTGTTCAAACGATAGTTATGAAAGTAGTTTTATAGATGATTCTGAAAGTGCCGAAGATGAATTTTAGTTTACGTAAAGTTTTACTTTATAAATATGCGAGGTTTTGAGCCTCTTGAATTCCCTGATTCCCCATATGACAAATTTGAGAATTGTCCTGCCTGTGAAAGACGAGGATTAAAGAGTCAAAAGCCTATAAACAATGTATATTCTGTGATTATATTCTAATTAATGATAATAAAAAATATAAAAAGGAAAATAATTATTTTAGATTTACACCAAAAATGAATTACTTTACAAGATTGATTAGAGAAATGAATGTAAAGTATGAGGGTGATAACACACCTTTCCTTACAATGGAAGGAACTGAATGTATAAGAGAAATGTTCAAAGGATTGTTGTTATATAATATTCACGATTGTCATTTTCAGGAAGATATCAACACAAGATATTGTACAAATAAAATAGTGCATTATCTTGAAATTAAACTCGAACTTAGGATAAAATATAGTTTCGAAAAAAGCCAATAATAAATTAAATAACCTGTTTTCCAAATATATAAATGAATGATTTTTTACCCATTTGGGAAAATAAGATAAAATTTAACAACCACAAAAATCTTCCAAATTAATTAAGATATCTCATAGTTGGTTCAAGCAGATGTGGAAAAACCTGCTTACTTTTAAAGATTCTCCTTACTTCCAACTTTTTAGATTATGATAATTTAATAAATTTCACAAAGTCGAGTTTTCAACCTGAGTATCAACTACTCTCACAAGGTTTTAATGCTAGTCTTCAAAAAGAAGATATAATCGGTTTATTTAAACTTCAAAACAAACTAAATGATTACAACATTGAAGATATAATACAACTATTTTGTGATACACAGAGATATAAAAAGAAATCAAAACTGATAACTTGTATTCTTAGTGATAATATGGATGATATACCTTCTCCCCAAGATTTGGATAAATCAAAAAAGAACCTCGTTATCTTTGATGATTGCGTTCATGAAAGAAACCAAATGGTAATGGACTCCACAAGAGGGAGACATTCTTCTTGTAATTGTATTTATCTTAGTCAATCTTTCTTTCAACTCCCTTGTCATTCCATAAGAAGCAATGCTAATACTTTTATTTTATTCAAGTTAAATTCAATAGATATAAACGATTTTTTGAGAGACAATTGTTCTACATTATGCAGTAAAAAGTAATTTGGGGATTATATGAAGCACACGACTGAAAAATATAAATATATTGTTGTGAAACAAGATGAGATATTGTTGCGGGGCCGGGTGTCGGCCGCGAGCACGACCGCTAGATGGAGCAGTAGAGTCAGCTCGACCGATCGCCCGGAATTTAGATTGTATCTTTTCGGAAAACTCCGGAAAGTATGGGTCCCTTTTGGGACCGAAGTTCGCCAATAGACTGACCACGTGGGTCGGGTCGATTGCCAATTTCAATTTACCTAAATACCCACGTGGTCCAACCTACCGGGGAAATTCACCCTCGACAGCTCCTGTACGGAACGAGCCGCTTAGTGTACTCATTCCGTGTGCGATTCGAGCAGTTTGATAACCGAGATCCGTCAGTCCCAAATATCCCGTTACAACGGGATATGGCCTGGCGAATTTTCCAATATGCACCACACGAAGCCAATGAAAGAATAGACACAAACGAGCTGAAACATTTCACAAATAGGGATGTTTATTTACAATGGGGGGGGTGAGGGGAGCACATAAGGGCAGAGTTAAACCGAGTAATAATAAATGCACGTATATACAGGCAAAAAGCACTTACACAATTCAAGACTTAGCTGACTGGCACCACGAACAGACACATGCACACACCCAAAGAAGTGGTGGCTACAGCCTTTATTGAGGCCTTCAGCTCAGAGGGATAGGACGAGCTGATGACCAGGGTCTATCTCGCACCTGTCCACCACGTGTGGTCTTCAAGCTGACTCGGTCCGGGCACCAGCGGGAGGCGAGCCGAATCCAGGCACCGGTGAGCGACCCTTGCGGTTCTTGCGGGGGGGATGGTGTCCCTCAAGCTCGCCCATTCGACGAAAGAGGCACGGCACCCAATCCTTGCCCAATGTCGGGGACTGGCGTCGCTTGATCTCTCGATCGTGAGGAGGAGCGGGACAAAGACGACAATGATGACCAAGACCAGCAGCCCAGGTTCCTCGCTCCTCGCTAGCCAGGACCGATTCCCTTTTTTATGCACTCTGGCGCGGCTCGACCCCTCCCCCGCTCAGCGTGCGCAGAATCCAGGAGCAGAGGGTTGTTGTTGTTGTTCTCTGCAGAGCCATAGTAATCTGTTGCTGTCATTGCTGATGGTGTTACAAATAAAAGGAAATCCTAACTATCAAAAGTAATTCACAGCCCATGAGCATTTATTTACCCATTAGACAAGGGAAAAGGGAGCTATCTATCCACATTTACTTATCGATATAACTGAGCTATAGGACCTGCATGTTGAGTGCAGTAAACTTCCAAATTCGTAACAATATTAAGGGATATATTTTTTATTTTATAAACAATTACATATAGAAATGACAACTATTATTATAAATCTTGTGGGTAAATCTGCTTCTGGAAAAAAAACTTTCATAAGTCAAGGTTCTTGTAAAGTACAAATGAGAATATTTTAAATCTGCTTCAAAAACACCCCGTGATACGCATTGTATCAACAACAACAACGAGAGCAATAAGACCTGGAGAACGAGAAGGTAAAGATTATTACTCTATTTCAGTAGAGGAACATATGCGATTGAGGAATGAAGATCAAATATTTGAGGAGGTTTCTCTTGGTACAACAAAATATTCACATTGTAAGAGTGAGTGAAAGAAACTAAAATCTGGTCGTCTTGAGATATTAGAAACTAATCCAGAAGGAATGAGACAAATTATTAAACATCTGAGTGGGGTTAACATTTTATCATTCGGTTTTGATGTTGATGAAGAAACTCAATGCAAACATATGAAAAGCAGAGATACAAGTATAAGTGAAGAAGAAATTACAACTCGTATTAATGTTAATAAAGATTTTGATGAAATATTTAAAGAAAAGGATTTATTTGAACACATCTATTTTAATGATGAAAAAAAGGAAAATTTCCCTGTTAATCTTTACAATTCATTAAATTATATTTTCCACTAAATAAATGGATGCGAAAGAAAGAGCAAGAAGATTTAAGGAGCATCAAGAGTTGATTTCAAAAGTTGTAAAACAACAGGAAGACATAAAGAAGAAACGCAGTCAGAAACTAACGGGTGAAGAAGCATTTCAATGAAAACAAGAGAAATTTTTTAAACCACTTTAAAAAACTTCCCAAGAAAAAATTGCAGATGTTTCCACAGTTCCCACAATAGAATATACCCCTAAAAAACTTCAAATATTAAAAGATTTCAGTCAAATGAGGGAGGAAGAATTGGAGCATTTAGGAGAATTAGAATATGATGATGAAGGATTATTTCAACAACTGGAAGAGATTGATCAACCCCCTGATTATGTTGTGAATGCTCTTCAAAACAATGAATATTTAGCGGATTCAAAAACCAAAGCAGGAATCATTCCAACAGAACAACCAGCAATATTTCATCTTGTTCAAGAAAAGGTATTGATATTTAATGATGAATTAAAGTTCTTGAGTTCTGCTCAACCCCCTGTTAAATTAATCCCCAGATTAATGTTTCTTCTCACAAAAGATGGAAGACAAGGTTCAACTGTGAGGGATGAATCAAAGTATTTTGATCAACCATTGGACATGAAAAATAATGACGATGAAGTATATAATGATCTGCTGGACTCCCTTAATTATAGGGTTAGTCTTTCTGGTAAAAGTCAGAAGAATGAGAAGGAGAAACACATTATTCAGGCTTTAAGTATCCTTGGTTCAGGTGTTAGTTTTCTTCCAAATGACCCATCACAATTAGTTAAAAAACTGTTATTGTTGTTAGGTAGTAAGAAGGCTGGAAATAACAATTGTTTCAATGAAGCATCAGCCATTTTAGACCAGTTGATGAACATGAAAATAATTAATAAATGCCAATACAAAGACATGTTATCTCATATTAAATAAGATGGAAGCACAATCTTTAGTTTTAATTTCACAACAAGCATCCACACATCTTCATTCCCATACCCACTACAACTTGACACAACAAAAGAATATGAGGCATCTTTATTGTTCATGGAAACTTATAATACCTTATTTATTATCAACGAGAAAAATGACAAGTTTATTTATAATCCGGGAATTGGATACAAAACGATAGCAGTTTCGCCCAGAGCAAATGAGATTTCTCATATATCTTCCGAAATTGATCGTCTTATGAAAGAACAGGGTGATGAACCAAAAAATATTGTTATAGGTATTCAAAAACATACTTCAAAATCAACGATTAAACTTAAAAATAACTACAAGGTTGATTTCACAATTGATAATTCATTTATAGAGTTATTGGGTTTCTCCTCACAAAAGATTGAAACTAATGGGACGTTTTACAGTGATAATGTCATTCATATATCCTCAGGAATAAATTCGGTGTTAATTCACTGTGATTTGATTGATGGTGCTTATAATGATGGAATAAGAAGAAATACAATATTTTCATTCAGCGCAAACTCGACCCAAATTGGTTATAAATTCAATATGGAACCCAAAAATCTGGTTTATCTTCCTGTGTCAGGAAAAACCATATACAGAGTAAATTTTAGGATAACTGACAATGATAATCACATGATTTCTTTTAATGGAGAAATTATATCCATCAGAATTCACCTACGTGAAGTTTTCCAATGAATAAATATGATGGTTATTGTGAGGAAACACGAGTTGGGAAAATATAAAATAATTACAGGGGATGGGATGGTCCTTTCCCCATACCACAAGGGTGAAGGTATGTATCTTGGTAGAGGATACTATAAACCTAAGAGACAAAGGGGTGAAGGACATCAATTTCGAGGAGATGTGATGATTGATACTCTAATGGGTATAGGTTCAACTATTCTTAAACATAAAGACCTAATTGGTTCAACTGCTTCTGCTGTGGGAAATGTATCGGGTGCTATAAAGAGTATAAATGATGCCCAAAAGGAATCTCATAAATTACAAGCAATAAAATAAATTAAGAAATGCAAAACTCAGTTGTCTCCCCAAGAACGACAGAAAATAATTCAAATACTTGGGTCAGGGTTTCAAATGTTTTAACATCTTTTTCCAAAATAAATACAAGAATGGAAGCAATTGATAGTATCTATGATTTGGAATGTACCATTGCTATCTCACACTCCACTAAAAAAGAAGATTACTTCAAGGTAAATGCAATAACTGGAACAGACTGGAATGCAAATGGAACAAAAAGTTTTGAAATAAACAATCAACAAACTTATTTGAATCTATCCAAAAGTTTCTTGTTGTGTAAATTTACATTCACTAAGGCTGGGAATAACACAAACACTACACTCGTAAATGATTTCTTCTGGAAAATGTTTGATAGTGTTCGTTTGTACATTGGAAAACAAGAAGTTGAAGCAGTTGATTATGTCTCTGCTGCATCTGAAATGATGAAATTCACACTATATTAATTCAGTGACAGAATGGGGAAGGGGGCTGTCAAAGGTTTTATTCCTTATATGTCAACGGGAACAAACACAGACCCTGGATATAATCAAAGGAAAATAATGTATAATGATGATACAAAAGAAGGTCTTAGTTTTACTGTGGCAATTCCTCTTCAAGATATATTTGGATTTTGTGATCATGATAAGGTTCTGTATGGTCTTAAAATTAGATTTCAACTACAAAGGAATGATAATGAAAATATATTACTTTTTGGTGTTGGTAATGCTTTTGGTGATCAGAATAAATTTGTAATTGATTAAATAAGTTGGTATATTTGTGAATATACTCCTAATCTTAAAACAGAAGAGATGTTGAATAGAAGACTTAACTCAAAGAAACCACTCAATGTATCATACTTTAAAAGAAGATGTCAACACCTTAAACTGAAGGAAACCACTTACATGTGGAATTTGGGTGTTCTGCAAGGAAAGCCACGATATCTGTGTAACATTTTAATAAACCAGATGGTGATACTGCTACTGATAAGAATAATGCATTAAGTGATAACGCCAAGGTGAAACAACTTCGTGTTTCTCTAGATGGAACATTTTATCCACGAGATAGATTGGAAATTAATTGGGAAAAAAATGATTATGCTGAATCACACAAGTCTTACCAAAAGGTGTGTGAAAGCAATGGAAATACGAACCTATTTTGGATATGACAGCATTTAAAAGTTTGTATACAATCTATGCGTTTGACCTGAGTGCTCAAAAGGAAACTATAAAGTCTAATCGAGTGGATACTTCACTAGACATTGAAAGAGGAGAGAGTGAAGAAGTTGATACATATTTTTGCTTTTGGAAGAAACAGAATTACAGATTAATACAGATAATGGTGTTATGATTAGTCTCACATAATTTTTTTGTTAAATAAATGAGTGGTAAAGTACCAATTGGGGTATATTTTAATCAAATCAATCTTCATAAACTATCATCTTGTGTTCAAAATCAAAAGCCTTGAACGATTAACGTTAATACAATTCAGAGAAAAGGAGCAGTAAGAATTAATGTTTTTCTCACAAGAGAACTGGTGAAAATCTTGAACGATACTGGCTCGCTTAAAATAAAAATGTCAAAACCAATGTTGAAGAAACATTCAATAAGAGAGAGGAGTGGAGGATTTCTCCCATTTCTAATTCCTTTATTTGGTGGTTTAAGTGCGGCTGGAGCATTGACGGGTGGTATTTCAGCAGTGGTGAAAACTTCCAACGAAAGGAAGGCTCAACTCCGGGCTCAAAAAGAATTGTAAAGCCATAACAAAGAGTTGGAGAAACAAATTAGTGGAAGTGGTGTAATTGTAGATTTTGCTGAAAAACTTGAAAGTCTACCTGTAAAAGTGAGATTGTTATTTGGAGATATGCTTTCTTCTATCGCACAAGCAGGTGTAAAATTAACTAAAAGGAGTAATGGATTATATGTTTCTAATAAATAAATGAGCATTGATGAGTGGTTTAAAGAATTTGGAAAGAATACAACATCAAATTTAGAACTTGCCAAATATTGTAAGAAATAAAAAATTCATAATGTGGTTATTTGTATGAGAGATGAATTAACAAACGTGTCTAAACATACAAAGAATATTATTATGAACTTAGAAGATAATAATTGGAACGGTTCTCATTGGGTTTGTATTTTTAATGGTCAAGACAAATATTATTTTGATAGTTTTGGTCTTCCACCACCTGTTGAAGTTATAAAATTCTTCCGGAATGGTGTTTTTCAAACATTTCAAGTCCAAGAATTAATATAAATTCCGAGTGTTGTGGTCAATTCTGTCTCCATGTGTCATTTCAACTCAACAAAAGCAAATTTTTTAATGACATTATTTTTAATCTAATATAAATGACATGTTAGTAAAGATGGTTCTATCTTTGGTGTATCCCAAGAACTGGATATTGATTTATCAAATTATTACACAAAGGCACAGGCTGAACGACAGAAATATGTTGTTGTTGTTCATCTTTCGGCTGCTCCCGTTAGGGGTCGCCACAGCGGATCATCCGTTATGATCCGCATACTGATTTGGCACAGGTTTTACGCCGGATGCCCTTCCTGACGCAACCCTGGTCGCCTCTTACGACACAGGGATCAGGATTTGGGTTTCGCAATGATTCCGGGCTGCTCTACACCCTGCCCAGTGCAGAGCCCCCGTCCTCAAGCGATCCTCCAACCCAAGCCTCCGAGTAGCCGGATTACAGGCGCACGCCACTACGCCTGGTGAACGACAGAAATATAGCAAAACAAAAAATATTAATATGAAAAATGCTTATAAATTAATAAATTATCCATGCCCGACTGACGCGAATGACTTGGTGAGATTAAGTGATTTATCACAATATATATCCTTAAATAAAACAGCTGTGTATTCCAAAGATACAGAAGTGTTGATTTTATCTCCAGGTCATACAGAATTCACAGTTCCAATTCGTAGAAATTTTTATAAAGAAGGCCGTATCGTTTGTATGATAATAGAACAATGGGGGTATGATATGAATGATTTAGGATGTAATTGGTCATTTAAAATTAACTTGGAATACCTGGAACAATTAAATCAGTCTCGTAAGGAAGAATATTATCCCCTTGGTGCTGAGAATGAGTTTTGTGGAAGCATGATTAGTAAACAACAAATAAAAGAATTTAATAAGGGTAAATTGAATCATGGTTTTGCCCTAGTTTATATCATGAAAACAGAAAAAAACACGATTTAATTATATTTAATAAGTAAGGAAATACAAAATGATTTAACTATGGGAAGATGGGGGTGGTGGGGGGGGGGGTGTTTCGTGTCATAATATTAATCTGTCATATATGTCTTATACATAAATGATAGCAAGAAGGCTTCAATAAAATTATCAATTCTGTATCCAAGCATACCTTTAAGAAAAGGGTATTCGGTATTTTAATAAATATGTCCTACAACATAAGAATGAGGTATTTTCAATAAAAGATTGGTTTTATACTGATGTTAATGAACCAACAACTCTGGATTTAATTAAAATGTTAAATAATGAAAAAAATTACAAAGTTAAGCAAATGCAAGGCTCTTTTAGAAATTTTATTTGTTTCCTGTTGTAAAAAAAAATATTTTGGATGCAGGAATAACAAGAAATCCTGATGAATATATGTATGATATTCTATGGGGTGTAAGTGATTCATGGATTGTAAGGGACGAGGAAGGAGTTGAAGAAACAGAGAGGAGGAGGAAAAGGAGAAGAGAGAGAAGGAGGAGAGAGAGAAGGAGGAAAGAGAGAAGAGAGAGGGAGGAGAAGGAGAGGGAAGAAAGAGAGAATAAATAAATATAAAAATATGGAAATCAGTGAGATTAGAAAAAGATTGAGGGTATTACAGAAAATAAATAAATCTCAATGCACCGAGAAGGAAAACAAAGAATTGACAAGTCTATTAGAAAAATTTTCATCAAGACTATTAACATCATTTTCAGGGAGAAGATATAAACGAGAAAGTGGAGATAAAGATTATATTATTGATGATGTTGGTGTGATTGCCTTTAATTGAAGTTTTTCATTTTTTTTTCTTAAATAAATGGAGGAGAGAGTGAAGACATTTCTGAGGATTCTTTATGTTTTAAAAATTAAGATTCAAATGTGCATGTTGGAAACTAAAAATATTTTCTCACTCTGTAGTAATTTTTCTCATAAATAAATGAGTTATTGTCTCAAATGTAAAAAGAAAACCAAGAGTAAAAATATCTCGTATTTTAAAAGTAAAAATAATAGGGTTATACAAAAGGTACATGTTCAGTGTGTGGCTCAAAAAAGAGTCAATTCCCAAAAGACAAATGTGGAGGAGATATACAAAAGTTTTTATCAGGAAGTAAATTTACAACTACTGGAATACCAGGGTAATTACATCTACCAGGGTATTCTTTCTGTGGTCCCGGAACAAACTTGGATAAAATATTAGATGAGGCAGACAATCCTAAACCATGGAGTAAACCCATCAATAGGGTTGATTAAGTGTGCATGAGGCACAATATTGATTATGGGAATTCCACAACTTTGGAAGAAAATCATGAAGCCGATAGAGAAATGTTGTATAATTTGTCTCTGATACAAAATCCAACCTTGCGAGAATAAGTTGATAGGTTCATCGTGAAGAAAATGATCAGTACTAAATTGAAACTTGGACTTGGAAATGAAAAAAAACTTATAGGCTCTAATGATGTCATTAAGACTGAATAACAATTAGCTGATGAATTATATAAACCAATAATCACAAATTTTCGTAGAAGGAAGGCTTATTCCAAGGAAGTTGATTATATCTGGTCCGCTGATTTGATTGAACTCAATAATGATAAGGGGTACAAGTATGCTCTAACCGTTATTGATTTGAGGAGTAGATATGCGTGGGTTGTCCCTTTAAAAAACAAAACAGGTAAAACTCTTGTGTTAGCCTTTCAACAGATATTTAATAAAAGTAAGAGAAAACCTAAAAAATTGTGGACTGATGAGGGGATAGTTCTATAACAAGACATTTATGAATTTTCTAAAAAAAACAAAACAGCATTATATTATACAGTACCTTTAATGAAGGAAAAGCGGTTGTTATTGAGTGCTTCAATCGCACTTTAAAAGAGAGACTATAGAAAAATTTCACACAACTCGGTTCTCAACAATTGTCATCTTTTATTCAGGATATTGGAGACAAGTATAATGATACGATTCACACCTCAACGAATACCAAACCATCAGAAACATTTACAAAATTAGAATATGAAAAGGAGATTAACGTCAGAAAACCTAAGTTCAAAGTTGGTGATATAGTAAGAATATTTCGGTGGAAATGTCATTTTGAAAAAGGTTATTCAAAGCGGTGGACAAATGAGCTTTTCAAAATCGTTGATGTGATAGATACAGTTCCTTGGACTTATAAGGTATATGATTTAAACGGGGAAGAGATTTTAGGTTCATTTTATTCACAGGAATTACAAAAGACAAAGATAAATTGAAATAATTTTTTTGACTCCGCCCCTTTTTAAATTCCACCCCTTTTTGACTCCAACCACACAATCTCTGCCCACACAAGCTCCACACACAAAAACCACATTCATCATATTCACATAATTAGTGATTAGTTAATTAGTTCCCCACACATGTTTATTTAATTAAAAAAATTTGCTCCACCGATCCACACAAGCTCCACCCACACATCCACCCATCCACCCATCCACACAAACTCCACCCACACAAACCCCACCCACACAAGCCCCGCACACATAAAACCCACCCACAAAACCCCCACCCACACACGCCCTGCCCACACAAACCCCACCCACACAAACCCCACCCACACAAACCCACCCATCCCCCTCATCCCCCCTGTGTGCCCCCACCTTTGACCCACCACTCCCTCATCCCCCCTGTGCCCCCCACCTTTGACCCACCACCCCCCTCATCCCACCACCCACATACGGGGAGGGGAGGGGGTTGGGATGAGGGGAGTGATGGGTCCTTGGGGGAGCGCACCTACCCCCCCACCCCTCCTTTACATCTCCTTTATTCTTTTCTTGTAATTCAAAATTAGATAATTGTAAGGAAAGCATTTATAATTAAACAAACTGAAAATATTGAACATTCAGTTATAAAAATAGATGATCTTTTCCAGCATTCTGCTTCAGATGTCTTGAGTGTCAGGTCAGATTCCGCCAGACAATTAACTTGTGTGCTTGGTTCAACCAGACAGGTGTTAAAAATGAAAAATAAAAACAACAATTAATAATGAGTCAACACTCAAGGGAGATATGGACAGAGGGATAGACAGACAGACAGAGACAAGCAGAGAGAGACAGATAGACAGACAGAGAGACAAATCGATAGAGAGACATATAGACAGACAGATAGAGACAAACAGATGGACAAACAGACAGACAGAGACAGATAGAGACAAACAGATAGAGACAAACAGAGAGACATATAGATAGACAGAGACAAACAGATAGAGACAAACAGAGAGACATATAGATAGACAGAGACAAACAGATAGAGACAAACAGAGAGACATATAGATAGACAGAGACAAACAGATAGATAGACAGACAGAGACAGATAGGCAGACAGAGAGAGAAATGGACAGAGAGACATATAGACAGACAGAGACAAAGAGAGAGACAGAGACAAGCACACACACAAATACACATGCACATGTGTGTGTTTCTCACCTTGAAGTCAGGTCTTTCAAGATTACAGGACATGACAGTAATTCTTTCATTTCTCTTCTGAAAATTTGAATCTCTTCAAGAAAGTCGTTCATTTGTATCCATTCGTAATGTAAATCAGATAATTCGTTCTCCACATCCGTAATCAACGAAACCCTTATTGGAGATAACCTGTGAGAAAAACACATACAATAATAATTATTGGTCGTACAGTGATTTAATTAATAATCAGTTGCTTAACTGTCATTCTCAGAGAAAACCAGACTTAACAATACACACACACAAACTTACCAATATTGTGATTGGTTTTCTTCTTCATCAGATGAAAGATAGTTCATGTCTCAGTCATTTACCATTGGGACAAGATGAGAAAAAAATGAAAACGCCGTCAGACAAGATTTTCGATTGAGATCTGACTTTTAAAGCAGCTTCGAGGAAGCGATTACGTAATCTTGGAAATTTTCCCGGACTTGAAATCAATGGGGGCAGCTGTTTTTCAGTTTCAGGCAGCTTCCTGTTTTCAGCTTCACTCAGCTTACAGGATGTGTGGAAAGTATCAGACTCTCGATAAGATTTTAATGTACATGAGTAAAACCAAAATATAAATTTAATTACAAACAAGTTGGAGGATGTAAAAAAAAAAAAATCATTGGATCACTCTTTGAGTGGAAAGAAGTGCTTTAATCAGTAAGTCTCAGTTTAACATTTTCTCAATGGGGCAGAGCTCGGTCTCCTCTTGGGCCTTGAGTCAGAGAGGCAGAAGGGGGGGGGGGGATCACTCAATTTAACATTAGTTTGTATGGGAGGGAGGGAATCAGTCTCCTATTATTTTTAACCTTATGAGTCTTGATTCAGAAAGGTTTCCCCATTCATTTGTATTGGGGGGGGGGGGAATCCGGATTCTTTTTTGGGATTGATTCGGGGAGTTTTCCCCCTTTTCCCCATTCATTTGCATGGATGCCATAGAAACCCCATTTATCCTCTACTGTCGTGCTCCATCACCCTGAGCGAGTGGTTCGTGCTCCATCACCCTGAGCGAGTGGTTTGTGCTTCATCACCCTGAGCGAGTGGTTTGTGCTCCATCACCCTGATTGAGTGGTTCGTGCTCCATCACCCTGAGTGAGTGGTTTGTGCTCCATCACCCTGAGCGAGTGGTTTGTGCTCCATCACCCTGAGCGAGTGGTTCGTGCTCCATCACCCTGAGTGAGTGGTTTGTGCTCCATCACCCTGAGTGAGTGGTTTGTGCTCCATCACCCTGATTGAGTGGTTCGTGCTCCATCACCCTGAGTGAGTGGTTTATGCTCCATCACCCTGAGTGAGTGGTTTGTGCTCCATCACCCTGAGTGAGTGGTTCGTGCTCCATCACCCTGAGCGAGTTGTGAAATAACACCTGATTTCTGAGCGGTTTGCCATATGAACATGTTTTCTAAATTACCGAGCCAAATTTTTTTTCCCACCCATCACAAGCAGCTGTTTATAAGATTAATGTTTGTGAACATATCCTTGAAATGTCAGTATAAATGGAACGTTGTTTTTCGGTGAAAGATACTGATGGGTTTTTGGTAATTGCCGATATCACGTGTGTGTGTGTGTGTTGTTCATGAAGCACATATATATATATATATATATATATATATATATATATATATATATATATATATATATATATATATATATATATATATATATATATATATATATATATATATATATATATATCTCCCCCTTTCTTTGTCCCATCCTTGCTCTACCCCCTCCAAATAGAGTGCAGCACCCTCCTCCCACACCTCTCTCTCTCTCTCTGAACATATCTGGATGGTGTTTGTCTCTGAAGAGTTTGTCTCTTCAGGATGGGTCCTGAAGAGTTGTGGAGTGCCTTCAAGACCACTGTCCTTGATGTTGCTGGTGGATGTCTTGGAGCTCACCGCAGGGCAAAGAAGAATTTTGTCTCTCAAGGGACACTGGATACCATTGACCAGAGTCGGAGGGCCAAGCTGAATGGCAGAGCTGAGCTGTTCAGAGAGCTGAGGCGTAAAACTGTACGTGCACTAAGGGTGGACAAGGAGGCTTGTGCGAGGAATCTGTGAGAGGGTAGAGCATCACCTGTGGACAGGTGATTCTCGACCCGCTTACAGGGGAATTCACACATTGCGTTCATCCAAGCCCATCCCTCGGAGCACTGCAGTTAGAGCAGAGAGTGGTAAGCTCTTGACAGAGGAATCTGAAATGAAGGCCCGCTGGGCCGGTTACTTTGAGGTTACCGGTTTGAGGTTACCGGTTACCAGACTGATCCCCCAGCTCTCGAGTTGGACGTCAAGGGTGTTACAATCCCTGTTGCTGACCCTCCAATCAACTGTGGTCCACCTTCGCTTGTGGAAATATGGGCTGCGGTGAACCGGTTGAAACGGGGTAAAGCTCCAGGGATCTGTGGCATCCATGCTGAACTTCTCAAGGCTGGTGGAAATGCTGCACTCGTGTTGTTGCATGCAGTTTTGTGCTCTACCTGGAACATGAGCATCATCCCAACTGATTGCAAGAGGGGCCTTGTTGTCCCACTCTGGAAAGGGAAGGGTGATCGCCAAGACTGCAAAAAATACCGAGGGGTGACACTGCTCTCAGTGCCGGGCAAGGTCTTTGCTTGGATAATTCTTGATAGGGTTCGCAACCATCTGCTTGAGCACCAGCGTCCAGAGCAGTCAGGCTTTACACCAAAGAGGTCAACGATTGACCGTATCCTTGCTCTTCGTGTCCTCACCGAACGCAGACGAGAGTTTCGGCAGGCACTGCTTGCAGCCGATGTTGATCTCTGTAAAGCATTCGATTCAGTGAATCAGGATGCCCTTTGGAGGATTCTTGGTCTTCGTGGGGTGCCACCAAAACTGATCGATCTGATGTCTGAACTCTGGTACTGAGAGAGCTGTGAGATGTGGTGGTACCATCTCTGACTTATTTCCAGTTGTTACTGGAGTTCGTCAGGGGTGTGTACTGGCCCCCACCCTTTTCAGCACTTGTATGGACTGGATTTTAGGGAGGATGTTGGAAAGATCAAGCTGCAGTGCGTTTGGGAATGTCAAGATCTCGGACCTTGATTTCGCAGATGATGCAGTCATCTTTGCGGAGACTCTGAAAATCATTTTGGGGGCCCTCGTCGTGCTGAATGAGGAGTCGGAGCCATTGTGATTACGGGTTTCTTGGGTCAAAACTAAGATCCAGGCTTTCAATGACATCTTGGATGCTGCTGTACTGTCTGTCTGTTTGTGGTGAGAATGTTGAGGTCGTGGAGAGATTCACTTACCTTGGCAGTGATATTCATGTCTCTGCTGGCTGTGAGAGGTCAATAGACGTCTTGGTCGGACCTGGGGAGTCATAGATTCACTGGATCATGGGGTGTGGCGCTGCCAGTACCTGTGCGGGAGGACGAAAGTCCGAGTCTTCAGGTCCTTGGTGCTTCCATTCTTGCTCCATGGATGCGAGACTTGGACTCTGACCAAGGATCTGAGATGGAGACTTAATTCCTTTGGTACCAGGTCTCTTTGGAGAATCCTTGGCTATCGCTGGTCAGATTTTGTGTCCAACGAGCGGTTGCTGAGAGAGACTCGGATGAGATTTGTTACCTGCATGGTCCATGAGCATCAGTTGCAGCTGTATCGACATGTGGCTCGTTTTCCTGACGCTGATCCTGCTCACCAGATTCTCTCAGCGAGGGAGTCTCATGAGTGGAGGAGGCCAATGGACCGACCACGTTCCACGTGGTTGCAGCCGGTTGACCATCATCTCAAGGAGATGGGGATGGGCCTGGCATCTGCCTGGGGGATGGCCAGACGGAGGCCCCTGGAGTACCGGCGGAAAGTGGATGCAGCGACGCGCTGTTCTGGCACATGCTCCCATACCTGACCTGACCTGTTTGTCTCTGGACATTTACAGGCAGGGTTTGTCTCCAGATGTGTCCAAGCGGTGTTTATCTCCAGCCAGCTTGGCTCCAAAAGCATCCAGGCCGTGTTTGTCTCTGGACACGAATGGGCGGTGCTTGTCTCTGGACACGTATGGGCGGTGCTTGTCTCTGGACACGTTCATGTGGTGATTGTCTCTGGACGCGTCCAGGCAGTGGTTGTCTCCAGATGCGTCTGGGCTGTAATTTATGCTTCACCGCATGTCTGCCTTCCCTTCCTCTCACCTCACACTGTCTTCCCTTCCCCCACACCTCCTCGATCCCCCACTCCTCTCTCCATCTTCCCCCCTCTTTTTCTCCTCCCCTCCCCCCTTTAGTGTGCCCATCAGTGAAGCGACGGGTGGTATTTGCTAGTTTATATATGTTTCATAAAAGGCAAAATAAAATATGGGATGAGTATATAAAAACACATCGAAGTTTTTTCATAAGCTTCATCAATTTAATTCATATACTGCATTTGCACTTCATTTGTTTGAACTACTTACAACCTTCTTTTAATGCTTTTCATTTGATAACCACTTCCACACTCCACACACTGGCAGGTTGCTGGGCAGCCACGAACGCCGATTGGTACGGCTAATCCAGGCAGGGTTACGCTACTTCGTGTGATACCTTACCTGTGGACGGCCAGCTAATTGGGATCGCGTGCCCTCAGCGCACACAGAAATGATTGGCAAGCATTTTGGTGAATGTGCACTGGCTAACAAAGCAAATTATTGGGGTATAACTTCCCATCGAATTATACTTGCGCACTGTGTCAGACCAATAAAGGAAAAGAAAACCGAGACAGTTTGGAAATGACAACAAACAATTATTTATTACAAACACACAAGCAAGCAATCATTTAAGTATTTATAAGCAAGAAAGTAAAAAGGCACATAAGGGCAGATTTAACCATAATACATATGCTTCTTCAATCTTACTTACACAAAAGACTTGTACATCATTCACTCAGGGGTGAAGAATAAAAGAAGAAGAACTTGCAAATAAAATAAAAGTAATGTATGGAGATTAGAAAAATAGCCTTTTCCTTTCTCCCTCGACACCTCACACAGCCCAAATATACAAGAGAATGCAGCAGAAAATGGATGGGGAAGATGGGCAGTGGCGATGTGACGCAATGGGGACACGCAGCTGCGTCCCTGAGGTTCCCAGACCCAGTTTCTTTCTGAGCCGTCTGCACAGGAGCTCTTTTTGTCCCTGCTCATGTGAGCTTTCCCTGTTCACTTCTGCTTTGTGCTTATCTCACGGTCGTCAACCTCCTTCAACACATGAATGTTCACTGACAGGCAAATTACGTTGTGTTCCATTATGGCATTTTCTTCTCTCATGAGCTCTTTGCGGTCCTGCTCGTGCGAGCTTTCCCCGTTCGCTTCTGCCTTCTACTTCTTATTCACATCAGCTCTCTTCCCTCCTCCCACAATATATATATATATATATATATATATATATATATATATATATATATATCTCTCTCTCTCTCTCTCTCTCTCTCTCTCTCTCTCTCTCTCTCTCTCTCTCTCTCTCTCTCTCTCTCTCTCTCTCTCTCTCTCTCTCTCTCTCTCTCTCTCTCTCTCTCTCTCTCTCTCTCTCTCTCTCTCTCTCTCTCTCTCTCATTGGTCCGCAGCCGATGGGGGTGGGTCCACAACATCACTTGTGGAAATTGCCACGCAATTCTGAAGAAACATTCAACAAAGCCCCCCAGCCCTGCCCTTTACATGCCCAAAGCAACGATGAGAGCCCTCAGCCCCCTTTTTCATGTGCAAAATGCCCACTCATACAGTTCTAGACTGTACCACACCTGCGAGACGCACCGCAACTCGCAGGCCACAACGAGCACCAAGTGTTATGAGCATGCATGTGAGAGCACCCAATTGGTTAACGAGCACAGATGGGTCGAACGTGCCCAATCATGCAATGCGTGAATTGAGGGAACACGGAGAGGAATTCAGCCTGACCAAAGCACGACCGAACGGCCGCGGGGTTGAAGGCAAGACTGATGTGGGTGAAGGGGGGACTGTTTAAAGGATGTTTTACGGAGGGGGGATTATTGGTGGACCATTGAAACGGGCCGATGGGGGTAACGGAGGGAAGATTGAAAGTAGCAGAGGGATTGAACAGAATGATGGTGTAAAGAAAGAAAGATTGAAAGCAACAGAGGGGGAGGGGGGAGATATTACACTGGAAAAATACAGCCAAGCCAATGCATGCCCCCCGGACAGCCCTTTGACAAGGGACCAAGGACTATCTATGCAAAGATGAATGAAATAACTGATCCTCGGGTCACCGATGTGTCCATGTATGCTCACCCCCTGGGGTAAGTTTTTCCAAACCATAACAATATTATATAAAGTAGAACTTAAACAGCTGCCATGGGCAATACGGTTATCCATGGGGAATAGAGCAGACAGGGCTTGGCCTACTCTCACTTGGAAGGATCTGTTGGACAGAAAGTCGTGGATCCACCAGAACATTCTGCCATTGATTCCGAGTCAGTATATTTTGGAAAGGAGGCCTTCTTTACAGACTATTATAGGCCTTGTGAATTTCGAGGAATACTTCAAATAGTGACTCGTGGTTGTTTAAAGCTTTACTGATGTCGTTGGCAACAGAGGAAATGCGGTTAATGGTGGAACGTCCCTTTCTGAACCCACTCTGGTACTTGTACAGCAGGTTGTTCTTTTCCAGGAAGAAGACCAGATGTTAATTGACCACCTTCTCCATTATTTTACCAACAACATAAATTAGAGAAATCGGTCGGTATGAGGATGGATTTGAGGGATCTTTTCCGAGTTTGTGAATGGGAATGACAAAAGAGTGTTTCCAGTCACAGGGAAGCTTTCCGAAAGGCCAAACCTTGTTGATAATTTATAGGAGCACTCCCAGGACCCTATCATCCATGTTCTTGAACGTAAAGTAAGTTAACTGGTCAGGACCAGGCGCACGATTCTTGGATTTTCGAATGGCTTACTTGAGTTCTTGAAGTGAGAAGTCCACGTTGAGCATAAAGCCTACAGGACAGGTGTCACAGAGGATGGCTTTATGTTGATTGGAAAATTATGGCCAAAATGCTTTGAATGCTGAGTCCATGTTGGTGTCTCCAATGTGGTAAGTGAATTGAATTCCCAAGGTCGAATACTTGTCTCTGTTCAGGCAGACCACAGGGATGGTGGCAGACGAGCACGCGGATGGTTCTCCCTCCATCTTTGCTTCAGTTCATACACTTTACTCTTCTCCACTTCTCCAGATGGTTTGAAGAGAGACTTGCGAGTTGATGGATGAACAGAAGGAGCGCCAAGAAGCAGTCTTGGCTCTTTGATTGCTCGCTGGGCTTGAGCTCTTCTTTTACACTCCATGGCTTCTAGAATCAACAGAGATTTTCTTACTCTTTTAAAAACAGCCCTCCTCGCCCGGATAGCCTGTTTGCATTCGTCATTCCACCAGGGAACTTTGGTTTTACATCCAGCCGAGCTTTTGCAAATGGGAATTGAATCCTGGGCAATGGTATTTATAGTTTTAACTAAATTGCGATTTAAATTGGCAATGCTCCCATTTGCAAGCTCTTCCCTCACTTCCTCAGAGCAACAGCAAGAGAAGCAGTCCCAGTTGGCCTTGGGAAAAGTTCCATGAGGGGGATCTGTCCAAATCATCTTGGTCCCCACCCAATTTGAGGTTAGTGATCACCGGAAAATGGTCACTGCCCAGACTGTCAGTGGGCCACCATTCGCACCACGCCACTGCAGCTGAAGAGACAAAGATGAGGTCGAGAGGTGAAGACTGGCCAGTGGATGTATTGACAAAGGTTCCATTGCCGTCATTTAAAAGCACCATGTAAAATTCATCAATGATGTTTTTGATATATTCAACATTTCCGTCAGTAAGTTTGGAGCCCCAAATAATATTGTGGCTGATGAAGTCACCACACCAGAGGATCACGCTGTCGCACCTGCTGAAGACTCCCTGGAATGTGTTACAGATCAGCGGTTGTTCAAGGATTGTGGAAATTTACAATTGTAACCGTTTCCCTTGTGCAGGTATTTTGATAATATAATAATCCAGTTCGGCATTGCAGTCAAGTTCCATGAAGGGAACACAAAGCTTGACATACACCCCACATCCAACTCTGTTCCCAATTGCTCTGTCCCTGGATATAAGGGTATAACCAGGAATGTTTAATCGGTTGTGACATTTAAAAGAGCTTTATTGGATATAGGTTATATCCGGTTTGGTTATACGATCATTGATGTACTTAAGAAAATCGGACTCATGAGCAACTAAGCTTTTGGCATTCCATGGATAACTATCATTAATCTGTGAAGGAGTCCTCCTCCTCCTTCTTCGTATGCAACACAAGGCTGCGGATAGCATCATTGGCTGAGGGCATAGCTGTGCCACTGATGCAATGCCCCTATTACCAGTACACTGGTACTCATTTTGCCGACCTCGGAAGGATGACAGACCGAGTCAACCCCACCTGGTGTTAATTCAATGGTTACCAAGGCTTTAAAGATTATTGGAATCCCCGGCAATGAAGCTGAATCGATGGGCTTATCACCTCGCCATCGCAGACAAGTGGGTGGTCTTTGTCTTCTTACGCCTCCTTTCTGGTCTTCCACCCTCTGCTCTTTCCATGCCTTGTCCTCCCCCCCCCTCCCCAGGTTTCTGCAGGGCTCACATGGTCCACCATAAACCCCCTTCTTGCAGAACTACCTAAATCCAGGATCACAGCTCACCTCCACTCATTTGTTCCTCCTTTTCCCCACCTGTGGAATCAACTTCCACAGCCTCTTCATTCTCATTCGTCCCTCCAGGTCTTCAAGAGAGCTGCTCACCACCACCTCAGATCATCCCCAATCCTCAACCATGATCTTTTTTATCTGCGTTAACCCCACCCAAATCCCTCCTCATGTCAGTTTTTCCGCCTTGGAGTTTCCTTCTCCATTCATGTGTGTTTTGTGTCCTGTTTTAGTCTGTTACGTCCTGATCGATTTAGTGTACTAGCTGTTCCATGAGCCTCGACTATGTACACAAAAACTAATTGCCTTCAATAAATAGGTCAACATATCGAAGCTTTTTGGTGCTGCAAACGTCTCCAAATTATTTTTCAATCAGTGAAGTTCTGTTAATTGGGTTATTTTAACTCAAGGGTTTGGAGCCATCAGAGGCTGAAACGTTGACCAATAGTTTAGCATGGTGCTCTTCTGGGATAGAGAAGGCCTTAACTGCTTTGGGCGACTCTGACTCAGTGCTGCACTCCTGCCGAAGCCTGTCCATCTTCCATGCTCGATTAGTAATGAGTGATGAACCCCCACCATCGTCTTTGTCAGACAAGCTGTCCATTAATTATTGATCACCTCCTTTCGACACCCAGAAGGACTACATTTGGCCAAATCAGCAGATCTCGTGATACAGGCAAGACGCGATATGTAATTCCAGAAACAGGCCAAAGCAACTCGACTCTCAAAATCATTGTCTCATGAGACGTCCGTCCTCAAAATTATTGTCTCACGAGACGTCAATCCTTAAAATTGTTGTCTCACGAGACATGTGTCCTCAAAACCATTGTTTCGTGGGACGTCCGTCCTTAAAATTGTTGTCTCATGAGACATCTGTCCTCAAAACCATTGTTTCGTGGGACGTCCGTCCTTAAAATTGTTGTCTCACGAGACATGTGTCCTCAAAACCATTGTTTCGTGGGACGTCCGTCCTTGAAATTGTTGTCTTGCGAGGCCTCTTCTTCTTCTTCTTCTTATTCTTCGTAGACTTTTCCCATTTAGCTGGGGTTGCCTCCATCCCAACGAGCAGCCCTCCTCCACATCAACCGGTCTAGGGCCCATTCCTCCTTCATTTCACGGTGTTTCATGTCTTTTTACACCGTCCATCCATCTTTTCGCTTGTCTTCCCCTTTTCTTCTCCCAGGTACATTCACTTCCATTGCTCTCCTTGATGGTTCCTCTTTCCCTCTCCATATCACATGTCAAAACCACCTCAACCATGCCTCTCTCGTCTTCTCCTCGATCCCAATCACTCCTGCCATTTCCTTGATGCTCTTATTCGTTTTCTTTTCTCTTCGACTGATGCCCAGAATCCACCTCAACATTCTCATTCTGTTCTCATTAGTAGTTGCTCTTCCTTCTTCTTCAATGCTCACGTTTCAGCTCCGTACAGGAGCACTGGTCTGATGACTGTCTTGTATACCTTAATCCTCAGTTTCAATGGTAACTTCTTGTCATATGTTACACCAGTGACCTTTTTCCATATCTTCCAGCCTGCCGTCACTATATCCCTCACAACCTTCTCACTGGCTCCATTGCTATCCACAGTACTTCCGAAGTACACAAAGTCCTCTACTTGGCTTAAGGTTGCCCCCCCTGTATCCTTGATGTTTATTTTTTTCTTGGTCTTACTCTTCCCGCTGGTCATTGATACTGTCTTTTTCACATTCATCTTTATTCATTTTTGTTCCGGACTTCTCTGCCAATTTTGAAGTTGGTTTTGCAGATCTTTCTCCATTTTTGCCGTGATCGCCAAGTCGTCTGCAACAGCATTTCCCAGAGAAGGCCAGTTCGGCATTCTTGGCTGATGACATCTAAGATGGTGACAAACAATAACGGACTTAGTGCTGACCCTTGATGCAGGCCAACCTCGACGTCGAAGCTTTCCGTCGTTCCGTGTACTGTTTTGACCTTGGCTGTTGTTCAGTTGTAGGTGTTCCGGATGATGTTTATCAAGTGTTCAGGTACTCCTTTCTTGCGTAAACTCCAGTAGACCAACTCCCGGGGGATTCTGTCATATGCCTTTTCCAGATCGATGAACGCATGGTGGAGTTGCTTGTTCTTTTCCAGATGCTTCTCTTGCAGTTGTCTGAACATGAAAATAGCATCAGTAGTGCCCCGTTTCAGTCGAAAGCCAAACTTCATTCGGTCAATGTTCGTAACTTCTCTGATTTTCTTGTCCAGAATCCTTTCGGTGATCTTCAGCATCTGCTCCGTGAGTTTGATTCCCCTGTAGTTCCCACAATCGAGTACATCTCCTTTTTGTTTGTAGATTGGAACCAGTACACTTTCTCTCCAGTCTTCTGGCATATTCCCCATTATCCAGATGTTCTCGAGGATCCAGTGGGCCCAACGGACTCCATGGTGTCCGAGTGCTTTGATCATTTCGATGGTTACTTCGAATGATCCTGCTGCTTTGTTCTTCTTCATTTTCCTGATGGCTTCGCTGACTTCCTGCATTGTTTCCATGTGGACTGGTCCTTCCACCGGTGGTGTTTCAATCATCTCTTCCGCTTCATTCCTCTCATTTAGCAGTGTTTCAAAGTATTGTTTCCACCTAGCTCTAACCATTTCTTCCTCAACTAAGATGTTCCCTTCCCCATCTTTGATCACCTTTATAGTTGGGATGTCTCTTCTTGCTCTTTCCCGTTGTTTCGCAATCTTGTATACCCTTTTCTCTGCCTCTGGTGTTCCCATCCCTTCATACCACTCCTTTGTGGCTTGCTCCTTTGCTTCTGCCACTGATCTTTGGGCTTCCTTCTTTGCTGCCTTGTAGCGATCCCTCTTTTCCAAGTTTTCTCTATCCCCCTGCCACTCCTTGAAGGCGGCCTTCTTCATCTTGATGCTATTCTGCACTACATCTGACCACCACCAAGTTTCCTTCACTTGTCTACCTTTCCCAGATGTTCTCCCACACACCTCTGCTGCTTCTTCCACCAGTACCACCTTCAAGGTCTTCCAGAGTTCCTCTGTGCCAGCATTGGTCATCTTGTCCCTGATCCTGTCCTGGTACTCCACTATCGAAGTTTTCAGTTTCCAAATTCTGATCTTCCTTTCTCTCTGGTCCTGGCTTCTCTTTATTGCCTTCCCCTATCAAACAGGTCCATCACTAGCATTCGGTGTTGATGAGCTAATGCTTCCCCAGGTATTACCTTCGAGTCGTTCACTTGCTTTCAGTCTTTGCTACATACGAAGAAATAGTCAATCTGTGTGCCTACTCCACTTTTATTTGTTACCAGATGTTCTTCCCTTTTCTGGAATCCAGTATTAACGAAGAAAAGTTCCAAACTCTCCACCATTTCTAGCATCCTCTCCCCTTCCTCGTTTCTGGTTCCATATCCTTTGCCACCAAGGATCATCTCGTATCCTTCAGAAGTACTTCCCACGTGATAATTAAGGTCTGCTCCCAGGATCATGGGTTCGTCCACCAGGATGTTCGTGATCAGGTCTTTCAGATGTTCTCGGAATTCCTCCTTGTCTTGTTCGGAGCATCCAACTTGGGGGGCGTACCCAGAGATGATATGCAGGATACTCCTTCCCCATATGATCTTGACTCTCATCAATCTGTCTGACTCCCTGCTGACATCCACAACTTGCTGTTTGAGCTCCTCATTCAAGATAATACCAACTCCATTTCTTCCTTCTCTACCACCTGAGTAGAAGAGTTTATATCCTTCTCCAATCTCTCTTGTGCTCTGTCCCTTCCATTTTGTATCCTGCACACATGCCACAGATACCCGCCTCCTTTTCAGTGACTCCACCAATTCTCTGCTTCTCCCTGTCATGGTTCCGACATTCCAAGATACAAAACGGATTGTTCCCACTCTCTTCTTTAGCCGCCTCTGTTGGACCGGCGGTACCCCTTGCTGATTTCTTACATCCTCTGGGGGTCGATGATGTGCGTCGCTTCTGGGGAATGCCCTAGCAATATCTGAATCTGCTGCTCATTGTAGGAGGTGTGTTCAAAAAGTATCCGGCCTTTGTTCATAAAAAATACTCGTATCCAGATACAACAAACTTACACTAATCTCCTTCAAAGCAGTCCCCTTGGGCTGCCACACACTTCTCCCAATGGTTCTGCCACTGTCGGAAGCAGCGCTGGAATGCCTCTTTTGAGATGGCGCGCAGCTGGTCCGTTGCATTCCGCATGATGTCTTCTCTGGACTGAAATCTGGTCCCTTTCAAGGGCATTTTCAGCTTTGGGAAAAGCCAGAAGTCACACGGAGCCATGTGGGGAGAGTAGGGAGCTTGACGAAGCATGGGTGTGTTGTGTTTGGCCAGGAAACTCTGTATCAAATGTGAAGAATGGGCGGGTGCGTTATCGTGATGGAGCTGCCAATTGACTGCTGCCCACAGGTCCGGCCGTTTGCGTTGCACAGCATCACAAAGGTGATGCAGTGCCTCTTAGTAGTACTCTTTGGTGATGGTTGTGCCGTGTGGTGCGTGCTCGTGATGAACCATGCCACTGGAGTCAAAGAAGACGGTCAGCATGACTTTGACATTGCTGCGGACCTTCCTTGCTTTTTTTGGCCTCGGGGATGTTGGATGCTTCTATTGTGATGACTGGCACTTGGTTTCTGGGTCATACCCATAAACCCAGGCCTCATCGCCAGTGATCACTCTGTTGAAGAAGTTGGGATCGCTGTTCACAGTCTCCAGCATGTCCTGTGTGATCTCCAAACGGAGTTGCTTCTGCTCGATCGTTAGCAGCTTTGGTACGAACTTCGCTGAGATTCTCCTTAAGCCCAAATCCTCAGTCACAATGGAATGAACGGATCCAATGCTGACACCCACCTCGTCTGCAAGTTCTCTGATCGTGATTCGACGATCCTGCATCAGCAGGGTCCTCACTTGGTCAATGACGATCTCATTTCAGGATGTTGAGGGCCTACCAGAACGTGCTTCACTTTCCACTGATGTGCGACCATCTTTGAAGCAGTTGTACCACTCTTTTATCTGTGTGGTGCCCATTGCTTCGTTCCCGAAGGCCTGTTGAATCTTGCAGATCGTTTCCACTTGAGAATCGCCAAGCTTTACACAAAATTTGATGCAGTATCGTTGTTCAAGTTTTTCCGCCATTTTGTCAAAAGCGAAAATCCGACGGCGCTCACTTACACTTCCTCACTCATCAGCTGTCTGTCGGCGACTGACAGCTTCTGCAGGCGGGAAAATATTCACGCATATGGATTAGGATCGCCTGCATACGTGCACCAAACCACGCCTCCCTAGCTTCATTTGTTTACGCACGAAAAATTAAGGTTGGATACTTTTTGAATACAACACATATATCCATCATGACTTTCAGCAAGGGAGTTTTACGGGCCGAGTTGCCAGCTCTGACGCCCAACCCTCCTCCTTTCACATCTGGGCATGGGAGCGGCCATGGCGGAGTTGTTGTCTCTCGAGACATCCATCTTTAAAATCGTTGTCTTGCAAGATGTCCATCCTCAAAATCTTTGTCTTGCAAGATGTCCTCCCACAAAATTGTGATTTCACGAGATGTCCGCCCTCAAAATCGAGACTGATTTCGTGGGAGACATCCTCACACAAAATCATTGTCTCCTGAGACATCTGCAAGTCCCTGATTTGCTCGAACTAGTGGGCCCGTTGGTCTGATTGACCAAATTTTCATTGGTCTTCACAGCCTTGTTGCATACCCGCCGACTGTACTGTTTGAGCATTAGCTTGCCTTTCACAAAACCCAGATGTGCCTGGGGCTAGCGCAGGGATTATATTGTTGCGAATTCACGCCCGCCGGCGTGCGAACGGCCACGTGACTCGAATCGCGGCACGTCGCCCACCGGACGGACAATTCAGTCATGACCCTCTCGGACCAACGACGGGAGCTAGTCATGGCTGGCGGTTTAACCTCACTACGATCGTGCCAATTGCCCACCCGCGCAGGATAGGGTCGCTCGCCAAATTCGATCTACCTAAGTACCTGCGCGAATGGTCGACCAGACGATCGCACCACGCCACAGGCCGACTCCGGACACGAACCGCTTAAGCGGTCCATTCCGTGCTACAGTGATAACCGAGCAGTGTTATAGTCGGCCTCGACGGTTCCGATTAATTATCAGGCGTATTAAGCCCACTACGAACCCTTTACGTGAAGCAGGATGGAGGTTCAATTAAAAGGAAGGAGACGAAGCGAAACGGGAAAACAGTTCAACCAATGCACATTTATTCCGCGGCATACGGAAAGCACGTATATACAGCCACAATAATAAAAATGCCTATATAAAGCGAAAGCATGAGTTAACCCGAATACGCGTACACACGGCAACACTTATACAGATCTACTTTACAGACGGCGCCAACAACATTCATTCGAAAGCAAAAGAAAAGGCCACCCTCATAGACAAGGGGGCAAACGGGGCCCGTGGGCCTTTATGGTGTGGGACTTGGCAGACCGAACGAGTCCCACGAGACTGTTGCAGGTTACCTTCACCCTCGCGGTGCGATGGTGGGCGAGGTCTCTCCGGCGCTCCTTGTACGAACGCGCAGGTCCGCGTGACACAGCTGGCAGAGCGACGCCTCCAGTCTGCGTCCCCTTCGCGACGTCCGGACTCTCCACCGACTGCAAGCTCCAATGAGCGGGTCGCTCTACGGACCGCTTCTCCAAGACCCAGACGGGCAGAAGACCATGAACCACCGACTGACACTGACACTCTTACCGACCGCCCTGACCTGACCTCTCCTGACCTGACTACCTCCAGCAGCGCCTCCGTGCGCCCTTTTATTTCCCCAGCACCCCGCCCCTCCCTTTGTGGCACGCGGGGTGGGGGGGAACATTCCACGAGAGAAATCGGGGTGGGAGTTGAGTTTCAACCGTCATTCTTGTTTACCAGGGAAATCGGGGTGGGAGTTGTTGTTCCCCTTTTGTGTTCATGGAGATGTTGACGGTTGCTGGTGGAGTGGTGAGGATGGCATGGTTGTTGAGATGCAGGTGTGGTTGTGTTTGTTCTTAAGCGGCGTTGTGGTTGGTGGTTGTTGTGTGATGGTGGTTGAGATGTGGTTTGTTCAAAATAAAGATAGAACAGAAAAACGCCTAACTCAAAGCGTCGCAGCCCGAATGAATCACATAAATTCCCTCAAGACAACGGATTTGGGGCTAACTACACATGTACTTGAAGATATCTCACCTACGGGCCCTTCATGATGTAATGCGAATTTCCACAGCCATAACAATATGTTCATTATTATTATTACCAAATACTACTAATAATATTGTTGTTAATATTATGAGTATTAATTATATATGCTTTCTTACGATGTTATAATGGTTATTATTAACGTTCGTCATCGAAGATGGATGGAGGTTACTGTTTTCACCCCTGTCTGTTTGTTTGTTTGTTTGTGAACAGTATTATGGAAAAACTCCTGGACGGATTTCGACGAAACTTGGTGGGGGGATTAGGTATGGTCCAAGGATCATGGCATTAGATTTTGGACTTGGTCCAAAAAAAAAACTTAGAAAATTTTGCAACTTTTTTTCCAAAAAATTTCGATTTTATTTGAAAAATATTTGAATTTTTTTTTTTTGCATTTCTACATGTTTTAAGTGATTTCCAACCCCCCCAAAAAACAAATTTGTTAGAGAAAAAAAAACACAGAAATTTTGCAACTTTTTTTTCAAAAAAATTTCGATTTTTTTTGGCATTTCTACATGCGCGTCGATCTCGTTTAGTTTATTCAATCGTGGTTCAGTAGAGTCTGATCCGTTTTGACCTACAATGAATGGGATATCAGGTTCACTTAAGTGACCCAGCAGTATTAGCAGTGGAGGTTTTGCACTTTACCGAGTGCTCCCCCTCTAGTTCTGTATTTTTTTAATTAAAATGCCATGCCATGGTAGAAGGAGGTATTAAGCTGCTTTATATATCTTAACATGGCGTGCGTTTAAGCCATGGAAATGCTAATGGATTTTTAGCTCCTCGTGGAGGATCTCGAAGTCTTACTCACGTTGTTGTTCCTGTGGACTTTTTTGTTTCACAGCCTACAGTTTTCATCGAAACTTCCTGAAACGTGGCATATATATATATATATATATATATATATATATATATATATATATATATATATATATATATATATATATATGTATGTATGTAAAAATACCCTGCGCAGATAATAGGCATCTCCGATTTTGAAAATTCCTCCGAGAAAAAAAACGTTATGACGTCAAAATATCTCCGCTAATGGAAATCGCCTAAAAATTATCTCCGAAACAAGGCAAGCTTTTTGAATTCTGTTTGCGGGAATTGAACAGGGCATTAGCAGAGATGAATAACCGCACATATGATACATCACTATGACGTCATGCCAATTTTTATGACGTCATTCCTATTTTTTGACATTTTTTGTTTCACAACCCAGAGTTTTCATCGGATCTTCGTGAAACTTGCCATGTATATACAGAAAGCCCACGCGCAGGCAGCAACCATCTCCGATTTGGGGAATTCTTCCGAGAAAAAAAAATTGACGTCATAATATCGCCGCTAATGGAAATCGCCTCTACCATTATCTCCGAAACTAGGCAAGCTGTTTGAATTTTGTTTACGGGAATCAAGCCGGGCATTAGCACAGATAATTCATCGCAAACCTGATACATCACATTGACGTCATATCAATTTTTATGACGTCATTCCTATTTTTTGACTTTTTGTTTCACAACCCAGAGTTTTCATTGGATCTTCGTGAAACTTGCCATGTATATGCAGAAAGCCCACGTGCGGGCAGTAACCATCTCCGATTTTGGAAATTCTTCCGAGAAAAAAAGTTGACGTCATAATATCGCCGCTAATGGAAATCGCCTATACCATTGTCTCCGAAACTTGGCAAGCTGTTTGCATTTTGTTTGCGGGAATCAAGCCGGGCATTAGCACAGATAATTTATTGCAAACTTGATACATCACAATGACGTCAAATTCGTTTTTATGACGTCATCATTAAGAGGACGAGGATCTTAGCTCATTCGCGCTTGTTTGTAGTTAATTAGCCTAATCAATTCTGGAGGTCATGACGATCATTTTAGTGCATCACATTCCACATAAGAACGCTCGCCTTTCACTCCATAAAAACATGCCTCTCTCTCTCTCACACACACACACACAGACACAGACACAGACACAGACACAGACACAGACACAGACACAGACACACACACACACACACACACACACACACACACACACACACACACACACACACACACACAGACACAGACACAGACACAGACACAGACACAGACACAGACACACACACCTCATCCATTTATAGTAGACATCATTCATAAGCAGCCACTGATACATATCACTCAGTCATTCGCCCTATTTCATTCTTTAATCATTCTCTGTTTAATAATATTCATTAACTGCCCGCATATTAAATAAAACTACACGTTCCTTCAACAGGATAGCATGTGATAATGTTTTTGAATTCGATATGACATTGCGAACTGGCGTCAAACTCTGATCTGAATTGTATTTGAGAACACTATTTTTCTCAAATATTTGCCATTTTATAATGAAAGGAAATATTTTGCGCAACTTGCGTAATTCAACATCAACAATTGAAATTGGAATTGATATTTAGTGTGTAGTAATGTCAAATTGTTTTTGTTTGTTTTCCTCACTTTTTCCCATAATTTACGCGGTTATATTTATGAGCGGTGTATTGGTAAAGGCGATCGGTTCTACGTTTCCGGTCTCTTCTCGAATCGATGAAATACGATTCTGAATATGTATCCTGTTGTTGTTTTTTTTTTCTTCACTTTAATAGTATTTAATGAATCGGCGATAAAATAATATATTACTTTTGTGTACGAGCCAACAATGTAACAAAGAAGAAGAAGATTTTTATAACATGTTCCATGCGTGGTCTCATTGAACCGTCGGCACTGCCGGTTCACGGTACGTGTGGTTCACGTTGGCCTCGTCCAGGTATGTTGATCTGTAGTTGAATGTAAGTGACGCGTGTTCGTTTTTTTGTTTTTTTTTTTTTTTTTTTTTTTTTTTTCCTCACAGATGAGTCCGGAAACTGAACGGGTCCAGTCGGAGAGGCCGCCCAATGACGGGTCTTGGATTCCTGACGTCACCAGGCGCCGTCGGCCACCACAGCGGCTCCCTCGGTCCCAGAGTGACGTCTACATCACCACTCGCTCCGACTTTCGCGGTAACACTCGGTCTGAGCGACCTCAACGTTCGCCCTTTGTCAGCCTGAGATCTCTCTCACTCACACGTCTGGAAATTGATGGAAATCCCTTATTTTGTTCGAAAATCGGTCGATTACTATCGTGATTAACGCAAATCGGGGATAAATTGTAACGGAGGATTATTATTTGTAACTATTAATATAAACAACGAGATGGTAGTCATAGAAATACTTGCAATGTGCAGTCTGGAAGGACTTGGAATGCGCGAGCCGTTTCTGGCGGCAAATTTGTAATAATTGCGTCGATCGACACGTCTGAGGTAAATGTGTACAAATTGTAGTTTGACAAGTCTGCCACAGAGTACATTGATAAAACCTTTACAAAAGTAGTTTTTATTCTCGTTCTCGAGTGTTTTCACAACGACCAAGGCTGATAAAGGCGTTAATATGTAGTCTTCCTCTTCTTCGATTTTTTTTTTTACTTCCGAAATCTTGACATTTCGTAAGTATATTGATGACTTCCGTCCTGTGTGTGTGTGTGTGTGTGTGTGTGTGTGTGTGTGTGTGTGTGTGTGTGTGTGTGTGTGTGTGTGTGTGTGTGTGTGTGTGTGTGTGTGTGTGTGTGTGTGTTCGTGTGTTTGTAGGCACGATAACTCGAGAACGGAAGAAGCCACCAATGTCAAATTACACCAGGTGATTCAGGAGGGTGATGGCTAGTGCTGATTACATTTTGGTCAAAATCGGTCAAAGGTCAAGGTCACAGTGAGGTCAAACATTCGATTTTTGATGGTTTTGTGCAGAATTATCATAGAAACTTCTGGTTTGCGTCGCTACCTTCTCTTGAGACAGCTTTTATGAGACAAGGTTAGAGGTCAAGTTGATGATTTCGTAAGTACCAGTCTATGACTGCTTGTTACTTACGAAATCTAAAGATTTCTAAGTATATTGATGACTTCCGTCCTCTGTTTGTGTGTTTGTTTGGAGGCACGTTAACTCGAGAACGGAAGAAGCTACCAATGTCAAATTACACCGCGTGCTTCACGAGGGTGATGGCTAGCGCTGATTAGATTTTGGTCAAAGGTCAAGGTCACAGTGAGGTCAAACATAATTCCGTAAATTCATGTGTAGAAATGGAGTATTTTTGCTTCGCTCAACGTTACGAGTTCGTTTTAACTTCGATTTTAATTTTGTCTTTGTTTTTTGCGATCGCTTAGGACGCTTAAAACTCGGTTGTCAAAATTCTGGTAAAAATCGGATGTTTTGGAGACGTTTTAAGATTGTATAAAAAATATTTCACTCGCCGCGTCGCAGCTCGTCATGTGGTGCAGCGCGCTCGAGCAGTGGCGTCGTTGATCACGTAAAGGTTTTCCGTGTGCGCGCTGACGGTGTTTTCGATAAAGATGGTGTTTAAAAGTCATTTTTTTTATCCCAAAAAAGGTTATTGTCGCATGCCTGACTTGCTGCGCCGTCGGATTATGTAAAGATTGTTGGTGGATGGCTGAATATTACGGTTTTGTGACTTTGATAAAATAATATTAAATAATTGCGTGGAGAAATGGAGATTTTTGCTTCGGTCGACGTTACGATTCTTGATGGTTTGGTACAGAATCACCATAGAAACTTCTGGTTTGCGTCGCTACCTGCTCCAGAGACAGCTTTTATTCGACAAGGTCAGAGGTCAAGTTGACGATTTCGTAAGTACCAGTCTATGACTGCTTGTTACTTAAGGCCCAGTCACACCTTGATGTTTTAGCCAACGTATGCCGATTTTTGAAAAATTTTTCTAAAACGCTGGCACACGTTGAATACGTTATGGGTAAGTTTTGATAACATTGAGAGCACGCTGAAAAACACTGCCATATGTCGTTGTCCGCTGGCTTTAAACGTTGCACTTTTCAGTTGTCCTCAAATTTTTGCATGCTTGAAATTTCACGACGTATGCCGGCATATGACTCACACGTTCCGCTACGCTGGCCACAAGTTGTATGCACGGTCTGCGATCGTTGACAGACGTCAACACATGCTACTTGTAAGTTAATCACAAGTTGAGACACGCCGAGGTAATGTTTAGCGTACCCGAAACTTATTTCTAACCTCTGATTAACGTGTTGTTGGCACGTTACGCGATCGTTGCCACACGTCGACAGACGTTACTTTTAAGTTACTCATAGGCTGAAAGACGTCGGTATAATGCTTAGCGTGCCTGAAACTTATTTATAACCTTTCAGCCACAAGTTGCCAACACGCTACGCGATCGTTGACACACTTCGACACTCCTTGCTTGAAAGTTACTTCTACGTCGAATCATGCCGAGTTATTGTTTAGGGCAAAAGGGGCTTTTATCTAACCTATCAGTGACGTGCTTTGCACCTGTGTGTAACGCACCTCCGCCGCATACTGGCGTATGTGGACGTATTTGACGTTTACCGGACTACTACAGAACTTAACAAACGAGTTCCGAACCTACAGATGCCAGATAATGATGTAATGGCAGCGATTAGGGGAATTGGTAAATAAAAAGGGGTTTCACAGGAGGAACCCGTCAGTGTTGCAGACTACATAGCGAGTACATGTCCATGACATTACGAGAGATGGAGTATCCGGCAACGATGACACTACAATACCTACCTGTCCTCCAACATCAGCATACCCTCATCAATTTGGCACTGCACCAGTTGCGTGCCAATAGAACCGAGAAAAGAAGACGTGAACGGAGGAGAAGGCACTGGGTGACACCATGGATCGGGAGGCGACGGCATTTTGGTTTGTATAACCAACTCATGGTGGAACTCCGTAAGGAGGACCATTCAGCCTTCACCAACTTTCTCCGCATGGCCCCAGCGATGTTCGACGAGCTGCTGGCCAGAGTGGGTCCACGGATAGCAAAGCGGCACACCTTCTTCAGGGCTCCGCTTGAGCCTGGCATGAGGCTGGCACTGACTTTGCGTCACCTTGCCTCTGGAAGCAAATATCACTCTGAAGTTCGGATGGCGGGTCCCTCATAACACCCTGTCCCGAGTGGTAAGAGACGTCTGTCAAGCTATTGTTGACGAATATGTGGATGAGGTGCTTGTTTGCCCAACAACTCCTGACGGTTGGCGCGTCATAGCCGACACGTTCTACAAACGATGGAACTTCCCCCATACATGTGGGGCACTTGATGGGAAGCACGTGGCCTGCTGCTGTCCTCCAAGGAGTGGATCACTTTTCTTACAATTACAAAGGATTCTACTCCATTGTTGTTCTGGCGCTTGTAGATGCTGACTAAAGTTCATTTGGGCAGATGTCGGCGGTGCCGGATCCACATCAGATGCGCAAATTTACAATGACTCTGAGTTGAAGGAATGCGTGGAAGACGGTACCCTTGGCTTCCCTGACCCTGAGCCTCTTCCAGACGACAACGAGGACGTACCGTACTTCTTCGTCGGCGACGATGCGTTTTCCTTAAGAACAACAATGATTAAGCCATACAGCTTCCGGGGTATGAATAATGACCAGCGCATCTTCAACTACAGGCTTAGCCGAGCAAGGAGGGTGGCAGAAAATGCATTCGGCATTTTGACGAACACATTCCAGGTTCTGCTTAGTGCAACGCAGCATCAACCCTCCAATGTGCAGGTCATTGTGAAAGCATGCTTGATCTTGCACAACTTCTTGCGGACACGGTAATCCATGTTTCCATAGCATATGTTATACAGTATAGAATACAATAGAACTTTTAGCATATCCTTCGAAAAATGTTATGACTTACCTTCAATGCTATATGTTTCATTATATTATTTGTTATTGTACAACGCATTTGAATACGTGTTTTTATAAAAGGTGCGCTTTATAAGTAAATAAAATATAATTTGAATCCAAGGTACCCCAGACTACAGAACCCGCAGCTTGACCGGGAAGACAATGGGAAATGCAACGTTGTTCCAGGAGCATGGCGAGAGGGACGCCACTTGGAGGATACGCAGACAGCTATTGGTAACAACACTGCCTCCAAGGATGGGAAAAAACAGAGGAATCTCCTAAAGCACTGGGTCAACTCCCCAGCTGGCACAATTCCATGGCAACAAAAAATGCTATAGATATGTGTTAATGCAAAAGTTCATGCAATAAAGGGCCACAGAGGATTTAGCATTCCTCTTGAAATGAACATCGTTTCTGTTATTTATGACAAAAGACGTACATAAGGGAAGACACCATAATGTATTGACTGCTCTTCCACCACCCTTTTCCAGCGAATTTCCATGACTGCCTTTCCCAAAATCCTTTGTCAAGCCTAACAGCTAAACCACTCTAAGGATTCCTATGAAATTTGTTACGTACGCCCAATATATGTGTGAATCGTGTTCTTTCCAATATACCACCACGGGTCCTATCAACGGCTTGCCAACGGCCCCTTAAATTTTTCAAAAAAAAAAACTTAAAAAAAAAAAAAGATTCTGTGCGCAATCTATCTATGCCCCTTCATGCCAATTTATAGCCTTAACCCCCAAAAGGGCTAGGAGGACAAAGGTTATGGCCCAGTACATTTCTAACAATTCAGAAATGCTAAATTGTTAATATGTTGAAGAAAAACATTTTGATGTTCATGGCACTTGGGTGAATGGTGTACAATGTTGCTCTTTTGTGCACAAAATTTAATGGTTGCTCTGCACACCTCCGTTGCTTCGGAACAGCTCAAATACTTTATCAAAAAACGTATAGTTATTGTGAACTGTGCAAAATAAAAAACACCTCCAGAAGTAGACCTCCTAGGGGTCTTTTTAAAATAAACAAGTACAAATGTGTCCAAGTGCCACGTCCTAAAGGTTTTGTCCTCACCAGGACAATAGGGAAAATCATTTATTTATATAATTGAAGGAAAAAAACAACAACAACTACAAAAAAACCGTCACGTGGCGTCGCCTCACGCCCGTCAATGACGTTTTTCGTTCATTTTAAGTTGTAAGTATATTTACGTAATTCAAATATATTAAATGGAATAATCTTTTAATTGTAACACGAATTTTCCCATACTTGTAAGCAAATTTCCGAATATATTTAAAAGTCCACGATAGACGCTATCAAAAGGCAACCTCAATGTGACAATGTGTATATGTGTCTAGTATTAAAGGAGATCCGGATCGTGTATGTGAAAGAGTCGTGACGTAAAGGTTTTGTCTTCACAAGAAGAAGAAGAACAATGCCAAGCTCTCCATGAACCACAGCTCGCAAGCGAGATGCGACTTAAAATGTAAACAAGGAGAAAGTGTAACAAAATCCTATTAATAAAAAGTGTTTTAGCGAATAGACAAATGGGATCACGATGGCTGACATTTGTTAGAGTCCCTTTGGATATATGCCTATTATTTCACAAGGCGGGTTTCTGGGCGCAAACTAAGAGGGTTGTGATGACCATATTTATTGTGCTAAATTGATTGATACCATGTAAATGAAAAGGGCAAGTGGCGTCGGCCAGCTCCCAAAGTAGAGCGAGCAGCGATGGCGCCTAATGGATTTATATTTAGCATTATTGTTTATGAATTAAATATTAATAAAGCAACTTCAACAAAAATATATAGACTTTGCTAAACTTTTATTCAGTGTTCTGTGAAATAATTGACAAAGAGTACAGTGGTCGAACGAATATAAAAAATGGCACAAATATGGCCCAAACAATGTATCTGCCAAACTTGGTAAGTAAACCACGACACTGTCACTGTATTTACTTGTTCTTCTCAGGTGGTGGAGGTTTGTTAAGCTCCACACAAGGGGTGCTTGCGACAATCAGATCGCTGGTCAAGTTCAGTAGTCCTGAGAAGCCAGAGATGTCGACATTACTCCTACTGCTAGTGTCCAACTCGTTTGGGGACTGGTTCAGTTCTTGGGCAGCTGAGCCTATAGCATCAGATGCAGATGTGGAGCTTGGCTGCTGCGTACTCACAGGGGGAGGAAGCAAAAAGCCATGTCGAGGGGGATGAGGCGTCATCAGCTGCCACTGTGGATGCTGCATGTGTGGGTCCACATTGCCGGTAGTCTGTGAGGTCCATGCTGACGCAGTCGGTGACTTGTTTCCCCACATGTGGCGGGGTGGCTGGTGTGTAGCTGTTGCTGCAAAAGAGCACGTGAAAACACGAGCAGGGACGTTGTGGGCCGTCGGACACTCTTCCTCTTCACTCTCCTCATCCAGCAGCACATTGAGGATTTCGTTGATGCCTGACCTTGCCTCCCGAAACTTGATTTTGGACATGCTGAGCAGGATGTCATGCAGGTATTTGGCGTACGCTGCAGTGGCTGTGATGGGTTGAGGTTTTGCGAGAGTTTTGAGGAGCTCCCCAGACTCGTGTACCCTCTTCTCGAGTGACTGCAGCAACTGGTCATCGTCGTGGCCACGCTTCCCCTTGCCCTGTGCGGATGAATGTGGGACAGGGGAAAGCGTGCTGTCTTCATGGACCATGAGCTCTGCACAAGCTGCCTCTGCAGCGCCGAGGTCCCCGCTGTGTGCCGCTATGGTTTTCTTTATCTGCAATTATAACAAGTGTATATTAAATGACAATGCAAAAATTTGAGGCAAATGTAATGCTTTGTATTAATATATGAAGAATTTCCTTACAGATCTTTAGTACAATAAAAGGAATGGGGGAAAAATAGTATCCATAATAATATGTGTTTACACTTACACTATTGACGGGCAAAGGACGATGACGGACCACAGGCTTGAGGAAGCTGAAGTTTGCCTTCACCCACTGCTCCCTCTCCGTCAGTTCGGTGGCGCCGTCACCGCTCTTGCTCTTGTCGAGACGGGTGTGGGTGTCTCGCAGGGACTTGAACCACCCCTGAAGGTGCTCCACAGACTTTCCCATGACCTTGCCTTGATCCTCCCAGACCTTTACCTTCTTGTCCACCCTTCTGTAGTCCGTCTTCTTGATGTCCCAGATGCATGGATTGTCGCGAAGGAAATCACACATGAGCTGCTCCTCTTCGAAATCGAGACAATACTGTGTCTTCTTGGCCCTCTTCTTCGCAATGGCTTGTGGAGGCGTCGCGCGCAGCTATGGATGCCACCGACTATGCCCGAGAGCCGTTGGAGCCAGCATCCTCTCCGTCGGAGGTTGAGCTTGGTGGAGAGGGTTTTGGCGATGATGGATCTTCCTTGCGTCGGCGTCCACGGCCACGGCCAGGACACTTATTTGCAGCATTCTTCAAACTTTTCTTCGGCATGACGACGATGTTCACACTTCGATGTCTAGCTTGGCTATGATTCCAATTGTCCATCGGCAGCATCTATTTAAAATAGTCGAGTTTGAGCGATTTAACACGTTCAGAAGAAACGCTTCACATTTCCGAACCCCAGCTTCCAAAAACAATAGCGGAGTGACAGCAATTTTAATCGTTCATTGCAAACAATTACAATAGTTTTTTTCACCGATAAGAACATGTTAAGTGTAAACAATTGCGATTGTTTGGCACAAGCGTCTATTTTCAATAGTGGAGTTTGAGCTATTTAGCACGTTCAATAGAAACGCTTAAAATTTCCGAGCGCCAGCGTCAAAAAACAAAGGCGAGTGACAGCAATTTAAATCGTTCATTGTAAACAATGAAAATAGCTGAGTGGTACCGTTTAAAAGTCGTTGAGTGTAAAAAAAAAAAAAAAAAAAATCCAATTTTTGAGCGCAAGCGTCTACTTTCAATCGTGGAGATGCACCAATTTAAATCGTTGAGTGGCAGCCTATGAATAGCAAACCCCACGTCACCGGCAAAGATAAATTGCCGCACGATATGGATAAGTTAGGCTATCGTTGGGCATAGTTTTTGAACGCTGGCTACACGATAATTATTCGTTGGTATACCGTATCGATAAGTTATCGAAGCGCTCTATGCACATTATTAGTTCATTGTGCATTTGTCCAACCCGTTATGAATACACCTAAAACGTAAAAACAAGCCATAGCTCATTGTTGAAAAAGCCCCATAAAAAATTAGCCGCGAAGAACTTCGAACAATGGTGCAAAGATGTCTCCTACCCGTGGACACGCGGACGCAAGGAGGATCCATCATCACCCACACCCTCCCCCTCACACTCACCTACTACTGCCAACATGAACAAACTACTACTGATACTGATACTGTTACTGCTGACATGGACATCGACTCAAAAAGGACTCGAAAACACTGTTGGGTTCCCCTTTTATGAACACCATTTTTATATACCAATTCCCAAAATCGCTGGGAACACGTCTTTATATGGCAGTTGTAAGTTAGAAACACGTTCATTTATTTTTTTTGTCGACCGGAAGACGTCATTGGAATACGTCTACATACGTCAATGTGTGTTGGGACTACGTAAAGAATTGGTTCAAAGCACGTCAAACATAAGTTAGAAATAAGTTTCATGTAAAAAAGACATTACCGCGACGTGTTTCAACTTATGAGTAGCTTACAAGTAGCCTTTGTCGACGTGTGTAAGCATCCGCATATCGTGTGCACAACTTATCCCCAGCGCATGCGGAACGTGTGTCATACGCCAAGTACGTCGTAAAATTTTGAACATGTTTAAAATTTCTTGACGTACTCTACTTACTACGATGTATGATAGCGTACTTTAGCGTTCTACTCACGTATACCAAACTTACTCATACCGTATTCAACGTGCGCTAACGTTTTAGACACGTTTTTCTTAGGTCGGCGTACGCTGGCAAGATCGCCAAGGTGTGACCGCGATGTTGACACTTCCATTTCAACGGCAGTTAGGATTCGAATCGTTGTGCGTCAGCCTTTTAATAGGCTACGTCATGACATCGTCGGCGATGCGTGCAACGCGCTATGCCTAAGTTAAACTATCGTTGGGCATAGGTTGTGTAGGCCGACAACAGGTTCAGCATTCGTTGGTATAAGTTAGCTATAACACAACGAAACGTTCTGTGTCCGTTACTAATGCATTATACATAAGACCAAGTCGCTATGAGTACGTCAGAATCTTTAAAAAAAAACATCAAAAGTTCAACGTAAGCCAGCGTTTCACATAAATTTTAATACGTTGCCATCGCTGACTAAAACGTCAAGGTGTGACTGGCAGCAATGCCAACCCTCCCGATTTCATCGGGAGGCTTCCGAAAATTCACCCAAACTCCCGCCCTTACGATCACTATCCTTATCCTCCCGAAATTTTGATATTTTTGCACTGTTCACTAATCAGAATGTACTAGTATGAGAATTGAATGAAAAGCATCGTCTGCTACGTATAGCATGTGGTAACTCCATAACGTTCGCTGCTACCAAATTGTACGTAAAAAATTGCAAATTCAAATGAGGAGCAGCGAAACATTGGGTCTGGATCTCGCTTATGCGATCATGCACTGAGATTTAGTGCATGCGGTATGTGTGCAATACAGTGCATGCGGTATGTATGCACAGTGTATATGCATGCGATACGCTCACTGCATGCAGCTGGGCCCCGTACCAGCCCGGCGGTCGCGACCACCGTGCGGTGTTTAACAGCCGCTAGAGTTCTACGAGTCGCGCTGCAGCTGTGGAACATCGACTTCGAAGTTACCGATGCTTCAAGCCCTCGATGTTGATTACGAAATGGCAGAAAAGAAGCTTACGAAGACCAAGAAATGGTCTCAGAAGTACAAGACCGAATACAGTCTCCAATACCCGTGTATTCGAAAGTCTGAAAGAGGAATTCATCATGCGTATTGTACAGTATGCAGCGTTGATATTTCAGTTGAGCACGGAGGTCGCGATGATATTCGGAAGCACGTTGGAAGCAAACGGCACACAGACATTGCAAAGGAGAGATCTTCGAGCACGAGTACCGGTACACTTCTGAATTATTTCACCAAACAAGGGACAAGCGAGGAAGAGGATGTTACCCGAGCGGAAATTCTCTTTAGTGGATTTATTGTGGAACATAACTTGCCCATATCAGTCTCAGATCATGCTGGACCTCTATTTCAAAAGATGTTTCCAGATTCAAAAGTTGCTTCAAAGTATGGATGTGCAAGAACAAAAACTTCAGCAATAATTGGTGAGTTGTCAAATGTTACTGCTTCATCTATTGCCGATATTGCTAGCCTAGCTACAGACGGTAGCAATGACAGTGATGAGGCCCAGCTATATCCTGTCCTGATTTCGTACTATGACAACAGTGCTGGGATTGTGAAGCAAGGTTTGCTAAGTTTGCCTGCGTGCAAACAAGATTCCACTGGAGAAAACTTTTTCAAACTGCTTGATCATGAGTTCAGTGACAGGAAAATTCCGTGGGGAAATTGTGTTTCCTTTTGTGCTGATAATGCCTCTGTCATGGTGGGCAAGCACAAAGGAGTCGCTGCTTATATCCACAAACAAAATCCAGAGTGCTACATCATGGGATGCCCTTGCCATATGATGCACAATACGGCCAAGAAGGCGGCTCAGGCCTTACCCATTGAATTAGATGACTTTCTCATCGATATTTACTACTACTTGGACAAAAGTAGTAAACGCGTCAAAGGAGTGAAAGCACTGCAAGAACTCTGTGATGCCCCGACACACAAGATTCTGAAGCATGTCGCAACAAGGTGGCTGTCCCTTGGTCAGTGCCTAGACAGGCTGATTGAACAGTGGGAGCCACTTCGCCTCTTCTTCAAAGAAGAAGTACGAAGAAAAATGCAACCAACTGTAGCCAAGACTCTAACAACGAGCAAGAAGGACGGCACTGTATCTACTGCCAGTACTGGCACTGCAGGATCAAGCACTAGTGGAGCAGCATTCACCACTACCACTGCAGTATCTGCTGCGAAGAAGACAGCAGGGACAGCACCAAAACCAATGCTGAGAGCAGGTAGCATCACCGGCCCTTCATCACGTTCATCTACAAAGCAGATCCCTTCAGAGTCGAGAAAGACTGTGATAGTCCCATCTACAGGCAAAGAAGGACCCAAGTTAAGTTCTGCTTTTGCCAAATCACTTGATAGAAGCTCAGCAAAACCTTCGAATCAGAGGTCTTCTTCCTTGGCTGCACCTACCTCGAGCTCTCTCCTCAAACGTAAAATTGGATCTGGTACTACGAGTCTGACCTCTTCTGCTGGCAGTAAACGCAAGTGTGATCGCCTTGCGGCTAAGTGTACTACGAGTTCTACAACTAAAAGCGCATCTTCCTCAAACACTGTGCAGGAATCTAGAGAAAAACGTGTCAACAGGATGTTCTTGTCTCCACAAACAAAACTCTATTGTTTCTTCCTTCGATATGCTAACAAGCTTTTTGAGAAGGGGAATCTTCTGCTCCAAAGAGACGAACCCGGTATTCATCTCCTGCACGGAGAATTGAATGGTCTTCTGAAAGATATCTTCGTACGGTTTTTGAAACCATCGGTGTCATCGGTTGCTCTGGTAAATGTACCCTTCTCTGACAGAAATCATCAGAAGAATGATGAGGACCTCATGATTGGGAACGATGCCAAACTGTATATAAGGGAACAAAGGAGTCTCAAGAAATCCACCTTCACTCTGAGTGAGTCAGACATCCAAGGTTTCTTCAGTGCAGTTCGCTCATATTATGTGAAAGCCTGCAATTACATATTCAAAACCTGGCCGCTAGATGATGAATTAGCCAAGCATGCTCAGGTGCTGGATGTTAAGCTACACCAAGAAGTGGGGTTTGACTGTGTGGAGTTTTTCATCAAGAAATTCCCCTGTCTGTTCAGTGGCAGTGATAGTGACATAGACAGTCTTGAGAGTGAATTCGCTCACTACCAGGCAGACGCCTCCATAGCTGCAATTGCTACTGAGACGGTGAGAGTGGATGAGCAGTGGCATCGGATTTCACAGCTCACAGATCCCTGCACTGGTGCCAAGAAGTATCCTAATTTGAGCAAAGTGATGAAGGAATCTTGGTCATTCCTCATTCGAACGCATCATGTGAGCGGGCACTCGGTCTTGTACGGAAGAATCATACTGAATTTCGTCCCAATTTGAGTGTCAAAACCCTGGAAGCTCTCTTAATTGAAAAACTAGCTCATAGCACCCCTTGCTACCAGAGAGAATACAGCAAAGACATAATCAGAAGGGCTAAAAGAGCCACACAGCTGTCACTCAGCAAAGCTGCCATGGAAAAAGCAAGCAGCAGTAGTACCAGCCAGTAAGGTAAGAAAAATATTGCTTCTTTTGTGCTTTTTGTTAATCTTTGATTGTCCCCTAACTTACTAATATTAACATACATGTAACATTAAAAAGTGCACAATTTTCCCCTTTTTTGTTCAAAAAGTGGGAATTCTTAACATGTTAAATGCTCCAAAATAGGGCTCAGAGGGCACTAGAGAGCGTCTGGAACCCCAGAGCTTCCAGGGCCCTAAGGCGGGCCCTAGACCCCGCCGCAAGGGTCGAGCGCTCCGCGCTCGAGATGTGCGCTTTGCGCACATTATTTGGTGTCGGTTGCAAATCCTCCCTAATTCTGATTTCCAAAAGTTGGCATCTCTGGACTGGGCCTTTAAGAAATCTAAAGATTTCGTCAGTATATTGATGACTTCCGGACTCTGTTTGTTTGTGTGTTTGTTTGGAGGCACGATAACTCGAGAACGGAAGAAGCCACCAATGTCAAATTACACCACGTGATTCAGGAGGGTGATGGCTAGTGCTGATTAGATTTTGGTCAAAATCTGTCAAAGGTCGAGGTCACAGTGAGGTCAAACATTCGATTTTTGATGGTTTGGTGCAGATAACTCGAGAACGGAAGAAGCTACCAATGTCAAATTACACGACATGATTCAGGAGGGTGATGGCCAGCGCTAATTAGATTTTGGTCAAAATCGGTCAAAGGTCAAGGTCACAGTGAGGTCATACATAATTCCGTAAATTCATGTGGAGAAATGGAGTATTTTTGCTTCACTCGACATTACGAGTTCGTTTTAACTTCGATTTTAATGTTGTCTTCGGTTTTTGCAATCGCAAAGGACGCTTAAAACTCGGTTGTCGAAATTCTGGTAAAAATCGGATGTTTTGGAGACGTTTTAAGATTGTATTAAAAATATTTCACTCGCCGCGTCACGGGTCATCACGTGATGCAGTGCGCTCGAGTAGAGGCATTGTTGATCACGTAAAGGTTTTCCGTGTGTGCGCTGACGCTGTTTTCGATAAATATAGTGTTTAAAAGTCTTTTTTTTATCCCAATCAATGTTATCGTCGCACGCCTGACTCGCTAAGCCGTCACATTATGTAAAGATTGTTGGTGGATGCCCGAATATTACGGTTTTGTGACTTTGATAAAATAATTGTGTGGAGAAATGGAGATTTTTGCTTCGCTCGACGTGACGAGTTCGTTTTAACTTCGATTTATAACTTTGTCTTCGGTTTTTGCAATCGCAAAGGACGCTTAATACTCGGTTGTCAAAATTCTGGGAAAATCGGATGTTTTGGAGACGTTTTAAGATTGTATAAAAAATATTTCACTCGCTGTGTCACAGCTCGTCACGTGGTGCAGCGCGCTCGAGCAGAGGCGTCGTTGATCACGTAACGGTTTTCCGTGTGCGACGCTGATGATCGAGAAACAGTGGTCACACACACACACACACATACACACAGACACACACACACACACACACACACACACACACACACACACACACACACACAAACACACACACATTGTTGGAATTATAGATAGATGAGAGAAACCAAACGATTATGGATAGCTTCTGCACAGAAGGGAGACATTCTTATTGTAATTGTATTTATCTTAGTCAATCGTACTTTCAATTCCCTCGTCGCTCAATAAGAAACAATGCGAATTCTTTTATTTAATTCAAGTTAAATTCAATAGCTGTAACTAATTTTTGGAGAGAGAATTGTTTTACATTGTGTAGTAAAAAGGAATTTGAGAAGTATATGAAACACAGGATTGGAAGATATAAATATATCGTTGTGAAACAAGATAAGATGCTAAAGGATGTTTTTCAATAAATAAATAAATGGATGTGAAAGAACGAGCAAGAAGGTTTAATGAGCATCAGGAGTTTGTTTCAAAAGTTGTAAAACAACAGGAAGACATAAATAAGAAACGCAGACAGAAACTGACAGGTGAAGAAGCGTTTGAAAGAAAACTAGAAATTTTTTGAAACAACTTTTAAAAACTTCCCAACAAAAAATGAAAGATGTTTCTACAGTTCCTGTGATAAAATATGCTCCAAAAAACTTCAGATGTTTGATGATTTTAGTCAAATGATGGAGCAAGAAGTAGAACTCAAAGATAGGAGAATTAGAATATGATTCTGTAAGATTATTTCAACAACTGCAGGAGACAAATCAACCTCCTGATTATATTGTGAAGGCTCTTCAAAACAATGAATGTTCAGCAGACTCAAAAACCAGAGCAGGACTCATACCAACAGAAGAAATGGCACAGTTCTTTCTTATTATAAAGAAAAAGGTATTGAGACATTATGATAATTTAGTGTTCTTGAGTTCTGCTCAACCAAATATTAGACTATGAGATTGATGTTTCTTCTAACCAAAGATGGAAAAGAAGCAACAAGTATGAGGATTTATTCAAGTTATTTTGATAAACCGTGTAATATAAATAAAGATGATACAAAATATTGTCGAGTCCACGCCGGTTAAGACCGACCTGGACAGACAGCAGAGTGATTTGCCTTGGAGGCGATCAGCCGAGGTCTTTGGAGATTAATGCGCACGTGGGACTGGAGGGCGGCAAGGACGTGTAGCAGACTGAGGCACATGGGTTTATACTCAAACCCACAACAAATAGATAGACACAAGCAATCTTAATAAATAGGGGTTTATGAACATGTCAAAACATGAGGTAATAAAATGTGAAGTAATTTACAGCCTAAAGTCGAAGCGCCTCTACACACAGTTACCAAAATGGACAAGGGGAAAAGTTAAAAGTAAAATCCCTCCTTTATTCTGGCACTTGGCTTCATCCAGAGGTGATCCTTTTTGGACATGGCATCATAGAAACCGTGTAGTCACTGCATCGGAGCATAGGAGCCACCTCAGCGTCAACGAGTCTGGCATTTCACTCAGGCCGACTGGCAGGGTCTTCAAGCAGCCATCAAACTTCTAGACTGCTTTCCCATTTCTACTCTCACCGACATCAACTCATCCTGTAAAGTCTTTCAAAGAAATTTGCTCTCTCATGTACAGATTTATCCCATCCCATCTCATCTTCAGTTGTCATACCCTTCTTCCCGCCCATGGTCCACTGAGCTTGTGGCGAGTTAGTTGTCCTAAAACAACTTGCCTTCGCCTCGTGAAAGGCAAATCATACTGAAGGCAATCTCATTTCCTTCCACAGAGCTTGGAACAAGTGTGTCTCGATCCAGATGGCATCAGCCCACATGTCCTAAAAACCTACTCTGCTGTTCTTGCTCACCCTCTTTGTTCTATTCACCCTCTCATTTACTGAAGGTCATCTGCCATCTGCTTGAAAATCTGCAAACATGACTGCTCTGCATAAAAAGGTGCAAAATCAGATCCTTGCAACAACAGACCAATCAGCCTTCTCCTAATCATCATCAAGGTTACGGAATCCATCATCGCTTCAGACATTAAATCCTTCCTCTTCTCCAATGGCCTGATTTCCATCATTAATTTGGTTTCAGACGAGGTCACTCTACCCTGGGTATGCTGCTTCTGCTCTCCCAACAATGGATGGAGGTATTCAATGCCAGACATGAAATCGGAGCCATATCCCTAGACATATCACGTGCTTTTGACACGGTCTGGCACCCTGCTCTGCCCACCAAACTCTTCCTATGGTATCCAACTCTATCTCCACTCTTGGCTCACAGACTTCCTCTCCTGTCGCAGTCAACGTGTGGCCCTTAGTGGAAGTCTCATCCCCTCTTCCTGTCCCGGTTGGAGTTCCTCAAGGCAGTGTTCTGGGCCCTGTTCTTTTTCCGGTTTTTCATCAATGATCTCGGCGACTCTCTGGAAAATCCTCTTTGTGACTTTGCTGATGACTCCACCTTCTGCCGTACCATCTGTCAGCTCTCAGATCGGCAAGCAGCAGCCTCTTCACTTGCTGCAGATCTTGATAATATCACAAGCTGGTGCAACATGTGGAACATGTCCTTCAATCCTGGCAAATCTCACACTCTCGCTCTGTCTCTCCGAAAGGACCATCTCGAACCCCCCCCCCCCCCATCTACTTTCTCAACCATCCTCTTGAAGAAGTCCATTCATTCAATCTTTTGGGTCTCATTATATGCCATGATTTTTCCTGGGAAAGCCACACCTCCTAGCTGGCCTTCAAAGGCAGTTTCCGACTGGGCATACTCTGTCATGTAAAGTCCTTCCTTGGCACATCTGAGCTCTTGACCACATACAAAGCTTTCATCTGCAGCCTGATGGAGGACTGCTCTCCCCTCTGGGTTGGTGCTCCCTCCTCACACCTTTCTCGGCTTCACGCTTCGGAAACCAAGGCAGTTAGGATCATTGGTTTCTCCCACGATGAAGCTGAGTCTTAGGGTCTCTCACTCTCTCACCGCAGGAAGATCGGTGTTCTTTTTCTTCTACCATCTCCTCTCCTGCGTCACCCCTCCCCCCCACTCTGTCTGTGATCTCCCCCCCCCCACTCCTCTTCATATATCCCACCCTCCAGGGTGCTCAAGGTGCACCAGCAACCCCGTTTTGGTGAAACTACCAAAATCAAAAAAAAAAATCACTGCTCACCTTCACTCTTTCATTTCTCTTTTTTCCTGCCTCTGGAACAAACTCCACACGCTTCAATCCCATTCTTCCATCCAAGTCTTCAAAACAGCTGTTCACCACCATCTCTTATTTTCCCCCATTCAAAACCATGATCTTTTCTACCCTCGTTGATCCTCCCCAAGCCCACCTCCTTCAAATTCCCTGCTTTCTTTCTTGAAAGTCCATGTGGTGTCAGGATCTAAAAGTCCTGTAGTGTCCATCATGTTTGCACCATGTACCCCACCACATCCCCCTCTTAACACAGATATAATGTCTCTGTTCCCCACTGTTTTGTGCTTCCCTCTCCTGCCCCTCTTGTCTCCCACTCCCTTTGTTTTATGTTCTGTGTGTTAGCTCTTGTACGAGCCTCGATATTATATACAAGAAAAAAAAATACATCCGAGTCCTCACTTGAGATTCAATTTAGCAAACTTTAGTATCACAGAGTTGAACCACGTAAGCATCCATCTTTGGAGAGAAGGACACCCAAGCAACACTGAATTATCTGAACTGAAGCACCCTCTTTTATACACAAAGAAAAACATGGGTGTGGTTATATTGCATAAGGTGGTTTCAAAAAAAACAAAAACACAAGATACATCTGGCAGTAACATCAGTTGAGGCTAGCATTTGGAATAAGGAGTAGTTTCGCTCTCACGCCCCAGAAAGAATAAGGGTTGCAACAAGCAAGGTCAAACAGAACATTCTCAAGATAAGTTATGCAAATAAAAATACAGAAAGAAACGTGCGGTTAAGTGCCATAGGCTCTGTACAATTAATTAATACATTGCAATTTATTCTTGCTAAGAGCAAATGTATGCTTTCGAGAGCACAAATGTAATATAGGATGAATACATATGTGTAGGTGTGACTTCAGTGTTAATTTAATAATGAAGGTGTTGTGTGCATATATGTATTTCCACATGTAAATGTAAAATTATTTTCTACAGTAACCAGGCATTGTGTACAGCAAGTACCACTTTTGTTTGTGGCCGATTTAGGATATTTCCACACACGTAGGACATGAATTAATTTGATTTGTTTTGAATCGTAGGACATTCATTTGAAAATGAACTCCAACAAGACAAAAAGTACATTTCATGTTTACTTTTTTTTTTTTTTTCTAAAATTACATGTGGTAGTCTCATGTAACTTTCTTTTTTTGTTTTGTTCATAAATTTTGATACTACTATAATTATTGTAGATGTGTAACATTAGCTTTGGAGTGGCACACCAAGGCAAGAATGACTGAGAAAGGCACCTCAAAGACGGTTAAGCAGTTCTAGTCCATCACTTCATTCTTTGCTGCAGATAACTCTTAAGGTCAGTGATTTGTGCTGACGTGCTCATCACAGGTTATGACTTGGAACACAATCTGCCATTTAAAGCAGCAACTCAACACTTATTCAGGAAATGTTTCCTGATAGTGCCATCGCCAAGAGATATGGAGATGCAGCCACAAAGACAGCTGCAGTAGTAAATTGTGCAAGGCAGATTTGGAGGAGGAAGAGGAGAAGAAGAAGAAGAAGTACATAAAATGGCACCAGAAATGCTGAGTCCCGTGGTGGGTTACATGAAGGAGGAGCCATTCAGCCTTAAAAATGCAAGCTCCAACGCTGGGACAGAAAAGGGTTCCTTTCAACTGTCAAAAACTGATTTCAACTAAATTGAGAGCAAGCCTCTCAAATAAAACTACTCTCCCATCAAGCTTAACTTGTGAGATCAATTTATTTGGACAAATTCCCTGCCATGCCTTTGTTACCAGCAATACTCTTTTCTTTTTTCCAGAAGGAAAAGTTTTCAGCAGGTGCATTCAAGTCTGACCACATTAGCACCGCTGACTAAGATTAATTGTGTTGATACCTTGTGACAGTCAGATTATTTGAAGGAGTAGAGGGGGCTGTCAGTATGGCCTCGAGGTATTCACACTTGCCTGTTGGCCATCGAGCTTGCGTTTGAATCCTGATAGTGGGGTGGCTTAGCCCAAATATTCAAAAGAATTGTGCATTTTGTGATACAAGCACCAAATTTGGCACAAATGTACATTAATATGTTGCGAACATTTTCAGATATTGGGCCACTTGAAATTCTCTCTTTATGTCCGCCATATTGGATTTCAAAATGGCCGCCACTTGAAATCTACATTTGATTTTATCTCTGGACGTAATGCAGCTATTGACTTGATTCTGGTATCTAAATGTATGTTTTGGGGGGCAAGGAATCCAATGGTACCATTTTCAACTTAATATTATCTATCACAGTCTGTTATATAATTTTATTTGGAAATTATCTCGGCAAATATTGGATTCAACACAATACTTTGAAAAGAATGTCTTAGTTCTGTAAATATAAATAAAAAAAAAACTATACTAAATCACTAGTAACAACTCAGACAAGCTCATATATACTGGCAGTCTAAAATATAAATTCACATCAAGTGACTGCAGCAGCACTGTACATCCTGCAACACCGTGCCTACAACCACTACTGTCTGGGAGAAACCAGGGATGCAGAGGACCTTCCGGAGTTTGAAGACTGGTGTTGCCAGAGAGGAGAAGACATCCCCCAGTTTCACTACTGGGCAACCGTGCTGGAACTAGAACTGTTGGTTCTCGTGTATGTGCGTTCTCTCAGGCAGGGATCGTTAATGATGTACCTCGATGCTCTGACAGAGCTGGTCCCCTGGTTCCATGCACTGGATCACACCCACTATGCTTGGTGGATACCAGTGCACCTGAAGGACATGGCCGAACTCACCATTAAACACCCAGATGTAGCCAGGAAATTCAGGGAAAGCTATTTCACCGTTCAGAAAACACAGAGGGTGTTCTCTTCAATCCCGATTGACCAGGCACATGAGCAGAATAATGCCTGCATCAAAGGAAAGGGTGGAGCAGTTGGGCTCACTGACAACCCTAGTGCTCTACGTCGCTGGATGGTTGCGGGACCAGAAGTTGCCAGGGTGATCGAAGAATTCCAGGATGGGAACCAACACTGGAGATTGTAAACAGCAGACACACGTCATCATGATCAGACGCCAAGTGTACAGGCCTCATTTGTGAAAGATGTTCGCTCTCTCGTCTGTGTCATAGAGGAGATGGGCAACCCATTCGAGGAGGAGAGTCAGGATGTAGTCAAACTGGACACAAAGGAGATCGCAGATCCTGCTGCTGTGGAGACCGTGATGAATGCCAAGAGGATTGGCCAAGAGCAGTTCGAGGCTTTCACCAGAGAGTGTATGTTGGACAGAACAAAGGCAGTGGACGCACCTATTCCTCGTAACAAGCTGAAGGTGTTCAGCACTTCCACTCCAAGAAGCCAGAGCATAGGTCAGCAACAGCTCGCCTCCATCAAGAATGACCGTCAACTATTCGCACGCCTGTACATTGGCTGCCAGACGAAGGATGGAAACCTTGAGGAGTTCTTTTGTCACGAGAATCAGGCATGTCCTCCTGCATTGTCTGATGGTGGAAGCCTCTGCACTGGTACCAAGAGTGATCTCCTCACATGCTTGGAAGAAGTCTCCGACGCAAAGACAGAGACTCCTGTCACGACCTGTATTGTGCTTGATGGAGCAGCCATCATCCAGATGCTGAAGCCGGCTGCATCAAAGACCTTTGAAGAGTATGCACAACAGATCTTCATCCCATATATGTCCACGAAGCTGCAAACAGTGTCACGCCTGGATCTGGTCTGGGATACTTACCTTGCTGATTCACTGAAAGGTAGTACACGTGCAAAGCGGGGACAAGGTGTGCGGAGACGTGTGTTGGCTGCCGCAGCCATACCAGGAAACTGGCAGAACTTCCTACGAGTGGACAGCAACAAGACCGAGCTGTTCAGGTTCCTCTCAGCAGCTCTCATGGAATGGTTTGACCAGGAGGACAAGCAACTCGTCATTACTGATGGAGAGGCAGTGCTCAGCAAGCCACTACTGCCAGATCTGACCTCACTCGCCCCATGTAACCATGAAGAAGCTGACAGTTGGATGTTGCTGCATGCATCTCACGCAGTCCAGCATGGACACCATACAATACTCATCCGGACTGTAGACACCAATGTTGTGGTGCTGGCAGTGTCCCTGGCACAGGAGTTGCAACCAGAAGACAAACTGTGGCTGGCATTCGGAACAGGCCAGAGTTTCCGATACCTAGCAGCACACGAAATAGCAGCTGGATTGGGACGAGAGAAGGCTCGTGCACTGCCAATGTTCCACGCTCCAACTGGATGTGACACTGTCTAGTTTTCATAGACATGGCAAGAATACTGCGTGGGCAGTCTGGACAGTACTGCCAGAACTCACTGAGGCGTTGCTGCTGCTGTCCTCTGCACCTCGTGACATACCAGACGATGCAACGCGCATCATCGAGAGGTTCGTGATCCTGTTGTATGATCGAACCAGCAAATGCACAGACATTGACAAGGCCAGGAGGAAACTCTTCACAAGGAAGAACAATGTGCAGCTCATCCCTCCAACGAAGGCAGCTCTGGAGGAACATGTCAAGAGGGCAGTGTATCAAGGTGGACATGTGTGGGGTCAGATACTGCTGCCAGCACCAGAGCTCCCTCCACCAACCAACTGGGGTTGGTCAAGGACTGGAGAAGGACAGTACACACCTTACTGGACCAGGCTAACTGAGGCAGCTCACAGTTGCATTGAGCTGGTTTCTTGCAAGTGCAAGAAAGGATGTGTGAGGCGCTGCAAGTGCAAAAAGGCTGCCCTTCAGTGCACAGCCCTCTGTGTGTGTGAAGGGGACTGCACATGACGATGAGTCAACAACATACATGTACTTGTGGCAATGCTGAACTTGTTAACATGACACTGTTTATGTACACGTATCTTCAGTACCGGTATATACCTAGCCTCAGATACCAGTACACCTAGCCTCAAATACTAGACCATGTAGCATTTCAGTATTATACCTAAGACATTTACAGAACTAAGACATTCTTTTCAAAGTATTGTGTTGAATCCAATATTTGCCGAGATAATTTCCAAATAAAATTATATAACAGACTGATAGATAATATTAAGTTGAAAATGGTACCATTGGATTCCTTGCCCCAAAAAACATACATTTAGATACCAGAATCAAGTCAATAGCTGCATTACGTACAGAGATAATAGCAAATGTAGATTTCAAGTGGTGGCCATTTTGAAATCCAATATGGCGGACATAAATAGAGAATTTCAAGTGGCCCAATATCTGAAAATGTTCACAACATATTAATGTACATTTGTGCCAAATTTGGTGCTTGTATCAAAAATGCACAAAAGGTTTGCTATGCTGCTAATGACCCAGCTGTGAGCTGTCATCCCAGTGTTTCATAGGCAGGGTGTATAAACTGTTTCATCAATATGTGTGCCGTCCCTCGGATGGATATTACGCTGGTGTCCTGTCTACCGGCATGAGCTGGTGGATGTTTATGACACCACAATCCATCACGAAGAGCAGGAGAGCTATCGCCGGCACCATGGAACAAATTACTAATTCCTGCCCAAAGTACAGCTGAAAGAGGGATGGCAAACTGCCTAGCATGACCCCTAGCCAAGAAACTTCTTTGGCAGAACCAACGCCCTGTAACAGTGGATGGCACATCAGTCAATAAGACCTTAAACTAACACGAAAGTCATCATGCACATATTTGGAGTTATCCTTCTTTTTTAAATAATTAGCTTCGAGAAGAACTGTGACTAAGGTTTTTTAAAATTATTATTATTCAAGGAGACACTTGAATTGTTTTTTTTCTCGACAAATAGTAAAACCTGAATAATTTCACACCATTATAAAATCTTTTAAAAGATTTTTTTAATTTTTATTTTAGAATGGTGCATCAAAACAGCAGAGACCTAAAAACCCTTGGGCTTTTGGGGCCCTTAATGCGGGCCCTGAATGCCACCCTTTAATACTCATATTTGCACGTTCACCTCCATGCCAAAGGTATATATAGCTCCTGTCCAACCCAGCAACCCCCATCCATCAGGATGGACCGTCATTTACAATTGCCAAACTTGGGACTTGTGAATCAAGGCATTAATTTAGAATTTAGCAAAGGTACCAGTACGCAAAAAGGAAGATTGATAGTTTGGGACTGTAGTTACTATTTCATATGCAGCTTGTGGCTGCTGGTTGCATCATTGCTGAGAGCACGGCTGTGCCGCTAATGCAGTGTCCCTAATGCAGTGTCCCGGTTCCAGTAAGGTGGTACTCATTTTATCGACCTCGGAAGGATGACTGATTGAGTTAACCCATCTGGCGTTAATGGCACAATGGGCTCAAACTCGAGACTGTGATCTTAAGGCAATCCTTAACCATTCAGTCAACACCAGGCTTTGAAATGTGGTGATTGAGAGGAATGTTAGAAATTACATGGACTGCAAGAAGAATAAACAAATCGGTGCTTGAAGAAATTAGAAGCGGTGATGCTAAAACAGAAACTCGTACTTTGTTGGTTGGACACATCATGCATGCAGAAAGCAGAAGTCTGGAGGAGTCAACCATGCTGGGTTTGGTTGAGGAAAGAAGAAGAGACAGACCTTGTACGTGCTGGATGGTTGAGGTAAAGTCTGCAACCAGGCTGTCTCTGCCAGAGCTTTGGGAAGCAGTGCAAGATAGGGATGTTTGGAGGAATCTGATCATTATCACCAGAAGTTGGCCACAGCTTGACAATAAGATAAGTAACCAGCACATATTGTGTACCATTTTAAAAAGGGACTGTGGGATATCTGATGCAGATGAGACAGCCATCCCAGTGAACACTTCAAAGGGAGTTGGATGGCATATTGTCAGTGTAATTGCTTTGGAAGAAGACCAACAAGTTAGATCAGAGGTAGCCCACTCACCTTTTAAGTTGACTAGTCCAGGTTTGATCCCTGACCAAACGATAAATTGACACCCTGGTGCTTCTTAGGCAGGGTATTGCATCACCAAGTGTGCCATCCCTCGCATGGCACGTTTTAGTTTGGCCACGTCTGCCACCATTGGTTGCTGGTGGACATTAAAGATCACATGCCTCTTTTGCAAAGAGAAAGCTATTATTGCCGGTACTCTTGCCAATTTATATTCATTTATATTCATACATTATCACTGCATTAGCAACACAGCCGTGTTCCCAGACACGTTCTCCATACAAATTAATGAATCTGTACAACAGCAATGACAACATTATGTTCCAACACCAACCATGGATCCCACTTGATTTGTCTTGACTTTTGTACATGTTGAGCAGTAAGGTTATCCTCTGATACTTGTATAAGTTTTCATATTTAATGGCATGATGCATGAATCTCTAAATGGAATAAATGAATGAATCTTCTTCTTCTCCTCCTCGTTTTCCTTCTCCGATTTAGGCCAGTTTGCACGATGTCGCCGTCTGGTGTACTCTGCACAAGGTGAGGCTCGAATTCATGGGATGGGCCATGCAGTGACTCGTGCAATCAACCTTGCTCTTCGTGTGCAGGTACTGTCCCTTAAAATTGACTTTCTTTCGCAACTCCGTCAGATGAATGCAAGAACAAAATGGGTTTTGGGTAAACATATCGGGACTCCCACTTTCCTCCCTTTCTACATTCACTGACTGGCTTCATCTGCTTACATCTTTGTAAAGTTTGGGTTGAAACCACCTGTCAGAACAACTGAGCAAAAGTGGATGAATTAGATTGTACACTTTACACTTGTTTGCACTACTCATTGGCATCCATGTGTTAAAAAGAGGCGTGCACGTACACTCGGTATGTATGCATGCTAACGGACTCGTTGTGAAAGAAGGGGAAACTTCTGAATCAGATAAACTTTGAAGTTGAATAATACCTCTGAGGTTCTATTTGGAGTGGGGGTAGTGGGGGGGATGAGGTGGGTGATTGGGTGATGTCAAAAATCTCAACATTTTGCATTTTCATGTTTGTGTGTGTGTCCTCCATAACTCCAAAACCCTGAAACTTAGCGGCCCCAAATTTTGCAGGCATACTAAGGGAACTCGAACGGAGTGCATGAATGAAAATTGGTTGTTTGGGTAAATTTAAACACCCCTTTTGAAGATCATAAACGACTTACCTCCATGAAAAGTTTATCCTTGGTCAGCTCAACTTTGCCTCACAGGGGTCTTAGCGACCATTTTGATTCAGCCTATTCAAACATGCCTTGCCTGGGAAACACGATCTACAGTGCCTATAGAATGTCTACACCCCCTTTCAAAATTTTCACCTTTTGTTGCCTTATAGCCTGGAGAATTAAATTGCATTAAATCGGATTTTCCCACCTTTATTTACACATCATAACCAACAACTTCCAAGTGAAAAACAAATTCTGCAAATTTCAGAAAATTAATTTTAAAAATATAAAACGAGAATATCTTTGTTGGATGTGTCCACCCCCCCCCACCCCCGAGTTAATTGCTGGAAGCACTGTCGAAGATACCCAGTCTCTGCTTCAGGTTCGGTGCACCAGAGCTCAAGTCTTTATTTACATGTACATGGAAAGAGATAACACACAGACAGTTCTAAGATCCCTCTGACTTGCTATACCAAGTCAGGGCTTTTTATACAGGCCAGTGAAGGAAAAGGTGGGGTGGGAAGGGGAAGAAGGCAGGCATCTTAACAATAAAGGAATGAGCAAACCAAGATAACTGTTTTTGGCTCTCCTTAGGAAGGGGGAGAGGAGAGTCAGAGCTCAACCAATCGGGAAGAAGCACAACCATCTTGCCCAAGGTCCAACATTGATAAGGACTGGGTGAAAGCAAGGGTCAATCACTAATGGAACATACACAGCAGATAACAGCTTCCGTGAACGGCAACTCCAATACTTTCCCAGGGCAGAGAACATTTCAAACTCTTTCCCCAGTTACTGCAACACAAAGCAGGTGCTTATAGGAGCTACAATATCATTGTTTGAAGTACAAGTTTAAATGAGAATTTCAAAGTTTGTTTAATCATGTCGTAATGGATATATCTGGAACTCGTGTTACGTTTCCAGGTAATTGAATAATCATAGTAAATCATCATTATCACTAAAAGCATATATATATATATATATATATATATATATATATATATATATATATATATATATATATATATATATATATATATATATATATATATATATATATATATATATATATATATATATATATATATATATATATATATATATATAACAGCTGTTCAGGTCAATGGCCATGAAGGGTGGCCAGGAGCGTTGTCAAGCAGGAGTACCTTAGATGAAAGGTTCTTTCCTGCCAGGTACCTCTTCACCTGAGGAGTGAAATGGGTATGGATCCAGTCCTTGAAAAGTTCAGATGTCACCCACTTCTTCCTGTTTGCCCTCCAGTACACGGGCAGCACCTGCTTGTTTTTGTTCTTCAGTGCACGTGGGTTCAGGGAATAGTAGAGCATCATGGGCTTTTCCATTAAGTCCCTTTTGGCTTTTGTGCAGAGAAGGGAGACCCTGTCCATTGTGGCCTTGAAGTCGGCTACTTTGCTCTCGCCCTGTGAGATGAACGTTCTGGTCGGCATCTTTTTCCAAAACAAGCTGGTCTCATCAGGTACCTGGTACCCCTTCTTCTCGATGAGGCTCACGAGTTCTGCAGGGAGTGCCTTGGCCACGTTGTGGTCTGTGGAGGAACACTCCCGGACGATGTTGACACTTGCATTGTGGGTAACTGCAGGAGGTGCGAGTAGTCTGTGCATTGTTTGTGGGGGATTTTACGCATGAATATGTATTCAGCAGCTGATAATAGATGTCGTGAGTGATATTGTTATGAATTTGGAAGCTTACTGCACACAACAGCCAGGTCCTATAGATCAGTTATATCGGTAAGTATGTGTTTCTAGGTAGGGTCCCGTCCTATGTTTAAAGGGTGATTAAGTGTACGTGCACTGCGCAGTTATTTTCTTGGCTCTAGAATTTATATCCACAAAAATAACAACAACACTATGGACCATTCCCCGCACGATGGCGTGTCGAACACGCATGTGGGCAGAGTTCCCTCGGTCATCGAAGTTCTGACTCCACGCTTCGGGCAATCGGAAGGGTGCTGGTGAGTTTGCCGCCTTTCAGCCAATGGGCGCAGAGTGAGCTCCAGAGAAGCAGAGTCTCTTCGGGGGGCGGGGGATCGAGACGCCCCGACGCCCCCCGACCAATCATGGGGAGACGATCGATTTCCCCCGGCGAATTAAGGGTGCGGTGACGTGAGACACGTTCCCCGTTCCCCCCCCGACCCCAGGGGAAGAAGAAATAGACGGAACAGCGCGGTCATCTCGTGGCTGGTCTCGTCTTGTCGCTTGCTCTGGTCTCGTCGCAGTGATCCCTCGCCTCATCATTATTCGAGCTGGCTGGCGTCCGTGGCTGAATCCTTGGTCCCTCGGTGCCTGGTATATCGGCGCGGGTTCGAGTCCCGCCACCGAACAAGATCAATGTTATCGCACGAGGCGGGCAGGTGCAAGAACAGGCTCTTCCCTCAGCTCGTCTTCCCTCCCGAGCTGTAGGGCACAATAAAGGGCAACCGGCCCCATCGTGTGTGTGTGTGTGTGTGTGTGTGTGTGTGTGTGTGTGGGAACGAGCCGTTACCATGCTCGAACCGTGTGTAACCCGAGTGGATGGTTACCGAGGCCCGTCAGTCCAAATGTACAACTACGGCAACGGCCTTCCTAATCCCCAATACGCACCATGGCAAACCAATGGCAGAAATGACCAAGAACGAGCTGGTACATTCAACAAGAGGAGAATTTATTAACAACAATAATTGGGGAGGGAAGACAGAGCAGAGTTATCACGAATATGCAGTCAATGTACAATTGCGAGATACTTAAGCAATGTCTACTTATCAGACTGGTGCCACACACACACACACACACACACACACACACACACACACACACACACACACACACACACACACACACACACACACACACACACACACACACACACACACACACACACACACACACACACACACACTGTGTGTGTGGCGCCAGTCTGATAAGTAGACATTGCTTAAGTATCTCGCGCTTGTACATTGACTGCATATTCGTGATAACTCTGCTCTGTCTTCCCCTCCCCAATTATTGTTGTTAATAAATTCCCCTCTTGTTGAATGTACCAGCTCGTTCTTTGTCATTTCTGCCATTGGTTTGCCACAGTGAATATTGGATTAGGAAGGCCGTTGCCGTAGTTGTACATTTGGACTGACGGGCCTCGGTAACCATCCACTCGGGTTACACACGGTTCGAGCACGGTAACGGCTCGTTCCGCTTGAAGCCTGCCGAGGGTGTCAATTCCCCAGTAAGCTTTGCCGCGTGGGTACTTCGGTATATTGAAGTTGGCAATTAACCATACTCCACGTGGTCGAATTATTGGTGATTCATGGTCCTTTAAGGTCGTGCTTCTCAACCAGTGGGCCGCGGAGCCCTCACAGGTGGGCCGCGAGGTCTGCAAAAAAGAAAAGAAAAGAAGAAGTATATAAAAAAGGGTCTGATCTTACAGTGTAAGACTTACACGACACAGCTGGAATTCAGCTAGGTCTGTTTGTACTTCCGTCTTTCCGAAACCGTCTAGCGAGCGCGTGAGAGAGATAGATAGATTGAGTCATTTCGTGCTTACGTAGTCATGTTTATGCAGTGGTGGTTTACGCGCGTTCGATCTACATGTAACTGTGATGTGAACGTACTATATCCGTGTGTATTGTGCACGTGCGCATATATGTGATGTGTGTGTATGCATGTACATGCCTTGTACTTAGTTGTTACTTTTACTTGTACTTAGAACTTGAAATTTTTGTAAACTTTTCAACTTTCGCTGATAATTTCTTGAACCGAAAATGGATCGATTTTTGAAACGAAAGTGTGATTGAGAAGACAAATCTGATACCGAAAAATGTCGAAAGGTTGTGGTGAGGAAATATGACCCCGATTACATTAAATATGGATTCACGATGGCAGGCAGTGATATTGAGCCAAAAGCACAGTGTGTTGAATGTGCTGAAATCCTGTTAAACGAGGCGCTTAAACCATTAAAGCTTCAGAGACACTTAAACACAAGACACCTGAATAGTGCAGGTAAGCCAAAGGAATATTTTGAGAGGAAAAGGGCTGGACTTCAGGCACAGCAGAAAGTGATTACAACATTTACAACTCAGTCAAAATCAGCATTGAAAGCCAGCTACATGGTTGCTGCTCGTGTTGCTCGTAGCAAGAAAGCTTTCACAATCGCGGAGGAGCTTATTTTACCCAGTGCTGTTGATATGTGTTGAGAAATTCTTGGAGAGGCAGCTGCAACCAAACTTCAGTCCGTATCACTCTGTAATGATACTGTGATGAGAAGAATTGTTGAAATGAGTGATGACATTGAATGCCAACTGGTGGAAAAAATAAAGGCCAGTCTGTATTTTTGCATTCAGTTGGATGAATCTAATGACATTAGCAATAATGCTTTATTGCTAGTTTTCGTGAGGTACTGCGGGGACAGTGATGTTCATGAGGATCTACTGTTTTGCAAAGACCTTCCCACAAAAACAGCTGCAGATGATGTAATGCTCTGCCTTGACAAATACTTCACTGACAAGAGAATTGATTGGAATAACTGCGTAGGTGTGTGCACAGATGGTGCTGCATCAATGACAGGAGTCCATCGTGGTGTTGTAAAACAGATCCAACAGAGGGCGCCAGATGCCAAGAAGACACACTGCTTCTTACATAGAGAAAATCTGGTAACAAATCAGATGTCACCAGAACTGAATGAAGTCATTAATGTAGCTGTTAAAACTGTGTACTTCATCTAGAAGAGTGCACTCAACTCGAGGTGTTTTGCTGCACTGTGTGAAAGACTTGATTCCGATCACTTGCAGCTTCTGTACCACAGTGAGGTGAGGTGGCTTTCAAGTGGATGTATGCTTAATCGCCTCTTTGAACTGAGACATGAAGTCCACATGTTCCTTGAAGAGAAACACTCACCACTTGCTGATCATTACAGTAATGATAACTTTTGTGCCAAATTGGCTTACCTGTCAGATGTGTTTGACTAGTTAAATCAGCTCAACATATCAATGCAAGGTAAGAACAGTTCAGTGTTCTTGGTTGCTGACAAAATTGAAGGCTTCAAGAAAAAGCTTGTTCTTTGGAACAGAAAAATGAAGGATGGACGACTTGGGATGTTTCCACTTCTGAGTGAAACTTTGGAATCCACTCCTCATACAGACATATCTGGGCTCATAATCCAGCATTTGACCGAGTTATCACAAACGTTTGCAGACTACTTTCCAGAGGACCCAAGGCAAGGAAACCCTTGGATTTTGAACCCTTTCTCGGTGTATCCTGCTTCAGAAGATGTGGCCTTGTCCGTTGTACTTGAAAATGAACTGATGGAACTTTCTGCAGACAGTAGTCTGAAGCTTTAGCATGCACAAGTAGATCTTCCTTCATTCTGGATATTGGGCAGCAGTGAATACACTTCTTTGTCAAAGCGTGCCATCAGATTTCTTTTACCATTCACCACAACCTATCTCTGTGAATCGGGCTTCTCGACTATAACTGTGACAAAATCAAAAGCACAAAATAGTTTAAAAACTGACACTGAATGCCACTTTGCCTGCCACTTTGTGAGCCTGTCCCCCATCAAACCACGACTTGACCATCTTATTTCCAAGAAGCAAGCTCAAGTGTCTCATTAAAGGTAAGCATAATGATTTCTTTTGGCATTAAGTTTTATTGCCATTTTTCTCTTTACGATTCTGTATGATGGGCCTCAAAAATTTCCTCAGAGCCAGAGTGGGCCTCGAGTTGAAAAAGGTTGAGAAGCACTGCTGGAAGGGACCCGTACCTTCGGACTTATCCGAGGGTCACGACCTAAATTCCGGTGTGTTCGGTGGAGCCGACTCTACTGCTTCCCCTTGCGGCCGTGCTCGCCACCGTGACCCGGCCCCACAACAATATCTTTGTGTGATTAGTCTGTATGTAGCTGGCTGCTAATTACACTAATAGATATGCTGAATGTTTCCATTCTTTAACTCGCAGGACATGACATCTTTCCTTTCTGCAGGCAGATTATGCTGAGCATTTTAAAAATATCACGGCTCAGATGGTGCTGTTTGTAGCAAGATCGTGATTTACACTAATATCTGCTGAATTCTTCTATTGTGTAATGTCCGTATGTGGTAACCTGGTAATTACTCGATAGATCAATTGATGCTGTTAATGTTTTCATTCTGTAAATAACTCACGGGGAATGATGTGTTGCACTGGTGAGACATCCCACAAAACTATGTTTATGCCGTGAAGCTACAATACAGTACCGTATGTTTGAAGTGCACATGGTGAGACGTCCCACAAAACTATGTTTATCCCGCGAAGCTACAATACACACAGAAAGCAGGTCATGTTCGCGACTCGTGAAAGATGTTTTTTTGCTTACGTACAGTGTTGTACTGTACGTCCATCCAACTGCTTTGTGCGTGGCTCATGGAAGATATGTTTGAGAACTGTTATGCTCGCAGCTCGTGGGGAAAAATAAATTGCCGCGAATACGCGGGGCAATTTCCTGCAAATGAAGGAGCATGTCGCAAATTATCAACTGTGAATACACGGAACCCGTGAATGTTGGAACTGTGAATGTCGTGGTCCGGATGTATATACACAGTCATGGGCAAAAATATTGACACCCATGCACTTTTTTCAAATAATGCACCATTTCTTCCAGAAAATTGGTGAAATTATAAAACCTTTTGGTGTCTATAAATACATATATGTGTTTCTTTGGTTTTCAGAGGAATAAAACATAAAAAGCGAAAAAAAATTTTTACTCAATCTTAGCTTATTCCACACAGAAATCCTAAAATGGCCTGGACTATAGTATTGGCACCTTTTAGAAGTTGAAAGACATAAATAGATTTCAAGCAGATGATTCTCCTTTACTTTGCAATTGTACTCACCTGTAGTGAGTTACAGGTGCTGACAATATAAAAATCACTCATTCATCCAGTTTGAATGGAGAAAAGGAATCATTTTCTTGTTTTGTGTCAATGAGCATGGAGAAAAGAATGAAAACCAGAGAATTGTCTGAGGAGGTCAGATACAAGATTGTAGCCAAGCATGGACAATCTCAAGGCTACAAGTCCATCTCCAGAGATCGTGATGTTCCTGTGTCCACCTTACGCAATGTTATCAGGAAGTTTAAGGCCCATGACACTGGAGTCAACCTCCCTGGACATGGCCGCGAGAGACAACTTGATCGAAGATTGCAGCGAATGATTTTTTTTTTTTTTTTTTTTTGTATACCTTGGTCGAGGCTCGTATGAGAGCTAACACACAACTCACAGCAAGGAGGCATGAGACAAGAGGGGCGGGAGTGGAAGGGACAAAACATTGGGGAACAGACACAGGTGAACTGTGGAAGGGAGAGGGATGGGGATGGGACGGGGAACATGGCGAGGGGAAGATGGACATTAAAGGGACTTTCAGGAAGGAAAGCAGGAGAATTGAAGGAAGTGGGCTTGGGTGGATTATCGGGGTAGAAAAGATCGAGGATTTGGGTGGGGGAAGATAAGAGGTGGTGGTGAACAGCTGTTTTGAAAGCCTGAAGGGAAGAATGGGAAAGAATAGAGTGAGGAAGTTTATTCCAAAGGCGGGACAAAAGAGGAATGAAAGAGTGAAGATGAGCAGTGATTCGTGATTTTGGTAGTTTTACCAGAAGGCGGTTGTTGGCGGACCTTGAGCGCCCTGTGGAAATGTGGTTGGGACAAATCGCAGAGAGAGCAGGGGGGCAAGGCTGGAGAGGAGTCGGTAGAAGACAGAAAGACCACCGACCAACCTGCGGTGATTGAGTGAGAGGCCCAAAGACTCAGCTTCATTGCGGGAGATGCCAATGATCTTAAAAGCCCTGGTTTCGACAGCGTGAAGTCGAGAAAGGTGGGAGGCAGGAGCACCAGCCCAGAGGGGAGAGCAGTACTCCATCAGGCTACGGACAAAAGCTTTGTAAGTGGTCAGGAGCTCAAGAGGGCCGAGGAAGGACTTTGCACGACGGAGGATTCCCAGTCGGCGACTGGCTTTTGAGGCAAGGTTGGAAATGTGACTTTCCCAGGAAAGGTCATGGCAGATAGTGAGACCCAGAAGCTTGAAAGAAAAGACTTCTTCCAGAGGATTGTTGAGAAAGTGGATGGGGGGGTTTTGTAAACGGTCCTTTCGAAGAGACATAGTGAGAGTGTGAGATTTGTCTGGATTGAAAGACATGTTCCACGTGTTGGACCAGTTTGTGATTTTATCCAGATCTGCAGTGAGCGAAGAAGCTGCTGCTTGCCGGTCTGAGGGATGACAGATGGTATGGCAGAGGGTGGAGTCATCGGCAAAGAGAAATAGAGGATTTTCCAGAGAGTCGGAGAGATCATTGATGAAAACCAGAAAAAGAACAGGGCCCAGAACGCTACCTTGAGGAACTCCAGCCTGCACAGGAAGAGGGGATGAAAGAACTCCATTTAGGGCCACACGTTGACTGCGACAGGAGAGGAAGTCTGCGAGCCATGAGTGGAGATGGCCTTGAATACCATGGGAAGAGAGTTTGGTGAGTAGGGCAGGGTGCCAGACTGTGTCAAAAGCACGAGATATGTCCAGGGATACGGCTCGGATTTCCTGTCTGGCATTGAGGACCTCCATCCATTGATGGGAGAGCAGTAGCAGCATATCTAGGGTAGAGTGACCTGGTCTGAAACCAAATTGATGATTGGAAATCAAGCCATTGGAGAAGAGGAAGGATTTCATGTCTGAAGCGATGATGGATTCCATAACCTTGCTGATGATTGGGAGAAGGCTGATTGGTCTGTAGTTATAGGGATCTGTTTTTGCACCTTTTTTGTGCAGGGCAGTGATGTTAGCAGATTTCCAAGCAGATGGCAGATGACCTTGCGCAAATGAGAGGGTGAATAGAACAGAGAGAGGGTGAGCAAGAGCAGAAGAGCAGGCTTTGAGGACACGTGGGCTGATGCCGTCTGGACCGGTTGCAGAATCTGACTCGAGGTTTGAAAGCAAGCTCTCCACCTTGTCAGGAGAAAAGGATACAGAGTCCAGGGACAGTTGGGCGCGACTGGGTAAAGTGGGTAGAGATAGTGATGGGTTTGGGACACAAGATTTAGCTGCAAACACCGAGTTTAGACATTCAGCTTTATCACGTGTGGAATCAGCAGTGCGGCCATTTGAGGTAAGGGAGGGGATGGAGGGGGAACATACACCAGAAACAGATTTGATTAAACGCCACCAGGATTTTGAGGAGGGAGAGAGGTTTGAGAGTTCAGACTTGAGATGAGAAAGATGTTGTTTTCTGGCTCTCCTGAGGGTAGCTACACACTTGTTCCGAGCTTTGTGGAAAGAACTGAGATTGCCCTCAGTTGGGTTTGCTTTCCATGAGGCAAAGGCAAGTTGTTTCAGGACAACTGCCTCGCCACAAGCTTCAGTAAACCAAGGGCGGGAGGAAGGGTAAGACAACTGAACACGAGAGGGGATAAATCTGTGCATGAGGGAGAGCAAGTTTCTTTGAAAGAATTCCCAGGATGAGTTGATGTTTGAGAAAGTAGTGATAGGAGACCAGTCTGTAAGTTTGATGGCTGCTCGGAGACCCTGCCAGTCGGCTTGAGTGAAATGCCAGACTCGACGGCGGTGAGGTGGTTCTCTGATAACAGCCAGAGAGATGTCCACTTTAACAAGGACGTGGTCAGAAGAACCAATTGGAGCGAAGGAAGAGCAGCAGATATTGTCAGGGAAATTTGTCAAAATCAGATCCAGAAGAGATGGAGTACCATTGGTTGAGATCCGGGTCGGGAAGTTGACCGATTGAGTCAGTCCCAATGAGTCACAGAAAGCTTTTGCTGATGTCCCATGGCAGTTGAGAGAGGTATACCCACACCTAGCCAACTGGCGTGATGACAATTGAAGTCGCCACATAAGAGGAAGAGAGAGTTTGGATGAGAAGATAGAAGATGGTCCATGTTTTCGGAGAGTGAGGTGTAGATGGAGTCATCACTGTTCGGTGGACGGTACAGTACACATATAAACATGAGGTGGGAGTGGAGGGGAAGCCGAAGCCAGAGGTATTCCTGGGGGTGTGGGGGAGTGAGAGCAGTGCAGGGAGAGTGAGGAATAGAGTCTTTGATGAAGAGAGCAACACCTCCACCAGGACGAGGCTCAGGTCTGTCATACCGTAAGAGGGAGTAACCAGGGAGAGATACTTGGGAGTCAGACACGTCTTGGGAGAGGAAAGTTTCTGTTAGGCAGATAATGTCTGGTTTGTCAGTGGCAACCTGCATGGAAAGATCTGAAAGGTTTGAGCGAAGGCCCCGGATATTTGAGGTCCACACTTTTAATGAAGAGGTAGGGGAGGAGGCTTTGGGTGCAGGAGGTGGAGGGGCGGGGGAGGGTAGGACGAGGGACGAGGGGGAGGTAAGGAGGGTTGCTGAAGGAGTGTGGGGTATTGCAGAATAGCGAGGGGAGGGGGCCGAATGAGGAGGAGAAAAGGCTCTGTGGTGCTGGGAGAGAGGGGGGACAAGAGACAAGGAAGATGGCAGTTGAGTATTTGAGGTGGAGTGAAGAGATGGAGGTGAGAGGGCAGTGGAGGGAGGCAGGTTGGTGGATGAGAGGCGGGGCAACTTAGAGAAGGACGAGTGAGGGGGATGAAAGGTGGGAGAAAGGTGAGGGGGAATTTTTGAAAGAGGTGAGAGGGAGGCTTGGAGGGAGAAGAGTGGGATGGTTGCTTTGAGAGTGAGAGTGAGGGGTGAGGGGGGTGAGTTGGCACTGAAGTTGGAAAAAAAAGAATGGTTGATGGAAAGCGAGCATCCATGGCAAACTGTGGTTTTTAAAAGTTTTAGGTCAGAGATGCGATTTAACACAATTCTTGATTGATGCAATGAAGGCGAATTCAGAGCATGGAGAGAAGAAGCGCTGTAATAGTTGGATTTTTTAGGCAAGGAATGAAGGAGAGGTCGAAATGAGAGCAGTCTGTTAAAATAGCAGAAGAGTAGTGCATTGTGAAACAGTAAAGAGTACCACATGTGTGAGAGAGGAAGATGAAGCATTATAAGATCGTTTTTGTTGTTAATATTAATGTATGAGAGAGTTCAACAGATTAGGTCATGGAAGTGTAAAAAAAAAAAAAAAAAAAAAAAAGAAAGAGGAAGACGAGGAGGAAGTTAAGAGGAAGAAGAAGTAGCAGAATCGGGAGAAGGTGTGCGTGTTGTTGTTGTTGTTGTTGTTGTTGGATATTATTTTTTTTTTTTTTTTGAGATAAGAAAGAGATTAGTTGGGAGAATGGGGGATGTTTGGAAAGTGGGGAGGATGAAAATTGAAGGTAATGGGGAGGATAGAAATTGAAGGTAATGGGGAGAAAAAACAAACAAACAAACAAAAAACGATCGAACACCAAGTGGAACCGGTAGGCCTCAAGCCTAGGACTAGGCCTCAAACACCAGGTAAGAACGTCGACATAAATACTCACAAAATAGCACGATTTTTGAAACAAAACCGAACTAGGAACACACATTAACATGTAGGTGAGAAAATTAAACAGTTAAAACGGGACAAATAACAACCGGAACTTAACTTTGAGAATGTCAGCAGGGAGCCCCGAAGGAGACCTCTTGCCGCTCAAAACCGGAACCGGATATTTTCAATGGTGGATTGTTCAGATGGTGGAGAAAGCACCAGGATAAACTGCTCAACAGATTCAAGCTGACCTTCAGATACAAGGTACGACAGTTTCAACTCGTACCATCCGTCACCAACTCGACTAAAGGGGGTTCTATATTAAGAGTCCCGGATGACCCCACTGCTGAGAGAGAGACATAAGAAAGCCTGACTGGAGTTTGCCAAAACGCACCTGAACGAGCCAAAATCCTTGTGGGAGAATGTCCTGTGGACAGATGAAACCAAATTAGAGCTTTTTTGAAAAGCACATCATCTCTGTTTACATTAAACAAAATGAAGCCTTCAAAGAAAAGAACACCTTCCCTACAGTCAAACATGGAGGAGGTTCATTGATGTTTTGGGGTTGCTGTGTTGCCTCTGGCACTAGGTGCCTTGAATGTGTGCATGGCATCATGAAATCAGGAGATTACCAATTAATTTTGGAACACAATGTTCAACCCAGTTTCAGAAAGCTGGGTCTCTGTCGAAGGTTATGGGTCTTGCAGCAGGACAATGACCCCAAACACTTCAAAAAGCACCCAGGAATGGTTCAAGACAAAATGCTGGACTGTTCTGAAGTGCCCAGCAATGAGTCCATATCTCAATCCCATTGAACACCTGTAGGGAGATCTGAAAACAGCAGTTGGAAGAAGGCACCCTTCAAATCTGGGAGAACTGGAGGAGTTTACACAGGAAGAGTGGGACAAACTACCAGTGGGGAGATGTAGGAAGCTCATTCATGGTGGTAGGAAGCTCATTCATGGTGAAAGGAAGTGCTTGACTGCAGTTATTTTGTCCAGAGGCTGTGTATGCTTCCATATATTAAGTCGAGGGTGTCAATTTTGTCAATGCCATTTCTTTTTATTTTCTGATGTAAAAGGATATATTGAGTTCTGAATCAAAAACAAATATTCTGTAATGTTGACAGTGAAATAAAGAATTGTGGAGACCAAATCCTTTTGTCAATTTCAACTTATTTTTGGAGAAAATTGTGAGTTATTTGAAAAAAGTGCAAGGGTGCCAATATTTTTAGCCACAACTTTACAGTATGTTGAACACATCCTTTTTTTCGAGATAACATATGCTTGGTGTTGGCTTAATGGTTAGGGAGGTGTCCTTGGGATCCTCGGGTCCCGAGTTCAAATCCTGCTTTCCATTTAATTAATACCAGATGTGGTTGACATAGCCTGTCATCCTTCCAAGGTTGGCAAAATGAGTACCATTTTGCTGAGATGATTGAGCCATTCGAGTTATCCTGTGTTGGAGTGGTGAGCCGTCCAGGATTGTGCCCAATAGCAAAGGAGAGTGCTTCAGCAGCACGATGCTCTGCACAGACTATGGTCCCAATGTATGATTTCTTAATATTGGTTATATGTATTTGAGTAAATTTAAGAGCATATAATATTTAATTCAATTTCTCCATGGGTACTTTATCTCGTCTATATAAAAGGTGTGTGTGTGTGTGTATGTGTGTTTACCAATTTTCTCAGAGATGGCCAAACGGATCTTCGTCAAACTTTTAGAGGTTCATCAGTGAGTTCGGGGAGTGTTTTAGGCCAAAACATTTTTTTAGAAAAAAAAAATTATTTGAAATTATTTTTGTGTTGGCCTTAGTAGCTCAATGAAAGGTAATATTAAATGATTCCTGACCCCATTCCTTAGTTGGTTTAGGTTTGTGTTTTAGGCTTCTGCCCCAAAAAAAACAATTTGATTTCTTCAAAATGCCAACAGGATTATAACAGCACCGGACAACACCGGGTACCCCTGCTCGTATTAGATTTAATGGCAGTCGGAATATTTGCTTGTTCAGGCAAACATGCTTTCAAAAGAATGGAGTGTACAAATAGCATCGTCATGTTCTGAAAAATAATGAGAACTTTATATTTTGTTTAGTGTGTGAAGCTCGTGGCCTTGTATAATTACTGCATCAAGGACAAGGCCATAATAAGAGAACTTTTGTTCCTGAAACTTACTCATTTACCTTCCAAAACACCAAACGGTGTGAAAATCTGTGTGCTGGGTTGAAGAGCTTTATCACTTTTATGTTTTTTAAAACCTTTAACCAAAGTAAATTGGTTTTTTTTTGCTTTTGGGGCACCACTGGCATTACTCCTGGTCATTTTGAGCCTGCATAGACAAATCAACGCAGTATAGTTGATTTATAAACTGAGATCCCAGCATCATGAGTGCTCTGGGGGAAATGCTTAACAGGCTATTCACAGGCTAACAGCTTAATATACTGTGTTTCAGACTATTTCTAGTATTTTTTGTCTTTGCGCACATGCACTCAGAAAATCTTCTACCTATATAATAAAACTATGTATTTGTCTGTCCCCCTTCATAAGGACGATTTGAGTCGTGTTTCAAAGGCCAATCTTGTAACATGACTATATTCTCTACAGTCTTTTTTTTAGGATTAAAAACACTCCAAAAACATTTTCCATAAGAGTAATTAAGTCTCTTCTTTTGAAATTGCAGACGCTGACTTGCAAACCGAACTTTTTTTTATTTTTAAACAATATAAGGCGTAGGGAGATAAAATTTGCTGCATGTAATATGCAACACACGCAAGTGGAATGAGTGTTCATTTACGTCCATAGGATGTGTAATAAATAAAGAAGATAGAAGCACACCTGACACTAGGCCGAGGTTTCAGACTTTGGCGTGCTCACGAGGCTGTACCGTCGAAACAAAACATTCCAGAAGATAAAGAAAATTGGATCACATCTGCACATGTGTTTTGAATTAATGCTTTTTCTTGCTACAAGACATCATATCTTCCAGGCTTCTTGAATATTTTGAATAAAATAACTCCAAACCGTCATTTTTGACGGGCTTTCATACTACCCTTTTTATATTGTTTAAATTATATTTGAAGTCGATAGTTTAAAAAGGCGTTCCTTTGTGTGCCCCTTTTTCAGGCTGAATGTGGACCACTCGAGCTTTGGACTCAAACCTCGACGGTGACTTTGGAGGAGCAGCGAAGCATGGGTTGCTTAGATGATGTTGATGTTTTTGACCAGGAGCTGGAGAGCCATAGCCGGCAGGTTTCTGCAATTCACATTCGCCTGTATCGCCCGCAGTGATAAGGCGGGGAGGAAAACAGGACAATGGCATTTCAAGTTGTATTTACAATACTTGTGAAAGAGTTTATTGATGTAATGGAAGATATTTGACTGCTCAAAGGGACACATGCAACCTTGCTTTTCACACTTTATTCACTTGTTTTATGTGAATTAAAAGGATAAAGATGTCCTTACGAGCCATGTCACTTTTTGCAAACAGGGAATACTAGTTTTAAAGTTTGTTTGATGGTGTTATTGACATTTGTGACCAATACTGAAAACCGATAAGGGACAATCTAAGTACGAGGAGGCAAGAAGTGAGATTTCCCAATATCACACTACATTATGGCCTCTCATCCCTTTTCTTTCTCAACTCTTCAAATAACCATTTTCTTTCCTCCCACCCTGTTCTCTTTTTTAATTATTCTTTCTTTCACAGGTTCTATATGTTTCATTCATGTCATCTTCTTCCCAGAAGGTTGATTGCCATGGATCTCTACCTCTATCTGTCCTGTGCTGCTCTTACAGATTCCACATATGTCAATTGCATCCAGTCCATTATATCAATCGTCCATTTTCTCCTCTGCCTCCTTCGACTCATGTTTTCCTAATATTCAGCTTTAACTTCGTTGATTTTTGACACAACCTTCATTCTAACAACCTTTGCTCTCTCAATTCTACTTCGGATCTTACGATCACTTCTACCATCGTCTGTGATAATCTTCCCCAGGTACGTGAATCTTTTCACTTGTTTCAGGACTTGTCCATCGACTTCAAATTTTCATTTCCGGGGTTAGGTCTCTGCTTATCACCGTTGTTGCTTTTCTTCACATGCATTCTTAATCCATATTCCTCACTCCTTCCTTTCACTTTATTTACAACTGGCTTGTAAGACCCGTTGCTTTGCTGATGAGAATACCAATCTTTGCTGCGATGGCTAATCAATGGGGAAAGAACAAAAAAAAAAGGATTCCTGTGAAATCCTGCCCTCCATGCAGGGATAATCAGCATTGTAAGTTGGCATTTGTCGTTTCGACACTTGTGCCCATGTACCCATGCACACAAACCGACCTTTATTTTTTCTTTTCTTTTTTACTTTTGCATCACATCTTTCCCGTAATTCCCCGAATACAGTCATTGGATTTATTGCAATCCGTTAATCCGTTCGCAAGCTATAACATGACAGACAGACAGACAGAACTCCTTTTAAAATATAGATTTCCCGTTGTGCCTCTTCTGACTGCATTCAATGCAGAGCCATCTGCGTATTTAAAGTTGTTAATGTTCACTCCACCAATGTTGCAACTGGTAGATTTCCTATGTCTCTGAAGATAGCTTCAGTGTACAGGTTGACTAGTTTTGGGGACGTAAAACATTCCTGGCACATTCCTCTTGATGGGGAAGCTGTCTGACTGACAAGCCACTATCAAGTCTCACCACTGCTGATTGATTCCAGTATAGGTTCTGAATTATCCTTTTGTCATTTCTGTTTATTTCCAGGTTATCTAAGCACTCCATTATTTCCTGACCTTAAACTTTATCAAGTGCCTTCTCATAATCCATAAAGCACACATACACAAGTTTTTGCACTTCTAAATATCTTTCAATGACTACTCTCAGGTTAAATATGCCCTCTCTCGTTCTTTTATTTGGTCTGAATCCTGACTGGCTCTCATCTTTCTCTGTTTATGTCATCTGATCGTCTGATCATTTCTTTCCCAAATGATTCCAAGAATCATTTTCATCACATGAGTCGTGAGACTTATTGTGCTGTGCTCTGAATATTCTCGGGCTTTTGGGTTCTTTGGGATCTTAATAAACACTGACTGGATAATATCCTCAGCTAGGAATCCTGTTTAAATTTTGTTGCAGAGGGCTGTCAGTATCTCAATATGTAGATAGCTCCAAATCAAGTGAGTATTTAGAGGGGTTTTTTCATCTTTAATTCATTTCAAGCAAAACAGACCAGTTCTTGTTCTTGAACTATCTAGAGAAATAAATATGCAGGGATGTGTGGGAGTTTTCATCATAGACAGGGTAAGATGAGCATAATTATCTTTTCTTGCAAACAAAACACATGGAACATGAAAGAGTGATTACAAAACACAGATGAGATTAAGTAAATAGACAAGCACAAGTGATGTGGCATAATGGTTATTCGACTTCATAGAAAATGTGATCATAATTGTAAGTTCTGGCAGTCCAAATCACTTGAATATCACACACTCTTCAGTATCATTGACATACTTGTACATTAGCATAGGATCCATCAAATTTGTAAGCATGAGTGCATGGCAAACCAACTTGCCTGCAACTGCATCTTACAACACAACCTTTCAAGCAGCTGCAGACAACCAGCTCAATGATTGTTTCTGGTGTGGGATGTCTTTGCATGAGCTCTGCTTGCAGGCTTCCTTGGTCAAGACATCCTTTCTGTATACATCACTTTCGTTCCCAAGGCCAGACTCAACTCTCTAACCACATGTTTCCCTATCACCGCAAGAAAATTATTTGCTCTGTGGAAACCACCCAGTGATCAAGTTTTGGTGGCACAGACCACTGGGTTTGTCTCAATGGTGCATAGAGATGGACTTGTGGTTCGGGGTTGCTCCACATGTAGGTCAGATACACAGCTGCTCCTTCCTTCCAGATAAGTCAAAGTTAAATTTTCTGAACTGAATCTCTCATGTTTTTGCCTCCGCCACCGAAGGTGGACCGAGGTTACGTTTTCACCCAAATCTGTCTGTGAGCAGAATATCTCAAAGTTCTGGACGGATTTGGCTGAAACTTAGTGGACAGCTTTGGTGTGTGACAAGGATGAGTTGATTCGATTTTGTGAAGATCCGGATCCCGAACCGAGGAATTTTTTTTTATTTTTTTATTTTGTAATTCTTCACAATTGAGAGATGGGGTCAAAATCTTATATAGCATGATATTTCAAAATTTTGACAGAATATGACAAAACTTAGTGGATGAGTTGGGTAGTTGACAAGAATAAGCCAAATTAGATTTTGGTTACGGTCCGGATGCAGATCTGACCCATCATTGGGATACAAAACGTAAAGTGTTCAGCTCGGTTTAGGTATGCGCTCCACTGAGTACCATTCTAGTTCTGTTATATTTTCATCCCTGTATGCTGTTGTACTCCGCCTCACCCTATTCCATCTCTCCAGGCGTTGCACAATGTCATCGCTGAAAGGGAGTACTCGGTTGTCACTACGTTTTCTTTCTTGTTTGTTTGTCTGGGCGATATCTCAGCCATCCTTTGAGCTAGGAAGCTGAAATTTGGGCACAATAGTGAACAAGTGCTTTGGCGAAAAAGGTATTTTATATTTTTTGATTAATCAATTAATTACTCGTTTATTTTCGTTCTCATCTGGGCAATATCTCAGGCACCTTTTGAGCTAGAAAGCTGATATTTGGATACGACAGTGACCAAGTGATTTGGCTGTAAAGGGTATTTTGATTTATTGATTAACCTATTATTTAATGTCTCGATTGATTAATTTTCAAAAGGTTACAGATTCTTATGAAACAGTGGTGGTTTAGGTATGCTATTAGCCAATTGGTTAAAGATTATTTTACGATTATTTATTTATTTTAATCAATCAATTATTGCACACTGCTCCCTCCCAATTCCATCTCCATTTGCTGCACATGGCAACGTAGGGCACTGAAGGCACCCCGGCTATATAGCGTGCTGGAGGATATGTTATTTTTTTGGCATGGGGGGCGGTGTACTTAGAATATATCTCCACTTATTTGTATTTTCATCGAAATTTTTCCTTGATAAATCGTACCTTATCAATATAGTTGAATTCATTTTTTTTCCGTGTAACCCAGGCCTACTAGGATAGCCAGGAGCTAATCGCCTGGCTTTTGAGACTGTTTCTCTTTTTAATTCAATTCAACAATGGGTAGCCTGGTGTTGGCTTCACGGTTTGGGTGGTGGCTTAGCACCCTCAGGTCCTGTGTTTGAGCCCCGTTTCCACTGAATTAACACCAGGGGGTTGACTCAGCCTGTCATCCTTCCGAGGTTGGCGAAATGAGCACCAGTATACTGGTAGTAGGAGCACTTCATCAAGTGCCTTCTCATAAACTGCATCAGCAGCAGAGCCATGCCCCTAATCAATGATGCAACCAGCAGCCAAAAAGGCAGCAAACGATGGGAATTCAACAATATTGACAATTAGGTACGACAGAAGTATCAGGAAATGAGAGATCCGATGCTATTTTCTTCCCACACATTTTCACCATAAGCCCTGCCCCTTTTCCCATTCATTTACATGTAAACAGGTGAATAGTCGAGGCAATATGTGACTAAACCTAGAACAAATTGCAACAGTTTCGCAATAAAGTTTTTTTGGTACCTATACATATTATGAAAGACATACTAAAAGTATAGGTGAATATATTTAGTGGAACAATATTTGGCAGCCATTTTAAAAATGGCCGCCGTCAAATTTCAATATTTTTTATATTCTTATATTTGCTTTTGTAGGTCATTAAAAGGCCATATATATATATGATTAATTTTGCACTGCAGCCTATGAACTTGGGTTATGTTATAGTTAGAATAATAAAATTTCATATTTGATATTCCCTTCATCAGCATAAATCCAATATGGCAGCCAATTTTTGCCATTTTTCATGATTTTGCTCATAATTTTGCAACCAAATCATTTATAACGTTGCTTTTATCTCTACTTCTAGGGTCTCATGGAAGGTGAATATATCTAGATCAAAATTAACGCATTTCAGAACTTCCTTACAGTACAGTTGGCCCATTCAAGGGTGGCCGAAGTACGGCAGTTCTCGCGAGCGAAATCCAGCTTTTTGGACGACGCTTTGAAGATATGTGAAAAATTGTGATAAAACACCAAATTTGCCACAAATGAGCTTGAGGAATTGCTTAGTGATTATTGATATAGTACCAAGCGTGATTTTTTTCCAAGAAACCCTTAAGTGCGAAAATCCAAAATGGCCACCACGCAGATCAATTATTGTCATAACTTTGTAAATATTTGTCGCAACAACATAAATGACCAATATATTTTGTCGCAACCTTCTGTATGTTTTCAGACCTAAGGAATCTCATGAGACCAATGTTTACTTCATAAAATATATGTAAAGCCAGATTATATATATATATATATATATATATATATATATATATATATATATATATATATATACTGCACATGTAATATAAAAACATTTTATCATCACACCTGTTGTATATTTTAAACTATACAGTGCAGTGTCAAGTTCAACCTAGAAAAACAAATGCAAAAAGCTTCCCAATAAGACTTTTTTGTTCATATACATGTTGTGAAAACATACTTTAAGAAGTATAGGTAAATATATTTAATGGAACACTGATTGCTATCCACTTAAGTATGAGTGCTGTTTGATCAGGTTTATGACTAAAAACTGCTATACTATGATAAGTAAAGTCAAAACAAATAACGCCACACGCTGTGGTAATGTTTACTACACATAAACTCCTTTTCTGATATAGATGCTTATATTGATGTTCTGAGAAAAGGGTGGTAGTGCAACCGAACATGTGGTGTAGGCATAGGAAGATGGTTTACCTTTGACAGTCTCGCAATAATCTATTCTTCCTCCTCAGAGTTAGTGTCTGTGGCTGAGTGCGTAATATTGGTGCATACACCTCTACATTCGCCACATGCCAGAGAACAGTCCAGTCCATTTTGTGGCATGTACATCGTATTGTGTTGCAGCCTGACTTGCAGTTGCACCTCATTATTTCGAGGAGATCTTGGGGAGCAGGCATCATGTCGGTGAGAATAGGCATCATTTGCCCATTGTTGACTTTCCAGCCCCACTGCTCAGCAGGTAAATGACTTGTATCATCGGTCCATTCTTGTACTTGGTGATAAACCCGCAGACTGTGATATTTGATGGACCCTGGTGTAGGTGACAAGGATTGAGGCTGTACCATCTCTTTTCGAGAAATGGTTTTGTCATAGAATTTGCGGAGTCTCAGATCATTGAGAGGTTCTCCTTGGCGTCCTTTTTACAGCGAGACCATTGCGTGTTCTCCTGCTACTGCAATTTCTTCTTTTTTGGCATCTTTTTTCATAAAGACAGATGCTTGTTTTGCAAAGTATGAGCCTTTCTTGATTTCTAGTAATGGCACCTTTTTTCCAACGCCGAACACTCGAGACGTTGTGTCGCAACCAGCGATGGCATTTACAAAAGGTAGATAGTCACATACAACATCACCTAGCAACGATCTTGTTTCTCTGATATTCCAGCATCGTTGAACTTTTTGTGAGTGTGTCTTCTGCTCTGGCCTAAAGAAGATATTGTGTGACGTGTTGATTGCATGATGACACAAAAGTACCAACAGATCTGTGTCATCGCCAATTAGTACCGTGTCCATTCTTGCAGATGATGCGATAGCTGTTTTGACAATGAAGAGGTCGGCGTCCCCTCTTGCATGGAATACATCACACCCTTCTTCTTGGAGCCTCTGAGACAGAATGTTAATGAATCGCTGCTTGTTCTTCTTGTTACAGAGGAACTCTTCTTTTGTAGTCTGGAGTGCCACTGTGCTTGAGAAGTGTACTTCTGCTCCTACACATCCACCATTCCTCTTTAAATGTGTGCAATCTTTGGGGCTTGGTCCATCCAAATATCCATCAAATACTATTATGGCCTTGCCATATTTGTGTTTTACGTAACTTGTGTACTGCTTGCAGATACTGTCCCACGTAGCTGCTTTTGACCATGGTATCCGGTGAAGCAAAGCACCTCCATCTAGAACATATTGCACATCAGTTGTCGGACCAGATGCAGCTGCAAGCTCTGATGTCCACAATGCATCTGCAAGGTTAGCTTTGTTGGCTAGCCTCATGAAACCATTTGATTCAAATCGAGCAGGTGGATACGTGCATAGTTCGAAACTGAAGATCTTTGACAAGTCGTCACACCTGGAACCAGCAGCGACCAAACGCTGGAACAGAAGTTGGCCGTCGACGAGAACTTCATTGTCTCGTTTCTTGGCAGTTAGTTTGACATCCATTATGATGGCCTGGTCCCTTTTTTTGAGGGAATGACTTGCCACTGCGTGTCCTTCCATAGATTTTATGATTGCCTGGCCTACCATCTTGGCATCACATGCATCTACAGCTGATCCAGCAAGAACACCAGTTGCAATGTTACGCAATGGGGATTCCGAGCTAAAAGGTTTCTTTGAGACAGATACTGCAAAATAGCTTGACAGTCATGCCTATCTCTTTTCATCCTTGCGCTGTTCACTTGTTGTATACTGAATGTTGGTGAACTCTTGCATAGCAATGTTCACCGCTGCACATATGGGAGTCGAGAGTACCCATATAACGTGCTGGGCCTCAGTCAAACCTCTTCCTCTTGTCAGGCCTCCAGTTGTCTTTATGCTGCGCATCATACATTGCTCGATGATCAAATCAGTTGAAAAACCAGCCCAAGACCTCTCTGAACGTCGGATAACATGTAGTCCTTCTAAGAAATGTCTGTACACTTCAGGATGTTGTTCAGACAATCTACTCATCTTTTGTAGATACAGGTGTATTGATTTCAGGTGCAGGTTCTGTCCTGATGCTGCAAAATATGGCAGCATGTCATATAGGCTTTGCAGGTGTAGGGCCCAATTCCCTGTTCTCTCCCCGGTGAGGAAGCATCATAGCAGCTTAATCATATCAAGATACTGGAGCCAAAGCTTTGATGTCCTCAGAGATTGAAGATTTTCCTTTTTGCTAGCAATGGTATCCTCAAACCTGACTAGTAATTCGTCTGTTTCAACTTCAGAAGCTGGTATGGATCCCGTGAGCAAATGTTTCATCAGCTCGGTTAACATGGACATCTCGTCTTGCCCTGCTGATTCCCGCTGAATTGCTGTCACAGGGTTGGTCACCAACTGACATGGTGTCTCTGGATGTAGATGGCTCTTGTGTTGATTCGTCTGGTGATGTCAAGGCTGAGTGCTTGAGTTATCAGAAGTGCATTGAGACCAGCGTCTACCAGGAGATGCCCCCTCACAGCTCGAGATACTGCTTTGCCAGAGAGTATATGTCCTACTGCATTGTCAGCATAGATTACCTGAAGAACTTCACGCAGCCCGGACCCTCCCATTAAATGACCAATACAACCCAAGAAGCTCATTTCAATGTGGAAACCCCCAAGACGAACTACCACTGAGTTTAGTGGACTTGTTTCGGGCTCGCTTTCCACAATCATGTTCGCTTTCCACCACAGAGGCTGGTCAAATGTTATTATTGGGGTGGAGTTATACCTAGCTGCATGCAAACAGACAAACGAGGGTTGAATATATGCAAGACAAATCATTTGGATCCATGTCTATCATGGGCAGGAACATGACAGATGATTCTCCAGGGTGTTCACCTTTGTACACCATCTGCATCAATCCAGACCACAAAGGTGTTGCAGTCTTCAGCATCAGTGATGCTTCCCACAGTAGATCAAGCTTTGCATCGGGTTTCTCCAAGTCTGGATTTGTAAGGTGTTCGTAGTGCATTGATTCCATATTTCTGTTGTAGGTAAAGTGCTCTATGTTGATACCACCAACAGCTTTGATGTCTTCGTTGGTTACATTGATCCTTCTGACTGGTTTGGTGGTGGTCGTTTTTGGTGTAATTCCTACAATAATGCCCATGCCATGGAATGTGTTTTTACCGTCAATGGTTCTGATGTTGTGATCAACATTATCCGCTGCATACTGAAGGAAATGCTCCGGAGTGCAGTTTTGTATATCTGTTCCCTGCATCATTGCTGCGCTCCTTTCAAACTTCTTTACTTCGGAATAGGAAAGGCAAAATCCATGTCGATGGAGCGTATCAATCAAAAATTTGGACTGGAAATGATGATGCAACTGGACGCCGAGACCAACCTGGAGGGGTACTAAAAGCACACGTGGAGGCGTGGCTTGCATTATAGCCTGTCCGATTGATGCCAGCTTGGGTTCATTGTGCTGTCCAATGAATAATGTGCTGAGAAAAGTTTGTAAAGACTTAGGAAGGTAATCCATTCCCTCCTCGGCAGATGATATTTCGCTATAAGTAGGATAGGCATCATTGGACTGCTTCACATCCTTGATATCCTGTTTAATTAGCTTTGCTGTGGTCTCAATGATGTGGATTGTTTCATCCAACACACGGTGTTTCTGTTGGTAATGGAAGTCCTGTAGGATCCGTGCAGCAGTGCTTACAAATTTGACTACATTGGGTTTTCCATTTATCTCTGTGAAGACAATCTTATCACCAAAGTGTTGCTTTATCTTACTTTTCATGTATTTGGAGCTGTACGGGTCGCATTTGCATTCTTCTGGTTCTGTGTATTCTTTCATTTTCTCAACCAGGTCGTTGACAGTTATCTGTTCATCATCGTTTTGCTCCAAATAGTCAGCGACTTTCAGAAAAGCTTCATTTCTGATCACATCCTTGGGTCGACCGCTCATTCGAGTGTGTTTCGATGCTCATGGACGATCCTTTGGCACAAAGATTTGAGGAACGTGTTTTCCCGTTCTAAAGTTGACACTGCACAATTGGTGATGGACTGCATCTGCTGCTGGTAAGTCGATTGCATACAGCACACGGGCACGAACCATATCCACCCAGTCATTAGTGAAGCTGTCACATGCTGAAAGAACTTTGGCCGAAAAATCCATCGACCTGACTGGAATGAGCTTCCATTCTTGTTTGCGACCATCATATGGATCCGAACAACCACAAAATAAAGTCAGTCTTGTCGTCAAAGGGTGTCTCAGTTGATCCAAGGGCAGATTTTGGATCATCTTTACGAGGTAGACTGCCAGCTTGTTTTCTTTTGTATGTACTGATCACATGGGGGTTTATATATTCTCTTCTGCATTTAATGTGGACAATGTCTCCAGGGTTTACTGTAATGTCACTTTGACGACTTTCGCTTGCTCTGAGAATACTTTCACACCCTTTTGCTCCCAATGTCACAATGGGCTTTTCATCTGTCACTGACTCCTTGCAAAATACACATGTGCTCGCCATCCTGCAATACAAGTAAGCATAGCATAATATTATGCATATTGTGCAAGTAGATCTTAAGATTTAGTATCTTAACAGCTCTTGATCACAACAGTAAAATGCTGAAAATACAAAATAGTACCTTAAGTATTCTTAACTATGTCCCGCTTTGTTCCACGTGGTTGGATCAGACTTCAGCACTCCATGAATTCAGTATGTCTTCTTGCACTCATTGTTATTGAGTAAATAAGTGAAGGAAAAAAAAAACAGTGAGATGGTTGTTGGTTTACATAAATTTTATCAAGTAAACAATGGTTCCATGAGGTTCCTTATGTCTGAAAACATACAGGAGGACACCTCATTTATGTTGTTGCGACAAATATTTACAAAGATATAACAATAATTGATCTGCGTGGCGTCCATTTTGGATTTTCACACGCTTGTTACTATATCAAAATTCACTAAGCCTCTCCTCAAACTCGTTTGTGGCTAATTTGGTGTTGTACTACAATTTTTCACATATCTTCACAGCGGTCGTCCAAAAAGCTGGTTTTCACTCGCGAGTACTGCCGTACTTCAGCGCCCCCTAAATGGGTCAACGGTACAGAAAGGAAGGTCTGAAATGGATTAATATTGATCTAAATATATTCTCCTTCCATGAGTACCTAGAAAGAGATAAAAAGCACGATTATATATGATTTGGTTGCAAAATCATGAAAATTGGAAAAAAATTGGTGGCCATATTGGATTTATGCTAATGAAGGGAAGATCAAATATGAAATTTTATTTTGCTAACTGTGATGACCCTCACCAATCCTGGCCAAGAATTGAGGGGAGTCAACTGAGGATTTTCGAATATACGATTTATTGAAGTTGCACAGCACACTTGCAAGCAGAGGTGGCACAGGGACCAACCACAGCAGTCAGACCCTGTACCACACTAAAGGTTACACTCCAAAGGTTTCATATATAAAACCTATTCCAAGGCGGAGAAAAGCAAGCAAAGAAAGAAACAAAGATGCAAGTGGGCTTTTTCCCCCTCAATGCGGCCCTCGGGGAGAATTAGCAGTAAACAGCTCCTTTCTCACGCTTCAGACAGTGAGAAAGCGCCGGCACATATTCATAAACAGGAGCAAATGCTTTGTAGTTCTCCAAGACTTGTTGACACTCCACTGGAATTCATAACAGCCTGCAAAAGCTGCTCTCTGGCAAGGCTAGGCTGGCTTGTTGATATTACATTTTAACACATCGTACAGCAAATTGTAAAACGAGGGCAAAAGCTTGGAAACACAATTTGAAGCAACCAGGCCAATGGTTTGAATCCAGACACCTGGTTAATGCAATTGATGAATGTTTAAATAAGTCAAATGTACAAATATGGGCCAATGGGGCCATCACCTAATATGTCATAACAGTATTCCCTCCTTGGCCACATTTGGCCATATTTGGACATCAAATGACATGATTTAAATATTCTTGAGCAAGGGAAAAACATCCCGAACAACCAATTCGATTTTATAGCCAAAAATTAAATTTATAAAACTCCAAATGATTATCTCACCCATGATCGCCATACCCTGTTCCTGGAAGAGATAGATATGCATTGCACCAGTCCAATTAACAATGGCAGTGAACGCTCAGAAAATAGTCGAGGCACACCCCGTTGACCTGAGGGGAAGGTAGATTTTGGCAGGCAAGAACTTGGGCTCGTTGCTGGGTTGAAGGTTATGAAAAGGATCAGAGAGGTGACCCAAAGTCCCAGCCGAGTTCGGCCCCTTGTAGCAGCAGTTCAAAAGAGCTATGCATGTTGGATACAGTCACGGTGGCTGCACAAGCCCCCAGCTGCACAACTGAACACATGTTGCAGGGGACTCGCCGAGTGGCCGTCAGGGCCTTCGTTGTGCATTGAGGTAGCCACAGCAAGTGCACAATGTGTTTGCAGAGCAGCACTCTACGTTTCCACGCTTGCCTGACTGGTCTGGCCTCACAAAACGGCGATGTCAGTTCTTGCCCAAGCGTCTCAGTGGGGGGGGGGGGTTCACATGTTCATCTTATCTCTTCAGGAAGGGGGTAGTTTAATGATCACGTGTTGAATGCCCAATCACCCAAATCTGGGTTCTCTCCATCGTCCAATCTTTTGGTTGAAATTCTTTCAAAGCTCCACTTGACGAAATCGTACAGTGCATCAGACTTCTTTCAACACTCCGAAACAAATAAAGCATCAATTAAACACCAATCAACAAACTTCGTGGGTTTATGTATTTCCACAACACTGACATAGGTTCTTACAAAATGCATTCAACTTGCATTATTTGTCATATCAATATTTTATGCCTTTTCTTGTTATTTTTTTTCCCTTTCCAAAACATGCTAAACTAGAACGGGCACTCGGTAGAGTGCATACCTTCGCCGCCGCAACTTTTTTCCGGGCACATTTGAAAAACGTCATTTTAAAACGTCCCTGACGTCACAACCGTCAGTCCGATTGATGTCAAATTTGGTGTGTAACCTCCTTGAAGGCAGTCCAACGAAATGGAATGATAAACACTGAAAAATTAAAAAGTTGAAAAATGATGTCATCTTTTGACGTCATTTTGACGCACTTCTGGGGACGTCACGTCCAATCGAACTACCATTCTGAAAGCTCGTAGTTCACTGAACATTTTAACGTTGGTTTCATCTCAATAGCTCTATTAGATCTGAAGCTATGCCTACAAGTATATTTTGACCTTGAGTGTGACCTTGACTACAGAGTTAATTGGCAAAACCTGTACATCAATAAACAGATATTTTGGTACTGATCCTCATGCCTGGATTTGGGAGACTGCTTTATAAATTATATAGATATTTGAATGTAAAATATCAGGACATTTTAGCCACAATTGAAAAACGTCATGTTCAAACGTCAATGACGTCATAACGGTCAGTCCGATCGAAGTCAAATTTGGTGTGTGACGTCCTTAAGGTAAGTCCTACAAAACGGTATGATCAAAACTGATGAGATCGAAAATTGAAAATTTACATCATCTTGTGACGTCATTTAGACGCACTTCCGATGACGTTTCGTCAAATCCGACACAACATATCCGAAAGGTATCTCGTCATGGAACAATATGGCGGTGGTTGCATGGCGATAGCTGTATTATGAAGGAAGTTATGCTCAAAAGAGTGTTTTTGACCTTTTCATGACCTTGACCTTTGACCCGATCGCTCCCAAAATCTAATCAAATCGTCCTTGGATACTCACGAATCATCCCACCAAATTTCATGCAATTCGGTTTCATACTTTCTGAGTTATGCGAATAACAAACACACACATATTCACAAATAAATAAATACACAGCGACCAAAACATAACCTTTCGCAGAATGCGAAGGTAAATATACAGAAATCTCAGTTGTACATGTACTCAAAACATTCATCTCATTTGCTCTTTCCATGTAAAAGCAAACAGTCTTTCTCAGGGTTCCAATTTGTAATCAATAATTCTTTTCACCAAAAAAAATTCCATTTTCTATACAAAAATATGAAAGTTAGCTACTTCTTTCAAGTACCGAATCCAACGCGATTCCATTTTTCACAGTTACCATTTTAACATTTGCAATCATTATCTGCTAAACAATCCACAGTTTCATTCACAAGCAGTTCCAGAGCAACTGCCATTATTTATTTATTTTTCCAGTTAACTTGGCACTTTTGTGCTGATGAAAGATGGTCAAGTCAGTGTTAGAAATACCTCAACTTACTTATGTAAACGTACAAGAAGTACAACTTAATAAAAATCATGCACTTGTCCAATTAATCAGAAGACAGATAACATAGGTAATATTTAAATTGGCTTGTAGCGTCATTGCACTCTTTTCAATAATACAATTCTTTTATTTTGACAGATTTAACATTTATTTCATCGTTATGTTTTCTGTACTCCGCATAATTCTCGTTTATTCTTTTGTTTGTCTTTCCACAAATTGTAGTCATTATATTTAAATTACAGTCAGGTCAGTATCATCTCTTAATCAGGGAGAGCAATACAGTTACAATACATGAAACAATTCCTAATTCCATTTAATTGATTTCATGATTGCTGTTGGTCTCGCCATTCTTTATCATCTTATATATTATTTCCGAGTTTGTGGTTTCGTGTCGCGCTATCTTCTACTTTGTTCAGCGCTCGAGTAACGTGATATTCGGCTTACATTATCTCAAAGACGATATGAGGTGCATGGTACAAAAAAAGGAAATAAAATGGTTCTGAAACAGTGAAATCGTATTCCACTTCCTGCATTAAAGTAAAATTACTACTGATACTCTGCATCAGTTCCTTTCTCAAACACACCCACCCCAACATGTCGCGCAGAGCGCGGATTATGCTAGTTCTGCATTATGGTTATGTAAATACTGTGACGTCCACGGGACTTGAACAGTCCCGCCAACGTAGAATGAGCCGAAACGATGGATTTGTTTATAACCCAAACATGGCGGTTCTAATCGCTCTACCGCAAACGGGACGAGGAAGGTGGCACGAGTCACTTTTCACTAAGTTGATGATGTTTATTTGTTTTTATTATTACCAGAAATAAGACTCGGCAAGAAGAGGGATCCGGGGCGATTCGACGGGATGGTGTGGGATCGGGCGTGGGGAAAAACACAGACAATTCCAATGAATATAGAGATCTCAAACCTTCTAAGGCGCCAAGCACACGCACACACCACACACACACACACACACACACACACACACACACACACACACACACACACACACACACACACACACCGTAGCTATTTCTGGTAATCAGGCTGGACCGTGGTGTGGACGCAACTGTCCCTGGATCGGCGTCGGACGAGCTGGCCTTGCTCTCGTCAGGGGGGCAGGAGAAACCGTGGTGCTGTCGACCTCCTGGTCTTGGCCCAAGTCCGCTCACAGCCGCCAGGGAGCCAGTTCTGGCGCCAAGTTGCGAGCAGGAGAGGGAGGCAGGTCTGCCCGCCGTTCGACCCCGTACTCCGAGTCAGCAGAACCCCAGAGCCAACCAAGGCGAGGCACGAGGCTCGGCAAGGCTCCCAGACACGATCAAGAACACGATCGACTCAGCACAACAACCAGGACGCTCTCTGCCGCCACAGCTTCCACACCAAAATAACCACGATCTTTTGGTTGTAATCTTCTTCCTCTTCCTTTTCGACCCCGAACAGAACCTTTTTATCCTTCTGTCCTCGTCACTTCAATCGAGCTGTTTATTGGCCCACCGCCATCGCCTTCCGCCAATCGTGATCACGGGGCGGAGCCATCCGCTGCACTGTCCTGTGACGTCACGGCCAGTCTCCAGGGACTACTAAAAGGGGTTTACGTAGACACCCTTACCCTATCCCGTGTCCCTATCTAATTACGTGACAATTATCATTTCCCCCCTTGAAGAAATGAACATTTACTAGACAACTTATCACCACTGAATTGCTACTTATTACATCGAGATCCTGGTAAACTCGAACAGCATGGCATACCAAATTAAACATCCTAATTACCCTTTGAATGCATACCCCCCCCCCCCCACCAAACGTAACAATACCATGTTTTTTTTTCCTTATAACTTGATTTCTAACATGTAGTGTTGACCAATCTGTCGATCAATTTAATAACAGAGACCCTTTTTCAATATTATGCAAGTACCTTAACTTAATATATTATTATCTTGATTCAATTCTCAGTAACTTTTTCCTATTAGTCCGGGAGCCAACCTGTGTACGAGGCTGTTTTAGGGTTGGACCTTACAGCCTCTGCTATAAAATTTTACACCCCCAGGATGTTTAGATATATGTTTGCAGTTCATGAAAACCAATGTTGGCAATTCATAAGCTCTTGCGAAAAATTTTGGCGGACGTTTTTGTTTGAGGAAGATTTGAAAAATTTGATAAAACAGTAATTGTCAATAAAATTTCTAAAAAAATTAAAAAATCACATTCATTAAAAATAAATGTGAACTAAATGTAAGAATTCAATCAGTGCATTGTAAAATGACAAAAAAAAATTGCCTTTGTGGAAGTAAACCTCGTAAAAGTACATAATTTTGTGAAAAATGCCTTAAAAATAACGTTTTTTGAAGATGGCCTTTAGAACTTTTCTTATCATAGGCAGATGCTGCATTAGAATACTAATTTCTCTTAATGTGATATGAACATGGTATCCATGGCTAATTAAAACAGCAAATTTGAGTGAGTTCTATCAATTTTTAAAGAGAAAATTAACATTTTTGTCAACCAAAGTTACCCCTACCCACAAAATCCTCTTACTCTATTGAACACAGTTTGGTTAAGGTTTGCTGGATCCAGGTTGGGTACTTCACAGTTCACTCTTCCAAAGGAAAATTCAATGGTGTTTGGAGTGACATGGCCCTGGAGCAGACATACAACAATGAAGGGAAGACATCTCTGTTCAAAGGCATATCTCAGGCACCAGCTGCTCGAGATAAATATGTGAAGACAGCACCATTTCTCACAGCTGTATCAGAGAACATAAAGTCTATGGCTAATCTAGGCCAACAGGAATCTACTCATCATGGAGAAACACATAAGCAGGCAACAGAAGAACATATGCATGTTGAGGAGATCAAGAAAGTGATATGCCAGCAGATGATAAACCCATTCCAGTGTAACAACCAAGTGGATCTGCTCAATAGAGCAACTGGTGAGAAGGATGCTTCAAAAGACTTGGTCCATGCTCAAGCTAAGGGCATGGAAGCCATTATGAAAGCAGAAGAGGTGGTCTCTATTAAGATTGAACCACTGAAGCTGGTAACTTTCTCCTCACAGAAGAAATCAAACCCATCAAGGCAACAGAGTTTAATCAGGATCTATCAAGATGAGACTGCAGCTACACGTGTGCTGTGTTTCTATCGAGATGCCGACCCAGTCACAAGACAGATTGCATTTTCCCATGAGTGGACAGACTACCCATCATCCCTGTTTGAGGTTGATCCACGCTTAGCACAGGGGTTTGTAATGCGCAAAGGCAACAAGTCTGATTTCGTGGCAGTGCTAATTGCTGAAGCTGAGCAGGATGTTGTTTTACAGCTGCCATCATTACCACAGAGTGACCTATACACAGTTTATCTGGTAGACACAATGGCATTTGTAAATAAATACCAAAAAATGGGTGTGAAAACATTTGGTGAACTTCCCCAGCTGTATCTTCGCAAGCTCCTGCAGTTGAAACCTGAAATGTGCAACTGTGTCAACATCATTGGTGATCAGTATGATTTTGATGATAGCCATACTTTGAAGGGTGATGAGCAGCAGAGGAGAAACCAGACAGACCAGGCAAGACAATTCTCACCATCCAAGAGTCTAGAAATTCCGGACTGGAATTTACTCATGAAGAATCCAAGAAATAAAGGAAATCTTCAGAACTTCATTGGCACTTCCCTTTGTGAGAGTCCTGAAGCTATTCCGGATGGAGTGACCATCATTCTTGGTGGTATGATGGAAAACAAAGGTCACACTCTTTCCATCACATCAGCATCAAGTTCAGTTCTGGACTTACCTTGTGAAGAACATGAAGAGGCAGACACAAGGATTATTGCTCATCTTGCATATTGTGTGGAATATCTTGATCACCATCGAGCTGTTGTGCATGCAACAGATACAGACATAATTATGCTGTGTATATATCACTTCTGCTGCTTGAACACATTGCAAGAACTCTGGATACAACGGCAGAATCAATACCTACCTATTCATGAGCTGGTAGAAGTGTTGAGCAAGAAGTACCAGAAAATCCTCTTGATGTCGCAGCTACACTTCTGTGCACATATGTGTTGTGTGGATGTGACACAGTGAGCTACCCATTCAGAAGGGGAAAAGAAGAGGTCAGGTCAGGTATGGGAGCATGTGCCAGAACAGTGCGTCGCTGCGTCCACTTTCCGCCGGTACTCCAGGGGCCTCCATCTGGCCATCCCCCAGGCAGATGCCAGGCCCATCCCCATCTCCTTGAGATGATGGTCAACCTGCTGCAACCATGAGGCACGTGGTCGGCCCACTGGCCTCCTCCACTCATGAGACTCCCTCGCTGAGAGAATCTGGTGAGCAGGATCAGCATCAGGAAAACGAGCCACATGTCCATACAGCCGCAGCTGACGCTCACGGACTATGCAGGTAACAAATCTCATCCGAGTCTCTCTCAGCAACCGCTCGTTGGACACAAAATCCGACCAGCGATAGCCAAGGATTCTTCGAAGAGACCTGGTACCAAAGGAATTAAGTCTCTGTCTCAGATCCTTGGTCAAAGTCCAAGTCTCGCACCCATAGAGCAAGACTGGAAGTACCAAGGACCTGAAGACTCGGACTTTCGTCCTCCCGCACAGGTACCGGCAGCGCCACACCCCATGATCCAGTGAATCCATGACTCCCCAGGCCCGACCCAGACGTCTATTGACCTCCGGCTCACAACCTGCGGAGACATGAATATCACTGCCAAGGTAAGTGAATCTATCCACGACCTCAACATCCTCACCACAAACAGACACAGACAGGACAGCAGCATCCAAGATGTCACCGAAAGCCTGGATCTTAGTTTTGACCCAAGAAATCCGTAATCCCAACGGCTCCGACTCCTCATTCAGCACCTCGAGGGCCCCCAAGAGGATGTCTAAAGTCTCCGCAAAGATGACTGCATCATCTGCAAAATCAAGGTCCGAGATCTTGACATTTCCAAACGATGCACCGCAACTTGATCTCTCCGACATCCTCCCTAAAATCCAGTCCATACAAGTGCTGAAAAGTGTGGGGGCAAGTACACATCCCTGACGAACTCCAGTAACAACTGGAAATAAGTCAGAGATGGTACCACCACACTTCACAGCACTCTCAGTACCAGAGTAGAGTTCAGACATCAGATCGATCAGTTTCGGTGGCACCCCACGAAGACCAAGAATCCTCCAGAGGACATCCCGATTCACTGAATCGAACGCTTTACAGAGATCAACATAGGCTGCAAGCAGCCCCTGCCGAAACTCTCGTCTGCGTTCGGTGAGGACACGAAGGGCAAGGATACGGTCAATCGTTGACCTCTTTGGTGTAAAGCCTGACTGCTCTGGACGCTGGTGCTCAAGCAGATGGTGGCGAACCCTATCGAGAATTATCCGAGCAAAGACCTTGCCCGGCACTGAGAGCAGCGTCACCCCTCGGTAGTTGTTGCAGTCTTGGCGATCACCCTTCCCTTTCCAGAGAGGGACAACAAGGCCCCTCTTCCAGTCAGTTGGGATGATGCCTGTGTTCCTGTGAAAAGAAGAGCGGCACAGGTTTCTCTGGGACTGATAGGAAACCTTCCCCACCTTGTTGATTTTGGAAGAGATAGTGAAATGGCAGCAACAGAATGTGTCATTGATGAGGCCAGAGTATACTGGACTGCTCTGCATGGCCAAAAAGGGTTCAGCTGTTTGGATACCCTCAGGCAGCATATGTTTGTCTCTTCAAAATTAGATGGTGGTCACCTTAGGTCACTGCCAGCAACAGAAGATGCGTTTTACTTCCTTGTTTTAAGAGCATTATATCAATTGCTTCTGTATAGACGTGCACATCTCAGTGACCGAGCACTTCCCCCAGCCACAACATTTGGCAGAACCCTTATCAATGGAAAACTGGTCCCAATTCTCATGTCTAAGCCAGCCAAGCCAAACATAGACAAAACGGTGTCTTGCATGTGCAAATTATCCAAATGTCTGAAACGATGTTCATGCAAAAAGGCTGCTGTGCCTTGCTGAGTGACATGCATATGCCTTCGTCAGAGAGGTTCATGTGGTGGAGTTGTTTCAGAGAATGACTCTTCCTCTGAAGAGGATGTTTCATGTCACAATATTGTGTTAATCCATTTCTAATTTTATCTTCCTTAAAACCATGGCATGTAAAAGTATGTTCTTGTTCCTGACCCCATTGATAGTCAAGCATTTCTGAGTTGCATAAATCTTTTGTTGTTTGACATATAACCTTGTCAATTGTAGGTAGGTTAAATCTACACCAATTGTGATATAGGAAATGAACTCCTCTTTAATATGAGGGGTCATTTGTGTATATAGGTTTAGTGGTTATGATTTTAGGACAATATGAATTACCCCTACCCCCATCCTACATCTTCGCTTTTGCCAACATTTTGTTATCAGAGGGGGCTCGCAAAAGTGTTGACTGTGTTGTTGCGCAAGAGTTTCACCATTGCCAACATTGGTTTTCATATACTCAAAGGGTGTCTCTTTATGAAAATCAACACAAAAATTTTATAGCAGACCGGGCAATTTTTTTTTAATTTTGATCGGTTGGCTCCCGGACTATATCCTCAATTAACAGATCATCAAAGTCCTAAGGTAAAGGATTCTCAATTTGTAATCTGAAAACAAAAGTTTATATCAATTATGACCAAAAGAAACATCATGGTTCGTTCCCAATGAGTTCTTTTCCCCCAATTTTCCTATTTTCATGAGCTTGTCTGAAAGTAACTAACACGGTTTCCATACACTATCTCCATTTTTGATGCAATTGACAACCAATCCGGTAAAAGGTGTGTGAAAATCACTTTTCTGATTAATATCACATACAAACATTATCATGAGTATCACTTGTTGGTCCCATTGATCCTAAGATTATCCCCATCACCACCATTACAGGTCAAAACACACTGGTGTACCGTATCTAGGTGTTCGCAAAACATTGTGCAGATCACACCTGTGTGTTCGGTTATCATAATTCACAAAATAGATTCCCAAATAATTCAAAGATAGGTTATTCACAGGAGTAATAATTAAACATGAGTAATTCACAGCAATATCATTGTCGTCACAGAGTGATTCCATCCATCCATCAAACCCTTTCTGCTGTCCAAGTATTTAAATCCCCCTTAACATCCAATCTACATTATTCCAATCCTCTACGATTCTGACAATAAATAGAATTATCTGATTAAATCTAATGAATTTACCCTGACAGGTAGAGGCCCATATAAATACAACAGACGTTTTTTTCTGTCCGTTTCCCTCACAGAAAGCTATGCAATGAATCTCAACGTATGAGGAGGCAATTAGACCCATCAATCCTGTGTAATCATGGCGTGTGGTGTAAGTCCTTCTCTTTGCTTCATTCGTTCGCGCTCTCTGGCGGCTTGTTTCACCTCCACCGCCGCTCCTTCCTTCCAGATCGATGTCGTTGCTAAGCAACCATTCCTCTACATCCCATAATCCTCCGCACCTCGGTCTCGCGTCGCTCACCATCCAAACTGTTGTCCATTGTCGGTAAAATTGTACAGTACACAAAGAGCACGAATCTTCGCAGATACGGTGGCCGTGAAGATATTAAAAAAACGCGTTTTAAAATATCAACTCCATGCACATTTCAACACAATAGCTACCAAGCCATTAAACCTTGCTGGGTTGAGCAACCAGATTACCTTAACAATGCCTGCGATAGCTCGCCCCCCCCTCAAATGGACTTCACTTTCATCTCATCCCCTATCTAAGCTGAGATTCAAACACATTGTGGAGAGGGTTGGCCAATCATATCACACCATTACCGTCACCACTGAAGCATACGCTCACCTGCACCCACCACTCGCTCACCTTTTCTTTCGCACACCTCTCTCTAATTAACTATAAACCATGGAGGTTTCAATGTACTAACATGAACACAAAACCTCCCAACAGCATCCAACACCAGGAGCTTCACAATTAATAACCCCTCCCGTTCGCCAACCAGCATGGCTGCCGAAGCAAAACCACTCCACATTCAACCGTGTGATTTGAAAACACCTTCCATAAAACTCCCTACTGTGCATCCCTCCTTCAGTCAGGTATAGATCTTTCTACTCCGGCACCAACCGGCACACGAAGCACCCACCAAACACAGGCCGGCAAGTTATCACCGGCATTCACCTCGCATCAATATCAGAATAGCCTTTGTAAAGATACCGAGAAGCTCGATGTTAGACCACGCCGGAAGTGACGTTGTTTTTCCCATGTCACGAAGCGCAATCAACAACAACAACAACCACAAATAACATTTATTACCGCCAAAAGGATTGTTGTTCTCTATGTCCGAGAATGCGTGCACTCATTTCCGAACGATAAAAATCGAGCAATCCTTGGTTTCAACATATATTTCTTATAATCAATCTCGTATTGATGTAATTCGATTCGGCCGCGTGATGACGTCATCACGCACTCACACGGGCATCGTGTTTCAATACGAACACAAACATTTTTACATGTTAAAACGTTCGTTTTTTAATCGGAATTTTTACACAACCCTATAAAGGGCGTCCCCAAACGTTGTAAAATGTGCTAATTCATCTCGTAAACCCTCACGATAAGCTGTCCTTCGACGGGGCAACTCCGTGCCCTCGTCGCACCTGTTAAATCCAACGGCACGTCACGTGACTCGCAAAAACCCCATAAATCTCAGTTTTTTTCCCCCTCCAGATTTACGAAAATCAAGTATTGAAAATGCCTAATGACCCCAAAAAATGAAACAGAATTCAAACTGACGTCAAAACGAACCCGTAACGTCGATCAGCCCTACAAAACACGCAAGGTGGAAACAGAACTGAATTTGAATTTAAAATCAAAATGATGCTCCGAGGAAACGATGTTCAAAGCAAAAACAGCATACAGAGTTTACCGAACAATGAGAAAACCCGAGCCTTGGTCCATTTGACTCTCACAGCTAAACCACAGCACGAGTACTGTAGGGAATTCTCACACATAATCTCCAAACTGTCCGCCGAAGTGGTTTTAATTATTCAATTCCCTATAGAGTTCACACACACACACACACACACACACACACACACACACACACACACACACACACATCGGTAAAAACACTCTCGATGACATTCGCCCATCACTGAATTAGCAGCTCGTGCAGAATTGGTCATCATCGTCCTTCCTCCGGATTTGGTGTGCGCAATTCACCTCCTTCAAAGTCTTCACATTAACGATGACGACCAATCATTATCTCCATACAAACATACAAGTTGTTCCACACATACAAGTTCCAGGTTGGAACACTCAACTTACATCGAACACAAACTCAACCTTCCCACTCACATTGTATTTGCCTCCTCGCTCGTTTACCTTGTGTACATCCTGTCTCAGCTTGTGACTCCGTTAGCCAAGCTGCTAACGCCCTCCAGGGTGTTTCATTCTGTCTCGAGCATCCCACTCTGCCCTCCGTCAACACTGTGCTGACGGTGTGTCCTATCTTTGGATCTAAGGACCCGGTCAGCAAGAAGGGATCCTGTCTTCCCACTGTCCATGTTATCCAGCCCTGTACTCCCTTACAACATGTTCCTTTGGGTAACTCTATGTTCTTTAGAGAGTTATTCCCCATTGTATGTTCTTAACTTCTCACTAGCCTTATAGCCTTGAAACGTGTCTCCTTTAATCGGACCGAAATCCCCTTGTCTTACCTACCGCCTGATAGCTCTCTTTTCTCCTTTTAGTGTGCAGGATCAGAGACCCGCTCTTCTCGATTACCTTAAAGCTTTTCTTCCTCTGAAGGACTCTGGACCCTCCCAACAATTACCCCAGGACTCTAACCTGTGGTCACAGGACTCGAACCTGTATCCCCTGTTTCACTCGGGCTTTCCTTGCCCTCTGACCCAAACCCGGTCACCTGAATCTGGCCTGACAGCCCCTATGCTCCTCCAACAAACCGCATTCGACTTTCCTCATCTACCGTTACCAGTTCGGAACCCATGCAGACCTCGAGGCTGCGCTCAACGGAGATTCCTCCGGATCGCGGCGTCAGCTGCGCTCGACGGAGATCCCTCCGGATCGCGGCGTTCAGGACCCGACAGCGTCCCATCTGGGTCGCCAGATGTGATGATGACCCTCACCAATCCTGGCCAAGAATTGAGGGGAGTCAACTGAGGATTCTCGAATATACGGTTTATTGAAGTTGCACAGCACACTTGCAAGCGGAGGTGGCACAGGGATCAACCACAGCAGTCAGACCCTGTACCACACTAAAGGTTACACTCCAAAGGTTTCATATATAAAACCTATTCCTCAGTGGAGAAAAGCAAGCAAAGAAAGAAACAAAGATGCAAGTGGCCTTTTTCCCCCTCCTTGCGGCCCTCGGGGAGAATTAGCAGTAAACAGCTCCTTTCTCACGCTTCAGACAGCGAGAAAGCGCCGGCACATATTCATAAACAGGAGCAAATCCTTTGTAGTTCTCCAAGACTTGTTGACACTCCACTGGAATTCATAACAGCCTGCAAAAGCTGCTCTCTGGCAAGGCCAGACTGGCTTGTTGATATTACATTTTAACACATCGTACAGCAAATTGTAAAACGAGGGCAAAAGCTTGGAAACACAATTTAAAGCAACCAGGCCAATGGTTTGAATCCAGACACCTGGTTAATGCAATTGATGAATGTTTAAATAAGTCAAATGTACAAATATGGGCCAATGGGGCCATCACCTAATATGTCATAACACTAACTATAAGATAATAACCCAAGTTCATAGGCTGCAGTACAAATTTAATCATATATGGCCATTTAATGACCTAAAATAGCAAATATAAGAATATAAAAAATATTGACATTTTTGACGGTGGCCATTTTTAAAATGGCTGCCACATATTGTTCCACCAAATTTATTCACCTATACTTTTAGTATGTCTTTCACAACATGTATATGTACCAAAAAAACTTTATTGTGAAACTGTTGCAATTTGTTCTAGGTTGACCCCCTATATCACTCAGATTGCCTGGACTAGAAAGGCTTTCTAACCCTTTGCCCCTATTTCTCCCCCTTTGCCCATATTTCTACCCCCCCCCACCTCCCCCTCCCCCATTTATCATTCACAAATTAAAAATTTCCACTTATTCTTCCCCACAAAAAATCTCTTCTGCACATGTCCAGAGTTTTGCTTTAAAATATCTTTACTGCACATGCACAAAGTTTGTTTAAAATCTAATATCTTAAACCTCAGCACTGTACCAAAATATATATATTTAAAATTTCCCATTATTCTTCCACATAAAAGGATTGCTTACCACTGTTCCGGTTTAAACCAGAATATCTGATCACCTTGGCACTGTGCCAGGATAAAATATTGTTACGGCTGTGGAAATTCGCAATACACCATAAAGGGTCCTTAGATCAGTTATGACGCTAAGTTTATGTGCAGATAGGTCCCCACCGTTGTTTAAAGGGAATCCTTCGTGTTCACCGGGCTGCGACCCTTTGAGAGAGCCATTTTTCTTTATCTATCGTTATTTTGAGCCACCATTGCAACAAACCTCCACGCAAACAACCGCCACCAACTACGCCACAACGCCCACCATGCTCACACCACCCCCACAACAATCACCACCATCTTCGCCACTACGCCCGCTTCGACGCCCCCCCATCCTCCGCGTACCACGGTAAGACGGTTTCCGCACCACGGAAACCGCCCGAGAAGGATTGGCAGAACAAAAGCTCTTGTGAAGCCTGTGGGGTTTTTCCCGCCTGTTTTCCCCATGCTTGGTGTGAAGGAAAGGGGGATGCACGGCGTGAGGCAGTCGGGGTGAGGGAACGCCCCTTTTTGGGAACTTGGATTTTCTGTTGGATCACGAGTTCTTGGTGGTTCAGTGATGATCTTGTGAGCGGGATAACAGTTGAATTTAAGGACATTCGTGATGTGGCGTAGTTTGTGATGCAGGTTATACTTGTCGCTGCTGGTGTAGGCACGACAAACAAGAGTGCTGCTCACAGACTGTACAGTTGAGGGATGATGAAAAGAACGGTAGTTGAGGTAGAGATCTGTATGAATTGGTTTCCTGCATACTTTTTGAGAGGGTTTGCCTTTAAGAGCCTTGTAATAAGGATGTCAAGGAAAGAAAATGACTTGTTGCTCGACTTCCATGGTGAACTTGATATTGCAGTGCTGATTGTTAAGGTGCTGAAGATACATATTGAGATCTATTTTGTCATATTGCCATATAACAAAGATGTCATTGACAAAAGGTAGCCAGAGTTTAGGTTGAAATGGTGTCGAGAGGAGGGCTGAGCGCTCAAATTCTTCCATAAAGAGGTTTGTTACTATGGGTGAGTGGAGAACCCCATCGCAGCACCTTCCTTTTGTTGGTGGAATGAATCTCGCCATTTGAAATATGTAGAATTGAGACGCATAAGAAGTTCGTTCGTGTATTTGTTCTGGTGATAAACTGGTCCATTCCTTAAGGGTGGAGTCTTCTTGTAGACGATGTTTGATGATAGAGCAGACCTCTGGAACAGGGATGTTGGTAAAAAAGTGATTTTATGTCAAAACTAATGAGAAAATCAGAGTGAAGAATGTCAAACTGCTGAATGCCTTGAATACAATGTTCTGAGTTTTTAACGTCGTGTTGGGTTTTTCCAACAAGTGGTTGAAGGATCTTGGCTCGATTATAAGTTGGTGAGCCCCGTGTTGAAACAGTGGGCCGAAGTGGAACATCTGGTTTGTGAATCCTAGGTTGTCCAAATAAAACTGGACATACTGAAGATGATGTGCAAAGTTTAAAATATAATGGCTTGGAGAGAATGTTTGCTCGATGGAAAGAGAGAAGCTTGCCATTAATTTACCTCTCCATTGCTGGTGTTGGATCTCTGGAGAGTTTCTTTCAGTATCTGTTTAGAAGATGTTGAATTTTGAAATTGTATTCCTCTCTATCCATAATAACAGTCACATTGCCTTTGTCTGTATCCAGTATGTGAATTTAAGTATCATGTTTTTATCTGACTACAGCTTTCTACTGTGTTCAGCTGATATTTGTTTTCGGAATCTCAGCTTTGGAGAGGACTTGAGTGACTTGAAAACGCATTTGGTCAGCAGAACTTTTGTCGAGTGTCTTAAGACTGGGTTCAATCCGTTGAATGATGTCTTTGATCGGAATAACCTTCGGTTCCCAAAAGTTGAACATGCAAAGTTGAAACCCAAAGCTAAAACTGATTGTTCATCGGTCAGATGTCGTTGATTACGATTGATGACAGTTTGCCCAAGATGAGAAGGTCTGTGTGCCATATGAGATTGAACAGTAAATTGAGGTAGAAGTTTCTTGAATTTCTTCATCTTTATATTACAAGCTGTGTTGAATGCTTTCTTCATTGAAATTGAGTTTCAATCTTCTATTTTCTTGAAGTCTTGGTGCTGAAGCTTGTGAAAATGAAATATCCTGCCTTAGTATGTATAATTGATGTCATGTGTAGTTTGTGTTCCTTGGTGTCTGTTGTCTGCACGGCGCGACTCGACTGTTGCATGAATCACCAGTCCCCGTGGAATAACATCGGAATATCTGCAGCGCTTGAGAAAGGTGAGATTGTTCACAAGTTTTGCTGATTTGATGAGACTTCATTCCAGTTGTTGAACTTGATGAGTTTGCTCCCCATCGAGCCGATTTAAGTACTGTTTAAAAGTAACATACAATCAACAGCCAATCAGCATCTCACAACAATTACAACAATTAGCCAATCAGTACCCCACAATAATCAGCCAATGTTAGGTGAGGAGTTGTTGTAAAAGTTGCATTCATTCGTTCCAGTTACTTCCTCCTGTTGATAGGCGAAACGTTGAGGCCTACTTTCTTGTTTTTTACTTTGGAGTTATTTTCTTTTTTTTAAGTATAAAGAATGGAAATAGCTCATTTAAGAGCTCCTACAGGGTGAAAACCCTCAACCTTTTAACTTATTATAGATATGGTATTGTCATTGCGGACTGTCCATCCGTCCTTCTCCTATTTTGACTCCTCCGGTCAAACTGCTGGGCCGATCCGGCTGAAATTTGGCAGCAACATTCCCCTCCTGACTAACGGGGATTGAAAAGCTTGTTCCAGTCACATGACTTTAAGTAGAAGGTCAAAATGGCTGACTTAGCAAATTTGTTCAAAAATCTTCCCCAGATCCACCAGGCAGAATACTACCAAATGTGGGTTATAACATTAGGCCAGGGCCCAGATAAGCTACAGGCCCAGTGGTCCTACTTCCCCTCCCCTCCCCCCCCATTATTCTTCCACATCTGATCGCAGTGTCCGTGGCTGTATTTAGTTTCCGCACGTTTCTGATCGCAAATCTTTTGCCAAGCAAACGTGGTCATATTAAACACTGTCCGGAGAGGACCAGAATGTGAAGCAATGTGCGAATTCTACAAATGAAGAATTTCTTTCCTTTTAGCAGTCGCAACTGCTAAAATGCTGATAAGGTCAATTCCGCATTTAAAATTTTGAACTTTGGTTCAGGTTAAAAGATTTGAGAGTTGTATTCACACATTACTTGATACTCCAGGCGGCGTTCGTCTCCGGACGTGTCGCGGCGGCGTTCGTCTCCGGACGAACATGGCAGTAACTCGTGCTCTGCCTTGATTGAAGTCACATTGAAGTGTGTTGATGGTGTGCACAAAACTTTATGAGTTTCACTGTCATATAAGCCAAAAGGTATCATTGTGTCATTTGTGGTTCTAAGTATATTACCAACCAAAGTTATCTGGGTCTTTTTGGAACACCCTGTATTAACATGTGAAAGAATAAGAGGATGAAATATTTTATCCTGGTACTGTGCCAAGGTGATCAGATATTCCGGTTTAAACCGGAACTGAGACTATGGGTATGCGCAGAAGAGATCTTTTTTGTGGGGAAGAATGTGGAAATTTTTAATATGTGAATGATAAAAGGGAGCTTAGGGTGAGGAAGTCTTTCCCCTTTTTACATGCAAGTGGATGTGAAGACCCTTCAATCCCGGCCAAGAATTGAGGTGAGTCAACTGAGGATACTCGAATGTGCGGTTTATTTGGGACACACTCATGCGGAGATGTGGTGCAAGACTCGAACCAACAGTGGTCAAGCCTCAGAATCACACACACTCTCTGAAGAATCATTCTCCAAAATGCATATATATAAAACCTATTACAGGGCGGAGAAAACAAGACTAACAAGAAACAATTTGGCAAGTGGGCTTTCCACCCCTCCCTACGCCCCTCGGGTGAATCAGCCATAACAGAGTTCTCCAGCCGTTTGTTGCCACTTCGCACTGGAATAAACAATAGCCTGCCGAAGCGCTCTGGCAAGGACATCTTGAAATACATTTTAACACATCGTAAAGCAAACTGTAAAGTGAAGGCAAAAGGTTTGGAGACACAATTTGAAGCAGCCAGGACAATGGTTTGAATCCAGGCACCTGGTTAATGCAATTACTGAATGGTTAAATGAGTTAAATGTTTAAATATGGACAATATGTGGCCACCACCTGAAATGGATACCTGACAGTCCCTCCTTAGCCACATTTCTGGCCATATTTCGACATCAAATGACATAATTCAAAGATTCTTGAGCAAAGGAAAAACATCACTGACAGCCAATTTGATTATACAGTCAAAAATTAAATTTATGAAACCCCAAATGATTATATCACCCATGATCACCATACCCTGTTCCTAGAGGAGAAAGATATTCGTTACACGAGTTCAATTTCGAGCGCTCATATAAACACAGTTGAAGCACTCTGTTGAGCTGAAGAGAAGGTAGATTTTGCAGGCAAGAGCTTGGGCTCGACGCTGGGTTGAAGGTGATGAAAAGGATCAGCAGAGAGATGACCCAGATTCCCAGTCGAGTTTGGGCCCTTGTAGCAGCATTTTCTGCAAATCAGGTTTGATTCACCAAAAGAGCTGAGCTCGTTGGATGCAGTCATGGTGGTGGTGGCACAAGCCCCCAGCTGCACCACTGAACACATGTGGCAGGTGACTCGCCGAGTGGCCGTCAGGCCGTCGTTGTGCATCGAGGCAGCCACAGCAAGTGCACAATGTATTTGCAGAGCAGCACTCCGCGTTTCCACGCTTGCCTGGCCTGTCTGGCCTCACAAAACGGCGACGTCAGTTCTTGCCCAAGCTTCTCCTCAGTGGGTTTTTCTCTTTCTCACATTGTCCATCTTATCTCCTCAGGAAGGGGGTAGTTTTTCATGATCACGGGTTGAATGCCCAATCATCCCAAATCTGGGTTTTCTCCATTGTTCTTTCGGTGGAAGTTCTCCCCAAGCTTGGTTAGATGAAATCGTACATGCAACTGCTTTCAACACTCCGAAACAAACAAAATCATGGTTAAGCATCAATCAAATATGTCCTCGGTAAACGTTAAGGGTCAATGATTCTTTTCACCAAAAGTATTCCATCATGTATGTTATAGGTGTGTAAAACATTGTGCAGAATATATCTGCATGCTTGGTTATTATAACTCACAAAAATAAATGCTCAACATAGTTCAAAGCTTGGCTAACACATTTTGTAAAAATTAACAGGAGTAATTTAAACAAGAATAGCATGGCTATATTGTTAAGGTAATTTCTACAGAACACCAAGAGCAGCACTATCATTTAGGCAATTCTATATAAGCGTAGAATATAGGTACGGGTGCAACAAAGCACTCTTTTCAATAATATAATTCCTTTATTCTGATCGATTTAACATTTATTTCATGGTCATGTCTTCTGTACTCCGCATAATTCTCGTTACCTTCGCATTCTGCGAAAGGTTATGTTTTGGTCGGCGCGTATTTATTTATTTATTTATTTATTTGTAATCTTGTCATTCGTATAACTCAAAAAGTATTAAACCGAATTGCATGAAATTTGGTGGGATGATTGGTTATTAGCCAGGAAGCATTCGATTAGATTTTGGGATCGTTCGGGTCAAAGGTCAAGGTCAAGATCACGAAAAGGTCAAAATCGTCTTTTTACGATAACACGGTCAATTTTTATTCAATTTGCATGCAACTAACGCCAAAATGTTCAGAATTCAACGCCTCATCTTGTGATATGCAATATGACACAATGACGCCCATACTCTTGTTACCGGTTAGGGGTCAAAGGTCAGGGGGGTCACGACCTTGAAAAATATGCGGTTTTTGTCATAACGCGGTCAATTCTTGTCTGCTTTACATGAACCCAGCACCAAAATGTTCAGAATTTAATGCCCAATCTTGTGACACAATGACGTCATAACACGTCACTGGTTGGGGTAAAATGTCGGGGGGGGGGGTCACGCCCTTGAAAAATATGCGGTTTTCGGCATAACTCAGTCAATTCTTATTCGATTTGCATGAAACCAGCATCAAACGAGATTACCTTCTCTTGTTGAAACGTTGTATTCACCGAGCTTGCGAGTGTAGACTCGCCAAAACGACGTGAGTTGATTGTTGTTTAGTCCGTAGCCCCCGAAAGTCAGGGGGGGAGGTCATGACATTATAGATATGTGGTTTGTGTCATAAGACCATTCATATGAAACCAGTTCCCCACACTCGTACCAAGAACAAAAAAAGTAGTGGCAGTGAAGGTATGCGCTCTATGAGTGCCCGTTCTAGTTTATCCTTTTGTTTGTCTTTCTACAAATTGTAGAGTCATTTTATTTAAATTACAGTCAGGTCAGTACCAGCTCCTAATCAGTGAGAGCAATACAGTTACAATACATGGTACAATTCCTAATTCCATTTAATTGATTTCATGATTGCTGTTGATCTCGCCATCCTTTCAGTCATTCTGCATTATGGTTATGTAAATACCATGCTGTTTTCCCTCATAACTTGATTTCTATATGTAGTGTTGACCAATCTGTCGATCAATTTAATAACAGAGACCCTTCTTCAATATTATGTACGTACCTTAACTTAATATATTACGAGCACAACCCGCGCTCTGCGCGACATGTTGGGGTGGGTGTGTTTGAGAAAGGAACTGATGCAGAGTATCAGTAGTAATTTTACTTTAATGCAGGAAGTGGAATACGATTTCACTGTTTCAGAACCATTTTATTAACTTTTTTTTGTACCATGCACCTCATCTGGTCTTTGAGATAATGTAAGCCGAATATCACGTTCCTCGAGCGCAGAACAAAGTCGAACATAGCGCGACCCGAAACCACAAACTCGGAAATAATATATAAGATTATCTTGATTCAATTCTCAGTAACTTTTTCCTATCCTCGATTAACAGATTAACAAGGTTTTTTTATGAGCTTAGTCTGAAAGTAACTAACACAGTTACCGCACACAACTCCCTGTTTATGCATTTTGACAACAAACCCAGTGCATGCAAACATTATCATCGTCACAGAGTGATTCTTTGGAAGTCTTTCACAGACTCTCAGCTGTGCAAACCCCTCATTTGAGAGTTCCACTCCGCTCGGCATGACAATTAGTTGCCATAACATGACATCTTCGAAAGAAGAACTTTGACAAAATTTCTCCAAACAGGTAAACAACACCAAAGGCTAACATAGTTTAATTAACCTGGTGAGCATCCATTTTTTTCATGTTGAAATGGAACTAAAATATCTCAAAAATAATGTTTAACCAATCTCTATCTCACTTCAGAATTCATCAACATTTAAATCTCTGACATTACCCATCTATCCACTTCTCTCTCACCAAAACAGCAATATGCTGCCATTTCCCAACTTACTCTGACCATCTCGGCACTTGCGTAAACCCACTTTAAATACAAATCAATTCCTTGCTCAAAACAAACAAATCATTTAAATCCCCCTGACCATCCATCCTGAATCCCTCAATCCTTCGCGCCTCGGTCCCGCGTCTCTCCCCATCCACAGATGTTGTAACATGACCACAAAACCTCCCAACAGCAACCAACACCAGGAGCTTCACAATCAATACCCCTCCATTTCGCCAACCAGCATGGCGACCGAAGCAAAACCACTCCACATTCAACAGTGTGATTTTAAAACACCTTCCATCCATCCCCTTGTCTGGCGGCCTGCAGAGTGTTCTGGTTGTCGTTGTTCCTTTCTTGTGGTTCCGGGGCGTATCTCAATCTGGTCACCATTTCCCCTAACTCCCCTGAACTATGTCCTTCGCTGACTGCCATGGAGATGTGGGGTGTAAATCCTTCTCTGTATTTCATTAATTCACGCTCGCTGGCAGCTAGTTTCACCTCTAGCGCCGCGCCCTCCTTTCCGATCCATAAGTCAGTGGCCATCAGAATACGTGTGGCGGTGTAATCCCCGCGCACCTTGTCTGAGTATTCGAAATCCTGCCCTGTTTCATCATAATAGACGGTAAAGAGCAAGGTCGATTCCACCCCTTCCAGGTCGATGTCGTTGTCAAGCAACCATTCCTCTACATTTCGCAATCCTTTCGCACTTTCCCAATCCCTCTTCAACTTATCTCTTCCCTCCTGGGACGCAATCCGCAACCGATAAACTAACGGTCCGGGTTCGGTCATCATGAGGGTCATTACCTCATCCTGTAACGCCATCGGGGCATCGAGGAAAACCCCGTCTTCCTTACACGTTATGGTACACCGCATTCCGCACAACAAATCTCTTCCTAACAAGTTCATTGGGGTGTGTTGAGCTATCAAAAATGCATGCTCTCCCTTCAAGGGTCCCACTTCAATTCGCAATTTATCTGAAACTGGGATATCCTCTCTTCGTCCGGAAACCCCCACCACTCTCACCGAATCGCCCGAGAGCGGCAGGTTCTTTATTTCCCCTTGCTTTAGTGTCGACCGTGTAGCCCCTGTCCCTGTTTCCTCCTCCAGGACAGGGTAAATTCCTTTTGCTATCCCAGTCGGTGTTTTTTCTCCTCCGTCTTGTAATGCCAGCTGCGCTAGCACTTGTTTCCATTTCTCCTGTTTCATTTCACTAGGTGTTTCTCGCTGGTTCAAGGTTCCCTCTAAACCGAGTCACTTACGCTCTGTCTCAGCTTGTGACTCCGTGAGCCACGCAGCCAGCGCCTTCCAGTGTTTTCCACTTTGTTTCGGGCCCCCAGCTTTGCACGACGTCAACACAGTACTCACTGTATGCAATACCTTTGGATCTAGGGACCCGTTTGTAATGTCCGGAGGGCAGTGGGACTCGGACAGTCGTGAGGATTGCTGAACACTGTTTATTGCCCGTCCGGATGCACACTACTACAGACTGCACAGACTCCACAGACTACACAAACTACACAACGCCTCAGGCGGCGCGAACTCCTATATCCCGTGCAGGCACGTGACCACTCCAAAACCACTCCTCCACGCCTCCGCCACGCTCCCCGCATTGTGCCCTGCCCCCGCAGGCCCAGTACACCACACCGTTCAGTGGGAAGGGATCCCTTCTGCCCGCTGTCCAAGTCACGCAATCTTGTACTCTCTTTACCTTATCTATTCCATATTTATCACCAACAACTTTCAGCATTGTCCCTCCTGGTAACTGTATGTTCCTTGAAGAGTTATTCCCCATTGTGTGTTCTTAACTTGTCACTAGCCTTATAGCCTTGGAACGTTTCTCCTTTTATTGTGCAGGATCAGAAACCCACTCTTCTCAATTGCCTTGAGCTTTTCTTTCCTCTGAGGGACTCTAGACCCTTCCAAGTATTATCCCAGGACTCTAACCTGCTCTTACAGGACTCTAACCTGCACTTACAGGACTCTAACCTGTTGCACTCGGACGTTCCTTGTCCTCTGACCCAAAACCGGTTACCTGAATCCAACCTAATAGCCCTTTTTGTGCTGAAACAAACCGCACTCGATTTTCTTCGTTTACCATCAGTTCGTAACCAGAGCAGACCCCGAGACTGTGTCCAAAGGAGCTCCCTCTGCCAGGTGTACAGTGTCCACTTAACTAGGGCTGGTCCTGTATTGCAGGTGCCCGACGTGTGCGCACACGTACCTTAGTCTTGTGAGCACCGTACACCAAGCGAAGCCCCTCCGGTACACAGCTTCAGAAGTCGTCGGGGGTCGCCAGTTGTGAAGACACTTCAATCCCGGCCAAGAATTGAGGTGAGTCAACTGAGGATACTCGAATGTGCGGTTTATTTGGGACACACGCATGCGGAGATGTGGTGCAGGACTCGAACCAACAGTGGTCAAGCCTCAGAATCACACACACTCTCTGAAGAATCATTCTCCAAAATGCATATGTATAAAACCTATTACAGGGCGGAGAAAACAAGACAAAGAAGAAACAATTTGGCAAGTGGGCTTTCCACCCCTCCCTACGCCCCTCGGATGAATCAGCCATAACAGAGTTCTCCAGCCGTTTGTTGCCACTTCGCACTGGAATAAACAATAGCCTGCAGAAGCGCTCTGGCAAGGACATCTTGAAATACATTTTAACACATCGTAAAGCAAACTGTAAAGTGAAGGCAAAAGGTTTGGAGACACAATTTGAAGCAGCCAGGACAATGGTTTGAATCCAGGCACCTGGTTAATGCAATGACTGAATGGTTAAATGAGTTAAATGTTTAAATATGGACAATATGTGGCCACCACCTGATATGGATACCTGACCGTGGAGTTTGTGGTGAAAATGGTTGGGAAGAAAGTGTAGCATCGGATCTCTCATTTTCCAGCTGCTGACGGAGGTCATCGCATGATTTGGTTTTTATTTTATTTTTTGTCCTTTGCTGCCTTTTGAACATTATTCTGTCCCCCTCACTTTAAAAAAAAATAACTCACTCCAAAACACCATCTTATTCTGCCTTCTATCTGAATTTCTTCTTCATCTCTTTTCACAATAGCTTCATCCTTCAAGCTTTGTAAAACTTATTAAAATGCTTTAATTCCCTTATCTCTCCAGCATCAGCATACTTCATGGTCTTCTTCATCACAATCTATTCTTCTTCTTACTGACGAGGCATATTTTGCAAACCTTTCTCACCAAAGTGCTCCCTTTGTCATCCATCCTCAGTTTCTTTCAGCATGACCTTCATCTGTACCTTCAACAATTCCTTCCACTCATACCATGATCTTTATCTCAGAATCTTCAATATTAGTATCTTGAGAAGTCTAATTTGCAGAAGTTGTCTGCGCACAACAATCAAATCCTCTTTACGTTCTTATACAGTGTCAGTACCCTCCCCCCCCTCCCCAAGACCATGTCCTTCCAACCCCACCCCTTCCACATGTCCACTTCTTCAGCATCCCTCCACTTCATGTCCTTCCTTTCTGCATCCCCCCTTCCCCCCGAAAAGCTTCCCTCTCACACCACCGTCAAAGCTTCCCCCTGAAGAAGTAGTTTAAAATACAAATATAATACAGACACCTTGGCTGTTAGCTGACATGCCATCTCACATACATATTTGAAACGTACATTTGTACCTTCTAACAATATATGCTTTATGAAATTGAATTGCGGTATATTAATTAATTTTTTTGGAAACATAGCATGTCAGTGCTACTAGACTCAAATGTAAATGCATTTTATGACTCAACCCGTTATCTGGCTTGGAGCCTTGAGCATTGCTTGACCATAACCCTTATCTCTTGAACTTTATGAGCTGTTTGTACTTTGTTTGATCTTGCTTGACTCAACTCGTATCTGCTTGGGAACCTTGGAGTAGATAACCACATTCTCAACAAAAGAACACTCAACTGCTTTTATCACCAGATATATCTTTTTGTTGTTGTTGTTGTTCAACCATCTCATGCTGTGTAACCCCCAAACCCTTGCTTGTATGTATAAAAGTACATTAGCTGAGGCACCCATTTGGAGAGATTCTGTGCAGCAGCTTTATCTCCCTCCATGCATATGATGATGCATGAGTAAATGATTCAACTCTGTTATGTTGAACTTGTTAAAAAAACCTTGAGTGAACACAAATTTCTTCCACACCCTCACACCACCCTCTCCAACATTCCCCCCCAAACCCACCCCTCCAAAATTCTGGTTCAAACCCACCCCTCAATGTTTCCCCCACCTCTTCCCATCTTATCCCTCCTGCCCTGCTCCCTCCCATCTTCCCCCCCCACCCGCTCCCTCCCATCTTCCCCTTTTTTTTTTTTTTTTTTTTGTATACCTTGGTCGAGGCTCGTATGAGAGCTAACACACAACTCACAGCAAGGAGGCATGAGACAAGAGGGGCAGGAGTGGAAGGGACAAAACATTGGGGAACAGACACAGGCGAACTGTGGAAGGGAGAGGGATGGGGATGGGACGGGGAACATGGCGAGGAGAAGATGGACATTACAGGGACTTTCAGGAAGGAAAGCAGGAGAAATGAAGGAAGTGGGCTTGGGTGGATTATCGGGGGTAGAAAAGATCGAGGATTTGGATGGGGGAAGATAAGAGGTGGTGGTGAACAACTGTTTTGAAAGCCTGGAGGGAAGAATGGGAAAGAATAGAGTGAGGAAGTTTATTCCAAAGGCGGGAAAAAAGAGGAATGAAAGAGTGAAGATGAGCAGTGATTCGTGATTTTGGTAGTTTTACCAGAAGGGGGTTGTTGGCGGACCTTGAGCGCCCTGTGGAAATGTGGTTGGGACAAATCACAGAGAGAGCAGGGGGGGCAAGGCTGGAGAGGAGTCGGTAGAAGACAGAAAGACCACCGACCAACCTGCGGTGATTGACTGAGAGGCCCAAAGACTCAGCTTCATTGCGGGAGATGCCAATGATCTTAAAAGCCCTGGTTTTGACAGCGTGAAGTCGAGAAAGGTGGGAGGCAGGAGCACCAGCCCAGAGGGGAGAGCAGTACTCCATCAGGCTACGGACAAAAGCTTTGTAAGTGGTCAGGAGCTCAAGAGGGCCGAGGAAGGACTTTGCACGACGGAGGATTCCCAGTCGGCGACTGGCTTTTGAGGCAAGGTTGGAAATGTGACTTTCCCAGGAAAGGTCATGGCAGATAGTGAGACCCAGAAGCTTGAAAGAAAAGACTTCTTCCAGAGGATTGTTGAGAAAGTGGATGGGGGGGTTTTGTAAACGGTCCTTTCGAAGAGACATAGTGAGAGTGTGAGATTTGTCTGGATTGAAAGACATGTTCCACGTGTTGGACCAGTTTGTGATTTTATCCAGATCTGCAGTGAGCGAAGAAGCTGCTGCTTGCCGGTCTGAGGGATGACAGATGGTACGGCAGAGGGTGGAGTCATCGGCAAAGAGAAATAGAGGATTTTCCCTCCTGCTTGTACCCCCATCCCTCACCCTATGAGCCTCCCACCTGTCCCGCACTCTCCCAACGTCTCCTCCCATCCCTCATTGTGGACTTTAAACATCCGAAGCCTCCGTTCCAACCTGACAGATCTTTCAATCCATGCTGCTGTTGACAGCCCAGACATAATATGTTTAACAGAATCCTTCCCACAGGACATCCCCAACTCCTTACTGTCTCCCCTGGATATCGTCTCCTATGATTTGATATCGTCTCCTCTGAAAGTGCAACTCACTCTGGCAGCTGAGTTGCACTTTACATCAATAAATCGATTTCTCACTGTCCTTGCACGGACCTTGCACCTCCCAATCCCCTTTCCCCTTCCTTTGATGTGCAACCTGTTCACCACATATCCTCATCTCACTCTCACTTCAACTCTGCTGTTGGTATTTTCTCCTTTTCAATTTCCTTCTATTCCATTCTACTCAATCTCTTCCACTAACATTCCACAAATAAAAAGCACTAACTGTCACAAACATTCAGGGGTTTAAGTGGATTAATCTACTGTTCGATCTATCAAAAGTGGCTTCTATAGGTGAGTTGCTGTCCTTTCTGCATAAAGGTAACAAAGCCAAGAGACTATAACATGCCCAATAACATCAGTTTTGGGATGTTAAACCCAAAGCAACAAAGCCAAAGGATGGCAACCCAGTTCCTGTTATCACTTCAAGTTAAGCATTTTTCCTGTTACTACTTCACAGTACTTACACCTCTGTAGATACATTTTTATCATAATGGCTTTGAAGGTGATGAAATAAATTGATGGTAGTTAAAACTTGGTATTAAAATGAAAATGTTAAACCTGAAATAAAATGGACTCAAATATGATATGATTTTTAGGTATGTTTCCATTTGGAATTAACATAATTATATTTCTCCTTTGTATGGAAAGATCACCTGTATATTAAAAGTGTAGAAAGGTTGAGCTTTGCCAGTAAGTTGAATATAAGAATTGCCTATCATTCCAAAGCCATCTAAAGGAATGTTTATGAAAGACACAAACAAGTTGGAATGTGGATTTAAGAAAATGTCCAAATGTATCCACGAAGCTCTAGTTGCTTCAAGATAATATATCTTCCCAGTTTTGGGAGAAGCAGACGAACTTTTTAACCTACTTATGATGTAAACTTGTTTTAATGACCATTAGAGTTGGCATTTGATGTCATTCTAGCATTCTGCACATTTTCTGTGTTAGGAGAGGATTAACATGTCTGGATTTGAAATATTTGTTGCAACCATTCAATCAGAAGCTGCCGAGGAAGACTGAAGATTGGCTTTGCCTGGGGGATGTCAAGACCGACAAACTGGTGCCAGTGCCAGAGACGATAAAAAAAACCGGTCTTACTGAAAACTATATAAGGACTAAGATTCTCCATTTGTATTTGAGATTTCTGGAATGCGTTTGTCTGTTCAGAACCTCCTATGCACACATATTAAATGTGTCTTGTATGTGAATAAATGTTCCAAATTGTACTGAAGTTGTGTGACTGTATCTGCAATTTGGCGAGCCAGGAAGGAGCATTAAAACCTGGAAGAGCCTGTTTCAGAGTGAGCTGGTGGTTGGCATGAGCTCACAGATCAGAAAAGGTGAGAGATGGTGATCTTTGTGGGTGAGTGTGTGCTGCTGGCTTGTATGCCTCGTTCAAGGTCAACATGCTTCGAATGAGAATTTGAGTCGGTTAGATTTGAGGTTTATGGTGCAGTGCTTGATGCTGATGTTGAAGAATGAGTGTCGTTTTCAAAAGGTATTGTTGGAGTCCTGAAAAGTCCTGATCAGGCTGAGGGGTGCATTTTTTAATGGCTACGCTGGCACTGTTTTGGTATATCTGCACCGAAATGTATTTTTTCGCTGTATTTTTGGTTCCCTAGTCTGCATTGGCACTTTCGATGCAGACTCGGATAGGTTGTTGTCCAATAGAGATTGGAAGTTGAGATTGGCTACACTGGCACTTTCGGTGTTTGCCTCGCTTGAAGAGCAGGTTGCGGGTCACCAAAAATGTTCTGAAAATTTATCAATATGATTATATGTGCATTAAATAGTTTGATGCAAACTATCGTGGTTGCCTAACTATTGGGAAAATTATTGAAATTTAACTCTGAAGTTGTTATTTCTCGAGGCTGTTGAAAAAAAAAACAGCCGCGTGCCCACATATGGATGGTGACATCAGGTTCTCCAAAACAAAGCGGAAGCTCACTTGCTCATTGAAGAAGTGTCCAGTTCAGCAGGCCGTTCTTTTGCTTTTTTTTGAGCTTGCAATTGTCTATATTATCCTTTTTTATTTTGAATTATTGTAGAACAAAGTTATTTGGATATTTTGTATATCATGCCTCAAACGTGTGTCGTCATGTTTTGCGAAAATGGCTGGAAAACGGGTAATCGCTCCCACCGATTCCCGAAGGAATCAAACATTCGCCAGCAGTGGATAAGATTTGTACAAACAAAAAGGGGCAAATTTTCTCCCAAAGAAAACGGGTAAAGAGGACCCTTTGGATAGACTTGTCATTTGTGGTGACCATTTCACAGCCGAAGATTCCGAAGGCAATGCAATGAGAGCTCGGTTTCAAAACAACTGCTCAAGTGAGACAAGCGCGACGCTGTGCCCACCATTCAGCCTTCTCCTCCTCAGCTGGCTCCTGCTTCATCTCCTCACACTGTGTCACCTACGATTATTTGCAATTTAGGTTTAATGGCCAATTATTCGATTAATGTCAACATATTTTGCCTTTTCGCAATGTCATCGCAAGGAAAAAGAGGAGAAGAGAAAAAAAGAAAAAAAAAAAAAACGTACGTGCAAAAACAAACACAAAAAAAAACACTTTCAAACAACCACAGTCTGTTCCTTCGCTCTCGTAAATGACGACTGGATTGGGGCATTGTGTTTATCTATAAATGCACATAAGAAGTCGAGAAATTGTTAGAATACACTATCCGGAAGTCCGTACGTTGTGACCCGTAATGGGGAACACGGCTGAGGATCTCTTCCCCAATGGCCACGCCTATGGAGCAACGTGTCCTGTTATTGGTTGGTAAATAAATGGCCATAACTTGGGAAACACTTGTCCGATTAATATCAAACCTTGAAAAGGCACATACTCTGGTCCCCAGCAAAATACCTGGCAAGTTTCAATTAGATTGGACCAGTGGTTGCCGAGAAACAGCGGTCACACACGGAATTATAGATAGATATGCCACAACATTCTTGAAAGTTGGGGGTTTGTTCTAACTGTTCATCTTCGCTGGGGTCAAGCTCAGCTGTCAGAAAGACTTCAACATCAAGGCTACTGTGTATAATATATTTGGGTCCATTATTGTTTCATTCTATTTCTGACTCGAGTGACTCGAGGGTTGGTGGTGGTCGTATGGCAGCTTAGCTGCCGGGATAACTATCATTTCTTGAAGTGCGACTGTGTCGCTGATGCAGTGCCCCTCTACCAGTACACACACTGGAACTGGTACTCATTTCACCGACCTCGGAAGGATGACAGGCTGAGTCAACCCCCTGGTGTATTAATTCAGCGGCCGACGGGGCTTGAAATCAGGACCACTCAGGACCCTAGTATCCCAAGCCACCACCCTAACCACTGAGCCAACACCAGGCTACTGGAGGGTTAAAAAAATTATTATATCAAGTCACAGACGAATCAAACTTTACATTATTTTATGCATTGAACAAGAAAATGAAAATCTGCAAACCAATCTGTCTGGTGGAGTCTGTCAGTGTGACCTGCCAGGCAGTCAGTCCTTCCACTTGTACACGAAATAGGCCGTTTTCTTGCACTTGCAAGTGGCTTAATTCAGCGGCCGACGGGGCTTGAACTCAGGACCTGAGGATTCCAAGACCTTAGGATCCCAAGCCACCACTCTAACCACTGAGCCAACACCAGGCTACTGGAGGGTTAAAAAATATATTGTGACGTCCACGGGACTTGAACAGTCCCGCCAACGTAGAATGAGCCGAAACGATGGAGGCAGTTTATTTATTTATAACCCAAACATGGCGGTTCTAATCGCTCTACCGCAAACAGGACGAGGAAGGTGGCACAAGTCGCTTTTCACTGAGTTGATGATGTTTATTTGTTTTTATTATTAACCAGAAATAACAAGACTCGGCAAGAAAAGGGATCCGGGGCGATTCGACGGGATGGTGTGGGATCGGGCATGGGGAAAAACACAGACAATTCCAATGAATATACAATTCTCAAACCCTCTAAGGTGCCAAGTACACACACACACACACACACACACACACACACACACACACACACACACACACACACACACACACACACACACACACACACACACACACACACACACACACACACACACACACACACACACACACACACAAAACGTAGCTACTTCTGGTGGTCAGGCTGGACCGTGGTGTGGACGCAACTATCCCTGGATCAGCGTCGGACGAGCTGGCCTTGCTCTCGTCAGGGGGGCAGGAGAAACCGTGGTGCTGTCGACCTCCTGGTCCTGGCCCAAGTCCGCTCACAGCCGCCAGGGAACCAGTTCTGGCGCCAAATTGCAAGCAGGAGAGGGAGGCAGGTCCGCCCGCCGTTCGACCCCGTACTCCGAGTCAGCAGAACCCCAGAGCCAACCAAGGTGAGGCACGAGGCTCAGCAAGGCTCCAAGACACGATGAAGAACACGATCGAATCAGCACAACAACAAGTGCGCTTCCCGCGCAACAGCCTCCACACCAAAAAAACACGATCTTTTTGTCCCGATCTTCTTCCTCTTCCTTTTCGACCCCGAACAGAACCTTTTTATCCTCCCGTCCTCGTCACTTCCAATCGAGCCGTTTTATTGGCCCACCGCCGTCGCCTTCCGCCAATCGTGATCACGGGGCGGAGCCATCCGCAGCCCTGTCCTGTGACGTCACGGCCAGCCTCCAGGGACTACTAAAAGGGGTTTACGCAGACACACTTACCCTATCCCGTGTCCCTATCTAATTACGTGACAATTATCATTTCCCCCTTGAAGAAATGAACATTTACTAGACAACTTATCACCACTGAATTGCTACTTATTACATCGAGATCCTGGTAAACTCGAACAGCATGGCATACCTAATTAAACATCCTAATTACCCTTTGAATGCATACCCCCCCCTCAAACGTAACAATATTATATCAAGTCACAGACGAATCAAACTTTACATTATTTTATGCATTGAACAAGAAAATGAAAATCTCCAAACCAATCTGTCTGGTGGAGTCTGTCAGTGTGACCTGCCAGGCAGTCAGTCCTTCCACTTGTACACGAAATAGGCCGTTTTCTTGCACTTGCAAGTGGCTTAATTCAGCGGCTGACGGGGCTTGAACTCAGGACCACTCAGGACCCTAGGATCCCAAGCCACCACCCTAACCACCGAGCCAACACCAGGCTACTGGAGGATTAAAAAAATTATTATATCAAGTCACAGATGAATCAAACTTTACATTATTTTATGCATTGAACAAGAAAATGAAAATCTACAAACCAATCTGTCTGGTGGAGTCTGTCAGTGTGACCTTCCGGGCAGTCAGTCCTGCCACTTGTACACGAAATAGGCCGTTTTCTTGCACTTTCAAGTGGCTCAAATTTATATGGCTCAGGCCCAGAAATTCCATACTATAAATTCCCATCATTCTCCGACTCGTGCTCGGCAATATAGGAATGAAAACACTCAATTTCATTGCCCCTGAAATCACTCTCTGATTCGCATCTCGCCATTGTTCACACGTTTCGGAATGTTCATGAAGTTTTCGGAGAACGTGATGTCGTAGCATCTTTGGTAACTTTCGGACTGTTTTTTGATCACTGACAAAAGTTTTGACTCAAAAGTTAATTTTGGCATATTTTGAGTTTCAAATGGAAGAAAATAAATACCCAATGATTTATTAATGTGATTACAACCTTCGAATCACGTGAAGTCATCAGCGACCCAAAACCTGCTCTTTAACAGTCTGCATTGGCACTTTCAATGCAGACTTGAATAGAGTTGTCCAACAGAGGTTGGAAGTTGAGAGAGAGTTGAGGTGAGGACAGGGTGTTTCACAGATAGCTGAGAATAGGGCATTATACAACAGAGGTTGGAAATTGAGAAATAGTTTTTTTGGGTGTTTTGGTTGGAATTGTGCTTCCAGCTTGGGATTGAGGTTCAAACTTAAGAAAATTTGTGTATTGTTTGTCTGAGCTCTTTTATGACTAGTTGTATCCTGTCTGTATCTGTATGTTGTATTGTATTGCAAATGAGAAGTGAGACAGGGAAATGCCCTGAGGGTAGTGGAATTGAAATGAATTTAAAATGCGACAATAAAATATAAAATGAATAAATAAAATAAGGTTCAAAGATATAAAGTGTTGAAGCTGGAGATATTATTTGACTTTGTTGGTTGTTGAAGTGAATGCAAGACTGACATGGGGATGATAATTTTTCAGCCGTCAAAAGTAAAATCGATAAATGTGAATCTGTGCAAATCCGTACAGCCAGTGCGAGTAATTAGTGCACTGGTGGATTGGCACATTGGAACTCCCTGCAGGTATAGCATGGAGTGTTTTGTTCTGTGTGCTAACAGGGGTTTGTAAAAAAAATAAAAATAAAAATAAAAAACTCTGAATGCAAGCCTTGTAATGGCACTCATGGAAAGGAATAATTATTTCAAGTGTGTGACTCGAGCCATTATAACAAGAGAGTGTTTCGTAATGCAAGGATGATAAGGATGGTTGACAGATAAGCATGGTTGACAGAGTACATGGAGCATCACTGGGTTATGAAATGAAATAAAATGGAACATACATTGACATTTAGTTTTAATCTTAGTAACAGCTTGAAGACAGAATTGACCTTCGATTCAGGATTCCAACCATGTACAAGAGGTCATGAGTGAGTTTAAAGTCTTATTCTTTAGACTTTAATTTTTCAGCATTAAGAACAAGAGGATTTTTCTTTAAACTGTGGAGAAATGTCATACAATTGATGTCGTTTTATGAACTAACAGGGTGATTTAATAGCCACGAGTCAAATGTTATGTGGTCACTATGGTAACGCTGAGATTGATGATGCTGTGACATTGGTTTAAAAGTCCAATTAAATAAAATAAAATTTTAATGTCTACATAATGCTTACACGATTGGGAGTTTACAAAGATTGGGGTGTTTTATTTGAGTGTCAGGTTGGTCTACAATGGACAATTGTAGCCAGAATTTTTCATTAAATGAATAAGGGTCAAAAAATAAATGTGATGTATTGTGGAATTATTGATGCCGTCATGATTTTGGAAAGGTAAATGGAGCCAACATAGTATGTACGGTATTATGAGATGGTACGCCAGGCCTTGTGTGCAAAAGGTATGCCCCAAAAACTAAATAAAATATAATATAATAAAAGGTTCAGCAAATATGACATCATCTACAGTATACTGTACTGCATTGTGGTGCACTGTGTCGTGTTGATGCCCAAAAATGAACTCATTATACAAATGGGTCGTTTGATGACCGAAAATCGTAAATTAAATGCATTGGGAATGATTTTCTCAAGATTTAGAAGATTATTCACCTTATTTGCACATACGAAGGAACATTTGTCCACCGATCTGTTGTGCAACCGGTCTGTGTTGTGCATGTTTCCTGGGAGGATGTTGTGGTTAAGAGATGTTGTAATCACTTTCGGTACATAATAAATTAATGCTCTGCTAACAACTACACTGAAGGGTTGTTTGTTATGAAATACTAAACGATGTTAAACTTGGACAGCCGATTACCAGATTCTTGTAAATCGTGGTTTTCTCCACAAAGTGTTGGTATTCAAAAGAAAGGTCATGGACCACCAAAAACTTCAAACTTGTGAGATAAGGCTAAACATAACGACTGCCTGCTCGATGCCACGAGTCACCTGATCCGCCAGCTCGCAATCGAGGGAATGTCTCAACAAACATTTTAAAACATCCGTTTTTCGTCGGAAGTCTTTTGGAAACGTGTCGAGCATGTCAACAAACCTTCGACAATATAAGCCAAGATCGAATAGACAGACGCAAGCAATAAGCAGGGTACGAGGTTGGGCAGTGAACGAAAGGCATGTGCTGTTTCTTTAAACACCCAATGGTAATTTGAATTGAACTTTAAAACAAACTTTATAACAACCGTGTGTGTGTGTGTGTGTGTGTGTGCGCGAGTGATGATAATCACGATTTTTTTAAAAGGAGATATGTGACATTTAAGAAGCATTTTATCAAAGCTCTATCTCTTCGTACGAAACGGGAGGATTTATATCTACATTAACATAACAAATCGTGTTGAACATAAAATACAGCCATTGTGTGAAGTTGGACACAAACGAAGCAACTTCAACAAACGCATAAGGAAATCTGGTCGTCTTTCTGAGCTCTGTACTCGACTACCGTGATACGATCGAAAGCGTTAACACAAACATAACATCTCTATGCTTCAAGACCACGAGTTAGGAATAAATACATCCTGATAGATGAAGTGAAGAAAAAAAAAATAATATCCCTGTGTCGTAAGAGGCGACCAGGGTTGCGTCAGGAAGGGCATCCGGCGTAAAACATGTGCCAAATCTCTATGCGGATCATACGGATGATCCGCTGTGGCGACCCCTCACGGGAGCAGCGAAGGAAGAAGAAGAAGAAGATGAAGTGAAGAAAAAAAAAAACAGAAAAAACCAACAACGTAGACGTAATGACATATGCGGATGTCACGCGTTGAAGGAAAGCTGTTTTTTTCATGGATAACTAGGAAGTGAATGATTATATATAGAGTTGCAAAATACTTTATTGCTCACGATTCTGGAACATCAGTGTGAGGGGGCTTTGCCGTTTTTAGGTAACGAAATTAACAACAAATAGCGAATGTTTTAAAAGCGATTCTGTCATCATTCATAAATACATGAAGTGTGATCGCTACCCGGAAGAGCAGGTAGTGTGTCAGTACCTCGATGGCTGTAATGCACGCACTTATTTATCGAATGGATTGCTCATGCCGTTGGGTTCCCGTTGTGACAGCGATTGATGAAAAAAAAAAGATAGCTCCAGTGAACTATACCGCTGAGGTTGTTTGCATTGATCAAATACTCCCGAAGAGTACTTGACTGAATCGGGAATTGATTTCTCAACTTTTTCGTTGCCCAATTTTAACGAAACTTGATACTGCATGCCACAGGAGAATGGCGAGTAAGGTGGCCCTAAAATGCTTGCGCTATCCTGTACCGTTATGGTTGTATTTCGGGAACATACATACAAGATGAGAGTTTTAGTAATACAGTATGTAGGTAGATTATTGCGCATGCGCGGGGACTTAGGAGTGCATACCAGGGAGTTGCGAACTACAGAACAAGCATGCATTCTTCTTCTTCTTGCGTATGGCAGCTTAGCTGCCGGGGTAGCTATCATTTCTTGGAAGAGCGACTGTGTCGCTGATGCAGTGCCCCCTACCAGTACACACTGGTACTCATTTCACCGACTTCAGAAGGATGGCAGGCTGAGTCAACCCCCCTGGTGAACACAAATGAAATGGATTACGTACATTTTGTATTGCACCAACAAACATTATGAGAATATCATTTACAAATCGAGAACATTTAGCTTGAAGCAACAACCAAAGACTGCTATGATATCGGTCTAGAGGAAGATATTGTGCTCATGAAAGTGAAACAAAATGAGAATCTGCAATGGAGACATCACAAGAGAACAATGAACTTTTGTTTCCATGATGTTGCAAAGTTTTGATAAATATAATATAATTGATGTACGGTCAGAATGAGATGTATCGTAAGATTTGACCATGTTGTAGACAACGTCTATCCGAGACTGACCAAGAACAGCCGGGCAGGTTAAGGAAACAACTCGGTAAGCCAAAGGAGAGTATTAGAAGGACATGGCTAAGAATATTAAACATAATAGCAAGGCATTCTTTAAATATATCAGGGGCAAAGAACAGGTTAGGACCAGTGTGGGCCCATTGAGGAATAGCACCGGGAGAGTGGTTAGTGATGAAAGTGAGATGGCAGGTTTATTAAACAGGTATTTTTCATCAACTTTTACACCAGAACAGTCAGGAGAATTGCCAATAATTGAGTATCTATCAAGCTGGTGAGAGGAAGGGCTTTTACAGAAGATCCAGGTTGGAATGGAGGAAGTAATGGAACAGCTAGGTAACCTAAGAGAAGATAAGGCTCTGGGTCCAGATAATATGAAACCGAGAGTATTGATAGAGATGTTGAAGAAAATGAAAGGTAGAGATAAAATAAGTGTAGATGAATTATTCAACAGAGTAGACAGTGACAGCACCAGGGGCCATAGCCTGACAGTGAAGAGGAGAATTAAGACGAGCAAGGCAGGGGACCTTTACTCAGAGAGTAGTTAATGCATGGAATGGTCTCCCTGGAAAGGTAGTGGCAGCAGAAAAAGTAGATAAGTTTAAATTAGAATTAAATAGGTACCTGGAAGTTATGGATATAGAGGGGTATTGGGATGTTAAGAGTTTTAGGTAATTTGAGCATTGATGGGTGATTGTGTGCATATGTACGGAGTGCTGTTGGTGAGGGTCCTATCAAGGGGGGTTGTGTCGTTGTGTCTTTTAAACCAAGCCCATGCCCCCTCTCCTGAGGGGAAAAGGAAAAAATACTTATCTCATTAATTAAAAACATTTTTTTGTATTTTCTTCCTTGGATCTTGTGTTGATAAGCTAGTATGGTGTTCATGCAGGTATGGTGGGCTGAATGGCCTCCACCTGTTAGATTTCCTTGTAAATCCTTGTAAGGTGCAAATTTAGGTAAATTAGATCATGGGAGATACGATGCAGAGACAGATGTGATGTAGAGGCAGGAGGCTAGTCAAACCAAATTAAAATGATTTACTGATCGATAAACTGACCAACAAATGTTTTAAAAATAAATAAATTTTAAAAATCAGGGGTATAGATTGTATGCAAAACTGAGTTAATGTTGAGGGTCAGAGTTCAGTTCAACTGTAATGCCAAAAGTAAAAGCAATTGATAGAACTAAAAGGTAAACAACATTTGGTTGTGAGGATTTCTGGAATTGTTCTTATTGTCAGATGGGGGGCAAGATTCTAAAAATAAAATAAATAAATCCAGTGTACAAGTCCTTCTGAAGGGTTTTGTGAAATACATTAAATCTACCTGGACTCTGCATCAGGAAGTGAATGCCAGTACGGCTGACAAGATAACAGGACGGTGTTAAGAACTTGTAGTAGGTTTACTGTCTGTATTAAAATGATTATTGTAAAATGTACGGCTAATTTGCTTGCGATTTGCATGAAGATCATTACCAAGACAATGATCACACAAGTTTCGTGCATCTCTCATTGAGAGATCAAAACAATGATTTTGATAATGTTTTCTGGAAAGTATGTAATGTGAAATCAGGATAGATAACTACTGTAATGATATTAAGACCTGATAATGATGACGATCAGCAATATCTGTTGATATTAAGTAACTAATGAAGTATCGATTAAAGGAAAATAAAATTATGATGATGCAATGCCTTTCTGAAACTGAACTCATGAGATTGTTTATGACTAGAAATATTGGGAACTTGGTCAACATACTGTAGGATTTTGGGATTAATTAGGTGTGCCATGGACAAGGGTAAAATTATCTGACAAATGACATTATGTTTGTATATTTTATCGAGAGCAAATGATGTCAAAGAAAATTGAAGTGCTTGACTGAAGAAATATTTGAATTGATGTTCTGCACACCAGTTGTGTATTGTAACAATAACTCCTCTTCTCTTCTTCTTTCGGCTAGCTCCCGTTAGGGGTCGCCACAGCGGATCAACCGTCTCCATTTCCCTCTATCCTCCACATCTTCCATTGACACTCCAACCACCCGCATGTCCGCCCTCACCGTATCCATGAACCTCTTCTTTGGCCTTCCTCTTCTCCTCCTACCTGGCAGCCCCATCTTCAACATCCTTCTCCCGATATACTCCACTTCCCTCCTGTGCACATGTGCAAACCATCTCAATCTCGCCTCTCTCACTTTGTCTCCAAACCGTCCTACCTGCGCTGTCCCTCTAATATACTCATTCCTTATCCTGTCCATCCTCGTCACTCCCAATGAGAATCGTAGCATTTTTAACTCTGCCACCTCCAGCTCCGCTTCCTGTCTTTTTGTTATTGCCACCGCCTCCAAACCATACAACATAGCTGGTCTCACTTCCGTCTTATATACTTTGCCCTTCACTCTTGCAGCTACCCTTCTGTCACATATCACTCCTGCAACTCTTCTCCAACCACTCCATCCTGCCTGCACTCTCTTTTTCACTTCTCTCCCACACTCTCCGTTACTTTGGACAGTTGATCCCAAGTATTTAAACCCATCCACCTTCCCCACCTTAACTCCTTGCAACCGCACCATACCACCACCCTCCCTCTCATTTACGCACATGTACTCCGTCTTACTCCGACTGACTATCATTCCCCTTCTCTCCAGTGCGTACCTCCACCTCTCAAGGCTCGCTTCAGCCTGCTCCCTACTCTCCCAACAGATCATGATGTCATCCGTGAGCATCATAGTCCATGAGGACTCCAGTCTGATCTCATCCGTCAACCTGTCCATCACCATTGCAAACAGGAAAGGGCTCAGAGTTGATCCTTGGTGCAATCCCACTTTAACCTTAAACCGGTCTGTCATTCCTACCGCACACCTCACCGCTGTCACACTGTCCTCATACATATCCTGCACGATCCTCACGTACTTCTCCACCACTCCCGACTTCCTCATACAATGCCACAACTCCTCTCTTGGCACCCTATCATAAGCTTTCTCTAAATCCACAAACACACAATGTAACTCTTTCTGGCCTTCCCGATACTTCTCCATCAACATTCTCAAAGCAAACATTGCATCAGTGGTGCTCTTTCCTGGCATAAACCCATATTTCTGCTCACAGATCGTCACCTCTCCTCTCAACCTAGCTTCCACTACTCTTTCCCACAACTTCATGGTGTGGCTTAACAACTTTATCCCTCTGTAATTTCCACAGCTCTGCACATCACCCTTATTCTTGAAAATTGGAACCAGTACACTTAATCTCCACTCCTCCGGCATCCTCTCACTTTCCAAGACTTTATTAAACAATCTGGTTAACAACCCCACTGCCATCTCTCCTAAGCACTTCCATGCCTCCACTGGTATACCATCTGGGCCAACCGCCTTTCCACTTTTCATCTTCTTCATAGCAGTCCTCACTTCATCCTTACTGATCCACCCCACTTCCAGATTCACTATCTCCACTTCTTCCAACCTTCTCTCTCTCTCATTTTCTTCATTCATCAGCTCCTCAAAGTACTCCATCCACCTTCTCAACACACTCTCCTCGCTCGTCAGCACATTCCCATTTGCGTCCTTTATCACCCGAACCTGCAGCACATCCTTGCCAGAGCTCGGTCCCTCTGTCTTGCCAATCGGTATAAATCCTTTTCCCCTTCTTTTGTATCCAACTTCTCATACAGCTCGTCATATGCCTTTTCCTTGGCCTTTGCCACCTCTCTTTTTGCCTTTCGCCGCCACTCCTTGTACTCCTGCCTACTTTCTTCATCTCTCTGACTATCCCACTTGCTTTTCGCCAACCCCTTCTTCCTTATACTTTCCTGTACTTCCTCATTCCACCACCAAGTCTCCTTATCTTCCTTCCTCTGTCCAGATGTCACACCAAGTACCTTCCTAGCTATCTCCCTCACCACTTCTGCTGTAGTTGCCCAATCATCCCACCCATCTTTACCACCACCCAATGCCTGTCTCATCTCCTCCCTAAATTTCACGCAACAGTCTTCCTCCTTCAGCTTCCACCATCTGGTCCTTGGTTCAGCCCTCACTCTCTTCCTCAACCTCACCTCTAAAGTCATCCTACAGACCACCAATCGATGCTGTCGAGCTACACTCTCCCCTGCCACCACTTTACAGTCACTAATCTCTTTCAGGTTGCATCTCCTACTTAAGATGTAATCCACCTGTGTGCACTTTCCTCCACTCTTGTATGTCACCCTGTGTTCCTCCTTCTTCTTGAAATACATATTTACCACTGCCATTTCCATTCTTTTTGCAAACTCTACCACCATTTGCCCTTCCACATTTCTCTTGTTGAGACCGTACCTCCCCATCACCTCCTCATCCTCTTTATTCTCTTCCCCAACATGTCCATTGAAATCTGCTCCAATCACCACTCTTTCATCCTTGGATACACTCTCCACCACTTCATCTAATTCACTCCAGAAATCTTCTTTATATTCCATCTCACACCCCATATGTGGGGCATATGCACTGATGACATTCATCATCACCCCTTCAATTTACAACTTCACACTCATCACTCGGTCAGACACTCTCCTGACCTCCAATACCCTCTTGACATAATCTTCCTTCAGGATTACCCCGACACCATTTCTCCTCCCATCCACACCATGGTAGAACAGTTTGAAACCACCTCCAATGCTCCTCGCCTTACTCCCCATCCACTTGGTCTCTTGTACACACAGTATGTCCACCCTTCTTCTCTCCATCATATCAGCCAACTCTCGCCCTTTGCCAGTCATCGTCCCAACATTCAGAGTTCCAACTCTCACCTCCACACTTCTATCCTTCCCCCTCTCCCACTGCCTCCGGACTCGCCTTCCCCGTCTCCTTCTCCTCCTTCGCCCAGCAGGAGCATAATTTCCACTGGTACCCTGCTGAGCACCGGTACCGGTGGCGGTAGTTGGTAACCCGGGCCTCGACCGATCCGGTATGGAAATTCGTTTTGTTGTCCGCATAATGATTGTAACAATAACAATAATTGTATTGTAACAATAACATGCACACAAATTTCATGCTAGCATTTTAGTAATTCAAGAAATAACTTTTTTACAAAAAATTTTTTTACAAATATTACTTTAATATATTTTTAATTAATTTTAAATTTCTGGTAATTTAGACCAGAAGTACTGGTCAATATGTCACTTAAGGCAGAGAATAAATAATTATATGATTACAAAAGATTGAAGTTGGGTTTTGGCTAAAGGAAATACATGGACAACATTATTACATTGGATTTTTGTTGGAATAATAATGCTTGTGATTATTCTTGTACTCTTCAAATGTACTATAACCGTCTTCTCTTCATTATTTAGTCGTTCTTTAAAGAGAACAGCCATGGCCACTAAATGGTTGTTCAAGCATCATTCCCATATGAGAATTCCAATACAGCGAGAGAATTTAACGATCTGTGCAACATTGAAGTTTGAAAAATACATGGGCAATTTGGAATGGGCAGATGTTATCTCTGAGACAATCGTCGATCCTGCTGTCCTTTGACAGTGGTATATTATTATTAAAAAAAACAACAATGAAAACAACACATCCTGGCCTTTTATGACTGGAATAAAGAAATGAAATTTCTGAATGACTAATTCCTTGTGATTATGACAGTGCAATATGCAGAGTGGACAATGTTGGTGGGGTGCAACGAGGCAGTTTGTGCTCGAGACTTCCTACTCTCTACACTCTTCTCCACCCTAACCACTTCGTGCCAATATTTCCTCCGGCTACACTGCATGTGGTGTGAGGGACTTTGGCAACTGTACTCTGCATGAGATGCTGCTCTTCTCCACATATTCTCCCTGCCCACTTTCATCCACCAAGTTTGATAAAACGTGGTTACCTTTTAAACATGACGGATCGTGAGATGGTGCTGGGAAAGGAGGCTCAGGAGAGATACTATTCTGCAAGCTGGTGTTGGACTTCTGAAAGAAATTGCTTGTGGTTGCTGTTTCTTCTTTGAAGAAATTCCAAAAGTTTCCTCAATGCCCAAGTTATTGTCATCCACTCATTAAAAAAAACCAAACGAACTGATCCTGATCAAGAAATGTGACATTGCGGTGAGACAACACCGCCCTCTTTGGAGATACGACATGCGCCCAGGTATCAAAGCAATACACAGAAGAAGATCAAGACTGAGGACAACTTTAGTGCGCAACACTTATCTGGCTTGTCTGGACCAGCGCCTCTGTACTCTCATCGCTGTTTACCTGTGAAGAAAAATGGATCAGCAAGCAAGGCAAATTTTATTGGCTAGGAGAGTTGAGAAAGATAATTTGCACATGGATTGGTGATGTTTCTGGAATCTGAGATGTTCATTCAAGAGTTGCCTATGTTGTCTGTTAAAAATTCATAAATGTCGAGTGTTTAAAAAAAAACAAAAAAACAGTGGAATGTTGATACATTTTTATCATGGTTTTGAAGGTGATGAAATAAATTTATGATAGTTAAAATTTAGTATTAAAATGAAAATGTTAAACTTGAAATAAAATGTACTCAAATATGATATGATTTTAGGTATGTTTCCATTTGGAATTAACATAATTATATTTCTCCTTTGTATGGAAAGATCACCTGTATATAAAAAGTGTAGACAGGTTGAGCTTTGCCAGTAAGTTGAATATAATAAGAATTGCCTATCATTCCAAAGCCATCTAAAGGAATATTTATAAAAGACACAAACAAGTTGGAATGTGGATTCAAGAAAATGTCCAGATGTATCCATGAAGCTCTAGTTGCTTCAAGATAATATATCTTCCCAGTTTTGGGAGAAGCAGACGAACTTTTTAACCTACTTATGATGTAAACTTGTTTTAATGACCATTAGAGTTGGCGTTTGACGTCATTCTAGCATTCTGCACGTTTTCTGTGTTAGGAAAGGATGAACATGTCTGGATTTGAAATATGTGTTGTAACCATTCAAGCAGAAGCTGTCTAGGAAGACTGAAGATTGGCTTTGCCTGGGGGATGTCAAGACCAACAAACTGGTGCCAGTACCAGAGATGATATATAGTTTTCAGTAAGAGTTTTTTTAAGGACTAAGATTCTCCATTGGTATTTGAGATTTCTGGAATGCATTTGTTCAGAACCTCCTATGCACACATATTAAATGTGTCTTGTATGTGAATAAATGTTCTAAATTGTACTGAAGTTGTGTAACTGTATCTACACCTCCTATGCTCACACAGATGGCCTTTCAGTTTTCTGCCAAGATAAAAAAACATAGGGTACCTCATGCTGTTGAACGGTTGAGGGAGAGTGGGTCCTTATCAAACACACACACACACACACACACACACACACACACACACACACACACACACACACACACACACACACACACACACATCTGGCCAACAACCTGTAATTACAGCTATATGCATGCTCCCACACACACACACACACACACACACACACACACACACACACACACACACACACACACACACACACACACACACACACACACACACACACACACACACACACAGCTTTCTTGCTCTATATTTTGTATAAAAATGGCAACTTTCCCAGTGGATTTATTCCAATCAGAGATCAGGATTTCAAAGTTGGAATGTTTGAAAGGTACCCAAAAGTTGAGGCAGCCTCACTGCAATGCTTTATCTATTGTGTGTCTCCTCCATGACTCCGAAACAATGAAGTCCAGCAGCCTAATACTTTGCATGCATACTAAGGGACCTCGAAGGGAGTGCATGAGTCAAAATTGGGTGTTTAGGTTAATTAAAACACCCCTTTTGAAGATAATCAACAGCCTTATTTAATTATATCCTTTATCAGGCACCTCCTGAGCCACCTTGCTCTCGCTGGGGTCTTAAGTCACATCCTGGTTACCTCGATGGGGTATTTAGCATGTTTTTTGACCTGCTCAAACATCCCTCGACTTGGAACAGGCCACAACGATTTCTTACGAATAAAGGTTTTTATCCCGCCCCCTCCCGGAGGGAGGGAGCGGGATATTGTAATCGTCCGGTTTGTTTGTCTGTCTATTAGCAACTTTACGGCAAAACGGCTTTAGCAAACAATATCAAATTTAATCCACAGGTGGGTAATGAACCTTGGACGACCCCATTAACTTTTGGGTCCAATTGGATCAAAGGTCAAGGTCACAAAAAGATCAAAATCGTTTTTCGCTCATAACTTTGTCAAAAATGATCTGATTTACTTCAAACTAAGCTTATAGTAAACCTTATTATATTTGTCACTTATAATCCTACCCATTCCGATAGTGAAAAATGCATATTTGTGAAGATCGGTAGGGTCCGAAGTTTTAGGGGTCATGGTCATTGGTCAAAATTACAAATTTTCCATTAAAACTAAAACATGGTTACGAAAATACAACTTTACGGGAAAACGGCTGGCTCAAACACTGTCAAATTGTATCCACAGGTGGGTAATGAACCTCGGACGACCCCATTAACCTTTGGGTCCAATTAGGTCAAAGGTCAAGGTCAGGTCATGAAAAGGTCAAAATCGCTTTTCGCTCATAACTTCATCAAAAATGATCCGATTAACTTCAAAGCTAAGAGTGAACCTTCTATTTGTGACTTAAAATCCCAACAATCCTATAGTGAAAAATGCATATTTGTGAAGATTGGGGTGAAGGATGTATCAAATTTAAATTTGATCCCCAAAATAACTTTATGCCTTAAATGGGTTGGATTTGTTGTGCCTGGCACCACTTGTGTTTGTTTTTCCACTTTCCTCATTCATATTAACCAATTCTGAATCATCATATCTACGGCATCGCTGGATACATTACATTGCTTATAAATGCCCAGAGATGCCAGCGTTCGTGCCTTTATTTCATTTCTGCACATGCCATAACCTCGAGAATCTCTTAAATTAAGCCGGATTACAAAATTTAAGCTCCAGAATTGAACTTAGCAGTTCCGACTGCTAAAAATAAAATAAAAAAGAAAGCGTTCATTTATCCAATTCAAACATATTTGACATTTCTGGCATCTCCGAGAGAAGTTCAACATGATGGGAACAAGCGATCGCCAAGCAAGCTGTTCAACATAATTTGAGTTTTGAGGATCGCATCAAGTGGATTAAATAACTCAAAATCTGGAGTGAAATCTGAAAATGTCAAGAAATCGGTGATGTTTAGTTTTTGCGGGTAAGTGCCATTACCAATCAGCTTTCTATCGCTTGCCAAGCCAACCATTCATTTAATCAGTGCTTGCTTGAGTGCTTAAGCCGCTTGCCAAGCACCCTATAGTTTATAGTGGTACAGTTCGTGTCCCAAACAGGATGTACAGTTGGCAGTTGCCACAAGGAACGTGGTACATATGGGTACATTTGGATTTGTAAAGGGAGTCTCCGCGGGTGTGTGTGCGCATGCCTGCATGCTTAGTTACAGGTGCCGTGGTGGCAAAGTTTCATCCCGTATCTTTTGATGATGATGGGATTTCGAAAGGTTATGTGGTTTCTCTGAGTTTCAAAGCAAAATACATTTCACAACAAC
>NC_140966.1:91015962-91183462 GCF_056783735.1 Eptatretus burgeri
GGCCACCTCACTTTATATGGGGTCTCAAGGCATATTCTGGGTTACTTCGTTGAGATCTGAAGCCACCATATTTTTTGGCCTGCTCAACCATGCCTCAACTTAGAACAGGCCACAACGATTTCTTCACAATAAAGTTTTTCTTTTTTCCCCACCTCTCTCATATATCCAATCCCTGTTCATCATATCTACGAATTGCTGGATACATCACAATATCTATTAAAAATTACACACATGCCACAAAATACACGACACAAAACTACACAAAAGAAGTCCTGGCAAGGGTTTGCAATCTCTGATTGCTCTTTTTCTTGTTCGCTCCGCAACCACTTGAGTGCTTGACACGAAAAATGGTCAATATAGAAGCGCGTGTGTTCACATGGAAAATTGTTCAACAAAGTTACACAATGATTGGATGGAAAATGTGGCCGGCGCTCAAAAAGGTTTTTGCAGGCATGGGTTGCAGGATATTTCATGTATAGTGCCTATAGAACGTCTTCAACCCCTTTCAAAATTTTCACCTTTTGTTGCCTCATCACCTGGAATTAAATTTCAATAAATCAGACCTTTTCCACCTTTATTTACACATTGTAACTCTCAACTTCCAAGTGAAAAACAAATTCTACAAATTTCAGAAAAATTCAGGTCAGGTGAAACCAATCATCTTCAACATCACATACCAAGTTAAATGGCTTCCAGCTGCATTAAATTGTAGTGATTCAGATCATTTCAGCATAAAATCAGCTGTTCCAGTAAGTTTCCTCTGCTGGGTAATGCATTTCACAGCAAAGACCACCATGAGTACCAAGGAGCTTTGAAAAGACCTCTGCGATAAAGTTATGGAAATGCAGAGATTAGGGGATGGGTATAAAAATATTTCAAGGGCCTTGAATATCCCTTGGCGCACAGTGAAGACAATGATTATGAAGTGGAAAGGGGTATGGTACCACCAATACTCTGCCAAGATCAGGCCATCCTCAAAACTGGATGATAAAGCAAGGAGACTGATCAGAGAAGCCACCAAGAGGCCAATTGCAACTTTGAAAGAGCTACATGCCTTTATGGCAAAGACTGGTCACTGTGTGACGACATGTGGCAATAACCCAATCACCCCACAAATCTAGCCTGTACGGTCAGGTCAGGTCAGTTCAGGTATGGGAGCATGTGCCGGAGCAGTGCGTCGCAGTGTCCACTTTCCACCGGTACTCGAGGAGCCTCTGTCTGGCCATCCCGCAGGCAAATGGCTGGCCCATCCCCATCTCCTTGAGATACTGATCAATCTGCTGCAACCAAGAGGCAAATGGTCAGCCCATTGTCCTCCTCCAGTCATGAGGCTCCCTCACAGAGAGAATCTGGTGAGCAAGATCAGCATCAGGAAAATGAGCCACATATCCATACAGCCACTGCTGACGCTCACGGACGATACAGGAAACAAATCTCATTCAAGTTTCTCTCAGCAACCGCTCGTTGGACACAAAGCCGTCCAGCGATTGCCAAGGATTCTCTGAAGACCTGGTACGAAAGGAATCAGGGCTCAGTCTCAGATCCCTGGTCAGAGTCCAAGTCTCAATCGGTAGAGCAAGACTGGAAGCACCAAGGATGTGAAGACTCAGACTTTCGCCATCCTGCGCAGGTACTGAGAGCGAAAACCCCATGATCCAGAGAATCCATGACTCCCCAGGCCGAGCCAGACATCTGTTGACGGCTTGCTCACAGCCAGCAGAGACATGAACATCACTGCCAAGGTAAGTGAATTTCTCCATGACCTCAACATCCTCACCACAAACAGGGGCAGACAAGATAGCAGCATCCAATATGTCATTGAAAGCCTGGAACACAGTTTTGAAACCCAGAATCCCAATGGCTCCAACTCCTCATTCAGCACCTCGAGGGCCCCCAAAAGAATATCCAGTCTCCGCAAAGATGACTGCATCATCTACGAAATCTAGGTCAGGGATCTTGACATTCCCAAAGGATGCACCGCAGCTTGATCTCTGAGATCCTCCCCAGAATCCAGTCCATACAAGGGCCGTGGGGGGGCAGTACACACCCCTGACAAACTCCAGTAACAACTGGAAATAAGTCGGAGATGGTATCACCACATCTCACAGCACTCTCAGTACCAGAGTATAGTTCAGACATCAGATTGATCAGTTTTGGTGGCACCCCACGAAGACCAAAACTCCTCCAGAGGACATGCCGATTCACTGGAATGAACACTTTGCAGAAAACATAGGCTGCAAGCAGCAATTACCAAAACCCTTGTCTGTGCTTGGTGAGGACCCGAAGAGCAAGGGCAACGTCAATCATTGACGTCTTTGGTGTAAAGCCTGACTGCTCTGGACGCTGGTGCTCAAGCAGATGGTGGTGATCCCTTTCAATAATTGTCTGAGCAAAGACCTTGCCAGGCACTGAGAGGAGCATCACCCTTCGGTAGTTGTTGCAGTCCTGGTGATAACCCTTCCTTTTTCATAGAGGGACATCAAGGCCCCTCTTCCAGTCAGTGACGATGATGCCTCTGTTACAGGCAGAGCACAAACTGCATGTAACAACACGAGTGCAGCATTTCCACCAGCCTTGAGAAATTCAGCATGGTGCCACAGATCCCAGGAGCTTTACCCCCATTTCAACTGGTTCACCACATCCTGTGTTTCCACAAAGGTGGAACAGTTGATTGAAGGTTAAGCAATATGGATAGCAACACCCCTGACATCCAAATTAACAGCTGCTAGATCAGCCTGGTGCAGCCGCTCAAAGTAAACGGCCAAGCGGGCCTTCATGTCTTACTCCTCTGTCAAGAGCCCACCACCCTTCGCTCTCACTGCAGTACACCGAGGTTCGAGCTTGAAACACAATGCATGAATTCCCCTGTAAGCAGGCCGAGAATCACATAACCACAGGTGATGCTCTACCCACTCACATATATTCCTCACACATCGGCCTCCTGTCCACCCTCAGCACACATACCGTTTTATACCTCAACTCCCTGAACAGCTCAGCTGTGCCACTGAGCCTGGCCCTGTGACTGGTCAATGGTATCCAGTGTCTCTTGAGACAAAATTCTTCTTCGCCCCATGGTGAGTTCCAAGACGTTCACCGGCAACTGGTCTTTAAGGCACTCCACAACTCTTCAGGATTCCCAAAAGCACTCAGACCCCCCCAAATCCCCAATCAGACTGTTTGCAAACTCCTCAACCAGCCTCTCATTCTTGAGCCTGCCAACATCCAGCCTCGACTGGGATGGTACCATTCTCCAAGATTTAAGCTGCCGCTTCAGAGTTGCGCCAACAAGCCTGCAGGCGGTATTGAGGAACTGAGCACTTCGGTCGATCCTGCAGTTCTGGATCATCCTCCAGCAACCATGAACGAGCACATGGTCAATCTCATTTGCCACACCACCAGCGTTGGAATACTCAGTCCAGCGATGAGCCTGTATTCACTGAAACCATGAACCAGCCACGCTAAGTACATGACTTTTTGCAAAGTCAAGGAACGTCGTGTTATTCTGGTTCACAGTTCCAGACCCATGGGGACCAACACAGATCTCAAAACCATCCCCATCAGTTCCAGTCGATGCATTGAAATCCCCCAGACAAGAAGAGTATCTCACCTGGGTCACTGATCAAACACATACTCGAGCGTGGCGTAGAATACATCCTTCACGGTGAGATCCCTCGCTTCAGTTGGAGCATATACAGAGACCAGGGAAACGACACCGAAGGAGTGACGAATCCTTAGTCTCATAATACACTCGCTGACCAGTGTTACCTCAATTATGATTGGAGTCAGCATAGTGGACACAGCTACAACAACTCCTTGGGCATGGTAACAATCAGAGCGACCAGACCAATCGTAGGTGTAACCACCCGCCACGATCTCACCACTATCTGGTCTCTGAACCTCAGAGTGCTGCAATACCGATGTTCAAATACTTGAGCTCAGATACAGTGGGGCAACTTAGCATAACAATTGTGCATTTTGTGAGGAAAGCACCAAATTTGGCACACTAGTAGCCTATCATATTATGAACAGATTTGGATATTGGGCCATCTCAAATTCAGCTGCTGATGGCTGTGGCAGCCATTTTCCACTGCCATCAAAAATTTGAGATGGCCCAATATCCAAATCTGTTCATAATATGATAGGCTACGAGTGTGCCAAATTTTGTGCTTTCCTCACAAAATGCACAATTGTTATGCTATATTTAGCTAAGTTGCCCCACTAATAACAAAGACAGGTGATCATCCTCTCTTTGGGATAGAATATTCCAGGCACCCACCCAAAGCGACCACCTCAGGTTAACCCAAGGAGACCGCCATCTTCTGGATGACACCTCAGCACCAGCCTGACACACACAACACCGCAATCCAACCCGGCAAGGTTACCCTTGGTTTTGCTCCCATCATCACAGAGTGGGGGTCCCAAAGGCCCTGCCCCAATCCCATCATCCAGTGAGCTGCCCTATGAAAGGGCAGCTGTGCAGGAGGTACTCCCACAGGGTGGGTTTTCAGATTTTTTTTGCATGTTTTTCAGAGTGAAGGGGTTTAGAGGATGGAGTGCCAATCCTGCCACTAACCTCTGAAAAAAAAAAAGTAACCTAAGTGCAGGACGACATCCACAGACATATTTGGGCACCAGAAATGGATGGCCATTGGCTCACAAGAAGCTGCTCCACTTTTGACAGGTTTTGTTTTTAATCCTGCTGGATGTCGATAGCCATACACCCTCCTCACCAGAAAACCTGGTGGGGGAGACAGTTTAGTCACCGACAACCCAACCATGAAACCGGTTAGTACAGGTTTACATGGTACCTGTAGCAAGCCACATATATAATCTGGCTTGACCTGTACAGTAGGTGGTAAGAAGGAAGGCATTACTCAAAAAAGCCCACCTTGAGTCCCGTTTGAAGTTTGCAAAAAAAACTCTGGAGATTCTGAAGCCACGTGGCAAAAAGTTTTGCGATCTGATGAAACAGATGGAATTTTTTGGCATAAATTCAAAATGTTACGTTTAGTGCAAACCCAACAGTACAGCACCCAAAGAACACCATCCCTCTGTGAAGCATGGTGGTGGCATCATGTTATGGGGATGTTTCTCATCAGCGAAGACTGGAGCACGAGTCAGGATAGAAGGGAAAATGGATGGAGCAAAATACAGGAAAATCCGAGAAGAAAACCTGCTGTCCTCTGCAAGAAAGCTGAAATTGGGACGGAAGTTCATCTTTAAGCATGGCAATGACCCGAAGCACACAGCCAAAGTTACACTGGCGTGGCAAGGAACAAGAAGATAAATGTCCTTGAGTGGCCCAATCAGAGCCACAACCTAAATCCAATCAAAAATCTGTGGCACGACTTGAAGATTGCTGTCCATCAACGCTCCCCACAAAACTTGACTGAGCTTGAACAGTTTTGTACAGAAGAATGGGAAAATATTGCCCAATGAAGGTGTGCAAAGTTGGTCGAGACCTATCACAACAGACTCACAGCTGGAATTGCTGTCAAAGGTGCTTCAACCAAGTATGAACTCGGAGGGGTAGACACTTATCAAACCAAGATATTCTAGTTTTGTATTTTTAATTATTTTCATGAAATTTGTGGAATGTTTTTTCCACTTGGACGTTTTGGGTTACGATGTGTAAATAAAGGTGGGAAAAGTCTAATGTAATGCGATTTCATTCCAAGCTACAAGGCAACAAAAGGATAAAAATTTGAAAGGGGGTGTAGACTTTCTTTTGGCAATGCACCAGGAATAAAAGGCATTGACCTCATTTCACTCAGCCAAATTGTCACATCCTAATCAACCAATTAATTCAATATAACAACCTCATCTGCTCACCCTCTACAAGGAAAGACCGGTTGCCCACCTGCATTAATTTGTCCCTTTATTAAACTTCCCACCGCACAGCGGCAGACGGGATTTTGCAATCACTTATGTGTGTATCCGGGCCGTAACTTTTTTTGTTTTTTTTTACGATTTGAGCTTTTGTCATCAAATTTTCAAGCTTTATTATGAGAACATGGAGAAGATAAATTAATAATTTGGTCGAAAGGTCAAAGGGCAGCATCACCTAAAATCGTCAATTTTCATCCAATTGACATGAAATTTTAATTTTCGTTTGAGATTTTATCAAATTTTCAACAAAGCCACAATTTAAAAAGAAATGGAGAAGACATTAAGAATTTGGTCAAAAGGTCAAAGGTACCGTTTCACATATTGAAGAAGAAGTCCGAAAACAAAGTGGACGGGCTTTTCATTTCCAAATGCTTTCCAGTTGCCTTTGTCAGTTCATCATCACTTCCATTTTTCAAATGCGCTGCCCATCACTACATCGTGTACATCTGGAATCTCTTCCACATACATGCTGATTCTTTCATATTCTGTTCATCTCTGGGCCATTGCTACTCGTTTTATTGCTCATGGTGCATGTGCATTCAACTCAAACCCTCTGGAAAGCTGAAAAATCTGCTGCTCTTTGTCATTTAGTTTCCTCCACGAGCACTCGTATGGAAATAACAACATTTAAATGGATAATAAAAATCAAATCAGTGCAGAGAACCTTGGGCTGTTGGGGCAGCATTTACTTCATAACGCTTGGGAGCATGGTCTTCCTCAAAGCATTCAGCTGTGGAAGTAAAAAAAGGGGAAAAAAAGCATATTAAATATATTTAAGGCACCCCTTACACATGTGTGTTGATCCTATACTACATTTGCGTTCTGTAAAGCAAATAACTGCTTTTAGTGATAACTTGATGACCCGTGAACCTGTTGGGTTCCCGTTGTGAGAGAGGTTGATGAAAAAAATTATTTTAAGAAAAAAAAAAAGGAGATGGCGCCAGCGAACTATACCGCTGAGGTTGTTTGCATTGATCATATACTCCTGAAGAGTACTTTACTGAATCGGGAATTTATTTTTTAATATTTTTTTTTCGTTGCCCGATTTGAACGAAAGTGATAATGATTTGCGATACATTCATTTAATAGATATAACGTAGATAATCACCTGTAACTATGAATGAGTGTGGCTTCGTGATAAGGGTGGTGGCTTGTGATCCAAGGGTCCTGAGTTCGAGCCCCGTTGGCCACTGAATTAATACTAGGGGGTTGACTCAGCCTGTCATCCTTCCAAGGTCGGCGAAACGAGCACCAGTATACTGGTAATCGGGGCACTGCATCAGCAGCATAGCCGTGCCCCTAACCGATGATGCAACCAGCAGCCAAAAAGGCAGCACACGATGGGAACTACAAATGAGTTCCAGTGGGAACTTAAATATCCCAATGACTACATGATTAATATTACGTTTGTATTGCAATTCAATTCACAACTTAAAGAATATAAGGTTTTTTGTGTGAACAGATACTGAGGCAGCTAGATCTCATTAGTGGCACCAGTTGGAATGTGGGGAATGCTTTGTTTACTGTTATCTGTGCTGGAACATGAACATCCCTGGGGTAACATCCCTGGGTCAGATTGCGGGAGAGTGTGTCGGAGTGGTGCTGAGGTGTCGTCCACCAGACGGCGGTCTTCTTGGGTTAACCTGAGGTGGTCCCTTCGGGTGGGTGCCTGGAATGTCCTATCCCTAAGAGAGGATGATCACCTGTCTCTGTTATCATCTGAGCTCAAGCGTTTGGACATCGGGATTGCAGCTCTCTCTGAGGTACGGAGACTGGATTGCGGCGCGATAATGGTGGGTGGTTACACCTACTATTGGTCTGGTCGCTCTGCTGGTTACCATACCCAAGGAGTTGCTGTAGCTGTGTCCAATAAGCTGACACCAATGATAATTGAGGTAACACCGGTCAACGAGCGTCTTATGAGATTAAGGATCCGTCACTCCTTTGGTGTCATTTCCCTGGTCTCTGTTTATGCTCCGACTGAGGCGAGTGATCTCACCGTGAAGGATGCATTCTACGCCACACTCGAGTCTGTGGTTGATCAGTGCCCCAGACGAGATACACTTCTCGTCTTGGGGGATTTCAATGCATCGACTGGAACTGATAGGGACGGTTATGAGGTGTGTGTTGGTCCCCATGGGTCAGGAACTATGAACCAGAATAGCACTAAGTTCCTTGACTTTGCAAGAAGTCATGGACTTAGGGTGGCTGGTTCATGGTTTCAGCACCCACAAGCTCATCGCTGGACTTGGTATTCCAACGCTGGCGGTGTGGCAAAGGAGATTGACCATGTCCTCATTGACGGTCGTCGGAGGATGATCCAGAACTGCAGGGTCTACCGGAGTGCTCAGTTCCTCAATACTGACCACAGGCTTGTTGTAGCAACTCTAAAGCTGCACCTTAAATCCTGGAGAATGGTACCAGCCCAGCCTAGGCTGGATGTTGGCAAGCTCAGGGATGAGAGAGTAGCTGAGGAGTTTGCGAACAGGCTGAGTGGAGATTTGAGGCGTCCTGAAGAGTTGTGGAGTGCCTTCAAGACCACCGTCCTTGATGTTGCCGGTGGATGTCTTGGAACTCACCGCAGGGCAAAGAAGAATTTTGATTCTCAAGGGACAATGGATACCATTGACCAGAGTCGCAGAGCCAGGCTGAATGGCAGAGCTGAGCTGTTCAGGGAACTGAGGCGCAAAACTGTACGTGCACTGAGGGTGGACAAGGAGGCCGATGTGCGAGGAATCTGTGAGGGGGTAGAGCATCACCTGTGGACAGGTGATTCTCGTCCCGCTTACAGGGGAATTCGCGCATTGTGTTCATCCAAGCCCATTCCTCGGAGCACTGCAGTTACAGCAGAGAGTGGTAGGCTCTTGACAAAGGAGTCTGTAGTGAAGGCCCGCTGGGCCGGTTACTTTGAGTGGTTGTACCAGGCTGATCCACCAGCTGTTGAGTTGGACATCAAGGGTGTTACAATCCCTGTTGCTGACCCTCGAATCAACTGTGGTCCACCTTCGCTTGTGGAAACACGGGCTGCGGTGAACCAGTTGAAATGGGGCAAAGCTCCGGGGATCTGTGGCATCCATGCTGAACTTCTCAAGGCTGGTGAAAATGCTGCACTCATGTCGTTGCATGCAGTTTTGTGCTCTGCCTGGAACACAGGCATCATCCCAACTGATTGGAAGAGGGGCCTTGTTGTTCCTCTCTGGAAAGGGAAGGGTGATCGCCAAGACTGCAACAACTACTGAGGGGTGATGCTGCTCTCAGTGCCGGGCAAGGTCTTTGCTCGGATAATTCTTCATCGGGTTCGCCACCTTCTGCTTGAGCACCAGCGTCCAGAGCAGTCAGGCTTTACACCAAAGAGGTCAACGATTGACCGTGTCCTTGCTCTCAGTGTCCTCACTGAACGCAGACGAGAGTTTCGGCAGGGGCTGCTTGCAGCTTATGTTGATCTCTGTAAAGCGTTCGATTCAGTGAATCGGGATGTCCTCTGGAGGATTCTTGGTCTTCGTGGGGTGCCACCAAAACTGATTGATCTGATGTCTGAACTCTATTCTGGTACTGAGAGTGCTGTGAAGTATGGTGGTACCATCTCTGACTTATTTCCAGTTGTGACTGGAGTTTGTCAGGGGTGTGTACTGGCCCCCACACTTTTCAGCACGTGTATGGACTGGATTTTCGGGAGGATGTCAGAGAGATCAAGCTGCGGTGCATCGTTTGGGAATGTCAAGATCTCGGACCTTGATTTTGCAGATGATGCAGTCATCTTTGCGGAGACTTTAGATATCCTTTTGGGGGCCCTCGAGGTGCTGAATGAGGAGTCGGAGCCGCTGGGATTACGGGTTTCTTGGGTCAAAACTAAGATCCAGGCTTTCGGTGACATCTTGGATGCCGCTGTCCTGTCTGTGCCAGTTTGTGGTGAAGATGTTGAGGTCGTGGAGAGATTCACTTACCTTGGCAGTGATATTCATGTCTCTACTGGCTGCGAGTCAGAGGTCAATAGACGTCTGGGTCGGGCCTGGGGAGTCATGGATTCACTGGATCATGGGGTTTGGCGCTGCCGGTACCTGTGCGGGAGGACGAAAGTCCGAGTCTTCAGGTCCTTGGTACTTCCAGTCTTGCTCTATGGATGCGAGACTTGGACTCTGACCAAGAATCTGAGACGGAGACTTAATTCCTTTGGTACCAGGTCTCTTCGGAGAATCCTTGGCTATCGCTGGTCGGATTTTGTGTCCAACGAGCGGTTGCTGAGAGAGGCTCGGATGAGATTTGTTACCTGCATAGTCCGTGAGCATCAGTTGCGGCTGTATGGACATGTTGCTCGTTTTCCTGACGCTGATCCTGCTTACCAGATTCTCTCAGCGAGGGAGTATCATGTGTGGAGGAGGCCAGTGGGCCGACCACGTGCCTCGTGGTTGCAGCAGGTTGACCATCATCTCAAGGAGATGGGGATGGGCCTGGCATCTGCCTGGGGGATGGCCAGATGGAGGCCACTGGAGTACCAGTGGAAAGTGGACGCAGCGACGCGCTGTTCTGGCACATGCTCCCATACCTGACCTGAACATGAAGAGATGATTGTCTGCAACCTTTGATCTGCACAGATGTTTGTACTTTATTACTCTCGCCAAAGGAGAGGGTATTGTGTTTGGGTCTGTCTGTCTGCACATAACTTTCGTGTTTTTCAATGCAACCGCTTGTCTGATCGAGATTAAATTTTCACCATAGGTGTGACGACTCATGTAGAACGTTTTGATCAAAATTATGATGTCATGGGTCACATGGTGTGGCAGCCATGATGGAAAAACGTTGGACCTCTATCTCTGAAACCACACCAAGGATAAATATTGAAACTTGGCACACGGCAAGTACTCCTCCTGGGGAATAAGTGCGATTTATTTTTATCACACTTATGTGATAGGTGCCTTGGTTATGACATCATAATTGCACAGGTAGAAAGTCACATCTGATAAGTACAAAACATTTTTGAGGGTCACATGGGGATAAAATGGTCCACAGAAAAAGAAATTGACGTCATTGGTCACGTGATTTGGAAGCCATGTCGTTTCAAAAAAATTAAAATAATAAAAAAACAACCTTCAAAAAAATCAGATCGAGGCGAAATGTTGCATGTATGACGACCTATCCATGAGGAACAAGGACAAATGTGTCCAAGAGCAGCGTCCTAAAGGTTTTGTCGGTTAAAATAAAAATAAAAAAACAGCAACAACAACAACTTCCGATATTTCGTCACGTGCCTTGATTAAGCCAATAGCGAGACCCGTCATACTGTATTTACGTATTTACCAAATATCGTGTAGTTACGAAATAAATAATGTATTTACAAAATTACGATATATTAAATGGAATGATCTTTAAATAGTAACGTGAACTTTTTGATACTTTAAAGCAAATGTCCGAATATATTTAAAAGTTCATGAGAGACGCTCTCAAAAGGCACCGTCAATGTGAGGATGTGTACAAGTGTTCAGTATTTAAGGAGATCCTGATCGTGTATATAAAAGAGCTGAGTCCTAATATAAAGGTTTTGTCTTCACAAAAAGAACAACAACAACAACAAGAATAAGAATAAGAAGAAGAAGAAGAAGAACGCCGAGCTCTCTTAGAGTTGCGTTCGCTACACGAGGCGCTGCTAAAAAAAAGGTTCACTCATATGACTTCATAGGTCACATGGTTTGGCAGTCATATTGGATTGAAGAAAAATATTAAATTATGTTTTCTCAGGAACCACTTAATCAATCAACATGAAACCACATTTAGGATGTAGTGGTGATGGGGAATACGTTTTAAATTTCAACTTGATCAGATGCATGGTCTGGCAGCCAGAAGTATTTAGTTTTTAGCTCGCCTGTTCGAAGAACAGAGAGCTATAGCAATACCCCCGCGTGAAAATGTTAAAGTTTTTGGTGCAAGTTATTTCCTTTCTAATGTTTTTATCTACCACACTATTTTTTACTGATTACAATACACAAATACATATATTGCTTTAAAATTATTTGGATCAGACTTCACTGCAATGCTTTATAAAAAATATTATTAGACTAGTTTTTTAAAAACGATAAATGTATAAACAGGCGAGCATTGGGTGGCTTTGACACCACTATGGTTTGATGTTTTTTGGGGTTTTTTTTTATTATAAGAATCACTTGGCTGTGCCTGGATGGATTTGAGGAGAGAGTAGTAGCAGCTGAAATGCGAATTCTATCCAGGTTCCTCCTGATGACTTCATCTTTGCTTTTTGCTGCTTGGGTTCCTTCTGATTACTCCAATGCAGGACTATTTGGTCTTCATTTGATTTGAATTTTTTAATCCCATTCTAAATTCAATTGAATAATAAAAACCAGAGAGTTGGTGTCAAAGCCACCCAATGCTCGCCTGTTTATACATTTATCATTTTTAGCTCGCCTGTTCGAAGAACAGAGAGCTAGAGCGATACCCCTGGCATGAGCGTGAGCATGAGCGTGAGCGTGAAAATGTGAAAGTTTTTGGTGCAAGTTATTTCCTTTCTAATGATTTTATTGACCACACTATTTTTTTTACAGATTACAATATACAAATACATGTATATATTTCTTTAAAATTATTTGGATCAGACTTCACTGCAATGCTTTATAAAAAATATTATTAGACAAGTCTTTTAAAAACGATAAATGTATAAACAGGCGAGCATAGGGTGGCTTTGACACCAACTCTCTGGTTAAAAGAAGAGTCCAATAATATTTTTTATAAAGTATTGCAGTGAAGTCTGATCCAAATAATTTTAAAGCAATATATGTATTTGTATATTGTAATCAGTAAACTAGTACACATATTAAATGAATGGCAAGCGTCTAGTATAAACAGGCGAGCAGTGGGTGGCTTTGACATCATCTTAGGTTGAAGTTAAAAAAAATTTTTAAATCATTTGTTAATTTCAACTTCACTACACCAATAGTATACCCCAAAGGAACCTCCATGCCAAATATCAGCATCCTAGTACACATTAAATGAATGGCAAGCTTCTAAAAAATAACTTGCACCAAAAACTTTAATGTTGATGTGCTACAAAAAAGTTAAGTTCAAAACAGGTCAAAAATTTAAAACATTTGAAATTATTTTTTAATTTCAACTTCACTACATCAATAATATACCCCAAAGGAACCTCCATGCCAAATATCAGCATCCAAGTACACATATTAAATGAATGGCAAGCTTCTAAATAACTTGCACCAAAAACTAACATTTTCACTCTGACGCTGACGCCGGGGGTATCGCTATAGCTCTCTGTTCTTCGAACAGGCGAGCTAAAAGGGTCATGGATTAGAGTCAGGTGTCCAATCAAAGTGGGGTTGCATCAAAGTGAGACGTATTGTTTCCCGTCATCACTGCCAGCAGTTTTGAAGTGGCAGTTCTAATTGTCTCATCAATTATATGTTGTACACACCAGTATACAAAAGCAGTCCTGGCAAGGGTCTGCAATCTCTGATTGCTCTTTTTTCTTGTTACTGTTTGAACTCTGCTTCACCCAACTAATATATTCCTTGGACCTTGAATAATTGTTTGCACTTTCTTATCATTGGTTGAACTCTGTTTCACCCAATTTGTTTTCTGACTTGAGACGTTGAGAAAACTACTCTTCCTCAACAAGAGACTAACCACAACTGTTCCTTATCCTATCTTGTTTGTTCAATTATCTCACTCTCTGACCCCCAACTTGTCCTTGCTTGAGTATAAAAGAACTTGGGCTGGGGCACTTGGTGAGAGAGGCATAGCACTTTGCGGCAGATGCCTTCCCCCATACATGTATGCTTAAATGATTGAACTCTGTTACAACAAATTATTAAAAGAACCTTGAGTGAGTTTTCTTCCACACAGCCAAACTGAGATGGCAAGGTACAAAATCAGGTGATTCTTCCTCAGTTTAATTTTTTTGTGTGTAGGCCGACATGATCGAGGCTCGTGGAAGAGTGAAAACAGAATGGAAAGGGAGAAACGGCAGCATAGACGTGAGAGTGAGATCAAAGGGTGGGGGGAGGGGTGTGGGGGGGGGGGTAAGGATCACATGGCGGTGAACAAGCTGAATGAAAAACAGCAAGAAGAGCAAGGGGAAAGTGGGAATGAAACAGAAAAGGAACAAACTGTCCACAAAAAAAGAGAAGAAGAAACAAATTGCACCAACCCCATATGAACTCTCCTTATCCAGCAATATCTGTGTGTGAGTGAGAGTGCGAGTGCGAGTGCGACCGCGGTTTCTCGACAACCACTGGTCCGATCTAATTGAAACTTGCCAGGTATATTGCTGGGGCCCTGTGGATGTGCCTTTTCAAGGTTTGATATTAATCGGACAAGTGCTTCCCAAGTTATGGCCATTTATTTACCAACCAATGACAAGACACATTGCTGCGTGGGCATGGCCGATGGGGAAGAGAACCTTAGCCACGTTCGCCATTACGGGTAACAACGTACGGACTTCCAGAAAGTGATGACTTCGTGTATTCTAATAATTTCTCGATTTCTTACGCGCATTTATAGATAAACACAATGCCCCAATCCAGTCGTCGTTTACGAGAGCGAAGGAACGGCCTGTGTGGTTGTTTTGAATTTTTTTTTTCTTTTCTCTCTTCTAAGCCTGGTGTTGGCTTAGTGGTTAGAGTGGTGGCTTGGGATCCCAGGGTCCTGAGTTCAAGCCCCGTTGGCTGCTGAATTAACACCAGGGGGTTGACTCAGCCTGTCATCCTTCCGAGGTCGGTGAAATGAGTACCAGTGTACTGGTCCGGGTGTATGCCCCGGTAAGAATAGGTGTACCATATCCCTGTGTGTCGTAAGAGGCGACCAGGGTTGGCGTCAGGAAGGGCATCCGGCCATAAAAAAAAAAACATTGCCTCAAGAAAAAGCCCAACCCCTGCACAGCAGGGAAAAATGGCTGTAAAACGGTCATTTTTTTTTCTCTCTTCTCTTCTCTTTGTGTTTTTCCTTGTGATGACATTGCGAAAAGGCAAAATACGTTGGCGCTAATTGAATAATTGGCCATTAAAACTAAATTGCGAATAATCATAACTGCGATTTGCGAATAATCATAACTGCGATATGCGAACTTCCGGGCCATGCTCGTACGGGCATGCGAGAGCGAAGGAACGGCCTGTGTGGTTGTTGTTTCTGGCTCACTGTTTGAAAGTTTTTTTTGTTTGTTTTTTGCACGTATGGCCACGCACGTACTAGTACATACAATTGTCAATTCCTGCTTCAATCACCATTTTTGATTTCCTCTGCTGAACACAAGAAAATGTGATGCCATAAGATCTGACTTCACAAGGATACAAAATGTTCCCCAATCCATGGGTGTTTCGATGGGAGCTCGACCAGATTCAAATGCCATTGTTATTTGTTCAGAGTTTATTTCATTTCCGTTTTGGCTCAGCTGTGAATGTATTTTGTGAAATATTTATGACACACAACTGAGCAGGATGTTTTTGGATGATAAATTTGTCAAATTATTTGGATCAGTTTAAAAATATATGCATCAAGGATGGATTTTCTCGACCAAATGTTGACAGGTATGCTGTGACATTTTGTGCCTTCTGTCAACATTTGCTTGAGAAAATTTGTGGTCATATTTTTCCGTTGATGCAGACAGAAGAGCGTTATAAAGAGGAATTTTCTCTCTTCACTTAATGTGCAAACACACATAGCTACTCCCTGGCTCTTTTGGACGATTGCTCCGTTTTTCTTTTCTTCCCTTGCTCTTATATTCTCCAAGTTTGTGGATCTTCCTTCCAGACTTCTCAATCCCATTTTCCCCTCCATGACTTAAAGTAAGCTGTGCATCACCATCTCGTGTCATCCTCCATCCCTACCTGCAAAATTTCCAACCACAATTAACTAGACTGAACCAAACCCTCTTCCTTGCAGGTTTCTCTTTCCCTTTCTCCTCTCCCCCCTCGTTCTCTCTCCTTTTCATTTACCACTTTGTTTGTGTACACCTGTTGCCCCATTGTCAATGCATTGCCTTTTTATCCTCATGTTACCTCGCTCTTCCATGAGCCTAGATTTTGTACACAAAAAGTAAATAACGACATGGGTGGTCGCTAGACTAAGGCGAATTTGAAATATGTAGATAAGAGAACACATCAGATGGCATTTTTGCCGTTCGTTGTTCCATATAGGAACATGATGAGCAACTGTCCATTCATAATTTGTGTTCGATTCCCTAACTCTACGTTCGGGAATCCCAACGCGAACGTTGGGGTGAAAGCATATAGTAATATAATTGCATACTAGTCATACAGTTTTTTACGGATCGGGCTGAAATTTTTTGACAAAGAGGTTGATTATAGTGCGCATAAAAGAGTGGAAGCCGATTTTTGATTTTCGGAAAAAATGTTTCGGATTTTTTTCAAAAATTTCAAAGTCCCGTTCCTAGGCAACAGTGGCGTCCATAGCAACGGTGCTCAAAAGCATACAACTAGATCCTGATATAAACCGACCAGTCAAGTTTCATCAAAATCGGTTGACTCCTCTGGCCTCCAGAGCTGTCCATGACATACAAACAGACAGACAGACATACAGATGGAAAACCCGAGACTAAGGGTAGTCTGGCGACCACCCAAAAAGGTAAAGAGGTGAGGGAGACAGGGGGTCAGGGAGATCACAATATCCTGGAAAAAAGATAGTGCTTGGGAACGATTTGAAAACAAAATTCAACAACACTTCTGTGGAAAAGGTGGAAGGATCCGTAGCTAGATTATGGCAAGAATAGTATGAACTAGAGTTCGTGTGGAAGTAAAATAATTTATCCCATCTTGTTAAATGTTTACAACATGCTACACCAACAATTTATGGACATACAAGATCATAGAAAGCTCTCTGGATCACATGACTATCGCAAAGCATTGCTGTTCTGTATTAATCATGCTGAAACAAGTTTTTTTTTCATAATGGGATTGGTGCTCTGTTCACAAATTCCATCCGCATTTCTTATGGGTTTGCTTTTAAATAATATAGGGATATAAAATCTGTTGTAAAGCATTGTAATTGACTACATAACTTCAAAGCCATGAAACCTAGCAGCCCAAAACTTTGCATGTATGCAAATGGAACGCCAAAGGAGTGCATGAATGAAAACTGGGTGTTTGGGTAAATTTTAACACCCCTTTTAAGAATAATTTATGGTAAAACCAGAAATACAGGCAGCATTTGGTCAACCTGTGTTCAGTTCGCTCAGCTCGGGGGTCTTGACCAGCTATTTTGTCCGCTCAGCTCAAAAAGGTCTTGCCTTAGAACAGGTCGGTGACTGATATTGCTACATACCTAAAAATCACTGATAAGTGCCCAGAGGCACTAGTATTCATGCCTTTATTTAGTTTCCGCATATGCGATAAGCTCGAGAATCTCTTTTCCTGAGCCAAAATTCAAAATATAAACTGCGGAATTGACCTGAGCAGAAGTTCCAACTGCTTCAAAAAAATAAAAATTAAAAATTGTGTTCATTCGTCCAACTCGGACGTTGTTTGACATTCGAAGCATCTCCGGATGGTGTTTAGTATGACCGATCGCTAATCGTTTGCCAACCCTGCTGTTCCTAATCAACGGTTTCCCTGAATGCTTAAACCACTTGGTGAGTGCCCTACAATCGATAGCGGTATTACGTATGCAGTTTGGCCCTATCGGGAGGTGCAGTCAGCAGTTGCTGCAAGCACAAAGAAGTATGTAGATAGCACACAAATGGGTAAATTTGGATTGGAAAGGGACTCTCTGCGGTAGTGTGTATGTGTGTATGTGTGTATGTGTGTATGTGTGTATGTGTGTATATGTGTATATGTGTATGTGTATGTGTATGTGTATGTGTATGTGTGTGTGTGTGTGTGTGTGTGTGTGTGTGTGTGTGTGTGTGTGTGTGTGTGTGTGTGTGTGTGTGTGTGTGTGTGTGTGTGTGTGTGTGTGTGTGTGTGTGTGTGTGTGTGTGTGTGTGTGTGTGTGTGACTGCAGGCTTGGTTATGTGTGCAATGCGTGGCTTTCACGAGTGGGCTGACCAAGCTTGCACCCGGGCATGTGGTGTGCGGAACCGTGGTGGAGGTTACGTGGTCATCTCACGTACCAGGTGCTTCAGCACATGGGGAGCGGACATGCTGCGGTGCCAAAGCCACACAGGACACACCGTGTAATGCAGGTGTGGGGAAAGTTGAGCCGCAAAATCCGTGCACAACGACACGTACGCGAGTGAAAGGATAAGTATATTGCTGGTGAGCGTGCATGGTTAGCATGGACCACAAGGAGGCTGGAGGAACACATGATGGTTTCGTTGTTTTATTTCTGGATACATGGTCAAGGGTCGTATAAGAGCTAATACACAGAACGTATAACAAGGTGAGCAGGAGACAAGGTGGGTGGGAGAAGGAAGCACAAAACAGTGGGGAAGAGATACATTAGGAGATCTGTGAAAGGGAGAGGGAAGGGGCGGGGTACATGGGGTAAACAATAAGGACACCTCAGGACTTTGAGGAAGAAAAGCAGGGAATTTGCAGGAGGTGGGTATGGGGTGGATTAACAGGGATAGAAAAGATCATGGTTTTGGATGGGGGAAGAATAGAGATGGTGATGAACAGCCGTTTTGAAGACCTGGAGGGAAGAGTGGGATTGAAGAGAGTGTGGGAGTTTGTTCCAGAGGTGGGAAAAAGAGGTATGAAAGTGTGAAGGAGAGCAGTGATTCGTGATGTTGGTATTTTCACCAGAAGGGGGTTGCTAGTGGGCCTTGAGCACCCTGAGGAAATATGAGGGGGGCAGATCACAGACAGAGCGTGGGAGGCGAGGCCGGAGAGGAGACGGTGGAAGACAGATAGACCACCGACTTGCCTGCGGTGAGAGAGGGAGAGACCCATAGACTCAGCTTCATCGTGGGAGATCCCAATGCCATGGGAGATACGAATGTTTTGAATTTAAAATGGCTTCCCCAGAGTGTAGCTGCACAAATCCGAGTCGGAGTGAGTCCACCAGAGGGGTGCAAAGGTTGCTGTATGTGTGAGCATGCATGCATGCATGCAGGCCTTTGCCAGGTAGATAGTGTGGGTTTTAAATGCTCCATCCAGGTTTTGGATATAATCCGGCAGTTATAAAGAAAATACTGCTGTTTGGGTGCATTTTCTCCCCATTCTTTCCCCTCCCTCATGTTGCCTTCCCTTCCCCTCATGCTTCCCCCCCAACCCCGCACCATCTCATGCTGCCTTCCCTTCCACCCCCCCCCCCAAAACCTCCTCACTCCCAGTGTGTAGACATTTGGTGAGGCATTGGGTCCAGCGATATATCGATATACTAGTATACCGGAAAACAAAAAAAAACAAAACAAAAAAAACAAAAAAAAAAAGGGTACATCACCAACAAATCAAAGAAACGTCTTTACAATCCTGAAATACCATACACGATTTTTTAAAGCTTTAATGCACTCGGCATATGGGCTAAATATGGAACAGGAACAGTGAAACTATCACGTCAAGACGTAACAGGAAGTTTCACCTTCAGCATCCGAGCACCCATGCAAGCAATCACATTTTTCTTTTCCCTCGTGGCTGGTTTTAAAGCAATTGCCAATTGGTTATAATCTTATATGAATCGGGTGTACTTTAAAAATCCTGTGCCGAGTCAGTCATCTGCAATAGCAATAACAGTATGAAAGCGATACTGTTATAAAGGCGATATGAACAAATCAAAGAAAGGTGTTTACAATCTTTAAATACCGTAAATGATTTTAACAGCTTTGATGCACTTGGCATCTCAGCAAAAATGGAACAGGAATAGTGAAACATTATGATGTCAAGATGCAACAAGAAGGAAGTACAGTTTGTTTTAACTTTTAACCCTCAGCATCTGAACACCAGACAAGCAATTGCATTTCTCTTTGCCCTCATCACTTGTTTTAAAGCAACTGCCAATTGGTTATTCTTTGTATGAAGAATGTGCTTTAGAAATGCTGTGCAGAGTCAGTGATCTGCGATAGCGATACCGGTATAAAAGATAGGGGTACAGCGTTCCGTGATTGTCATACTGGTACAGCGATGGCAATGGATTCCGACCTGTTTTGATTACCAATACTGATCTCGCTTTAAAACATTTTTATTTTTTTAATACAACAACCTGAAAGTAAAATAGACGTCGTCATCATGGGGGGGGGGGGGGAGCCCCGTGTGGGAATCCTTTGAAAAATTACCTTGCGTCAATGATGTGTATGTTATACAGTATATGAATACGTAACGGGCCATTGGACCATTGCGTATTTTTGAAACCTGCGTAAAAAAATTAGAATAACTTTTAAATAATATCAACATATCGGTATACACCAGTATGGCCCCTACAGTATATCGATAGAGGGGAAAAAAAAAACAACAAAAACACAATATCGACGGAGCCAAGTTCGGCGTCACTCCCCGCCCCCCCCTTCCCCTTTTTTTCCTCCCCCCTGCTCGCCACAGCCCCCCACCACCGCCTTAATACCCCCTAAAGCAAAGTGACAGGTTATGTTTGCTTGTATTGTTTGAAGAAAAGTGTATATGTCCCTTCTTCTCTTCTCCCTCAAAAACACTGCATTAAACGGTGGTAAACTTCCAAATTTTTTCTACAACCTTCAAAATCTTTATTACAATATAATTATAATACACCTGAATACTGTAGAACACAAACCTCCTTTTTGGTACTTTCACAACCTTTTCGTTTAACAGTACTTGGACAACATATTACGCCATTTTATATCATCTCGACCAATGAAATTTGCTGTTTGTACACCCCCTGCCCATGTCCTTTTTTCTCAAGACTGCGTGGGATAAGGTCTTTTATGAACTCTCTAGTTAATCCAGTCTTTTCGTCTTCATGGCAGATTAATGCAATCTTCATTAATCCAGTCTTCATGGCATACAAACTCTTCCAAAGATGTGCAACGATCAGGTGCACCTTTACAAGCTACATCTTATCAGCATGATAATGTTACCTGCACGAACATATATTATTTAAGTGTGCAGCATAGTCTGTAGTTTAGGGAGTTAATGGGTATGGTTAAAAGTGATCCGTGCTGTATATTACGCTTATCATTCTCCTGTGTAGCGGTGGTCTGTTTACCTTGCAACATCATGATGCTGCATACACGGACTTTTATTTTGAACTGTGTACTGCTTCGTGAGATCTTGTGCAGAAAATGGTCCTGTGCTGGTAAACTCTGTGTCATGGTAGATGTCACAGTGGTGTTGTGCTTGTCCAGTCCCTTTGGATGGAGGAAGTGAGCTCCAATGTATTTTTTTTATTTTTATTTTATTTTTAACGAACGCCCAATTCCTGGATGGCATCTATTCATTATAATAAGATTATTGTACATTATTAATCATTCAGTATTTTCCCAATGGATTGAGCAAGGCAATGTCAGCATTCTAGCAAAATACTGGACTTTTAAAATCATTAAGCCCTCATCACAATTATAATTCTGACAGACATGGAATTACCTTTAGGAATGCGCAGTCGCTTCAACATAACTCTTGGATATTTTGATCTGATCAAGGGTTTCGCGGTCCCATTAGTCATGCCTGCAATCAAATATGTGAATTAAAGCAGCTGGACACAGAACAAACAATTTCACTTTAGTTGTTGCCAAATCACTGTTCATGACAGTTTAAAAAATGATAATTTAAAAAAAAAAAAAGAAAAGAAAAAAAAGCCATCTGACAATCATCCAATGGCATTGACATTTCATGACAAATTGCACTGGCGAGGGATGGAGAGCAAAGGTGGAAAAGGGAATTCATTTCATGAGGGAAAGGAAATTAATGCAAGTGGAAAGAAGAATGAAATAGTAGAGGAAAAAAAAAAAAAAAAAAAGCTCGAACTTGGCCAGTTTATATACTATTATAGGCAGGGGTTCACACATTTTTTTTTTCATTTGGTTCTCCAATAAGTACCAGCAGAAATAGTTTGGTACTCATGAGAAAAAAAAAAAGAAGAAAGAAAAAAAAAGTCAGCTTCGAGCATGCTTGTCTGCTTTCCCCAAGCGCTTTCTCAGAACGTCTGCTCCAGACGAGACACTAGCAAGCCGCTCATTTTTTGTTCCAGATGCTAATGAACCTCCTCTTCCTCTCTTTGTTCAGGCGCTCTCCTTCGATCTTTTTGTTTTTTTAATCTTACAAGCAATAATATTAAAAATAAAAAAATTATAATGTAATTTTAAACTTAATTTTGTGCACTTAAATTTTGAAATCACATTACAGTATATCAATTTATCAGAATTATCACGGAAGAATCTTACCTACACAAGCTGAGAAAACCTTCCACCAAAAGTCTCTGGCTGTGCAAGTACACTTTTGAGGTGTCGGACCATCTTTGAAGTATGCATTGAGTGTGTTTGTTGTTTTACCTCGCGTGATTACCTGAGTGTCAGTTATGTGAACTCCTGGTTATGGGAAAGAATTTGCACATCCTCGCATGTCGATTTACAAAGCAGGCAAGTCTTGATCACAATGTTACAAAGGTCATTCAAACATCTACTGGAATGAGAAAGTCCAAGACACTTATTTTTCAACATGGTGCTCCTCAAATTTAATGCAGTTTTATTTTTTGTACACCAAGTTGAGGCTCATGGAATAGCGACAACACAAAAACCAGAGCCAATCGGGACGTAACTGAGGAACACATGGAGGAAGAATGGGTGAGGCGAAGAATGAGGGCAAGGGGAGCAGGAGGAAGAAACATGGGGTGAACAAACTGTATACAAGCTAAAATACAGCCAGAAGGGGAAAACTGGTTAATAAATGGAACAAAGATTAACTGGAAGGGCACTCTGTAGAGCACATACCTCCACCACGTCATGCCTGATCCATGAGAACATATCCGGCCCAATACATTTTTGAAATATCATGCTATACAGTCCTATATGGTTTAAGCCCGAACTCTCAATGTTGAAGAATCACTTTGAAAATTAAATAATTCTTGTTTCCAGATCCTGATCTTCACCAAAATCGAATCAATTCTTCCTTGCCACACACCCAAGCTGTCCACCAAATTTTGTCCGAATCCGTCCACATCCTTTTGAGATATCATGCTATATATCATTTTTGGCCCCATCTCTCAATGGTGAAGAACCACTTTAAAAATCATGATCTGGATCCGGATTCAGATCTTCACCAAAATCTAATCAGTTCTTCCTTTCACACACCGAACCTGTCCACAACTTTTTGAGACATCCTGCACACAGACAAACACAAATAAAAATGGCCCATAGGGCCAGGACTTGACGAAATTCATCCAGTCAAAGATACTCCCCTCCTCCGTCCGTGTTTCAAATTTGAAAGGAATCCGTTAAGATTTGGCGGAGACATGAATTTTTGAAAAAAAAATCGGCCCATGCTAAAAGATACGGATTTTCGCGATTTCAGGAATTTTTCCTGACCTTGACATGCCAAAAGTTATAGGGTTCTATTATGGTGGCTAATAAGTCCATTGGTGAAGTTCCATGACATTCCGACTCGAAATGCGACCTGTAGAGCGAGATGTACACACAAACAAACAAACAAAACAACTCACAAACTGAACCAACCAACATACTTGACAAAATCGTAGATTGTCAAGTTATGAAATTGCTCGTTGAGCAAGGAATTGCCGGAATAACTTTGTCATATCTCCATGATCTCTGAAAAAACAAAACCCTGGAAATCAATTTGGTTCTTATAAGTCGATAGTGCTAATGTTTAATGAGTTATAGCACTTAGTTTGGTCATGATCATAACTTGGAAGTCAATCGGACTTGAAATGGCACTTTTAGCGCAATTTCAAATTTTTGAACTGACCCCCTTGACATTCGACCCCCGACTGCTAAGAAGGGTGTTGGTGTGACACCCCAATGAGACATAAGATTGGATGCAGAATTGGAAGATGCACACTTTGGATTTGGTTTGAAGTCGATACGACCATTTTAGCGGACGTTATTGTGAAAATAAGAATTTCAGTTTTTCGGTGACCTTGACCTTTGACCGAGATTCACCAAAAACGACAAGTGTCTAAGTTGGACCATGGCCGACATCTGTACCGTTTGGTCATGATCGCTGAAACGTTGTGGCTGCTACAGGGTAAACAAACACACAAACAAAGGACAGACAGACAGAATGACACACACAACCGACCAACATAATTGCCAAAATCCGAAAATTAACAAACAATCAAGCAAGCAGACAGGAAGGGGTGAAAACATAACCTCCTTCAGTGGCAGAGGTACAAAGGTGGGTGGAGGAAGAAAGATAAAACATAATAATGTAGAAAGATAAGGAAGGCTTTGGAACAGTTAAATGGTGGTGGGGGGGGGCAGGGGGGGTAAGAAAGGTCAATCAATTTGCCCTTCAAACTCTTTTCCAGTAAAATAGGTATTTTTAGATTGCTCCTTCAGACATCATCTCTGCATAGTCATTGAATTAGAGGGCACACAGGTGGAACTTCCAATGTCAAAAGAAGTAAGGGAGGGGGGTTTTGGGGGCGTGAGGTTTGGCCTGTAAAAGGGGATGATCCATATACTCAAAACTATATTCACAAATATGATTATGCACAATATTACCTTGCACACAGGTGCACACCTTGGTCAACATCCCTCAGCATTTGTGCTTTTACTACTTGTCACAATATTTTCATGATACTAGCACACTTCTCCCAAATTAGAGCTTTGTAAATCAGGTCTTCAATCAGTAGGATTTCCTTGGCATCAGAGAAAAACTTAAGACCATGATCCTGCCAGTTGAGGGTTTTGTACAAAAGTTATTGGGTGGTGTTGATCCCCTGTGCTCCCTTTGCATTAATCCTAATTTGGATTCAGGATTCAAATGGTGGAACCAGTATTCATCATCGGTTACCAGATAAGTGACAGCATCCGCTGGGATCCCAAACAAACAGTTTGAATAGCTATGCAAGCTATTACTGTCGACTTTGAGCCTCAAATCATTCCACAAAGCCTGCAACAGGTGTGTCTATTCTCAGAAGAACTAGAAAGCAACATCTGGTCAACATCAAGGTCGAACTTTCAAACCTATCTCCTCCTACAAATATGTGGTGGTGTCTTATCAAGCCCGTCTCTGGTGTATGCTCCTCTTCCACCCGGCCCCTCAATTCAAATGGCAACACAGCTGACTGCTCATGGGAAAGCCAAGTGCCTTAATTATATTGATGTATTTGCTTCCAAATCCGACATCGTAAATACCTAAATCACTGCATCTACCCGACATTCAACTGCTCCAAGACACTTTCTTTCTCACCTAAGAAATTAGAGTTTTCTGGCAAGTCAACTAAAAATTCTGCATCAAGCCCAGACAGCATAATAACCTGCTTTGCCACTCTTTCTACTCTGGTCATCCTACCATTTGCTCTATGTCACCTTTCATCCACTTGGAAATCAGCAAACATCACTGCAATAGACAAACATGGAACAAAAAATACCATTAACTACACCAAACAGCTGACATAAATCATCAGCAAGGTCATGGAATCCATCAGCACAGTTGACCTTTTCCCCAGACCATCAGTTCATTGTCAGATACAGAAACTCCACCCTGGACATACTGCTTTTACTCTCCCAACAGGTGGAGGCCCTCATTCTAATATACAGGGTGTATATTAGAATATAGCCCCCCCCAAAGTAAAAGCAGTATAGCCCCCACCCTTTCACATAGCCCCCCCCCAAATGACATCATTTCGTAGTCTAATAACATAGCTAATTCTCGCTCAAATTTTAACAAAATGTGTAAAAACTAAGTAAGTTGAATGTTTAATTCTTATCTCAATGAGAATCTACCAGGAAGATGGATTGGGCATGCCAGTGATAATGACAATGTGCTGTTGAAATGGCCACCACGTTTACCTGACTTGACACCTTGTGATTTTTTTATATGGGGCTATGTGAAAGGACTGGTCTATATCAGCCCTCTTCCGACAAGCCGAGAGGAACTTGAGTGGAGAATCACTGAGGCGCTGGAGAATGTTACGAAAAGGAGCTGGACCACCGACTTGACGTGTGTCGTGTCACAGGCGGTGCGCATATTGAACATTTGTGAAGTTTTGAGAAAACGGTTATAAAATCTGCATCCCTCTGAATCTCTTGTTCGAATTTTGATAAATAAATCTTTTATTGTTCAACATGAAGTCGATTTACTTTCGTTTGCCTGGGACATGGAGTTACTTAGATATTCAAGTTTCAAATGATGTCATTTTTTTAGGGACACCCTGTATATATGAAATCAGGACCGTCTCTCTGGACATATATTCGAGCATTTGAGTCTGGCACCTCGTCTTGCTGTCCAACCTCTCAGCCTATATTGTCAATGGCCACCTTCTCTCATGGTTTAATAAAAGGCAGTGATTTTCCGTTTCCAAAAAAATATTCCATTTTGTGCTGCAAATGGAGAAAGAAGTATTCATTGGTGCAAGAGCAGTCTCCGCACCTAAAATCCTCGACAGCACCCCCTGGACGGTGCATTTTATAATCACAAACGTGGAGAATAATCTACATGTATAAAAGGCAACAATCTGTTTGTATGTGTTCTATGCACGGCCAAATATTTTAAGGTACAAATACAACTTTGTGTGTGTGTGGGGAGGGGGGGGGTAACATAGGCTATGTGGTCATAGCCTCAAATGGGGGCGTAAATTCAATTTGTAAATGTGGACGATGTAGCGTGAACTGATGGTGGTGGCAGAGGGTATTACAATTTCTGTAGAGGGTGGTCACTGCCTGCCTGTGGACGGCGCCTCGCCGCCTGCCTGTGGTCTGTCAACTCTGTACGCTCTGAGAAACCTATTATGTCATCAATGGAATGCATGTTTAGATTAATGTGCCCTTGTTTCCCTCCGCCCTTACCCTACTCCCCATCGGAAAGTTGCTTTCAACCTCTTCTCATTGGCTGACCTCTCATTGACCGTGAAAAAGGACTCGGGTGCCCTTCTTCCTTCCTTACAAAGCTGGCCATGCTGCAGTTCTTCTCATCTTCTGTCGTTCAGCCTCACAGTAGTTGATTGTTGCCAGATGTCTCACCATCTCACCCTACCCCTACTGGTTTGAGTAGAAAAAGGCTCTGATCCATGTATGAGATCAGAAAGAGGACCGAGCTGTTTGGATAGGATGGCTGCATGAATGAACTTGAGGGGGAGCACTCGGTAGAGTGCAAAACCTCAGTCGCCAATACTGCTAGGTCACTCAAGTGAACCTGATATCCTATTCATTCAATTTGACGTCAACAGTGCTCACAGAGTTATAGTTTGCAACTTTCCCTTTTACATACTCAATTCATTCGTCATAACTGGATTCCTTGAGACAGAAATTGATTTCATGTGGGTATATCCATCTGAAGTTCCAAAATCAGCTGCAATTATAATTTTGGCATGTTTATTGTTGGAAATCACTTATAACATGTAGAAATGCAAAAAAAAAAAGAAAAAAAATCGAAATTTTGTTGAAAAAAAAAAAGTTGAAAAAAAATGTTTCTTTCTCAAACAATTTTTTTTTGGGGGGGGGGTTGGAAATCACTTAAAACATGTAGAAATGCAAAAAAAAAAAAATTCAAATATTTTTTCAAAATGGTCGCCATAGCGGCCATATTGGATTTTGGACCAAGTCCAAAATCGAATTGCATGATCCTTGGACCATACCTAATCCCCCACCAAGTTTCGTCGAAATCCGGCAAGGAGTTTTTCCGTAATACTGTTCACAAACAAACAAACAAACAAACAAACACAAAGGGGTGAAAACAGTAACCTCCGATCTTTGATGGCGGAGGTTAATAAATGCTTCAAACTCCGAGGGTGAAGACTGATATTAATGTTTGGTACCTTCAGGGTGACGTAGAAAGCTGAAATTTTGTGTGTCGATGGGCAGTGAAGCCGATACGCCCCAGGAAGGGGGAGGGGGGGACACACAACCATTGGAAAGCATCCATAAATGAAAATATAAATAAATGGAAATAAATGAATGAAAAATATATATGCAGGTGAGCGGCCAGGGACAGTGGGGAAATAAGGTAATTTCACATGCTGACAGACATTGAAGCCGATACACTGGGCGGGTGCGGGGGGGGGGGAACAATCACAGAACCGGCGGAAAGCATCCAGAAATGAAAATATCCGAAAATAAGTGCTGCCTTGTGCTCACTGAGGTGAGACCTCAGACCTCAGACGGATAAGCACGCATGGTTCAATATTGCTGACAACGTATAAGCATGCCTCACTCGTAGGGTCCGGTGAAATATCGATGCCATTTTTCATATCGATATACCGTAATTGGAATTCTGAATAGACCGGTACACCGAGAAAATAAAAATAAACAATTTTTTTTTTAACCGGTATATGACCAACAAATTGAAGATGCTTCCATTCTTTAAATACCGTACACGATTTAAAAGGCTTTGATGCACTCCACGTCTCTGCTAAACATGTAACCGGAACACTGGAACAGTGGAATGTATGACATCACAACATACCAGGAAGTGAGTGCAGTATGTGTTAACTTTTAAACCTCAGTATCCGAGCACCCGTACAATCAATCACGTTCTTCTTTGTGCTCGTGGCTGGTTTTAAAGCAATTGCCAATTAGTCATTATTTTATACAATTCGGGCACGCTTTTAAACCCGTGCTGAGTCGATGATCTGCGATGCCGGTATGAAAGCAACACCAGTATGACCATACCGGAACAGCGTTCAATGATAGATCTCACTTTAAAACAAAATTACTTTTAATACAAGTTGAAGTTGGATGTAAAATCACCACTTATTCTCATCATGGGGGGGGGGGGACAACAAAAACAAGCCCCATGTGGGAATACTTTGAAAAATTACCATGTGTCAATGTGTACGTCATATCAATATGTAATGGCTATTGGACCATTGCACATTTTTTAACCTGCGCTAACCATATATATATATATATATATATATATACATATATATATATATATATACATATATATATATATATATATATATATATATATATATATATATATATATATATATATATATATATATATATATATATATATATATATATATATATATTATATATTAATATTTCGGCACGCCCCTTTCTTTGTTCCACCATCAGATTTTTGTTACTGCATGAAATGAAACAAGATTTGGCATATATAGTAATGATATTATTGTCTTCCTTAAGAGGCCCCTCAAAATTTGTTTTGATGCATTTTCACAAACTCCAACGGATTCCATTCAAATTCGGTAGGATTATGGCTTTTGGTCCAACTTAGGTCATTGGCTATAAATTTTTTTCCAGAACACTTCCGATATTCGAAAAATCGATATCCCTTATGGGATTTTCCATTCAAATCCACTCAAGTTTAAGGCCTACGGGGGACGCAAGTTTCCACTTTGCCCCAGGCGCTGTTTACCTCCGCTACACCAAGCTGTTAGGGTTAGGGTTAGGGTTTGGGTTAGTGTTAGGGTTAGCTACCCTAACACTAACCCTAACAGCTAACCCTAACCGCTATTCAGGAAATTTGCAAGAAAGCCCGAGCAACGCCGGGCATTACTACGAGTATATACATATATTGTTACAAATCTGGAAACCATACGCACTCAACATTCAGGTCCCAAAGTTAGTTATGCCGCCAAGTAAGTGTGCAGTGAGGACCCCATCCTTTTGTTTTGCGGGAGGATTAAATGTGTGTGTTGTGACGTCTTTAGTTTGGTTTTACATCCAATGAACCTTCCAACAAGCCATCTAACAACCAACAACCATCCCATCTGCATGACCCAAACTGCCCATCACGTGCCATCACCACCCGTTGACGTTCAAGGTCCACCAGCAACCCCCTTCTGGTAAAACTACCAAAATCAAAAATCACTGCTCACCTTCATTCTTCTATATTCCCCACCTTTGGGAGAAACTCCCACACACTCTCCAGTCCCACTCTTCAAAACAGCTGTTCACCACCATCTCTTATCTTCTCCCATCCAAAACCATAACCTTTTCTACCCATTAATCCACCTCCTTCAAATTCCCTGCTTTCCTTCCTGAAAATCCCTGTGGTGTCCATCTTGTTTACGCCATCCCATCCCTCTCGCTTTCACAGATCTCCTAATGTCTCTGTTCCCCAATGTCTTGTACTTCCCTCTCTTGCTCCTCTTGTTATACATTCTGTGTGTTTGGCTTCGAATACTAGAATTGCATAATGTTCAATGGAAACAACATTATGCAGTCTCCATTGAAGCAGATCAAGCGATGAAGACTGGACTTTATGATCTGGCAGATGCCTACTGTGGAACCCCCAATGACCTGACTTCTATTTACAAAGGAAATGCACTACTGCCATGAAGAATTTAAGAAGAAGCCCTGAATTCCACATCTGTAAACCTGACAAAGGCTCTGGTGTGGTTATTTTAAACCAGGTGGATGACGTGAACAAAATGTTCGTTATCCTGCAGGACCAGTCCAGGTTTCAACAGCTGGGAAGCGTGGATACACATAACCATACGTCACACTTGGAGAATGAAATCGGTAAGAGATTGCTCCAACTGCATAAACGTGGTGAACTGTCGAGGGAATATTACAAGAGGATCAAGCCGGTAGGCTCTCTTCGTCCAAGAATGAATGGTCGACCGAAGGTTCACAAGCAGAAATGTTCCACTGAGACCAATTCTGTCCATGGTCAATGCTCTGCCCAGCATTAGCGAGCGGAATGGCTAGGAGAGTTACTGCAACCAGCGCTCAAGTCGATCTCCAGGTTTGTCATCAAAGATTCTTTCACTTTTGCTGATGCTGACGTGTCCCACTGGTTTGGAAAATGTAATGTGTTCTTTTGACATTAATAGCCTGTTTACAAACATCCCTTTGACAGAGACCATCGATATATGGGCACATTTGCTGTATCACTTGGAACTTGAGCATCTGCCCATTTCTGAATCTGTCTTCGTCGAATTGATGAACATGGCGACAAGAGATGTCGAGTTTAGCTTTAATAACATGATGTTCGTCCAAATTGATGGAGTGGACATGGGCTCTCCTTTGGGCCCAATGTTAGCAAACATTTTTGTTGGCCATCAAGAACTGCATAAGCTGATCAAGTTGCAGGAAACTCAATCCCCCATAGTGTACTACAGATATGAAGATGAGATATTTTGACTTTGAATCTCATGAAGGTTGTGACTGCTTCTTGAATCAATTGAATACTCTTCATCCTGCCCTCAAGTTCACAACGGAATTGGACCTTTCTGGATGTCCTCGTAGAGAGATCTGCATCTTCATTTACTACGTCCATCTACAGAAATCCCACTTTCACCGGCTGGTATACTCGATGGGACTCTTAGTTCAACGAGATACAAGATTGGATTAATCAATGTATTCGTGAGTCGAGCTAAAGGCCCAGTCACACCTTGACGTTTTAGCCAACGTATGCCGATTTCTGAATTTTTTTTCTAAAACGCTGGCACACGTTGAATACGTTATGGGTAAGTTTTGATAACATTGAGAGCACGCTGAAAAACACTGCCATACGTCGTTGTACGCTGGCTTTAAACGTTGTACTTTTCGGTTGTCCTCAAATTTTTGCATGCTTGAAATTTCACGACGTATGCCGGCGTACGACTCACACGTTCCGCTACTCTGGCCACAAGTTGTATGCACGGTCTGCGATCATTGACAGACATCAACACATGCTACTTGTAAGTTAATCATAAGTTGAGACACGCCGAGGTAATGTTTAGCGTACCCGAAACTTATTTCTAACCTATGATTAACGTGTTGTTGGCACGTTACGCGATCATTGCCACATGTCGACAGACGTTACTTTTAAGTTACTCATAGGCTGAAAGACGTTGGTATAATGGATCGTCCTTGCGTCAGCGTCCACGGCCAGAACACTTATTTGCAGCATTCTTCAAAATTTTCTTCGGCATGAGGAGGATGTTCACACTTCGATGTCTAGCTTGGCTATGATTCCAATTGTCCATCGGCAGCGTCTATTTAAAATAGTCGAGTTTGAGCGTTTTATCACGTTTAGAAGAAACGCTTCAAATTTCCAAACCCCAGCGTCAAAAAACAAAGGCGAGTGACAGCAATTTAAATCGTTCATTGTAAACAATGAAAATAGCTGAGTGGTACCGTTTAAAAGTCGTTGAGTGTAAAAACAAATCCAATTGTTGAGCGCAAGCATCCACTTTCAATAGTGGAGATGCAGCCATTTAAATCGTTGAGTGGCAGCCAATGAATAGCAAACCCTACGTCACCGGCAAAGATAAACTGCCGCACGATATGGATAAGTTAGGCTATCGTTGGGCATAGTTTGTGAACGCCGGCTACACGATAATTATTCGTTGGTATACCGTATCTATAATTTATCGAAGCGCTCTATGCACATTATTAGTTCATTGTGCATTTGTCCAACCCGTTATGAATAGACCTAAATCGTAAAAACAAGCCATAGCTCATTGTTGAAAAAGCCCCATAAAAATTAGCCACGAAGAACTTCGAACAATGGTGCAAAGATGTCTCCTACCCGTGGACGCAAAGAGGATCCATCATAACCCACACCCTACCCCTCACACTCACCTACTACTGCCAACATGAACAAACTACTACTAATACTAATACTGATACTGATACTGTTACTGCTGACATGGACATCGACTCAAAAACACTGTTGGGGTCCCCTTTTATGAACACCATTTTTATATACCAATTCCCAAAATCGCTGGGAACACGTCTTTATATGGCAGTTGTAAGTTAGAAACACGTTCATTTATTTTTTTTTTGTCGACCGGAAGACATCATTGGAATACGTCTACATACGTCAATGTGTGTTGGGACTACGTAAATAATTGGTTCAAAGCACGTCAAACATAAGTTAGAAATAAGTTTCGCGTAAAAAAGACATTACCGCGACGTGCTTCGACTTATGAGTAGCTTACAAGTAGCCTTTGTCGACGTGTGTAAGTGTAAGCGACGTGTATAGGTTGTGTAGCCCGACAACAGGTTCAGCATTCGTTGGTACAAGTTAGCTATAACACAACGAAACGTTCTGTGTCCGTTATACACAAGACCAAGTCGCTATGAATACGTCCGAATTAAAAAAAAAAAAAAACATCAAAAGTTCAACGTAAGCCAGCGTTTTACATAAATTTTAATACGTTGCCATCGCTGGCTAAAATGTCAAGGTGTGACTGGGCCTTAAGAGGATATGTTCCAACTCCAGGCTTCATACAGAGATTCACAATATTGCCGGCATCCTCAGTGAGAATGGATATCCTGAGTAAATCAGGAGGTTGACGCACAAATTCCTCACTGCTATAGATGAATGAAAGAAGGGTCCTGAAAAGTTCCCGGTCAACATCAAGATTCCTTGGAAAGGGAAAATGTTGCAAAGATATGAGGGACAAATCAAAAGATGTCTCAAACACACATCTGGCTGTTCAGCCAAAAGTGATTTTCACCTTTCGACGTCTGATTCCTGCAGTTAGGAAGGATGTTTTGCCTGCCTCAAAAGTTAGCAATATTATTTATTAGTTCAAGTTCCGGTATGGAGGCAGAACTACCCAGACTCTGACCGACAGAATCAAACAGCATGTCCCTTTGTCCATCAGGAAAAACACTATTGGTATGTGAACACAGCTTGCAGGAAGATCTTGCAGGAAGATCCCAGCATCAATCCCAACATCGTGTGCATCTGCTCTTGGACAGCGTTTGTTTGAGAATGCAAACTGTGCTGAACAGTATAAAGTGGATGCATTCAAGATAATGAGTATAGAGGACGAAGTATAATGCACCTCCAAATACTAGAAGCGACATTTATCTATTCCACGGACCATATGTTATGTCGGCAAAAAGAGTTTGTCCACTCGCTTTGCGTATTTGTGTAAAGAAGACAAGGAACACGAACTCGTCTCACGATCACAGATATTGATGAAGAGGATTCTACAACAGCCTTACGGGCGCTGCCTCAGACTCTGCAACCTCCAGTTGGAGAGCTGAACACTGAACAGGCTGCTCCCACCTAGATCGTTGGGAGGTGATGACGCATCAGTTGAGAATGTCCAGTCCGAATTGACTGTTTATAGGTGCCTGCGAGACTTCGTCTTCCTTGCATCATTCACTTTGAGCGAATTTCACCTGGTGAGAGCATAAGGAAAAGCTTTGTGGTTTTCTTTTTAGTGTGTTTTATGGCAATGTCCTTCAAAAGGTCTGTTTATATCTCTATAAATATAATTAAAAAAAACATATATAAATAAATAAATACATATATAAATATTGTTACGAATCTGGCAGCCAGGAGCACTCGACATTCAGGTCCTTGAAGAAGAGTTATATCGGTGTGTGTTTATAGTTAGGGCTCCCTACCTGTGTCTAATGGGAATTACATATGTGCGCTGCGGAGTTTCGTTTACAACAAATCTCCTTCACTTCACACACCGACGCCATTGCCCACGTACGCTCGGCCACGTACGTGGGCGGAGATTTCCATCGCCTCAGACCAGGACTCCGCCCAGGAAGGCAGGAGCGTGCACCTTGTCCAATCACACCACAGAAGGCGACTTTCCCACGACACGCCGGCCAATGGGGTTGAGATTGCCACAGAGAGTGACTTTCCCACAACACCCCATCCAATAAGGCTAGAGATCGCCACAGATGGCGATTCTCTCACCCTGGAGGAAAAAGAAATATAAAGGAAAGCCAGGCTGGTCGAGGTGGGGGGAGTCATCGTCGTCTGAGGTGGTGGAGGTCATAGTCGTAGTCTCTGATCTTCTCCTCGGTCTTGGTTGATTGGTGCGTGGCCGGTTGGAGAGCGTTGTACCTGGTGCTTGGAGCGGCATCGTGTTGCGGGTTCGAGTCCCGCCGAGCCGGATCGTCGAAGACCACACGAGGTGGACAGGTCCAAGCACAGGCTCTGGTCTCCAGCTCACCTTTCCTTGAGCTGGAAGCCTTCAATAAAGACCCAACAGGGTGTGTGTGTGTGTGTGTGTGTGTGTGTGTGTGTGTGTGTGTGTGTGTGTGTGTGTGTGTGTGTGTGTGTGTGTGTGTGTGTGTGTGTGTGTGTGTGTGTGTGTGTGTGTGTGTGTGTGTAAATGAAATTGATATTTGGGGAAGAATTTTTTTTGATTTCACCTGAACATCCATTGCTGGAGCCTGATGTTGGCATAACAGTTCAGGGGGCTGGCTTAAGATCTTAGGGTCTTGGGTTCAAGCCCCTCTCCTTCTGTTGAATTAACACCAGGTGGGTCGACTCAATCCGTCATACAAAAATCGCAAACTGAGTAACAGGGGGCACTGCATCGGTGTTGGCCAGCGGTCGGAGTGGTGAATATACAAGTGATGGGAATACATCTGAAAGAAGTTTAAATGCCACAAGGGAATGCTAAGTTGCCGAGGTACATGGCTGATTGGCCCTCTGGAACCCGGCAGGGACGAAGGCAGGAATGTTGATGAAGGATCCAAGGAGAAAGACTCCCGACCTCAGACAAGCTACACCAACCTGTGTAAGGAAATGCGAGACATGCAAGGTGCCATAAAGCCAAATAAGAGCTCTTCACACACGAGCCACATGAAGGTACCAATATCAAGGGAAGAGTCATTACCAGTTAAACTCCATGATAAGGATTTCCCTTTTCAGCACAATACCCGGCCCAGAAGATCTCTGTGGAGTGGAATGCGTCTGATGGACACCAACAAATGGCAGTCGTTCGCGCCCAAAACGCCAAGCAGGCGGATCTTTAGCGTGGAAGGAAAAGACGTCCGAGGCGTTTGGAATCCGAGTCAATCCTTTATTCCCACCCATGACCGAACAACCCCTCTTGTCTCTCTTCTGGTTGCACCCGGTTATGGAAAACCCCCGATCAACCTGAACTTGAGAATATTTACATATTAAAACAAGAATACGATGCCGCGACAGATCGCAAGAGCACGCAAGTCTTCCTTGACCTTTTGTGAGACAATTGAAGAACTCTCCCGAAGGATAAATAGCAAATCCCGTCTTGGTGATAACTCAAGCAGTCTTCTACAGCAATTTTAAATCATCCACGAGGGATGAACGAATGTCACAGCCTTCCATTCCGATCGGGGAAAACCCAGCCTTTTGTTTTCCCTTTTACAATTTCCTCAGTCTTCTTATAAACTCAATCTCTCTATTTCCATTCGAAACATCCTCATTCCAAGCACAGATTAATAGGACACAATTAATATAACAAAATAAAATGTTAACAAACACTCATGATGTAAACAAATATAAAACGCCATTGCAACGTCATAACCAGTACAGAAGATCTGCCAGCGAGGAAATGCGGATACGCAACACGTCTCCTACCTGGCGGACACCTAGACACGGTAAAGCGCTTGCAAGCTTTTGTACCCGGCTAACTTCTCCAATAATAGCTCATATAATAAAAAAACTCCCGTGGGAGTAATTCACATAATTGTGGTCATGATGTGTTATTGCGTTAACACTGCACCCCATCGGGATGAAATGGGTTCAGAAACGAATCAGCATATCAGAATAGCACCTAAATTCCCTAGAAATTGTGGCATGCCTAATGACAAACATACGGAAACATCCAAATTGGTCGTTGCAAAAATACGGAAGTTTCACCCATGCAGAAGGACCTTTTATAAAGTGATTTTATTAATCCCAACTGTCTACCTTAAAAAAATAATACTAATGAAAAATAAAAATAATTTTTTTTTAATTTTTTAAACAATAAATCAAAAAGAAATGACTTTTTTAAGAATCACCAAATAAAAAAAAAGTACAAACGTCACAGATATCAATGCAACGATGAATCAACTCATGACTTTCAAGGTGACATTATCTCAAGTAACCTGTTTGCAACATAAACCCCAGTAGGTTATAAATGGGTGAAGGTTCAGCTGTGAACACGTTCTAAAGGATCTCACCCGGTGTGTGAACACAGGATGAATCTGACATGCCAGTCGCATCGCAAAAGCCCTAAGAGGGTGAAACCTTGCATCACCAAAGTAAAGTATACGGAAGAACCCGAATCCACAGGTCAAGCTGTGTGAAACGTTAATTTGGGACTACACGCTGTGAAGGACAATGTGTACTGGCAAAATGTGAAGAGGGTGTGAAAGAACAGGCAGGCTGCAGTCTCGATGCAGCCAGCGAGGAAATGCCTGCTTTGAAGTCATCTCTGGGACAACAGCAGTGCAGCAGATTTGACAAGTAGAACGACAAGTAGATCAGAGCGGCCAACGGACAGTGGGGTGAAGTTAGTTCTTTAGTCAGGGCATGGAGTCACTGAATCATTCCAGGTTCGCATAAAGACTACTCACAATTCCACCCTTACTGGTTGAGCCAGTTATAAAATGAATTTCACCACATGAAATCCAGAACACAGCCGTTCCTTCTGTTAAACATTGCCTCTCCTGTCTGAAACAAACTCTTGGCTCTTTAAACATCTTCTGAAAACTGTCAGTGCTCCTTTTGATATGGGGAAAGGCCATAAAGGCAGTCTGGTGTGTCTTATCTCAAGAGTTGTCTATCTTTTCAAAACTCCTCCAGATGCCTTACTGCAGCCTTTAGTGCATTCCAAAGCCCTTGTCAAAGCCAATTCAACCTTAGCAAGGTTCATTGTGACATTCCACAGAATATTAACACAGCCGAAATAACAATTTTAACCAGTACAGTTGACTTTCACCAACATGACAATTAACGTTCACCCACAGCACAATTACACGTCATAATGATCTGTAACAATATACATGCATGTAATAGACATTTGTAATAGATGTAATGGTGATCGTGTCTGCTAAGTCTGGGAGGTTAGAGGTTCAAAACCCTGTCCGAGTCATATGAAAGACTTCAAAAATGGTAATGCAGTTTCTTTGTTTGGAGCTCAGCATTTATAAGGTTAGAGCAGACAAGCAACATTGGGAAGGCAATGGCAAGCCACCAAAAAATATATTAAAAAAAACCTGCTTTGGCCACACACCAACACACTAAAGAGTAATCCAGTACATCAAATCAAAATAGAGATTTGAATGGTGTACTACTTTGCACCATGTGTGGTAGATGCCCCACTCCCACCCACACCCTCCCTCCCATGCACATTTTTTTTTTTTTTTTTTTTTTTTTTACACCGTGCCTTTTTCAGACCCAAAGATAACCCCAAATAATATGCAAACTCAAAATCTTCATCCAGAGTATGCAACAGAACAGTTGAAATTAAAGGAAAATACATAATAAATACAGAAAAAGGGGGAGCATTGAGAGCGAATATTTAAAGAGCCTTCTGTGAACTGTGTAGATAATGGGAAAGACAATATGTGGGATTTAAACATGGGATCTCCACATAATGATCATTTCGTTTACAATTGCTCATATCAAACTCATTTCTCCCCTTCTTTACCAACCCCCCCACCCTCCCACCCCAACACCCTTAATCAAAATCCCACCACCTTCCTTTTCAATTTATGACTCAAACGACCTCCCAGAGGTGAAGAATCCATGCCCCACGAGATCAAACTATTGTCACTGGGTTGGAATAAATGGTCCAAATAATTCCTTTTGAAGCGAGTAATCTTGTATCCCATGAAAACAGCATCTTCAGTCCTGACGCTTTCTCCAATATTGTAATACAATCCTAACAGCAACAACATGCTTTTCCAAAGACAACACCAGCATTATTCATTGTGCTCATGTGGTTTGCAATTGCTTTGCGGAGCAGGATGAGGCACCAAAATCCACTTCCACCATGACGACTCCCCTCTTCCACACTCTCATACATCAATATGAAGTATTAACATTTGTCAGAAGAGATGATCTTTCCCAGCCGAAAGTCCACAAAGTCTGAAGACGATATTGTTCAAGGAATAGCGAAACGAATGCTGACCCAAAATCATTTAGAAACCCTTGATGGTCACGAGCCTCAGGTGGATGTTCAGAACTCTGCAGCTTAGTGATTTAAACAGTCGAGATATGATGGATTTTTTTTATTTATTTATTTTAATGCATCAAAGGAAAATGCTCCACGCCCAAAATCTCAACACAAGTCAGTGTCCATGGTTACCACCGTTGTGCGAATTCGCACGCCGATTATAGTCACTATGGTTACATTTCCTCCATGTGCAAGGCATCCAGTATAATCACAAGGGTCTCTCAGGATGATAATAATTTGTACAAAATAGCACTCAAATCAGTTTAACACAAAAAAAAAAACGAGCTAGCATAAAATAATAAGAATAAAAATTAAATATTTCAAACTCAACATATTCAAAATAAAATAAAAAAACATTGATCAGGATAGGGAAACTATTTGAAGGAACAATCACATCCATATCTGCGAATGGCAAATCAATAGTACAGGGCACCAGAAGAAGCAACCACAAATGTAATCAAAGCAGTGAGGGACAAAACAACTACAATGTATTTATTACGACGTACCTGACACATTTGGTGCCGAAGATTGATCAACAATCCCATGATATTCCTTGAGCAGTCTCGAGCAATTATGCATCTCCTTTGACGCCCTTTCCAAGTAATTTATCAAAACCTCAGGAATAACAGCATTGAGTGCCTGCTGTCTGCTTTGATCGTCGGATAGTTCTGCCATCGGAGTCGAGAGTAGAGGTTCGTTCAGGCTGACCCCGTGCACCTCAACGACACGGCGCATCATGGCGTAACGCGCGAAAGGTAGCCGCCCCTTGATGAGTGCGAAAAACTCCGCACGGAGCTGTGGGGTCTCTGTGCTGGAGCGCAGAAGCTCAAAGCTGTTGATGCCAAGATCGTTGATGACCATCGAAGCGGTTTCATTGTCCACATCTTGCTCACACAGCCAGGCCACAAAATCACAGCTTGTGCCCTCGGGTGGGGCCATTGCTTCACCGTTTGGCCTACAGGGAAAGATTATTGTTTTTTTTAAAGAAATAAACAACACAGTGGAAAACAAAATGCAGAAAAAGCACAAGGTCAAATGAGATGCAAAGGAGTTAAAACAAAATAGCAAAGCAATGCATTCCAACTTTCAAACTTCACTTCCAAGTGACCTCGACTCCAGCAGAAACAATTCACAACACACGTATCAACATACGCAGCTCAGAATGCCAAGCACATCCAATTGCAATATGAACACGACCTTTAACCAATGAGGTGCCAACACGAACCTCACAAAGTCATTTGGGAAGCATTTAAGAGCATGATTAAAAGATCCCACTGGAAAGGAAACAGGTGCAGAAGGAAAGCACAACACATGAGTGTGCAGACTTGCAAGCTCAACGAGAATTTCCATCCGAGCAGACAACTCACGAAGTTGGGACCCCGGATTAAAATCTCATTTACTGCCCAATTGCCCATCAACTCATGTGTCCGATAAATTGCTTCGCAGATTTTGTTGCAAGTGATTCCACCCTCTGCTATGACACCTGTGAAATTTAGCCAGGTGCATGAGACAATGAATATAAAGGTACACACATCTCTCCCAATGTCATGTCCAAGCTCTTTCTTGAGTAAAACATTGATGTCCACATTTACTCTGTCCATGGGGGTTCACCTGAGGTCCAGTGATGTACAGTATTTAGTATTTTCAGTTGCAGGTATTATCAGACAAGATTAGACCGAGATTACTCACTTCAAAAGGTGGTGGTTTAATGGGGGTAGACCCCATTGGGTGGTTGACTGACTGATTGACACACACACCAAGATAGTTACCAAGGCAACATAATTCAGCCAATCACTACCGTGATATAATCAGGTTAAGATAATGGCTGGGGAATAGAAATCTGCAATATGAAAGCTAAATGTTAAACGGTTTATTTTGAAATATCGTGTACAGAAAAGTGCATGCACAGATCGGTCGGTCGGAGCTCATTTTAATGTCCACGTCTCCCACCTTATCAGAGGGCCGGGGAACAAAAACGTAGGTTTATCGTGACTTGGGAAAGTTTGAATTTTGATGGAAAAACATAAAACGATCCCAAATTTCAATTCACACACACAACACAACAACATGGCGCATAAATATATCTTCCAGAACATGCATGTGAAACGTGCTCTATTCGTTACCTTCACACACACATAGATATATATATATATATATATATATATATATATATATATATATATATATATATATATATATATATATATATATATATATATATATATATATATATATATATATACACACACAAGCAGAATGTTCCACTGTATTTTGGATGAGACCATTTCCAATAATTTCCTGAACGCTCCATCATAGACAACTCGAATTCCGCTTCCCTCACACCAACCACTTCACCAGAAAATATGTGCCCTTCAAAAGTCTACACTGTACCAGGCTCCTATTCCAATGGACTCATCACTGCTTGGATCACAGGGGCAGCTGGTATCCATATTTTTTACACCACATCTCTCAAAGGTGAAGAATCACTTTAAAACTTAAAAATATATATATTTTATTTTCTTCTATCTGGATTCGGATCTTCACCAAAATCGAATCAATTCCTCGTCATACACCCAACCTGTCCACCAAGTTTTGGCCAAATCCATCAAAAACTTTTTGAGATATCCTGCCACACAGATGAACAAAAATAGCACCGCAAAGCGGGCGTAACCCCTCAGCCCATTGACGCAAACCAATTTCAAGTTGGTGGCCATATTGAAAGTCGCAGCACGCCCATTTTCGAAAGGATCCTTCCTCTACTCAACCCCAACACACCGTGCAAAAATGGATTTAATCGGACAAGGCGTTCTCCTCGAAATCGACGGAAACCAATTTCAAGATGGCTGCCATGGAGGCCACATTGAAAATCGCAGCACACCCATTTTTGAAAGGAACCTTCCTCAACTCAACCCCAACACACCCTGCAAAAATGGATTTAATCGGACAAGGCGTTCTCGAAATCGACAGAAACTAATTTCAAGATGGCTGCCATGGAGGCCACATTGAAAATCGCAGCGCGCCCATTTTCGAAAGGAACCTTCCTCTACCCAACCCCAACATACCCTGCAAAAATGGATTTAATCGGACAAGGCGTTCTCCTCGAAATTGACGGAAACCAAAAGTTGACAGATGCCCAGACAACACCTGTGACGACAATAACCCTTAGCCCAATTTGGGCTGAGTGGTAAAAAAGGACAGACAGAGACAGACAAAGGGTGAAAACATAACTTCCATCCGCCTTCGGTGGCAGAGATAATAAACACAAGGCTAGTGTATCTGGATTACGTGCTTCTGAACAGCAATGGAAAGGACGTCTGGGGCTTGTGAGGACATCTGCACAGGGGAAGTTTTCAATGATGATATTTATTATTAATCATGGTGGGGGGGGGTGAAGTCGTGGGGCAACTGAGCATAACAATTGTGCATTTTGTGAGGAAAGCACCAAATTTGGCACACTCGTAGCCTATCATATTATGAACAGACTTGGATATGGGGCCATCTCAAAATTTTTGATGGCAGTGGAAAATGGCTGCCACAGCCATCAGCCGCTGAATTTGAGATGGCCCAATATCCAAATCTGTTCGTAATATGATAGGCTACTAGTGTGCCAAATTTGGTGCTTTCCTCACAAAATGCAAAATTGTTATGCTATATTTAGCTAAGTTGCCCCACTATAGCGATTGGAGCCATGAGGAATATTAGAAATACTCTATATTCTCATCCACGGATATTTCTCATATTTACTACATTATAATAAATATGAGATATTTTCATGAGTCAGATTTGCATCCAGGAAGAGCAATTATGGTTAACCGTTTTGAAATTGTCACTTTCGTTTAAATGCTGAAAATCAAGGGAGGCGCAAAGCACCCGTCCCTGTACACGGGACGGTTTCTCTGTATGCAACTTTAACTCAAGGACTGAAAATTAGTTTCTTGGCTTCTACTGGACAATAATTGGCTGGAAATTTCAGAAGCAAATCCTTTGTACGTCGAGGTAATATTGTTACGAATCTGGCAGCCATGAGCACTCAACATTCAGGCCCCCGTAGCTCAGTTATTTCATTAACTAAAGGTGGATAGATAGCTCCCTTTCCCCTACATCTAATGGGAATTAAGTGTACGTGCGCTGTGAGTTATTTTGTAGTTAGTTTCTTTTTTTTCCCCAACAACAACCCCAACACCAACGGCATCCTCCCTGGCTTCCTTCCACCATCGGCCTGACACGCATACGTGACGAACGCCTGTGGGCGGAGTTCAATTGGCAACCGACGCATTGGCTCCGCTCCAGGGTCAAGCAAGACGTGTTGCCTTCAGCCAATGGGCAAAGTGGGAGCGACGTATGCCGCGTTCCAGCCAATGCGGAAGCATGTCGCCCGAAGGAGAAGGAATGCCTCTCGGGGGGACGGGCCGCGAGGATGCTCGTCACGGCCACCCTGCCCCCCCCCCAGACGAATCACGAACGGCGAGCGGATTGCCTGAGATGAACCGGCCAATCCGGAGGCGAGTTGCGTCGGGGGGTTTAAGAGAAGCACGGGTGTGCACGAAGAGGTCCTTTTTTTCCCTTGAGTCTGTCCTGCGGAGGATCGCCTGCCTGCGAGTCTGTCCAGCCGAGAATCGCTTGCCTGTCCTGTCTGCTGGCGCTCGCTGTCTCGTCACTTGCCGGAGGAGCGTGCTGGATGCCGACGCTACCCTCCATTCGCAGTGCTTGCAGCGGCATCGAGTTGCGGGTTCGAGTCCCGCCGAGCCGGATCATCAAGGGCCGCACGAGGCGGGAAGGTCCAAGCTAGCTTCTTACCTCCAGCTCACCTTCCCTCTGAGATGAAGGGTATCAATAAAGTCCCAACGGGGTCAATTTCTTTTTGTGGGTGTGTGTCTGGTGCGGGCCAGTCCTTTAAGTAGCACCTGCATAAGTGCTTGTGTATAAATTTCCAGTTCTTTTATATTCAGATAACTCTGCCCTTACATGCTCCCCTCGTCCCCCAATTATTGTAAATAAATTCCATATTGTGGAACGTCCCAGCTCGTTCCGTAATTTCTTTTATTGGCTTAGCACGGTGCGTGTTGAGAAATAGCGAGACAGTAAATTGTTGATTTGGACCGACGGGCCTCGGTAACCATCCGCTCGGGTTACACATGGTTCAAGCAAAGTAACGGCTCGTCCCGCTCGAAGACTGTCGAGGTGGTGAATTCCCGGTAGCTTTCCCACGTGGGTAATTAGGTATATTGAAGTTTGGCAATTAACCCTACCCCACGCGGTCAAATTATTGGCAATTCATGGTCCTGTAAGGGACCCGTGCCTTCCGGACTTATCCGAGGGTCACGACCTAAATTCCGGTGTGTTCGGTGGAGCTGACTCTACTGTTCCCTCTAGCGGTCATGCTCGCCACCGAGACCCGGCCCCACAACAATATGAGGGCCAGTCAATAAGTAACCTTAAAATGGCGATATAAATTTGAGAATGTAATGCATGTAGTTGTAGACAACATATGATACATCTATGGGTAAGAGTTATGTTTTGCCCGTTTTAGATCTGGCAACATTGAGCATATGACGTCAGTGGAGCAGTTCCAAGATGGCGGCTCCCTTTGAAGCATGTGCCAGTGAGGAGCAGCGTTCTGTCATCCGTTTCTTGGGAAGTGAGGATGTGAATCCCAGTGAAATCCATCGCAGAATGAAGATGCAATATGTACGACTGGGACAGGAAGTTTAAAAGTGGAGTGTCCAGTGTGGCAGACGCTGCTCGCTCAGGCCGGCCTCACATAGCCGACACACCAGAAATGGTTGAAAGAGTTGAGCATGTTGAAAGAGTTGAGCAGGGAAAACCATCGCATGACACTGGATAATGTGGTCTCCAAATTAAACATTAGCCATGGTTCAGCACACCATATTATTCACAATATTCTAAGGTTCTGCAAAGTGTCTGCAAGGTGGGTGCCTCACACACGAACTGAAAGAACAGCAAGTGGACGCATGTGAAAAACTTCTGCGATGTTACGAAACAGAAGGAGATGCCTTCTCGCAGCACGTAGTGACTGGGGATGAAAGCTGGGTCCACTACTTTCAGCCAGAAACGAAGAGGGCAAGCAAAGAGTGGTGCCATTCAATTTCACCGAAGCCCAAAAAATTCCACACACAGCCTTCTGCTGGAAAAGTGATGTGACACTTCTGGGATAGCCGAGGCCCACTTGTCATTACATGCCCAGAGGGACCACAGTCACCAGTGCATCATACTGCGACCTCCTTCAACATCATCTGAAACCAGCAATCAGATCAAAATGTCGTGGACTACTCACTACCAGTGTTTTGCTGCAGCATGACAATACTCAAACCCACACTGCCCGCACTACAGCTGCAACAATCAAGGACATGCATGTTACCGTTTTCCTCATCCACCCAACTCGCCAGACCTCACTCCTTCGGATTACATCTTTGGGCCACTTAATGAGGCGATTGGTGGAACCACTTTCCGATCCGCCAAAGAGGTCCAAGAGTCAGTGCACGAATGCCTACCTACACAAGCTGCCAAAATATTTTTTTCTCGAGGAATCCAGGCCTAAGTAAAGCGCTGGAAAATAAAATGCATTGAACACATTGGAGATTATGTTGAAAAATAACAGTTGTCATAAACATACATGCAATAAACAATTTGTGAAAAATATTTTAAAGTTACTTATATTCAACGGCCCTCGTATATTCAAAATTTTAGCGACGTCGATTTCTGCATTCTTTCGTTTTTAACGGAAACCCACCAAAATCACGGTGTCTGTCAATCCGTCCAAAATGTGTTGGCTCTCATACCTCAAAGGCTGTACATTGAAACGACCTGAAACTTGGAATATACATTGGGACAATACGCCTAATTAATGGCTTTCCAAACATGGTCCACCAAAGTGCCATAGTGTTTTACATTTTTTGCTCATATTCAACTATCCACACATCATCAAGTCAGAAACATCATGCAATTCTGCTTGGCTTCCAAAAGAGGGCAGCACTATCTATCAATTATAGATATGCATAGGTAGATAAATTTATTTGTGCATTAAATAAGTCATCTACAATTGTATGTACTCAATATAGGAGGATCAATATGCCACATCGTATATTGTCTGTCAAGTTCTTGCACGAGGATCTCAAATCCTGGCTCATCTGCAATGACATTAGCTGCGATCTGGTATATCAGTCAATGACAAACAAGGAGGTGTCCCCAAAATGCACGCTGCATAGCTTTTCCATTCAATCATGTGCATCACAGCGTTTTCACCGTAAATCGTCTCCAAGATGTCTTCAAGACCACTCCCATTCACCAGGACCCCGATGGCCCCCTGACAGATTTAGCTGACTGAGTCATATTATCACCCAAAAATTAACCTCAAAGGGTTAAAATGGTTGGAAAGTGCTCAATTCACTAGGTAAGTGCAGATAACAGACATGTTATAATATTGGCTGCCATCTTTTTATAACCTCATATATAACGTTATAAAGGTCAGGTATGGGAGCATGTGCCAGAACAGCGCGTCGCTGCGTCCACTTTCCGTCGGTACTCCAGGGGCCTCCGTCTGGCCATCCCCCAGGCAGATGCCAGGCCCATCCCCATCTCCTTGAGATGGTGGTCAACCTGCTGCAACCATGAGGCACGTGGTCGGCCCACTGGCCTCCTCCACTCATGAGACTCCCTCGCTGAGAGAATCTGGTGAGCAGGATCAGCATCAGGAAAACGAGCCACATGTCCATACAGCCGCAACTGACGCTCACGGACTATGCAGGTAACAAATCTCATCCGAGTCTCTCTCAGCAACTGCTCGTTGGACACAAAATCCGACCAGCGATAGCCAAGGATTCTCCGAAGAGACCTGGTACCAAAGGAATTAAGTCTCCGTCTCAGATCCTTGGTCAGAGTCCAAGTCTCGCACCCATAGAGCAAGACTGGAAGTACCAAGGACCTGAAGACTCGGACTTTCGTCCTCCCACACAGGTACCGGCAGCGCCACACCCCATGATCCAGTGAATCCATGACTCCCCAGGCCCGACCCAGACGTCTATTGACCTCTGACTCGCAGCCAGCAGAGACATGAATATCACTGCCAAGGTAAGTGAATCTCTCCACGACCTCAACATCCTCACCACAAACAGACACAGACAGGACAGCAGCATCCAAGATGTCACTGAAAGCCTGGATCTTAGTTTTGACCCAAGAAACCCGTAATCCCAGCAGCTCAGACTCTTCATTCAGCACCTCGAGGGCCCCCAAAAGGATGTCTAAAGTCTCCGCAAAGATGACTGCATCGTCTGCAAAATCAAGGTCCAAGATCTTGACATTCCCAAACGATGCACCGCAACTTGATCTCTCCGACATCCTCCCTAAAATCCAGTCCATACAAGTGCTGAAAAGTGTGGGGGCAAGTACACATCCCTGACGAACTCCAGTAACAACTGGAAATAAGTCAGAGGTGGTACCACCACACTTCACAGCACTCTCAGAACCAGAGTAGAGTTCAGACATCACATCGATCAGTTTTGGTGGCACCCCACGAAGACCAAGAATCCTCCAGAGGACATCCCGATTCACTGAATCGAACGCTTTACAGATATCAACATAGGCTGCAAGCAGCCCCTGCCGAAACTCTCGTCTGCGTTCGGTGAGGACAAGAAGGGCAAGGATACGGTCAATCGTTGACCTCTTTGGTGTAAAGCCTGACTGCTCTGGACGCTGGTGCTCAAGCAGATGGTGGCGAACCCTATCAAGAATTATCCGAGCAAAGACCTTGCCCGGCACTGAGAGCAGCGTCACCCCTCGGTAGTTGTTGCAGTCTTGGCGATCACACTTCCCTTTCCAGAGAGGGACAACAAGGCCCCTCTTCCAGTCAGTTGGGATGATGCCTGTGTTCCAGGCAGAGCACAAAACTGCATGCAACGACATGAGTGCAGCATTTCCACCAACCTTGAGAAGTTCGGCATGGATGCCACAAATCCCTGGAGCTTTGCCCTGTTTCAACTGGTTCACCGCAGCCCGTGTTTCCACAAGCGAAGGTGGACCACAGTTGATTTGTGGGTCAGCAACAGGGATTGTAACACCCTTGACGTCCAACTCGACAGCTGGGGGATCAGCCTGGTACAACTGCTCAAAGTAACCGGCCCAGCGGGCCTTCACTTCAGACTCCTCTGTCAAGAGCCTACCACTCTCTGCTCGAACTGCAGTGCTCCGAGGGATGGGCTTGGATGAACGTAAAGCGCAAATTCCCCTGTAAGCGGGATGAGAATCACCTGTCCACAGGTGATGCTCTACCCCCTCACAGATTCCTCGCACATAGGCCTCCTTGTCCACCCTCAGTGCACGTACAGTTTTACGCCTCAGCTCCCTGAACAGCTCAGCTCTGCCATTCAGCCTGGCCCTGCGACTCTGGTCAATGGTATCCAGTGTCCCTTGAGAGACAAAATTCTTCTTTGCCCTGCGGTGAGTTCCAAGACATCCACCGGCAACATCAAGGACGGTGGTCTTCAAGGCGCTCCACAACTCTTCAGGACCCCCCAAAGCACCCAGACCCCCCAAGTGTCCACTCAGCCTGTTCGCAAACTCCTCAGCTACTCTCTCATCCCTGAGCTTGGCAACATCCAGCCTAGGCTGGGATGGTACCATTCTCCAGGGTTTAAGGTGCAGCTTTAGAGTTGCTACAACAAGCTTGTGGTCAGTATTGAGGAACTGAGCACTCCGGTAGACCCTGCAGTTCTGGATCATCCTCCAACGACCGTCAATGAGGATATGGTCAATCTCCTTTGCCACACCGCCAGCGTTGGAATACCAAGTCCAGCGATGAGCTTGTGGGCGCTGAAACCATGAACCAGCCACCCTAAGTCCATGACTTCTTGCAAAGTCAAGGAACTTAGTGCTATTCTGGTTCATAGTTCCTGACCCATGGGGACCAACACACACCTCATAACCGTCCCTATCAGTTCCAGTCGATGCATTGAAATCCCCCAAGACTAGAAGTGTATCTCGTCTGGGGCACTGATCAACCACAGACTCGAGCGTGGCGTAGAATGCATCCTTCGTGGTGAGATCACTCGCCTCAGTCGGAGCATAAACAGAGACCACGGAAATGACACCTAAGGAGTGACGAATCCTTAATCTCATAATACGCTCGTTGACCGGTGTTACCTCAATTATCATTGGGGTCAGCTTATTGGACACAGCTACAGCAACTCCTTGGGTATGGTAACCATCAAAGCGACCAGACCAATAGTAGGTGTAACCACCCACCATTATCTCTCCGCAATCCGGTCTCCGAACCTCAGAGAGAGCTGCAATCCCGATGTCCAAACGCTTGAGCTCAGATGATAACAGAGACAGGTGATCATCCTCTCTTAGGGATAGGACATTCCAGGCACCCACCCGAAGGGACCGCCTCAGGTTAACCCAAGGAGACCGCCGTCTGGTGGACGACACCTCAGCACCACTCCGACACACTCTCCCGCAATCTGACCCAGGGATGTTACCCCGTGGTTTCCCTCCTATCAAAGATTTGGGGGTCCCGAAGGCTTTGCCTCAATCCCGTCATCCGGTGAGCTGCCCTGCGAAGGGAAGCTGCACAGGAGGTACTCCCACGGAGTGGGTTTTCAGATTTTTTTGCGTTTTTGCGGAATGAAGGGTTTTACGGTGGCCGGAGTGCAAATCCTGCCACCAACCTCCTAATAAGAAGTAACCCAACTGCAGGAGGACGTCTGCAGACACAGTTGGGCACTAGATATGGATGGCCGTTGGCTCACAAGGAGCTCCTCCGCCCTTTGAAAGTTATAAAAAGTGGTCATATATAAGGCATCTGTTCCTAGCACGTTCCGCGATCATTTATATATAACCTCATATAAAAGTCAGAGGCAAATTTTCTAAAACTGTCAATTTTCATCCCATTGTCTTGAAATTTGAAGAGGATTCTTGGGAAAAATGCTCAGGACAAAGAAAAGGCCCCTTTATATGGCATGTGCCATGTGGAAAACTATAGAAAAAATACACCCGTGCGGGAGTGACGGTCATCTCTGCGAGAAAATATATAGCCTCCTGAAGATATGGCAGTTTTTGCAAACTTTGAAGTCACGTGACGCGAAAACGAAAGCGAAATTTGAAAATCCGTCCGGACCAAATTTAGATATTGTCCTATAGATTCATATGCCACAATCAAATTCAAGATTGCTTGAAAAATGTAGGAGGAGATAGATTTTGAAAAGTCATTTTCTCATTTTTTGCCAACTTTGAAGTCACGTGACACGAAAACGAAAGTGAATATCGAAAATCCGGCCCGACCAAATTTAGATATTGTCCCATAGATTCATATGCCACAATCAAATTAAAGATTGCTTGACAAATGTAGGAGGAGATAGATTTTGAAAATCGTCATGTTCGCATTTTTTTGACAACTTTGAAGTCACGTGACACGAAAACGAAAGCGAATATCGAAAATCCGGCCTGATCAAAATTTAGATATTGTCCCATAGATTCATATGCTACAATCAAATTCACGATCGCTTGAGAAATGGCGGAGGAGATAGAATTTGAAAATAGTCATTTTCGCAACTTCAAAGGCCTCGTGACCTTGAAAGTCATACCATCGTGTACATCTCATCGACCTCTATCAGGACCACTAATGACCAGATCTCCCGCTTCAACTTCATTGTGAACGGACGGACGGAAGGATCGAAGGACATCGACACCCATATTATGTCATGCTCGAAGAGATGACCTAAAAATTACCCCTGTGTGGGAGTGACGGTCATCTCTGCGAGAAAATATATAGCCTCCTGAAGGTAGGGCAGTTTTTGCAAACTTTGAAGTCACGTGACGTAAAAACGAAAGCGAATATCGAAAATCCGGCCCGATCAAAATTTAGATATTGTCCCATAGATTCATATGCCACATTCAAATTCAAGATCGCTTGAGAAATGGCGGAGGAGATAGAATTTGAAAATCGTCATTTTCGCAACGGACGGACGGACGGATCGAAGGACATCGACACCCATATTATTAGGTCATGCTCGAAGAGATGACCTAAAGAAGGGACATTGCACAGCTCGTAGAAAATGCCAGACAATAGAAAATAAGGCACATTAAAAAAAAAACCTCGTGTGCATGCTGTACTCCCCTTGTGTTCTTCAGAGGAACCAAGTAATGCTCTAGAAAAGTTCATATAAAATATATGCACCGTCACACCACCGCCTGCCTCCGCTGCACCGTCACACCACCGCACCGTCACACCACCGCCTGCCCCGTCACACCACCGCCTGCCCCCACTGCCCCCATCACATCCGCCTGCCCCCGCTGCACCATCACCTCTTCCAATATCCTCAGCAACATCACTCCACAACTATAACCAACTATTATGTACAAATTTCTCACATTCTGCTACTTGCTGAAAATTATCAATGCGTTCCATCAACACAGTAATAACGATCTTCAAGTGAGCTAAATCCTCACACTTCCTGCAACAGTAAGAACCCTCTGCTTCCCCGATTGTTGATGTGACCCACATAGAGCAACTATCACATTTTATGTACTCCTCTTCCTTTCTTATTCAGTCTATTAATGCCCATACTCATAAGGCCCCAACTGACTTAAACGTTCAACTTAACATGAGGCCTCCCCCTGCTTCTTTCAATAAACTAACACAAATACCCGCTAAACTGTTACGAACACAACTACAACACACACATATATATATATATATATATATATATATATATATATATATATATATATATATATATATATATATATATATATATATATATATATATATATATATATATATATATATATATATATATATATATTATACACACAGTTCCACAGCCCCTGACACAAATCACGATAACAAAATACACGAAACACACAAAAAACACTTATTTTGGTCTGTGCAAGTTTACCCTATTGCGAAAAATAGGAAGTGACATCCACAGTTATTGTTGTTGGTAATTTATTTATATCATTATATTTGCTGGGGATCGAAGTAAATAGTTTGCTTTCATATTTTGAGGGCGGGAAGGACTAAGCTGACAGTCCAGAAGCAACGAGGCAGAACACCGAGGGCACGTACACCTGACCGAGAAGGAGATCGAGAGACGAACCAAGCGATTCAACAACAGGACGATGCGGGACAGAAATGTTGACGAAAAACACGAACAAACAAACTCAAACGAAACAGCAAAATTACCCCCGTGCGGGAGTGAAGGTCATCACTGCGAGAAAATATTTTGCCTCCTGAAGGTAGGGCAGTTTTTGCAAACTTTGAAGTCACGTGACGCGAAAACGAAAGCGAATATCGAAAATCCGGCCTGATCAAAATTTAGATATTGTCCCATAGATTTATATGCCACAATCAAATTCAAGATCGCTTGACAAATGTAGGAGATAGACTTTGAAAATCGTCATTTTCGCATTTTTTGCCATATTTGAAGTCACGTGACACGAAAACGAATATCGAAAAACCAGCCCGATCAAAATTTAGATATTGTCCCATAGATTCATATGCCACAATCAAATTCAAGATCGCTTGAGAAATGGCGGTGGAGATAGAATTTGAAAATCGCCATTTTCGCAACGGTTGGACGGACGGATGGAGGGATCGAAGGACATCGACACCAATATTATAAGGTCATGCTCGAAGAGATGACCTAAAAAGCATCTCGAAACTATACATGCAATTCTGATGAAAGTTGACCACAACCTCCATCACCCGTGAAGTACCAAAGTTAGTTCATGGCATTAAAAACAAACAAATAAAGAAACAAAAATCGCCGTCCGAGTGGGGTCTTGAGGGAGTTTATGGCGGGGTTGCCCTCCCCCAAAATAGGCATTTGCTTTCTTCGCAGAAACTACACACACAATTCCAAGCCACGGTTTCTCAGCGGCAGCTTCACCACATCGATTCATCGGGCATCGGACACAACAGCCTGAACAGGGGATTATCCACTCAAACACAGAATTGAACTAGAGGGGGAGCACTCGGTAGAGAGCAAAATCTCCACCGCCAATACTGCTGGGTCACTTAAATGAACCTGATATCCTATTCATTGTAGGTCAAAATGGATCAGACTCGACTGAACCACGATTGAATAAACAAAACGAGATCGACGCGCATGAAGAAATGGCAAAAAAAAAAATCTAAATTATTTTGAAAAAAAGTTGCAAAATTTGTTTTTTTTTCTCTAACAATTTTTTTTTGGCGGGGGGGGTTGAAAATCACTTAAAACATGTAGAAACGCAAAAAAAAATTCAAATATTTTTCAAATAAAATCGAAATTCTTTTGAAAAAAAAATGCAAAATTTTCTAAGTTTTTTTTGGGACCAAGTCCAAAATCTAATGGCACGATCCTTGGACCATACCTAACCCCCCCACCAAGTTTCATCGGAATCCGTCCAGGAGTTTTTCCGTAATACTGTTCACAAACAAACAAACAAGCAGTCATAGACTGGTACTTACGAAATCGTCAACTTGACCTCTGACCTTGTCTAATAAAAGCTGTCTCTTGAGAAGGTAGCGACACAAACCAGAATTTTTTACGATGATTCTGTACCAAACCATCAAAAATCGAATGTTTTGGATGTTTGACCTCACTGTGACCTTGACCTTTGACTGATTTTGACCAAAATCTAATCAGCACAAGCCATCACCCTCCTGAATCACGTGGTGTAATTTAACATTGGTCGCTTCTTCTGTTCGAGTTATCTGTACCAAACGATCAAAAATCGAATATTTGACCTCACTGTGACCTTGACCTTTGACCGATTTTGACCAAAATCGAATCAGCACAAGCCATCACCCTCCTGAATCACGTGGTGTAATTTGATATTGGTAGCTCCTTCCGTTCTCGAGTTATCGTGCCTACAAACAAACAAACAAACACACAAACAAACTAGAGGGGGAGCACTCGGGAGAGTGCAAAACCTCCGCCACCAATACTGCTGGGTCACTCAAGTGAACCTTATATCTTAGGGCCCTGTCACACCTTGACGTTTTAGGCAGCAATGGCAACGTATAAAAATGTATGTAAAACGCTGGCGTATGCTGAAATTTTGATGTTTTTTAAAAAGTTTTTGGCGTATTCATAACGTGTTGATCGTTTGCATAACATATTAGTAACAGGCACAGAACGTTTCGTTGTGTTATACATAACTTTTACCAACGAATGCTTACCTTGTGGTCGGCGTTCAAAACCTATGACAAACGAGAGTTTAACTTACCCTTTGCGTGCTATACGTATCGTCGGCGAACTCGTGGCGTAGCCAGTTAAGAACTTGGCAGACGCCGATTGAAATCAAAACTGCCTGAGAATTTGAAGTGTCAACATCGCAGTCACACCTTGACGATTTTGCCAGCGTATGCCATTCTATGAAAAATGTGTTTACAACGCTAGGCACACGTCAGATACGCTACAGGTAAGTTGTGTATACTTTTAGAGTATGCTGGAAATCATTGAAGTACGCTGGCATATTACCTAGTCCGTTTGGTATGTCGTGAAATTTCAAGCATGCTGAAAATTTTCAGACGTACTCGACGTAAGGCTCACACGTTTCGCATGCGTTGGCATCTGTTCCTAGCACGTTCCGCGATCATTTAAACACGGCGAACACACGTTACTTGGAGGTTACTCATAAGTCGAAGCACGTCAAGGTAATGGCCAACATACTTGAAACCAAATTTCTAATCGATGAGTAACGTGCTTTGAACAAATGAGTAACGTCAGCTTAGCCTATGTTTAACGTGCTTGGAAACTATGAGTAACGTGCATTGAAACTATGTATAACTGGCCTTGAACCAATGACTGGCATGCTATGAACGTAAGAGTAACGTGCGTTTTCCCTACGAGTAGCATGTTTTGAACCTAAGTAAAACGTGCTTCTAACCTTTGAGTAACATACTATGAACATATTTGTAACGTATCTCAAACGCACATTGTCGTATGTAGACGAATTTGATTGGCGTCTTCCGGACGACCACAGAACTTACTGAACACGTTTCTAACTTACATCTACCGTATAATGGCGTATTGGCAGCGTTTAGGGGAATTGGTATATACAAATGGGCTTCACAATAAAAACCCATCATTGTTCCAGACTCCATGTTGAGTAGATGTCAATGTCAGTGGTATCAGTAGTAGTAGTAGTAGTAGTAGTAGTAGTAGAGCGTGTCAGTAGTAGTAGTAGTAGTAGTAGTGGTAGTAGTCGTAGTAGTAGGTCCATGTCAGTAGTAGTAGGTGAGCGTGATGGGGAGGGTGTGGGTGATGATGGATCCTCGTTGCGTCCACGAATAGGAGACTACTTTGCACCATTGTTCGATGTTCTTTTCGGCTGATTTTTTTTTCTCATTCCCACGATGAACTATTTTTTTCTTTCAGTTTTAAAAGTATTCAAAACGACTTGGACAAATGCATAATGTACGAGTAATGAACACAGAACGCTTCGATAACTTATACATAAGTTGTACCAACGATTGATTAGCGTGTTTTAGGCGTCCACAACCTATGCCCAACGATAGTCTAACGTATGCATAGCGTGGCAGCGTATCGTCGACGATTACGTGAGGTTTTCTATTCATCGGCTGCAACTTCACTTTTAATAAATGGCTGTCACTCGCCTATTGTTTTTGGACGCTGGTGCTCGGCAATTGAAATAGTTTCCATTGAACAAGTTAAATCGCTTCCACTGGACTATTGAAATGATTTAATAATAATGCTTGGTTATCCTCGAACCCACTCTGGCTAGCAGCTCGTCGAACATCGCTGGGGGCATTCGCAGGAAGTTGATGAAGGATGCATGGTCGTCGTTCTGGAGTTCCACCATGAGCTGGTCATATATGCCGTAATGGAGTTCCATTGGAGCCTCCCAATCCATGGTCTCACCCAGTTCCTTCTCCTCTGTTCACGTATTCTTCTCCTGGCTCTATTGGCACGCAACTGGTGTAGTGTCAACTCGATGAGGTCATGTTGATGTTGGAGGACAGGTAGGTATTGTCGTCTCAGCGTTGCCGTATCCTCCATCTCACGGAATGACATGGACATGTACTCACCACGAAGTCTAAAAAAAAAAAAAGACGGGTTCCTCCTGCGAAGCCCCTTTTTATATACCAATTCCCCTAATCGCTGCCAATACGCCATTATACGGTATCTGTAAGTTAGAACCGCGTTCATCAAGTTCTGTTGTCGTCCTGAAGAGATCAAATATGTCTACGTCTTTTTCAACTAACGTGTTGCGAAGTGTGAACAACGTTCGTGTAGCGTGCTCACAAAACGTTACTCGTAGGTTAGAAATAAGTTTCGGGTACGCTAAACATTACCTCAACGTGTTTCGACTTATGAGTAACTTGCAAGTAACGTGTGTCGACGTGTGTCAATGATCGCATAACGTGCCGACAACTTATGGCCAGCATGCAAAAATTTGAGGTCAACCCAAAAGTACGTTTAAAGCCAGCGTACTACGACTTACGGCAGTGTTTTTCAGCGTGCTCTTAACGTATACAAAACGTACCAATAACGTATTCCACGTGTGCCAGCATTTTCGACAAATTTTTCATAAATCGGCATATGCTGGCTAAATCGTCAAGGTGTGACAGCAGCTTTAGTGAGGTGTTAATCCCAGTGATTTTGGACTAACCGATGCAGACATCAGGAAAATGAGCAAATACCAACACCTCAAGAATGAAGTGAGAAGATCCTGAAAGCTGAAGAATGCCAGTGGTACCAGTGATGACAAAGAACCTCACAGATATAACAAAATCATCCCTGGGAATATTATTACAAACAAACTGCAGTGAGAAGCTAGCTGTCCAATGACAATCCTGGAGAACCTTGGCACAAAACTTTGAGAACTGAAAACTTCAGAGCTTGGTCCATGAATCGTGAACCTTTACTGAAACGACAAGCGCACTCGGTAGAGCACACAGCTCCGCCACATAATGCCTGATCCACGAGAATATATCAGGCCCAATACATTTTTGAAATATGATGTTACACAGTACTAAATCGTTTTTCATCCTATCTCTCAATCGTGAAGAATCACTTCAAAAAAAATAATAATAATAATTTCAGATCCAGATTCAGATCTTCACCAAAAATGAATCAAGTACTCATAATCAATGACCCAACCTGTCCACAAAATTTTGTCCAGATCCGTCCACAACTTTTTGAGAGATCCTGCACACAAACAAACAAACAGAAAGGGGTGAAAACATAACCTCCTTCACCTTCGGTGGAGGAGGTAATGCAGGTGGATACTTAGAGCCCACCCTGTGAGGTTTCCATTCCACATTCTAAAACACACACACCACACACATACTTTTGAGGTCAGCAGAGGCAAAAATCAATAAAAGTCAATTTTCATCTGATTGACTTGAAATTTGAAGAGGATTTTCATAAAAAGGACCATCAGGTGTCACGCGGTCTAGCAGCCATGGCAGCCATGGCAGCCATGGCAGCCATATTGGATCAAAGGAAGGAGAAAAAACCCCACAAAAAACCCACTGAAAAAAAAACAAGAGTTGGCTCGCATCAAGTTCTTCACAAGACTGCACAGAATATCTATTCAAGGAACAGCATATTGTTCTTTGAGAAACAAGCGACACAACAGAGCTGCAAAATACAGTCAAGGTTACGAATGACATGCAGTATTCGACGTTTCTGCCGAAGATCTCAGTACAGGCACTTTTGCTCCAAGATTGGGTATCCTCCGAGTACCATACCATTATGTTATTCAATAATTGTGTGTATATATATATATATATATATACATACACACATACACACATACACACACACACACACACACACACACACACACACATACACACACACACACACACACACACACACACACACACATACACACACACACACACACACACACACGGTCAGAAGTTTAAAAACACCCCCATTTTTCCAGTTTTTACTGGAATTGAAGCAGTTCAAGTCCAGTGAATAACCTGAAATAGTACAAAGCTAAGTGGTAAACTGCCAGAGGTAAAAAAAAAAGAAGTTTAGGTTACCAAAAACTGAAAAATAATGTAAATTTAAGAGTTGTTAAAAAGGCCTTTTTTCAGGGAACAAGTAATGGGTGAGCAACTGCAGCTGTTCTGCAGCAATGGAAGTAAATTAAGCCTTGAAAGGTGATGCAAACAATTCCTACAGGTGTCCCAACTTTTGTTGATTCGCTACAAACCCTCTATCTGTATAAAACAGACTGTGTTGCTACACCCTCTGAAGCATTATTTGGACAATATTGCACTGCAGGAAGTGGTATATTGCTGTCATAATGGCGAGAAAAAGAAAATTAACAAAGGAAGACAGACAGACCATGATAACCCTTAAAATTGTTGGTCTTTCCTTTAGAGAAATAGCAAAGAAGCCAAGGTGTCAGTGAGTACAGTTTCCTACACCATCAAAATGCACTTGGAAACTGGAGGAAACTCTAACAGCAAAAGATCTGGCAGATCCAAAGCCACAACACAATCAGAAGACAAGTTTCTGAGAGTCAACAGCTTGTGTGATAGGCGGCTCACAGGACAGCAGCTTCAAGCACAGCTCAACACTGGTCGAAGTAAGGAAGTCTCAGTTTCAACTGTGAACAGAATACTTCGAGCTGCAGGTTTGACAGGTCAAGTGGCAGTTAGAAAGCCATTGCTAAGATGGGAAAATAAGAAAAAGAAGAGGCTTGCCTGGGCCATGAAGCACCGCCAGTGGACTACTGAAACCGGAAGAGTCTTGAGGACCGACAAATCAAAATTTGAAATATTTGGTTCATCCATGCAGGGTTTTTGTATGCCGTCAATTGGCGAAAGGATGGTTCCTCAGTGTGTGACACCAACTGTCAAAAATGGAGGAGGAAGCGTGATGATCTGGGGCTCTTTTGCTGGATCCAGAGTCGGCGACTTGCACAGAGTGACTGGTACCCTCAACCAAAAGGGCTACCACAGCATTTTGGAGCGCCATGCAATACCCTCTGGTCTACGCCAAGTTGGTCAGGGGTTCATCCTACAGCAAGATAACGACCCAAAACATACCTCCAGGCTATGTCAGAACTACCCGAGAAGAAAACAAGAAGGTAGGCTTCAAATCATGGAATGGCCAGCACAGTCTCCAGACTTAAACCCCATCGAGCTGGTTTGGGATGAACGGGACAGAAGGGTGAAAGCAAAGCAACCTACAAGTGCAACAACATTTGTGGGAACTTCTGCAACAGTGTTGGGAAGAACTTTCCGAACAATATTTGATTTCCATTGTAGAAAGAATGTCACAAGTATGTTCGGCTGTTATATCTGCAAACGGTGGCCACTTTGATGAGTCAAAAATTTAGATTAAATTTTGTTCAACAAAACGATGCCATGATTTCTTTTTTATCCACAATTATTTATTTGTTCTCTGCTTTAATTTCAGAGTACATTGAAACATTAAACTGCTTAAAATTTCAGTAAAAACTGGAAAAATGGTGGCGTTTGAAAACTTTTGACCAGTCGTGTATATATATATATATATATATATATATATATATATATATATATATATATATATATATATATATATATATATATATATATATATATATATATACATATACATATACACACATATACAGTCATGCGCCACTTAACGACGGGGTTACGTTCTGAGAAACGCGTCGTTAAGCGACGTCGTCGTTGTGCGAACATCATTTTTTTTTTTCGTTTTCGTTTTCGAACATCGTACTTGCAGAAAACTAGACACCGAGGCTATATGGTGTAGCCTATTGCTCCTCGGCTACAAACCTGTACAGCATGTTGTTTTACTGAATACTGTTGGCAATTGTAACACACATCCAAGAGAGACAGAAGACACATTAATTTTACCTTTGTGCTGTTCATGACGGCCATTGGTGTTGTTAGCAGCAGCTTACAATCTCCTCTCGCATCGATTATAGAAAGATGAATAAATAGCGTTTGGATTTTATAAATACGTAATCATTGCATCGATGTTATAATTTACAAATGAAGAAACGAGCACTTGTCAATTGTGATATATATTTTCGGAACAATGCGATTGTTTTAACAACATAAAAAGCTTCACTAAAAACAAATTGGTGTTTTAATTTCGACTAACAACGATTTATTCACTGAATTCTTCAAATCAAAGGTAATTTACTTGCGAGAAGGTAAACGTGGAAACATTGGTTCAGTTTGAAAGCCGATTTCCTTGAATCCTGATTTAGCACGACCCTGCTTTTTTCGCGATGACATTTTATGGACCTCAACGATCGCATTACAATGGGGCCACACTGTCGTTTATTATCATTATGAGATATTATGTACTGTACAGCGTACATAATTGTACGTGCTATTTTTTATACGACTCGCAGCGCTACGTCGGCTACATCACTCGGCGAAAGGAATTTTTCAGCTACATTTTTTTTTTTTTTCAGAGCTGGCAGATCCGTCGTATATGCGATCTGTCATTGCCTGGAACGTCGTTAAGCGGCGCATGACTGTGTGTGTGTGTGTGTGTGTGTGTGTGTGTGTGTGTGTGTGTGTGTGTGTGTGTGTGTGTGTGTGTGTGTGTGTGTGTGTGTGTGTGTGTGTGTGTGTGTGTGTGTGTGTGTGTGTGTGTGTGTGTGTGTGTGTGTGTGTGTGTATATATATATATATACATACATATATACATATATATATATATATATATATATATATATATTGTTGCGGGCCGGGGGTCGGGCGAGAAGACCACAAGGTGGGGGAAGCCATCTCGGTTCCCACCAGACTCCCCGGAATTGTAGGCCGTCGCACACGGATAATTACCTGACGCGGCGGGTCGCTTAACCGACCGTGAACACTAATAACTCAACCGCGTGACCTAGGGTCCTCCCGTCTATGGGTTAATTGGGTTACCTAATTAATCACGTGGTTCAATTACCTGGGAACGCACCCTCGGTACACCTTGTCAGAACACCAATATGTGTCAAACTTGCCGAAACCCCGTCACAGACGGATTCCGTTCCATGAGACCAATATGACCAGTGGTGGCTCTTGTAAGAGCCGGATCACAGTCAATGAACTCCATGGCCTTACCTAATGAGGCCTACAAAACGTCCTTGTACACAACATTTTTGGTGTACACTACTCCTTGTGAAGAAGTCCCCTGATTTGTGCACATGTCTACTTGACGTACACCGTGTCAAAACTTCTCAGGTCACAGTACAGAGGAAAAACGTGACACGACCGTGAGGAGGAGCACAAAATTGGTCCTTCAGTATTAATATATAGATGCTTCAGAGTTGAAGGTTGATTATTGCCACTATGTGCGATGCACTCTTACAGGTACGAAGTTTCTTTCAGTCCAGGTCACAGTACCAAGAAAAACGTGACGCAACCGCTCGGAGAAGCACAAAATTGGTCCTTCAGTATTAATATATACTAGCCAAAACCCCGTCACAGACGGATTCCGTTCATTCAACCACCCTCACCAGCTCACCCACACTCGAGGGACATGGACTGGACAGGGCGTGCTTGTCCCCGCCTACTCATCCCCCGCCCCTGCCCCATCCCCCCCGCCTTCAATTTGCTTACCCCCGCCCAAAAATTTAATTAATCCGGCCCCGCCTCCGCCTCTTCACTACTCGCACACACACACTGGTCTCTTGATTCCCCGCCCCACTTGCCCCCGGGCCGCCGCCCCCGTCCACCCCCTCACATTCAACCCTACTAAATTCACCCCAGGCCCCGCCCACTCATTTCCCCCCCCATTTCCCGCTTTCTATTTGCTTACCCCCGCCCAAAAATTTGCTTACCTTGCCCCCCCCCCCAGTCTCAACGAAAAGTGTTTATTCTGCTTCAGAGTTGAAGTTCGACTATTGCCACTATGTGCGTTGCACTCTTACAGGTACCATGTTTCTTTCAGTCCAGGTCACAGTACCGAGAAAAACGTGACGTGACCGCCAGGAGGAGCACAAAATTGGTCCTTCAGTATTAATATATAGATAGACCAGCCGAACCCCCGTCACAGACGGATTCCGTTCATTCAACCACTCTCACCAGCTCACCCACACTCGAGGGACATGGACTGGACAGGGTGTGCTTGCCCCCGCCTACTCATCCCCCAACCCTGCCCATTCCCCCCCGCCTTCGATTTGCCTACCCCGGCCCCGCCCCACCTCTTCACTCCCCCCCGTCTCTTGATTCCCCACCTCACTTGCCCCTGGGTCCCCGCCCCCTGTCCAACCCCTCACATTCAACTCCGCCTAATTCACTCCAGCCCTCGCCCACTCATCCCCCGCCCCATTTCCCCCCATCTCCCTCTTTTAATTTGCTTACCCCCACCCAAAAATTTGCTTACCTTTCCCCCCCCGCCTCTTCACTCCTTGCCCCCGTCTCAACGAAAAGTGTTTATTGTGCTTCAGAGTTGAAGTTTGACTATTGCCACTATGTGCGATGCACTCTTACAGGTACGAAGTTTATTTCAGTCCAGGTCACAGTCCCGAGAAAAACGTGACGCGACCGCGAGGAGCACAAAATTGGTCCTTCAGTATTAATATATAGATATTTGGTTGAAAAGGAACAAGCCGCTTCTACTCCGCACACTCGTATCCCACTCAACATGGCGTGGAGTCGTCTTTATCGGCCTCCGTACGTGTTTCGTGCAGCGTGAGCGTCGTGCTGGCTGCGTTTCCTGTGTTGTCAAAAACACCATTCGTGCAGCCTCTTAAGAGGTATTTATTCGAATGCCTTTTTAATGCAACCGGCAATCTTCCCCAGATCATCGGAAGCTCGAGTCCATAATCCCGCACTGCGAAGCGATGCTCACCATGACAGACAAGAGGTGTGTCTACATATCAGAAAGAAGGGCACAAGCAAGAGGCAAAAAATTACCTTTGTACACAAAATTTTGTCCAAGTTCAGATCATTCTTGGTCCAAGTGAAAACTAGATTATTGTGATGGGTTTGTTTTCTCATTAAACACACAAACTACACCTTTTGATATTTGTGCATGTTCAGCTCATAAAGTGAGTTGTTTCCAAAGAATAATATTTTACAAATCAAAACAATAAATTACAAATGACGAATTTCCTCCAACAACCAACCATCCTCCCCCGAAACACCAATACTGCCTCCAACCACCAATCACCCTCCCCTCACCAATACTGCCTCCAACCACCAATCACCCTCCCCTCACCAATACTGCCTCCAACCACCAATCACCCTCCCTCCAATCACCAATACTGCCTCCAACCACCAATCACCCTCCCTCCAATCACCAATCACCCTCCCCTCACCAATACTGCCTCCAACCACCAATCACCCTCCCCTCACCAATACTGCCTCCAACCACCCTCCCCCAAAACACCAATACTGCCTCCAGCCACCAATCACCCTCCCCTCACCAATACTGCCTCCAACCGCCAATCACCCTCCCTCCAATCACCAATCACCCTCACCTCACCAATACTGCCTCCAACCAGCAATCACCCTCCCTCACCAATACTGCCTCCAACCACCAACCACCCTCCCCTCACCAATACTGCCTCCAACCACCAATCACCCTCTCCCCAAACACCAATATTTCCTCCAACAACCAAACACCAATCACCCTCCCCTCACCAATACTGCCTCCAACCATCAATCACCCTCCCTCCAATCACCAATACTGCCTCCAACCACAAACCACCCTCCCCTCACCAATACTGCCTCCAACCATCAACCACCCTCCCCTCACCAATACTGCCTCCAACCATCAATCACCCTCCCTCCAATCACCAATAGTGCCTCCAACCACCAACCACCCTCCCCTCACCAATACTGCCTCCAACCACCCTCCCCTCACCAATACTGCCTCCAACCATCAATCACCCTCCCTCCAATCACCAATAGTGCCTCCAACCACCAACCACCCTCCCCTCACCAATACTGCCTCCAACCACCCTCCCCTCACCAATACTGCCTCCAACCACCAACCACCCTCCCCTCACCAATACTGCCTCCAACCACCAAACACCCTCCCCTCACCAAAACTGCCTCCAACCACCAATCACCCTCCCCTCACCAATACTGCCTCCAACCACCAATCACCCTCCCCTCACCAATACTGCCTCCAACCACCAATCACCCTCCCTTCACAAATACTGCCTCCAACCACCAACCACCCTCCCTCCAATCACCAATAGTGCCTCCAACCACCAACCACCCTCCCCCCAAACACCAATACCGCCTCCAACCACCAACCACCCTCCCCTCACCAATACTGCCTCCAACCACCAACCACCCTCCCCTCACCAATACTGCCTCCAACCACCAATTACCCTCCCTCCAATCACCAACCACCCTCCCCTCACCAATACTGCCTCCAACCACCAATTACCCTCCCTCCAATCACCAACCACCCTCCCCTCACCAATACTGCCTCCAACCACCAACCACCCTCCCCCCAATCACCAAGACTGCATCCCGAAACAAATGCAACCCTCCCCTGTACAAACCAACCAGCATCCCCAAATCTCCACGATTATCGGACGATAAACTGGACCACGTCCGAGTTCGTCAAACGGAATTTTCCAATCATGTAAATCATAAACTTCGCCATTTACTAATTAACCAATCGTCAAGTCACAAGTCGGGTCGTTTTCTAACCCCCCCAGAATTAATCTTCGTCGCAAGTTCAACGCGCTACAGTAAGTTCTCATTCGTTCAGAAACCTCAGGACACACGAACACGAACACGGCCTAAACTACAGGCCCGTGTTTCCGTGACCGAGTTTATCGAAGAGCGTTCGCCGAGCGGCTTAAGCGCTCGAGCAAGCGCTCCTTTTTTTAACCGTCAATAAACGAATCGCTCGGCAAGCGTTAACTAGCTGCTTGGTAACTGAACACACCCAAAGCAAAGATGGCGAAGAAGCTCGCAGTGGTCGATGTATCACCATTGTTTGGAGATTAAAAAAAATAAATATATATATTAAAATGTAAAAACGCCAACGGCTCAAGGCACGACGCACAAACACGTCCAATAAACTCTCGCACGTTCAACAACCGCCAGGACAAAACCATTTCGCTTACTGCGCTCCGTACGCAAAACTTCCCGTCAGGAACAGCATCAGGAGAGACTCGGGGGTGGGGGATTAAACGAAAATTCAGTCCCTCAACAGGATATCCGGTGATTCAAGCATTCTCCACGTGCTCTTCGTAATTTTTCCTTTCAGAGCGGTTTTTACATTTTATAAACGTTCGTGTCGTATGTACGTGACGGGACTATCCTTTATTAAGTGATATTTCAGTGAATAAGTTGCTATGAAAAAAAAAAATCAATTTACATGACAGACCAGCGCGCCGACCAATACACCGCATATATCGCTCTTGAAGAGGCTGTCCACATGGAACGTCGCAAAAGTATAATTTCAGGGTGATAAGTGTAAAACAAATGTACACCTTCGAGCCTATTTGCCTTTCTTTTTTTTTGTATATATTTCGCTGAGAATATACTGAGACGGGAAAACTCAATTTTTTTTTTTCCATCGAATCCTCGTGAAAGGATTTGTATGTATGCGAAGACTGAGGAACGGGTAGTGCGTGAAACAGGACGCAGACGTGTTTATCACAGCTTTGGGTTTTCATCACGATCCTGCATTGAATATGCATAATCGAGTTTTACCTCAACGCGCATCTCCCCTCCCCTCCCCCACAGCACGTCATGAGCTTACGTCACATCCGGTGTTCAGAGATCTGCTCACCACGTGACATCCTCTTCACTTCATGTCGTTATAGTTTGGACTGTACTTAGCATCATATTAGCATTAACTTCATCTACCTTCGTATGTACGTTCCTTAACTAAGATGGTGAAGTGTAATGTACTTGAGGGACGGAGACGAAGGCTCTGAAGTGGGAACAACAGGTTTAATTCGGACACAAGTACAACGCAGCAGCACACTGCATCGGAACATGGTCGGGTCACATGACGACTTAACCACGCCCTGGTGCACCCATGCATTATCATAAACTACTGAAACATCTCATCTCCCCCCCCCCTCTTTTTTTTGTACAAATCAAGATGCTTAGGAGGTTTACAGACACGAGTTGATCTTCCAAAGGCTAGTGGAGGGCTGTCCTTGCTTGCAACTGCTGTGGGCTTTTCAATAAGGGGTACAGGGTCAGGAACGAGTTCAGGTACATTGATGGATGGAATGCTTTCATGAGGAAACACCTCATGTTCAAACACAAGTGGTGTTAATACAGGAGTGGGTGACAAAGGTACTTGAGCCGGTTCAATGTTTGTCTCCCTGTGACAGAATCTTAGTTGGTCAACATGTTTACGCATGTCAACATGTTTTTAGGTGTTAATACAGGAATGGGTGACAAAGGCACTTGAGCCGGTTCAATGTTTGTCGCCCCATGACGTAACCTGAGTTGGTCAACATGTTTACACATGCATCTACGATCACACAACTTCACAAGAAACATCATTTCACCAATGTTATCGATAATGATGTCAGATAACCACTTGGTTCCACATCCGGAGTTCAACACGTGTCCAGGATCATTGACCTGGAAGTTGACATTGACATGGAAGTTGACATGGAAGTTGACATTGACAAACGTTTGGTCGTGATTACGTTTCTGTTGATACTTGTTATTCTTGACCCTGGCCGTGACGTCGAGGTGCACTAATGATAACTGTGTTGTTAATTCACGACCCATCAGAAGCTTGGCAGGTGAGTGACCGGTGGTTTGATGTGGTCTGGTTCTGGTAGTTGAGCAACACACGAGCGAGACGAGATTGAATGGAGCCTTCCTTGACGCGGCTTAGACCATTCTTGATGACCTGAACAGCACGTTCGGCTTGACCATTACTGGCAGGTTTGTAGGGGGCAGATGTGTAGTGCTTAATGTCATTAATTTTACAAAAGTTCTGAAACTGAACTCGTAAATGACGATCCATTATCTGACACAATGGAGTTTGGAATAGAATACCATGTTGTGTGAACATGGTACGGAGAGCTTCAATTGTTACAGCAGAGGATGAGGATGGCACCACAAGAGCTTCAATCCATTTGGAGTGGGCATCGACTATAACAAGGAAAAGATTCCCTTGAAATGGATCAGCATGGTCGATGTGCGGTCTCGAGCATGTTTTGATGGCCACGACCACATGGCCAATGGAGACTGTGGTGATGCCTTTGCATGGGCTTGACAAGCACAACAATGGTGTCCACTGGACTCAACGTCACTGTCTAAACTAGGACACCAAACATGGGCTCGGGCAATAATAGCCTTTATGGTGACTATGCCTGGATGAGCATTGTGGAGTTCACTGATAATTTTCCCATGGAGTTTCTGTGGAATTATCACTCGGTTATCCCAAAGCAGGCAGTCTGCATCAATGGAGAACCAATCCTTCTGGATGAGGTACGGTTTCGTCCTTTCCGGTAGTGATTCCCAATTAACTGACATAACACAGGTTTAATTTGTGACAAATCTGGATTGCTATTGGGAGCGCAAGCAATCTGCTTAGCGGTTATGGGCGCCTCATCGTGAATGACGTTAGCCATGAGTTGAATGATATCCCCAGATTGTGGAGGTTCTGGGATGGTTACCCGAAGCAGCAAGAGACTTGCTGCGTCAGCACAGTACATTTCCTTACCCGGGCAGTAAACCAATGAATTGTCATAATCGGCAAGGGTCAACGCCCAACATTGTACACGATCTGATGATGTGGGCAGAATGGCTCTGGTTTCTCCCAGGAGACCTAGCGAGGGTATGTGATCAGTCTCAATGGTAATATCTTCCAAAGGCATATTGGTGCATCTTTAAGGTGCCCCAGACACACGCTAATGCCTCTTGTTCTACTTGAGCAAAGTGATGTTCAGTGTCAGATAGGGTTCATGATGCATACACAACAGGCTGGAGATTACCGGTTCCATTTGTTTGCAACAACACACACCGAGTGCCATATGAAGAGCTATCACAACTGAGAATAAGTTCCTTGGATGGGTCGTAATGGACAAGTAACGGCAAGAAGGACAGCATGGTTTTAGTGGCCTTGATCGCTCTTGTTCAGGCAGCTTCCCATTTCCAGACAACGGCTTTCCTGAGGAGGAGAAGATGCAGAGGCTCGACAGTTGTGCTTCGTTGAGGCAGGAAATTACCAAAGTAGGTCAACATACCCAGGAATGCACGAAGTTCTGAAATGTTTTGTGGCATCGGTGCATTTGCAATTGCTTCAACTTTGCTTGGAGAGGGTAAAACGTCTTGACAGGAGATTTGATGACCCAGGTAATCAACTTCACGTGCCATAAAGGTGCACTCCTCATGCCTTTGGCGTAACCCAGTTTGTTGCAGCCAATTGAGGACTTCGTTTAGGTTCTCGAGGTGTTCATGTTGTGACTTGCCAATCACTATTATGTCGTCATGGAACACGAATGTCTTTGGTGGTTTTTATTAATGTCTCCATCTGGCATTGGAAGATTGGTGCAGCAGAGCGTATGCCAAATGGGCATCTGTTGTACATGTGGAGTCCTCGATGAGTGCCGATGCATGTACAGGGCTTGGAATCATCATCCAGTTCCATTTGAGCATAGGCATTGGTCAAGTCAAGCTTAGTGAATGTCTGGCAACCCATGAGAGTGGTGAACAGATCCTCTGCTTTGGGAAAAGAGTAGCCATCCAGCTTTGCATAGCTGTTGATCGTCATTTTGTAGTCCCCACAAATGCGCCCTGTTCCATCTGCTTTGAGTATTGGAACGATAAGTGCTGCCCAGTCAGAGTGCTTGACTGGTGAGATGATGCCCTCACTCTACAGGCAGTCAAGCTCACATTCGATCATTGATCGCATCATGTAGGGCATAGGTCTAACCTCACTGCAGAAACATGAATCCTCACTTTGGGCCCTGCAAAGGTGCCAACACCATCGCTGAACATGCCAGGGTACTTGTTGAGCATGGTATCATATCCAGCATCAGAGTTGGAGATTCTGCTTACGTCATTCCAATGAAGTGTGATTATTCGTAACCAATCTCAGCCTAAGAGGGTTGGTCCTTCTCCACGCACTATCAATTGTGGTAGGACATGAGTGCTGTTTCCATATCCTCCAGTTACGTTAGCTGAGCCAACTACAGGAACCACTTCCTTGGTGTATTTTCTCAAGTCAGTAGATACAGGCCGGAGTGCAGGAGTTTTTCTCGGAGGGTAGATGGAGGTGAACTTGCTCTTGCTCATAATTGATCTGGAAGTGCTGGTATCAGCTTCCATCTTCACCAGGATCTTTTCGTTTGTTACATCAAATATAATTGGAGCATCGGAGCTCTTTGTTCCAACAGAGAAAACCTCATAAAGTTCCTCACTTGACTCTTGGCTGCAGGCTGTGCTCTGTGACCTATCGTCCGCTGCATCAGAGTTCACCCCAATGTGATAAGCAGGAGACAAGTTCTTCGACTTGGATTGAGAACGACACTTCAAGTGTCCCCGCTTACTACAGTTGTCACAGGTATATTTCCTGTACCGACATTGGAAAACTTAATGATTACCACCACAACACTAACACGTTACCCCAACCTTCTGGGTAGATTCATAAATGTCAGGAGGTGGAGGTGAATTTCGTAGCTAGCTAAAACACTTTTGCTTGTAGCCAAAGGTTACCTTGTTAACCGATGGGTCCTGCCGGATAACTTTTGACTTGTTAGAAATCACACGCAGGCTCTTGGCAGTTTGCATCCACATAGTGGCTATTTCCATGACTTTAGCCAAATTGGGGTCAGATTCAGTCAGGAGTTTCCGCAGAATTGAGTCGTCATTGATGCCGATTATAAACAAATCATGTAACATCTCTTCAAGTTTATCCTTAAAATCACAATGTTCGGCGAGTCGCTGTAAATCAGCCACAAACTCAGATGCTGACTGACCATTTTGACGATGGTGGGTATAAAATTTATATCTCGAGACGATCTTACCCGGTTTAGAGTGATAATGTCTTTTCACGACATTGACGAGCTCTTCATTCGACTTGTCAGAAGGTTTGACTGGGGCAAGAAGATCTTTGATGAGGCTGTACGTCGGGGCGCCGCATATGGTCAGTTATACAGCTCGCCGCCTTTCAGCATCCTCAGGGGTGTCCATTTTGTTTGCCACGAAGTTCTGCTTCAGACGATCGGTATCGTCTTCCCAATCACCCCCCAATGCGTATTCATGCAATATGGTGATGCACGAAGACATCATCGTCACCACTGTAATGTACCCGATAGACTGGGCCGAAGGCTCTGAAGTGGGAACACCAGGTTTAATTCAGACATGGGCACAACTCAGTACAGCATCGGAACATGGACGGGTCACATGAATCAACTTAACCATGCCCCGGTGCACCCATGGTGCATGCATTATCATGAACTACTGATACATCTCATAGTTATACGATACTGCACTTATATTCTCTATGCTGTACTAAGCATCATATTAGCATTAACTTAATTCTACCTTCACATGTACGTTCCTTAACTAAGATAGCGAAGTTAAGGCAGCAGCACACAGGAACACAATCGGTCAGCTGTGGTAGAAAGTAGGATAGGAGGGCAGAGCCCTATTTGGTCCTATAATTATTGAAACAGCAGCCGGTCTGAGTTCTTTTATGTTTGTATCGACAGGCGGTGGTTGAACAGCTTCTTCGTCGAGTCCGTTGAACACGTTAACCAGTCGATAAGTAGAGAAGACTATTCTCCTGCAATGGGCCGCATGCTTGGTAGTTTCTAGGAGTGACCATGAAGACAGTCATCCCTACTGAAACAAGGCAGTCCTTCAAATGAGACTTGGAGTTCCCTGTACAGGATCTGGTACAGAGTGATCAAATCTCCTCTAATTTGTCTCTAAGCTAGTGAGAAGAGGTGTAGGTTTAATAAGCGGTCCTCAAATGAGAACCGTGCTTCACTTCTTACCATCCTCATATCACATCGCTGAACCCACTCGAGTATCTTTCTATCCCCCTGATGAAACGGTTTCCACACCGGTAGGCCATATTCAATATGCGACCTGACAAGTGTGGCATAAAGGTGCTGGAAAATTTCCGGTGTGATTTCAGCAAAAGCATGGCGAATGGCAAAAAGCACCCTTCGCGCTCTGTTTGCGGTGCTGGTGCATTGCATCATTAACGATTGTGATGCCTGCATGCAGATTCCCAAATCGACAATCACTGTCAAAACCGGAAATTCAAAACCAGTTAGCCTGTGCATTTGCCACTTCAGCTTGTGCAATTACCTGTGCAGACAAGCTGCATTTGCCACTTGAAGGACTACCTTACAAGAAGGGAAAGATCTTCCTATCCTGTAACATTGAACGGTCATCACCCTTGAGAGCATCACCCCAAATTTTTACATCGTCCGAAAATAGCAGGGCCTTAGTTTGAAAATTGTCCACAAGATCATCAATATAGACAAGGAATAATACAAGGCCAAGCACGGAACCCTGTGGTACTCCACTTTGTACCTCCTTCCATTGCGACAGGGTACTGTTTACGGAGACCGGTTGTTTACGTCCTGTTAGGAAGTTGATGTGGATTTTTTTAACCCACCTTGTTGTGATCGTTGAAGGATTCTACCTGGCCGATTGTGGAATCCTATTTGACTTCAGACAGAGTTTAACTTTTTGTCCGATTTGGTTATAAAATTCTGCATAAAAGCCATTGACATTGATCACCGATGTCCACACAAGTCCTTCCATGTGAAACAATTTATTATTCTAATTATACACCACACACTTCTCACCCTCGTAAAATGAACTTAAGAATCCCCATTGAATGCAATATTATTTGGTTCTATTTCATTTATTCTTACTTTAGTTAACAGTTAGACCAACGCGATTCAATTCACTTCCACATTATATCAGAGAGTTTTATTCTAACTTGGTACTTGGTCATTTCCAAGGAGCACAAGCCACTGAGATTCTAATACTTCATCAGGTACTTGCACTGAAACAATTTTACATTTCAAAGCATTTTATACTTTCATGAGAGAGTGGTGGGGGCTATCAACCTAGACTGCAGACGTGTTTTTAGACGAGAAGCCACTTCGTACATTTCGAGGCAAAGGTTCGCTGTTATCAGCTCAGGTCACTCCGCTCCATACGAAGACATTTATCAACATTTAGGGCAAAAGTCTCTTGGCCAGAAATGACAGCCAATTCAACTTGTAGCATAAAAGTTACATTTCTAAAACTCCATTTGTTACAATTTAGAATACATTAATATAAATTTTTTCCCCACACTCCCCCGTTTTTTTTTTTTAAGGAAAATTTGAATAATTTTTCTTACACATGATTACCATGTCCCATTCCTGAAGGAGAAAAGATTTCCATCACTCAAGTTCAATCAACAATGGCAGCGAGTGCTCATATCAGAAAATGAGTGAGTTTCCATTTAATTTATGGCCTTTTCATCAGCATGTGTCACACATTGAAAACATGCTACCCAAAGTCAGAAGATAAACAGGTCAGGGTGTGGATAGGGCAGCACCCAACGGGAAACACAATCAAAGCACTTCTTGAGCTGAGGAGAAGTTAGATGTGGGCAAGTACAAGCTTGGGCCGGACACTGGGTTGAAGGAGACGAAAAGGAACGCATGTTGTAAATGACTCGCAATGTGGAACTCCAGGCCTGTCGTACATTGAAGCAACCACAGCAAGTTCACGATGTATTTGCAGAGCGGCAATCGAGAGTGTGGCTGAGAACATTCCTCCACGCAGGCACCACACAACGCTGACGTTAAGACTTTGCTCAACCTTCCCCTCAGTGGGTTTTTTCTTTCTTTTTCCCACATTGCTCCATCTTATCTCCTCAGGAAGGGGCATGATCATGTGTTGAATGCTCAATCACTAAAATCTAGGTTCTCCCATCATCCAATCTTCGTGTGGAAGTTCTTTCCATGCTTCATTGAGATGAAATCGTACATTGCATGGTTCAACTGCACTCAACACTCTGAAACAAACAAAATAAAAAGTTAACATCGAGTAAACATCATGGGTAAACATCATGGGCTCATGTATTTCCTCAAGACTGACAAAGGTTCTTCCAAAGCATTCAACTTGCATTATCAATATTTTATCTCTTTCCTTATTATTTCCCTAAATGACAACTAAAATATACAGAAATCCCAGTTGTACGTATACTCAAAACATTCATCTCATATGCTATTTCCATGTAAAAGCAAACAGTCTTTATCAGGGTTCCAATTTGTGATCAATAATTTTTTTCACAAAAATATTCCATAATTTATCCCAAAATATGAAAGGAATCTATTTCTTCAAGAACCGAATCCAAATCGATTTTGCACAAGGTACCATTTTAACATTCACATCTGCTAAACAATTTACAGTTTCATTCACAAATAGTTCCAGAGCAACTGCCATTTTTTTTTTTTTGTAATCTTGATTTAATTCTCAGGAACTTTTCCTTATCCTCAATTAACAGATTGACAAGGGTTTTTTTTAATGAGCTTAGGTGAAAGTAACTAACACAGTTACCGCACAACCCCCAATTTGAGAGTTCCACTCCGCTCGGCCATCCTGACATCGAGTTGCCGAGCTGCAGAGCGTCCTTGGCTGCAGAGCGTAAAATATCTCAAAAACAATGTTTAACCAATCTCTCTAAAACAACACTGAATTCCATCGACATTTTAAATCTCTGACATTTTCCATCTATCCAGTTCTCTCTCACCAAAACAGCAAACATGCTGCCATTTTTCCAACTCACATACACAAACCATCTATCACTTCCTCTGACCTTCTCAATTACGAATCCATTTTCCTTTATCAAAACAAATAAATCATTTTAAACAGTTGTACAAAAATTGTCAAATCACTTATCAAATCTGTCATCAGGCGAATATCATTTAAATTGCAGCTCAAACACTCTGTCTACACATGCAGCTACACCCTCCCCAATCTTTATCCCAGTCTTGGAAAAGCATCTTAAACTTCAGACTAATAAACATCCAATCTCTCTTAAACAACTTTTTAGTCAAAACAATAAAATATTTTCTTTTAAAATCCATAAATCAAAAATGAAATCTTCAGCGTCTATCCAATTAAATCATGAATTTACCTTGACTGAATTGATCAAAGGGTTACACTGGGTTGTTTGCCATTGCCTTCCCAGCACAAGTTCAGGCAACCTCAACATTCGCAGACGAATAAAACAATATGCCTATTTCAACGTCCATCCGAGGGAATCATCAATTATCAGTGAATCTCCCCACGTGCTAAACATCATCAAATCATTAAAAATCATTCCAAATCACGTTTCTACATTTAAATCACATCTTTTAAGTACAATGGTTACAACGCAGATCAAATCTTCGAAACATTTTTGACACGTCCTCAGCGCTTGCCCAGCACTTAAACCTGCCGGGTTGTGTAATTACAAATCATCACAATGCCAGCGAGAGCTCAACTCCCAAGACTTCACATTCCGAATATATATATATATATATATATATATATATATATATATATATATATATATATATATATATATATATATATATATATATATATATATATATATATATATATATATATATCCCACATTCACAATTGTTATTTTCAATTTATTCAAAATCCCTATGGTAGTAAAATAAAACTTCAACACTTTTTCCCTAAATGGACTTTACTTTAAACAGATTCAGTAGAGAGGGTGCACCACAAACACCAAGTAACAAGGAACAGGAAGTTCTCTCCACATCCGGTGGGAAGAAAAAGAAAAACTCTAAGACAGGCAAAACCCACAGTTTAGCATTACTCTGTCATGGCTTCAACACACACACTAACGAGCATTGCATCTCATAGACTCGCGTGTGATCACGTGACAAATACCAATCACATTTCTATCTCATTTTAAAGTCATTGCCAATGGCATGCACACTTCGACACAATAGCCCCCATCCTCTTGAATCTGCATATGAATCGAATTTCACACTTAAAGCTAAGACTCAAACACAGACTCAGTGAAAGACATGCCACCCCCCACAGATCCAGTGGAGGGGGCGAGCTGCAGTGTTGCAGCTTGCGACCTTCGCGTGGAATTACAACGCCAAGAATGCATAACATGCCAACCCAAACAGACCCACAGCTTAATTCAGCACGAGTTAAAATATCGTCAAAATCCCAACAGAACATGCTTCATTGCAGTGAATATTGGAATCGCACAAGTTTCATTTTTTTTTCTCTCTCTCAGCAATACATGCATCTCAATGCAAATCACCAACCACGCTCCCAGCCGGTCAATCGTCTCCTGCACTCTACAAAACGTTTCGTGCAAATCATTGCATTTACAAATCTGTAAAACCTCCACACAATATAATATAACAACCTCACTGCCAACAAACTTCCAGTGAGTTCGATGAACAAAAAGTAACTCTTATAACTCTTACAAACAGGTAACTTATAATATTTATTTATTTTAACCCTATCTCAGCATCTCAGCCGTGTTCTTTTTTTTTTTTCTCTTTCTCTCTCTCTCTCTCTCTCTCTCTCTCTCTCTCTCTCTCTCTCTCTCTCTCTCTCTCTCTCTCTCTCTCTCTCTCTCTCTCTCTCTCTCTCTCTCTCTCTCTCTCTCTCAGCCGGTCCGTATCAATGCAAACATGTGGCATGTCGCTTCATCATGCCCATTTAATTACTTGTCTGGCTCCTCGGTGAGCCTCTTCTTGTCATCTGACTCCTCTTCTTCTCCAGCACTTTTCTAAAACAACTACAGTACTTATCATTTACTTTAAAACGGACTCTCTCCGCCGGATCCTCTTCTTTCAATCAATAAAATTATCTGACAATGAACTTTTCTTTGTTCGAAATGCGTTACGTGCTGAGAGCGCTCTCCCTTACCTTCGCTCAAGTACTTGTCGTTCCTCCAGGCACTGCCTCCGGCAAATTAAGCACCTCCGGTCACGAGCACCGCACGAACGCCAGTTCGAATCCGAGTCACCAGGCACCAACTGATGTGGATTTTTTTAACCCACCTTGTTGTGATCATTGAAGGATTCCACCTGACCGATTGTGGAATCCTATTTGACTTCAGACAGAGTTTAACGTTTGTCCGATTTGGTTATAAAATCCTACATAAAACCCTATTGACACTGATAACCGATATCCACACAAGTCCTTCCTTGTGAAACAATTTATTATTCTAATTATCCACCATACACTTCTCACTCTCGTACAATGAACTTAAGAATCCCCATTGATTATAATATTATTTGGTTCTATTTCATTTATTCTTACTTTAGTTAACAGTTAAACCAACCCGATTCAATTCACCTCCACGTTACATCAGAGAGTTTTATTCTAACTTGGTACTTGGTCAGTTCCAAGGAGCACAAGCCACTGAGATTCTAATACTTCCTCAGGTACTTGCACTGAAACAATTTAACATTTCAAAGCATTTTATACTTTCATGAGAGAGTGGTGGGGGCTATCAACCCAGACTGCAGACGTGTCCTTTAGACGAGAAGCCACTTCGTACATTTCGAGGCAAAGGTTCGCTGTTATCAGCTCAGGTCACTCTGCTCCAGACCAACACATTTATCATCATTTAGGGCAAAAGTCTCTTGGCCAGGAAGGACAGCCAATTCAACTTGTAGCATAAAAGTTACATTTCTAAAACTCCATTTGTTACAATTTAGAATACATTAATATAAAATTTTCCCCCACAAAGTCATGAAGCGAGGAGAGAAGTGGTTGCCCAATACCTAACCCCTCAAGCTTCAGTCAGAGTTGCTCATGTGGAACAGTGTCATGCTTTGCTAAAGTCAATCAAAACAATTAAACATCAACTGCTCAGCGTTGATCCACGGCAAGTCCAACTGTCTTGGGCAGACAGTAGATTCGATATACACGAGCGTTTCTCCCAAAATCCATGCTGCAGTATTGAGAGTAGTTTATTGTCTTCCAGGAAGGTCATGATTTTCTTTTTCATCAGCCTCTTCACCACTTTGCAGGCTACTGACATAAGACTAAGGGGCCTATAGTTGCCGGGCTGCTGCTTATCCCCGTTTTTGAAAATGGGTGATAAATGTGCAGTTTTCCAATCTCGAAGCGAAATTCCATTGGATGTGGCTCGTTGGAAAACTGTCCATAGCGGCATAGCTCATACAGCACCTTAGGGTGAACACCTTCAGGTCCTGGCACCTTCTGGGCATGAAGCAACCAAAGTTTCTGTTCCACATCAGTCACCAAGAACAGGACTTGTGTAAGACTTACCTGTGGTGGGTTTTGGCATATGAACTCCGGGAGAGGCCATGGTTTCTCACACATAAATACTTTTGAGTAGTGGTTGGAGAGGCATTGCGCTTTCTCTAGGTCTGCTGTCCAGATTGTGTTATCCACTTTGAGTGCACCGACACCATCCTGTGTGCGAGTCTTTCCCCTAACGTAGGCATATAGGCATTTTGGTGCAGTCTTTGCTTTGCTAGCAAGCCGAGTCTCATACTGACGCCTGGCCTCCTTGAGGCTTTGCTTGCACTGGCAACTTCAGGCCTTAATGACAGCAGAGTCCGCCTCTGACCTTGTGTTTCGATAATGCCTCCACTGTTTCCACTTTGTTGCCAGGAGCTTCAGAGTGTCCCTCGTTAACCACGGAATTCTATTTTTCTGACACACTTGCCGCTCTGAGGCATATCTACTCACTTGGTCTCGAATAACTGACTGAATGTGTAGCTACACTTGATCTGCTGAATATATATCCTCAAATTCCCATTGGATATTGGCAGCTGCATTTCTCATTCCCACGAAGTTGGCCTTCCAGATGTTTCAGTGCTTGCCCAGTGCTATCCGTGGTACATCGTTCAGTTGGAAGTGTCGCCGTTGGAGCTCTACATGATCACTGCTATCTAATAGTGGAAGAGATGGCTGCAATTGCACATCATAATTATCATTGGTGAATACAAGGTCTGACATGATGGCTCCTGGCCCTCAGAGAAGTGCGGAGGCTCCACTACATGCTGCGTGAGTAGTTCTTTAGCAGCTGCATCCAACAGTCAGCTGCTGAAAGAGTTTGGCACTCCCGTAGATGTCAGGCTGGACCAGTTGACATGGGGCGCATTGAAGTCTCCCATGAATAGCATATTTCTTGTTGCTGAGCAGTGGTGCGTGATTTCCACAAGGAGTTCCAGATTCTGCATTTGTAGCTTCGTCATTTTTTACCCAAGTCCTTCAGGAACTGGCTGTCAAGTGGCTGTCCAGCCGCTCCCGTGCATAGCACAATCGGGTACCTCGCTTGTCATATATATTTTGCTTTGAAATTATCAAAGAGAAACTATATAATTTTTATAAAGAATAACCGATTCATAGAAAATAACCAATTATTTAGAAAGCCACAAGGCCAAAGGAAAACTTGATCACTCCTACGCTGTTGACGGTTCGTCAGAAGGTTTAGAAGTTAATAGTGATAGTGCTGATGATGTTTCACCCATGTCCCCCTATTGTTGTTGCAAGAATAGTTCTTGTATGGTCCACACAGCCTAATTTTGGGGCCATGGGTCAAAATTTGGGTTTTGAATTTGTCGTTGTATTGGCATACCTTTCTTTGGACACCGTTTAGCCCAATGTCCAGCTTTGCCTCACACATGACATGTGTTCCTGCATGCATACCGTGTGTTGTTAAATCCTCGACCATGCCCCGCTTGTATATTTTGTTCGCATACCCAGTGGCGTGCAGAGGTCTGGTGATTCCCGGGGCAAATCTTGATTGTATGCCCCAAAGACTCAAGTACAAGGCCTAATATACTGAGAAATATTATGAGAAAGGAAAACATTTTGAATATATAAACACAGATGAAACATGAAATAAACGCTTTATTCGATTTTAATATATATCAATCAAATTTTTAAGTTCTTTTCCCCAAATGATACCTCCTGTTACAAAACACCTGAACTACTTCACTTTTTACATCAGCTGTGATAAATTCTTTTTCAATGCTTATTAAAGTCAGGTTGGTCAGTCGCTCCTGTGACATAGAAGACCTCAGATATGTTTATATTAATTTCAGTTTTGAAAATGATCTTTCACAGCTTGCGACTGAAAATGCGATTGTAAGCAGTAATCTGTATGAAACACACAGCGTCGGAAAGACATCCCTCCCATAGTGCAGTAAAGACTCCGGAGCATCTTTAGGATCAGGGGGAACTCTATTCCCTCCAGCTCGAAGGAGCATCACAAAATCAATAATTTCGTCATATAACTGAATTGCAACCACATTATTGTCATAATTGATTTGCAAAGTCTGAACATTCCCTTTTTAATTTTTCTCTTTCTTGTTCATCTTCAATCACTACTGAATTCAAGTTCAGAAGAAAAGAAAATCGGTCACTGAGTCTTTGAAGACGGACACTGCGGTCTTCAATTTCAATTTTTAATCTGTTCACAATTTCTACCATTACTCTATTCATTTCTTATTGTGCCGTCAGTCCACTATCTCTTGCTGACTCTCCAGGCATTCTTCTTCTTCTTCTTCTTGTTTCTGCAATTGGTATTCCCCAATTTTCACAATTTTCATTGGCTAAATCTATTGCATTGTGGATAATTTCGTCATTCTTCAAATTCAAGATATGAATAAGTCCTCTCAGATCAAAAGAAGCTTCATGGAACCCCATTTTCGGATCCTGCAAACGTTTTGAGACTTTCTCCACTGATGATAAAACTGAGTACCAAAAATTTAATAAAGCTATAAACAGGAACTGTTGAATAGAGTTCAATAGCGATCCTGCATCAGATTTAGTTTCCCTTCAAAATTCTCCTTCCAGCAGGTGTTGAAGGCTTGCAATAACATTGTCACACTCTTCATGGATTACTTGCACAGCATCATGGCTGGAACTCCATCTTGTGTCACACCATCTTTTCGCAGTCCGAGTGACAAAAGATTTTAACACTTCCCAACGAGAAGTAGATGAAGAAAAAAAAGTAAAGAATTTTTCCAGAATGCCAAAAAATGTAACAACAACAGGTTGTTCCTCACTTGCATGGACACAGTAGTGGGGCAACTTAGCATAACAATTGTGCATTTTGTGAGGAAAGCACCAAATTTGGCGCACTCGCAGCCTATCATATTATGAACAGATTTGGATATTGGGCCATCTCAAAATTTTGATGGCAGTGGAAAATGGCTGCCACAGCCATCAGCGGCTGAATTTGAGATGGCCCAATATCCAAATCTGTTCATAATATGATAGGCTACTAGTGTGCCAAATTTGGTGCTTTCCTCACAAAATGCACAATTGTTATGCTATATTTAGCTAAGTTGCCCCACTACAGGCCAAATTGAGGCTGTGGTTCTCACAGTTCACAAACACAGCTTTTGGGTTAACTTCAAGAATTTTTTGTTGAACACCTCCTCTCACTCCAGCCAAACTGCTGCGTTATCATATGCTTGACCACGACAGTCATTCATGGAAATTTTGTCTTCTTCTAATTTTTCCTGAATTTTATTTACCAGGCTGACTGCATCTTTCTTGTTGACTTGAAAAAATCCCAGAAATGTCTCCTTTATTTCTACTTTTCTGTTTTCATCAATATGAATGTAACGCAGAATTTCAGAAACCTGATCTTCATGGGCAATATCTGGAGTTGAATCCAGTATTATGCTAAAATATTTTGCGTCCTTAATTTCGGAAATTATATTTTTCTTGACAGTTTCACCAAAAAGATTGATTATTTCGTTTTGAAGTCTGTTGGACAAGTAGGTGACACTTTTTGGTTTCTCTTTCGCTCTCTGCAAGTGTTTTGTTAAGATGTCATCATATTTGGCCAAAAGTCTGATTGTTGCTAGAAAGTTTCCTGTATTTTCACTGACTGTCTCCACTGGCTCTGATAACCCAGATATTCCTTCTCCTCGATGTCCACGATAGGCCATATTCTGTTTTGCCAGAAAGGATATAACCTCGACAATCTGTTCAGTTATAGCTTTCCATATTTTCTTTTCAGCAGACATTTGCTGTTGAAGTTAAGCATCTATCATAGTTGAATGATGGAGTCGAACTACGAGGTTCAGGTATTCCCTCATGTGAGCTCTATGAGAAGGGCTTTTCTCATGGTCAGGTATTCTTGGATTTCATTTTCTCCAAGTGGAGAAACCGTCTTCCTTTCCAAAGTTTGACACAGACGGCAAATGCTCCTTTGAAAACAAAAAGCAAACAAAACAGTAGCATGCTTTCCAATATGGAGAGTATAACAACCATTTTCTCTCCACAATTTCTTCATTTGTGGAAACTTTATCAAACCACTGTTTGGAAAATGATCTCCCATCCTTCTCAGCAAATGGACCACTTTTATTCTGATATATTTCAGGGCCATGTTGTAATATTGTCATCTTCAAATGATCTGAAATCGGTTTCTTCAAACAGCCAAAATCGCTTCTTTGCAAAATATGCTAAAATCTTCTTTATTTTCTTCACATGGTCATCATCCTGACAACGAGACTGAGGAGAGAGAGAGTATTATGTTCTGACCGAGCTGAATCCGTATCAGAAAAATCCTTCTCTGCACCCACATCATCTTTTACTTCTTCAGGTTCTCCTACTTCTTCTTTACTTCTTTTTATCCATGCATCTAATGCCCCTCTTTAATGGGAGTCATCTTCGACTCTGCCCCTCTTTTTTTTTTTCCTGTTCTGTGCTCCACTCAGTTGTACTTTCTTCATCTGAGACATCTGAAAATATACATATATATATATATATATATATATATATATATATATATATATATATATATATATATATATATATATATATATATATATATATATATATATGTACAAAGTGATTATTAACGTACACACTTCTAAGACAAGCTTATTTTCTCTTGAACAAATATTCATTCTTGTATTTGTAGATAATAAGAGAACAAAAAAAAATCTTAATTGGAGATAAAACCATTAAAATTAAAACAATAATATTGTTATAGATAACAGCTCCACCACCAACTCCCTGCGCGTTGCCAACGCGGCTTTTTATAGCCCGAGGGGAGAAGCCGTTGGAGGTTTCGCCACCTGAAATCGGCGCTTCCCCCTTTCACCTCTGAACCTTCACCCCAGGCTGGCTCCGCCCCTTTCACCTCTGATTGGCTGGCCTTTTCCAGGGCAAAGCCCGTCTTGATCCGTTTATGCAAAACGGCTGATTGCACACGGACGTTGGAATGTGGCTCCCCTGTTGCGCCACGAGTTCGTAACAACGGCATTTTGCCGCTGTTTGCTGAGGAGGGTGCTGTGTTGTGGAGAATAAACTATACTGCAATAATTCTGAAACTCGATAATAATAATAAGCACACAAAATACTCGTAACATTTCATTTTCTATCTCAAAAACCGTAAGACGCATGAGAAAATTTGGAAGAAAATGATAATCGGTTAGTTGCAGACAGATAAACCATATTTCATTTCTTTGTTCCTTCGTATCAAATTATTTCACATTGATTCTCCACTGATAATTTTGTGCAATTTATATCATAGACTTGCAAATTAGTGATATCTGTATTCGAATATTAACATGTTCAGGAATAAATTTCTCCTATTCTGAGATTAAATGCCATAGCAGTCCTCTGATCATCCAGGCTTCACTCTTACTACATCCCACGTAAATATTTCATTAAATATCACCAAAAAACCTATAAAAAAAACGTAGTTGCACCAGTTCTAGAGCTATTCACTGACCTGAGTAGGTAAAAGAACTAATCTAGATGCACAAAAAGCTGAAGAAAAGACGAGTTATGACTCGAGGAAACGCAGGAACGAACAGCTACGTCTGCTTGTTTCTTTTGATGGTTGCACCACATACATCATGCGCATGCATGTGGGGGGATGGGGAGAAGCACCATTTTCTCTAGACAGAAAGGGTACACCATGTTAAAGGAATAAAGGGCTAACAACTGCCTCTGCAGTAAGGTGAGCCTCCAAAAATTGATTTATCACCGCTGAAATTTTAAAATCTCTATTATAATACCAAGCTTGCACACTAAAAACTCGGCTCGCCATCACATGATCCCTATGAAATTGCTGTGGCGCTTAGCAGACATGCCGACAATGTTTGGGAAGTCTTGGCTTTCCATAGTACCACTTGCATTTTGCACAATGCGTATTTTTGTCATTCCCCATGTATGGTCTGTCGTCTGCTACCAGCTATGTTGTACTGCTATCCCGTGCATGTGCATGGGTATCGCTAGTTACTATCTTATTTCCTTCTTTGATTGAATGCCCCCATCCAATGGATGCCAGCGGCCAACGCACCATCCCCCCCCCCCCTCTGCACGCCACTGCGCATACCTCTCTCTTTTGGTTACAGTGTCCTCTACCTCATTACCTTTGCATTGTACTCACTTGATGTTGAGTAATCTACTGATGTGGACTGGTGACCGGGGTTGTGGATCCACCGCTGGAGAGATTCTGGGCTGAAAGGATCAAAACCTCGATGAAAAACGGTGCTCAGCTGATGATCCGGGTAGTTGGGAAATCAGTAAATTGCTTATCACTTAAGGTTATAACTTGAAATAAAATACCTTTTGTAAGTACTTACCAGTACATAATATATCTGTGTTTGTGTGTTTATATATGTGTGTTTATATGTATATGTACGTGTGTGTGTGTGTGTGTGTGTGTGTGTGTGTGTGTGTGTGTGTGTGTGTGTGTGTGTGTTTTGTCACATCTGGCTTCCTTCTTCGGACTACAGTGCAGTAATTGGTCTTTATTTTGATTGCAATTGCATTAACTTGGTGGTAGCTTCAACACTGCATCAATTTCGTAGCAGTGTCAGCGCCTTGTTGCTCCATTTGGCGGTAGCAATGCACAACTGTTGGCAAAAGGGCCACTGTGTCTTTTATCTCCCAATCCATGCATAGTTTCTTCACATCAGACTGTAATTTCGCATTTAGCCCATTTGCAAAAGTATGTGAAAGGGGCATTTCTAATTGGTCCTCCTTCAGACCTGAGTGTCTTATAAACACTGCCCACAATCTTTGTAAATAGTCTGTCAGGTACTCACCAAATAGTTTTGGTTTACATGCCTGCAATTTGCCCCAATCACTTCTAGTGGGTGCAATTTCAAGTACGAGTGCAAGCAGTCTCCGTATTTTCGCTTTTAATGCTTCTGATACCATTTCCATTTCCTGTTTCAGTCTCTGGCCATTGAGCTTTCTGTTTTAGTTGCTGTAACAGCCCTTCATGTATAATCATCTCCAATAGGACATTCATATCAATGTATGATGGTCTATGACATTGCACTGTGATCGACAATTATTTGTGAAATTTGTGAGGGATAATCTCGAATGGAAGGCATAGATTTCGCAATTTCCCATAATTCGGATGACCAGGGTCTGTACACGTATAATGATCCACCACCTTGTCCCGAGAATTCTCTTTGCAGCATTTGTTTCACATCTTTATCATTAAAATTACATGCAATGCTTGGGCTGCATCCTTTGGCATGAATCATCGACCAAGCAGTTTCCCCCGGTGTCACAGGGCTATCAATTGGTCCCTTTGCCATAGTGGTGCTTGAAGATGCCTGCTCTAACCCTGTGAATTGTCCCGATACTTCTCCATACAGAGGTTCTGGCACAACTGAACCCAATGCTCCTTGCGGTGGTGGTGTACTCACCACCACTGGAACATAAGGTGGCAGAGGTGGTGACCAATCGTCATCTCCATTTTCCTCCTTAACAATATGCTCTGCAATTACGGCTTTCTGCACTTTCTTGTCTTTTCCCATTTTCAGCAGCATTTGAGTAATAACATCACTAATCAAACTCTGTGCCTTATCGAGATTATGTTTTAGACGAGATAATTTTGATGTTTCACTTATTTTCATGCTTTCCTCAATACACATAATAAATATTTTCCAATTTAACTCCTTGGCAGTTTTCTAATTCTGCTCTCTACTTTACAATTATTTTTCTCAAATTTCCCATCTCTCTTTATCAAAAGTATCATTTTCGGGAATATTTAATTTTCTCTTGAACTTCATCCAGTTACACCATTTTTCAATACCACTTACAAATTCTGCCTGGACTTATCATACATTTGCCAAAGCCTGGTGTTGGCTCAGTGGTTAGGGTGGTGGCTTGGGATCCTAGGGTCCTGAGTTCAAGCCCTGTCTGCCACTGAATTAATACACCAGGGGGTTGACTCAGCCTGTCATCCTTCCGAGATCGGCGAAATGAGTACCAGTTCCAGTGTGTGTACTGGTAGAGGGGCACTGAATCAGCGACACAGTCGTTCTTCAAGAAATGATAGCTACCCGGCAGCCAAGCTGCCATACGACCACCATACATTTGCCTAGCACAAGTTCCCTTATCGGTGGGGGGGGGGGGTCAACCTGGCCTGACTTTCAGTGCTTATTGCCCATTCTCACGCTTATACAACACACACACACACACACACACACACACACACACACACACACAATGAAACATTGTACCCAACTTATTCTATTAAACACTTAAAATTTCAGGAATCTCCAAAACATCCAACCAATTGGACTCTTATTCAATGGGACTTTATTTTCAACCCATACAACCCGCCCTCTCTATACTTCTGGGAATTCCAACCCATTTGCTAGACATCAACCCATCTCTCTGTGCCTTTAAGGATTATAACTTCAGCTCTGGTACAGCAGGACATTACACTGTGCACACAGACGAGACTTGCACCCTTTATCTTACTTTCGCAATGCAAAATAATTATAACCTGTTCCCTTTGGCCTTATAAGTGATTCAACTCCGAAAACTTGAAAAAAAAATTTGGATCAGGTTCCCGATAGGCTAAAAATGGGGCTAGCGACCTGTGATGACAGTAAACACAGAATAATTAGGGATTTTCAAAAGGTTCCTTTACCTTGTTTCAGCCAGCTTTCAGTGTTTGCTGCCATCCAGGCACTACCTTTTGGCCTCCCATCCTCTGGGGTTTGTGATCCTGTCCATGATGCCAAAAAAACTGTGGAAGAAAACTCACTCAAAAGTTATTTTAATATTTTATTTAACAGAGTTGAATCACATCAGCATACGTTTGGAGAGAGGCACTCCCGCAATGGTGGAATCCTCTCTAATTAAGTGCCCAATAAATGTCCCTTTTTAAACACTCAAGCAAACAATGGTGCAATGAGACGATTTGTTATATTTGTGCAAGGGCAAGTAGGGGATGGGGGATTGAACAAAAGAAACAGCTATGGTGGCTTGCTTAAGGCATCAAGTCAGATAAGGATCAGCTGAAATAATGCTTGGCCAATGGGAAGAAGGTGCAATCAATTACTCGAAGTTCAAGGAAGATAATTGGCTGAAAAACAGCATTGAAATGCAAACAGCTGCACATATGAAAAGATGCATGCGATCCCCTGGAATGTTCCCAGCATAGATTATGAGTATACAAAGCATTCCCACATTCTAATTGGTTTTACTAATGAGGGTGAGTATTCCAATGTCAAATAATCTGATAGTGTTTAACTTTATAAAAGCTCTATACTCCATTCTGTGATCAGAGTTATGCTTTAGGGAGGAGGTTTTTCACAAGAAAGAACAGGAGATAAATCATGAGTCAAGCTATGCATTGTAAAACAAAAGGTATACAGTTGACGAAGCCAAGCCAAAACGCAGGCTTCGAAATTCACAGCTGCATAAGGCAATATAATTACTACATAACAAATATTTATTATTAAAAGTGATAAAGTGTAAATGTAATGCAGGATTAATATTTATATTTCCAATGAAATTCTTTCAATTACAGCATGTTACACAAGTTCAGTCAATATAATTAATATACTGCATTATGTAAACTTGGTGTTGGCTTAGTGGTTTGGGTGGCAGCTTGGGATCCTAGGGTGCTGAGTTCAAGCCCTGTTGGCCACTGAATTAATATACACTGGGAGGTTGACTCCGCTTGTCATCCTTCTGAGGTCAGCAAAATGATTACCAGTGTACTGGTAAGGGGGACACTGCATCAGTGGCATAGCTGTGTCCCAACCAATGATGCAACCAGCAGTCACAGGCTGCACTCGATAGAGAGCGACTGCATTATGTGGGCTTCATTTATTTAAACTGCTCACAATCTTTTTACTGCTTTTGATTTGAAAACCACTTCCACAACCCACAAACAAAACAATATTTTTTTGGAGCGAGGAGGGGAAAAGGATTAAGCTGAGGGAGCAAAAGCAACAATACCTGGGACAAAGGGAGCGAAAACAAAGCACATCTGATCAAACATGAAGGCAGAATCACCTGCCGTTTAAAATGGTCTAAATTGATGGGGGAAATGGGGAGGAATAAGAAAAAGAAAACGAAGTTTTCTTTTTTAATTAAACAGAAGGTACAAGGAAGGAATTAAAACAAGGGTGGTGCCTCATGAGACAGAGATAAGAGGAGACACGTCGTGGATATGGAAACAGTTGGGAAAAAACGGATAGGCCCATAACCATCCGATCATGAGACAGAGGATCAAATGAATAGAATGAGCATGAAAAAATACACTGGAGTGAGCACTCAATGTGAATAACAATCGACACAAACAGAGAAAATAAAATTGATGGCAACACAGACTAATCCAACTCACCATTTCCACCTCACTAAAGCTAAGTTTTCTGAATTGGATTCATGTTTTTATGTTGTTGTGTCTTGTTTAGGTGTTGCTGTTGTATCCCCTGCAATACCTCATGCCAATTGATTCATTGTTTTGTTTTTCGTTCCGTTTCGTATTGTTCAAGGCCTGAAGGAGCCTATCCTCGGATAGAAAGTGTGAAAATTATTTGTCTCCATGTTGATTGTACGTGGTTAGTGTTGTTTCTTCGTCACCCACTTCAAACTCCACTATACTACCGCTTGTTCACACGTGGCTGTGTAAGCTCCTGTGTAAGCTCCTAACAACATGTGTTTTTTGTGTTATTTTTTGTATTTTGTTATCAAGATTTGTGGCAGGTTGGGGGATTGTATATATAAAGGTTGTAGTTGTGTTCATAACAGTTTAGTGGGTATTTGTGATAGTTCATTGAAAGAAACATGGGGAGGCCTCGTGTGAAGTTGAACATTTAAGTCAGTTTAGGCCTTGGGAAAATGGGGGCAAAAAAGGGTATAAATAGAGAGTGAAGGAGAAAGGAAGAGGAGTACATAAAATGCAATAGATGCTCAATGTGGGCCACATCAAGAATAAGGAAAGCAGAGGGTATCAAGAATAGGGGAACTATTTCCTCACACTTTCTAAAAGTGTTTTATAAAGTGTGAGGAAATAGCCCAGAAATGTGAGAAATTTGTACATAATAGTTGGTTATGGTTGTGGAGTGAGGTTGCTGAGGATATTGGAAGTGGTGATGGTGCAGCGGGAGCAGGCAGTGGTGATGGTGCAGCAGGAGCAGGCAGTGGTGATGGTGCAGTGGGAGCAGGCAGTGGTGATGGTGCAGTGGGAGCAGGAAGTGGTGATGATGCAGCTGGAGCAAGAAGTGGTGATGGTGCAATGGGAGCAGGAAGTGGTGATGTTGCAGAGGGAGCAGGCAGTGATGATTGTGCAGCAGTATCAGGCAGTGGTGAGGGTGCAGCAGGAGCAGGCAGTGATGATGGTGTAGCAGTATCATGCAGTCCTGAGGGTGCAGCAGTAGCAGGAAGTGGTGAGGGTGCAGTGGGAACAGGCATTGGGGAGGGTGCAGAGAGCACAGGCAGTGGTGAGGTAATGAGTGCAGGCAGTGGAGAGGCAGCGAGTGCAAGCAGTGGTGAGGGTGCAGCGAGTACAGGCAGTAATAAGGGTGCAGCGATTGCTGGCAGTGGTGTAGGTGCAGCAGGTGTAGGGAATGGTGGTACAGCAGGTGTAGGGAGTGGTGAAGGTGCAGCAATATAAATTGGTAGACATGAGGTATGAATGACAGTTTTTGTGTTTGATGAGACGATTAAATATGTAGATTCTTCATTCTGCAGGAACGATCGTTGACATATAATTCTGTGCAGTTTTGAAGGAGCAGGAGTTAGGGACATTGAAGGAAGGGTAAACGATATTGTCTCGGGTCATGGTCAAAAGAAGCTAGTTGTGATACACCGAGGAGCAAATCATTTTGGGAAAGTTTATTCAAAAGTTTTGAAAAATAGACACAGGAGCAAGCAGCTGAATGCAAAGGGTGGTGCGGTAATGTTTTCTGGGGTTCTCCAAGGTTAGGAAATTATATAGAAATTATGAGCAGAGCGTTACATGTCAACCAGTGGCTGGAAGAATGGTGCAGGGGAGGAAGGATTTACATTTAAGAAGTAGTGGGAATCATTTCAGGGACAAAGGGTGTGTTTCCAGAATAATGGCTGGATGTTAAATACAAAGGGGGCAGCAAGGTTTGCAGTGGGAATTGAGGAAGGAATTCAGGCTTTTTTTTAGGTCAGTAGAGGGTGGGGAAGGTATCAAGGAAGGAACTGATGATGAAATTGTGATGAGTAAGGCCAGGCAAGAAAATAAAATTTCAGAAAGGGAAAAGTTAAACATATTTTATACCAATGCCAGGAATTGAAATAATATGATAGAAGAGCTTGAGGCCAAAGTATATAGCGAGGAGTATGATATAGTTACAGTGAGTGAGACATGGTTTAAGGAGGAGAGTAACTGGAGGACAAGATTCGAAGGCTACAAGGTGTATCGGTGTGATTGGAAGGAGAGAATAGGAGGAGTAGCAATCTGGGTAAAGGACAGCATTGCATCAAGAGAAAGGGGTGATATTAAGTCAGGACTTCTGTATGGGTAGATATTAAAGTTTCTAAAAACAGGAAGATACTGGTAGGATGCTTTTATGGGGCTCCGGGTGTGAAGGAAGAGGAGGAAGGAGGAGTACATGAAGAATTCAAAAGGGCATGTGGCAAGGGAAGAGTATTGATTATGGGGGATTTTAACTTGCCAGGGAAAGATTGGATCCAGGAACAGGGAAAGGGCAGTCTGGATGTCAAACACCATTTTTCAAGATGACCTTGCATTAGGGTCCACACAATATTTTCTGCATTTTTGTGATCACCAGACCATCTGAATGAATATTCTGATTGATGCCACTCTGGCACCCTTGAGCATTTTTGTAGAAACCCATTAATATGCAAATAAGCGGTGGCCATTGTCGAAATTACTATTTTTCTTAATATCTCCAAAAGTAAGCATCCAAATAGCCTGGTTGAGGTGTCTACACCCATGTTTTTAGGGTCACTGGTCATGATAAACCCACTTAAAATTTAATAACATTTAAATTTAGCTCATTCATATGCAAATTAGCAGTCGCCATTATCAAAATAACAATTTTTCTTAATATCACCAGAAATAAGCATCCAAACAGCCTGGTTGAGGTGTCCAAACCCATGATTTTAGGGTCACTGGTCAATATAAACCCACTTACAATCCAATAACATTGAAATGTAGCTCATTAATATGCAAATTAGCAGTCACCATTATTGAAAGTGTAGATAAATAGACATATAGATAGAAAAAAAAACACTTCAGTCTTTGTGTATATAGATCACTTTATTATTCATACAGATTCAACAATTCGACAGTATGCAATGAAAGCAGCTAACAACATGAACAAAAGAAGACATTCCTGTGTAAACCAAATGTTCATATATATAACAGGTTTGTAAACCTTATGAAGGCTACTTCAGTGCTTGGTATCTCATTCAGGGTCAGAGTCATCATCAAGGGCAAATGCAGCAGCTGTCTTGGTGCGCTCATTCCTGCAGCCAGTATCTCCATGGCAGGTACAGGAAACTGTGCATGGTAACTTGGCTGCTGTGCAGTGGCATTGAGCTGTGTAGCATTGCTTGTCAGAGGAACGTCCACATCGTATTAGCTTCAAGATCTCTGGTGGTGCAAGAGCGACGTTGGGCGCCAGCATAATTGGAAGTAATGATCTTGACGCCTCATCACGTTTCCATCCGTACTGAGTGGGATCCAGAGGTGGTGGCTGCAGCTCAGCAGCTGACTTCCATATTGCCGTCTGGATATGAGCGTGTCACATGTTTTGTTCAAAGGACTCTGTAGTTGGTGGCAGAGCCTTTAGGTCTGGTGCTTTGCTGGCATTTGGTTTCACCATCTTCATAGACCACACCTCTTTGTGAACATCAGACATGTTGTTTCTCTCCTTGCTACCATAGCAAACAGCCATGAACACAGTAGCTTTGGTGATGACATCATCAATAGATGCATCCACATTCCCAAGTTTTTGAAGTGCATGGCCTGCTGCGAGTGTCTTCTTGCGAGTCAGTTTACCTCTACCATACATCTGGGCAACGGTGTCGCGACCTGTCAGTGCGTGTACAGCTAGTAGGTCTTGCACCATCCCGGCATGCTTTCTGGCAGTGGCCCCAATGTCGATCAACGATCGACCAGGATATGTTGCTTCCATTGATACACAGCATTGCAGATGAAGTTCTGCGAAGTGCTACACAAGCAAGATAAACACATCAGTATCATCACAGATGACTGTGATGCATTTTGCGCCATCTTCAGCAACTTTAGCGACTTGCTGAATCATGATGACATCTGCCTCCTCATGAGCCGTCTTCAAATCAGTGCGACACCTTTGGGCTCCGTGGTGTATTTCCACTGGGGTAGACTCCTGTCCAGTAATTACAAGCCTGTGTTGGCTCTGCTTTCTCTGTTGACTAACGTCAATCAAATTCTGGCAAATCAGTTCTATCAGCTGAACTTTGTTCTCAGTTATTGACAGAACCACCAGCTGTGGAGGCAGTGCAGTCTGGCGGTTCAACCTGTGGCGCCTGCAAGCTTGCTGACCAGCTCTTGGTAATCTTGTTCCACTCTTGATGCTGAAATCATGATATCTGTCAAATGCCAGATATACATCTGATTTGTCCACATTTGCCATGATGTAGCTCATGAAGTTGTCAACAAAGTTTTGCACAATTCCCCTGTTAGGCCAACGAATAACCCAGAGGATTGCACAACCATCTGAGATGGTGACTTCAGGTTGTGGACCCAGTCTTGTTGAGATTTCCACTTGGAGATTCTTCTTCAATGTCGACTTGGTCTTTACTATTGTCATCTCTCCCTTTTCATCGAACATTGATGTTTACACAGGTACAAGCTCGTACTCTAAGACGTCACATAGTTTGATGTTTCGACTTTGTTGGAGTCCCATGACCCTGGAGTAGATGAGATTTAGATCACAAACCTCAGTAGATCCCACACGCATGACTTTCCGTGTCACTGCCATAGTTATGACTCGTTTAGATAAGGGAGCGTTTAATCCTGCTGGCCAGCTTTCTTCATATGAATGCATCTGTGCTCGGCCAATGTTAACTGCCCTTGGCGCGTTCACCTTCTCCGGTCCAATTCTGCCAGTTACAATGTTGACAACTCTGTCTGCATGTTCGTTTGGGTCAAGTGGGTCGATACAGGACTGGAGTTTTCTCCTTATCTTATCTCGGTCCTCTGCATCAGATCGTATGCATGATGGCTTCTCTTCCTTGTGAATGGTCACCTCTGTGACTATGTGCCCCTCAGACATATCTGTGAGATGGTGGACTATCTGACTAAACGTGTGCATACTATAGGCCCACTTCGTCAATGTAGAAGGCTTCAGTGTAATGCCAACGATTCCATGTATGCCATGACCATAGCGCATGAACCTGGACTCGATGTACATATCCGACCATATGCCATTCCATCGGCCCTTCTTGTGCCGCATCACATGATCTCCTTTTAAGAACATTTCCAGAATGTCTCCATGTAGCCTTTCCATCGATCGAAGGTAGTAGAGCCCACATATTGCATAGTTGTGATGTCCAGGCATGAATAAGTAGGGGAGCATCTCCTTCATAGCCCAAAGATGCAATGGCCAGTCTCCACGCTCCGCACGAACAAACACCATCATGGTGAATACAGGTTTCACAAGGTTCTGTAACCACAGTTGTGTGGTCATGCTCTTTGTTGCTTTGGTTTCAAGAGTGTCCAGTAAGTCTTCATGACTTTCTGCCTGAGCCACGCTGGAACGAAGGACCTCCTCAGTCACCAATTGCAGGGCCCTGAAGTTTAGAGGTAACTTTTTTCCACCAAGCATATGAGCAACACCTCCAAAGGCAGATTTCATCACGTCTTCCAGCCCACTTTCAGCCATCAAGTTCCCCACACAACCGATGAAACTCATAAGGGTGCGCAATGCCGCCCAGCCTTGGTATGAACTGGGTAAATCGCTCAGGATAAACCCATTTAACATTAACAGCCACTCGATACAGCTGTTGGTTGTTTGTGAAGATGGTTACGGTTTGTCCACACTCTGCAGTCATGCGTTTTCCCTCCTCCATTGCTGTAACCGTCGTGTCCGGATCAGCTGGATCCTTATCTATGAGTGGTGTATAAATGGCCCTCGTTGCAGGTTGGATGGATCGTCCTTGCTCTCTGCAGAGCTTCGTATTAAAGCTACCAAACTCTGGTGTGTTCTGATCAGAAGTGATTTGCTTCAGAAAAGAGAAATCCATATCTTGAAATCTCCTAAGTTGTATAGCTTGATGAGCCAATACGCGGAGAGATAACACCACACGTGTGGCTGGTTTCTCAGGACCTTGTACCTTTGAACCGAAATGTCTTCTGTCACAGGTGTCTTCATTTCATCACGGGTCAATCCTCTGATGATGGCTTAATCTTCAGATGTGGAAGATATCTCCTGATATTTTATGGTAAGTAGTACTGCAAGAGAATGTGTTGAAACGAGTCCGTTCTGGGATGAGATATTTGTGTCGAAGTTGTCAGCAGCAACCTGAACGAGGCCACATTCAGTGTTGGCGGTTCCCCTAATCCCGGAGTGAACAGTTGCAGCCTTTGCTGCTGATCCCTTGAAACGCTGAAACTCATCATAGGAACAGGTCACACGATAGTTGTACAACTGCTCGATGAGACTTTTACGACTGACTAGAACTCCCAGTGCTATTTGGAGTGTAGATGGTCGATTGGTGATCATATTCGTTATGATATTTCCTATCAGAGCTCCTGGAAGTGTGCAGTCGAGTTTAGCTGATATTTTGGAGAGTAGCAATTGAAGGGTTGAACTCACTGCTTCATTAGCAATATCTATATTAATTATAGTCTGATAGGAACTGGGGTCGGACGACAACTACTTAAGGCCCAGTCACACCTTGACGTTTTAGCCAACGTATGCCGATTTTTGAAAATTTTTTCTAAAACGCTGGCACACGTTGAATACGTTATGGGTAAGTTTTGCTAACATTGAGAGCACGCTGAAAAACACTGCCATACGTCGTTGTACGCTGGCTTTAAACGTTGTACTTTTCGGTTGTCCTCAAATTTTTGCATGCTTGAAATTTCACGACATATGCCGGCGTATGACTCACACGTTCCGCTACGCTGGCCACAAGTTGTATGCACGCTCTGCGATTGTTGACAGACGTCAACACATGCTACTTGTAAGTTAATCACAAGTTGAGACACGCCGAGGTAATGTTTAGCGTACCCGAAACTTATTTCTAACCTATGATTAACGTGTTGTTGGCACGTTACGCGATCGTTGCCACACGTCGAAAGACGTTACTTTTAAGTTACTCATAGGCTGAAAGACGTCGGTATAATGGATCGTCCTTGCGTCAGCGTCCACGGCCACGGCCAGGACACTTATTTTCAGCATTCTTCAAACTTTTCTTCGGCATGACGAGGATGTTCACACTTCGATGTCTAGCTTGGCTATGATTCCAATTGTCCATCGGCAGCGTCTATTTAAAATAGTCGAGTTTGAGCGTTTTAACACGTTCAGAAGAAACGCTTCAAATTTCCAAACCCCAGCGTCAAAAAACAAAGGCGAGTGACAGCAATTTAAATCGTTCATTGTAAACAATGAAAATAGCTGAGTGGTACCGTTTAAAAGTCGTTGAGTGTAAAAAAATTCCAATTGTTGAGCGCAAGCGTCTACTTTCAATAGTGGAGTTTGAGCTATTTAGCACGTTCAATAGAAACGATTAAAATTTCCGAGCGCCAGCGTCAAAAAACAAAGGCGAGTGACAGCAATTTAAATCGTTCATTGTAAACAATGAAAATAGCTGAGTGGTACCGTTCAAAAGTCGTTGAGTGCAAAAAAAAATACAATTGTTGAGCGCAAGCGTCAACTTTCAATAGTGGAGATGCAGCCATTTAAATCGTTGAGTGGCAGCCTATGAATAGCAAACCCTACGTCACCGGCAAAGATAAACTGCCGCACGATATGGATAAGTTAGGCTATCGTTGGGCATAGTTTGTGAACGCCGGCTACACGATAATTATTCGTTGGTATACCGTATCTATAAGTTATCGAAGCACTCTATGCACATTATTAGTTCATTGTGCATTTGTCCAACCCGTTATGAAGAGACCTAAATCGTAAAAACAAGCCATAGTTCATTGTTGAAAAAGCCCCATAAAAATTAGCCGCGAAGAACTTCGAACAATGGTGCAAAGATGTCTCCTACCCGTGGACACGCGGACGCAAGGAGGATCCATCATAACCCATACCCTCCCCCTCACACTCACCTAATACTGCCAACATGAACAAACTTCTACCAATACTAATACTGATACTGACACTGATACTGTTACTGCTGACATGGACATCGACTCAAAAAGGACTCGAAAACACTGTAGGGTTCCCCTTTTATGAACACCATTTTTATATACCAATTCCCAAAATCGCTGGGAACACGTCTTTATATGGCAGTTGTAAGTTAGAAACACGTTCATTTTTTTTTGTCGACCGGAAGACATCATTGGAATACGTCTACATACGTCAATGTGTGTTGGGACTACGTAAAGAATTGGTTCAAAGCACGTCAAACATAAGTTAGAAATAAGTTTCGCGTAAAAAAGACATTACCGCGACGTGTTTCGACTTATGAGTAGCTTATAAGTAGCCTTTGTGGACGTGTGTAAGCGTCCGCATATCGTGTGTACAACTTATCACCATCGCATGCGGAACGTGTGTCATACGCCAAGTACGTCATAAAATTTTGAACATGTTTAAAATTTCTTGACGTACTCTACTTACTACGACGTATGATAGTGTACTTTAGCGTTCTACTCACGTATAACAAACTTACTCATACCGTATTTGACGTGCCCCAACGTTTTAGACACATTTTTCTTAGGTCGGCATATGCTGGCAAGATCGCCAAGGTGTGACTGCGATGTTGACACTTCCATTTCTACGGCAGTTATGATTCGAATCATTGTGCGTCAGCCTTTTAATAGGCTACGTCACGAGATTGTCGGCGATGCGTGCAACGCGCTATGCCTAAGTTAGACTATCGTTGGGCATAGGTTGTGTAGGCCGACAACAGGTTCAGCATTCATTGGTACAAGTTATCTATAACACAACGAAACGTTCTGTGTCCGTTACTAATGCGTTATACATAAGACCAAGTCGCTATGAATACGTCCGAATCTTTAAAAAAAACATCAAAAGTTCAATGTAAGCCAGCGTTTTACATAAATTTTAATACGTTGCCATCGCTGGCGAAAACGTCAAGGTGTGACTGGGCCTTTAGATTCCTGTGCAACCTTCTTGGCAATTCGTTCTCTGGAAACATCAATGGCGTCATCTTCATCTGATGCTACTAAGTTGAGCGCAGTTGACGCTCTGCTGCGAAACAAGATTAAACTAGTGACACCTTCACCAGACAGAACCAGAAGCTCAGAGCCAAGTATATCCAACAATTTGGATAACAGGGTTCGTCGAGAGTATAGCTTTCCTCCGTGATCCTTGTACATATTGTCGACTTCTACTGAATTCCAGATGTGCATTGCACAACATGTCGTTTTTCATCGATAGGATGGTAGAACTGACAGCTGGCTCAATGTTCTGAGTTTCTCTGCCACTGTGCGCTGCTGCTGCAACAGAACGGGGTGCCATGAAGGACTTTCTGCAGTCATCGTGATATCTCACATCAGCAGCATGAAGATTGCTGATTGCACCCATTAATCGTTTCTTGACCTGGCGTCCTTCTTCATCCTGGCGGGAATCGATAACATCTAGAAAAGTTGTTTGAAAGTTGTCCGATCAACACGATCTGCAGTCCTACAAAGGAGAACTTGCCGCCAACGATTTGGATTCTTCTGATCAAAGTCCAAGATGCACTATTCTCCACAAAAAAATGCAATGATTTTTAAAGTCAAGTACTGTCATCTTTGAACCGCGGCTTCTTTTGCGTGTTGAAGCATCTTCCAAACAGAAATTACTGATTCATTTCAAGTGTCTTTCAATGTGTGAGCGTAATGTGTACGTTGACACAGTCTCTATGGCATTTGAGCTCGATAGATTCGTCTGCCTGTAATCTTTGTTCAAGCTCTTCATGTATACCATCTTGTCTTTCTTTGCTTGACCGGATGGTACTTCGCACTCTGTCTGGACCAACTGTTACCAGAGGTTTCCAAGCTTTAGTTGCATTGCAGGGACTGAAGAAACAGTCTCCCATGGTGATGGAGCCTCAACCTGTAACAATAGAGGTAATTATAAACATCAGTAAACATTTAATTTCTTTGTTGGTATTTTAAAAAAATTCTCAGGAAACAGGTTCCACCCTGTGTACTTTTAAAAATCAATAAAACACAGTTGCTTTCAGACAGATCATGTTACATAATAACAAAAAAAACTTGCTTGCAAATAATATCGATCATTCTACTGTATCAGAAGACATTACTCTTACTTAAAACTCAGTTCTCCATGTTTCTTTCATTACATTACAAGCCTCAACTTACTTGATCAGAAACAGTTCATGCTGTTGATCTTCTGAGGTCAGCCATTTCTTCACAACTGTACTGAGGATAAACAGCTCTGTGCAAGTTATTTTCAAACAGTTTTGTTGTTGTTGTATAACTGTACTGCAAAAACACCGTTCGGTGCAGACAAATTCAGGGGGTAGTTATGCTAATTTGCATATTAATGAGCTAAATTTCAATGTTGTCAAATTGTGAGTGTGTTTATCATGACCAGTGACCCTAAAAACATGGGTTTGGACATCTCAACCAGGCTGTTTGGATGCTTACGTCTGGAGATATTAAGAAAAATTGTTATTTTGATAATGGCGACTGCTAATTTGCATATTAATGAGCTAAATTTAAATGTTATTAAATTTTAAGTAGGTTTATCATGACCAGTGACCCTAAAAACATGGGTGTAGACACCTCAACCAGGCTATTTGGATGCTTACTTTTGGAGATATTAAGAAAAATAGTAATTTTGACAATGGCCACCGCTAATTTGCATATTAATGGGTTTCCACAAAAATTCTCAAGGGTGCCAGAGTGGCATCAATCGGAATATTCATTCAGATGGTCTGGTGATCACAAAAATGCAGAAAAAAACATTGTGCAGACCCTAATGCACGCTTTTCTGGCCAACACTCGGACTACTAGTTTTATTCAAAGATTGCTTTTTAACGCAGTTTGTATATAAGCCCACTCAGGGGAGTGCAGTGTTAGACCTCCTTTTAAGTAACAATCCCAATATGGTGGAGGAGGTGGTGGTTGGGGAGCATTTAGGAGCAAGTGACCATAATATTGTGTGTGCAAAGATTCTGTTACGGGTTAGAGTTAAGGAGAGTGGAGGAAGACTATTAGATTTCAATAAGGAAAACCTTGAGGGTATGAGAGAGTTGGGTGATGTAGATTCGGAGACTCTAAAAACAGGACAATCAGCATCAGAAAAATGGGAAACCTTCAAGGAGCAAATGTGTAGAGTGCAGAGTAAGTACATTCCAATGAGGTGTAAAACTAGAAGCAGAAAGAGGCCAGGGTGGTTGAGTAGTGAGATAAGGAATGCTATTAACAAGAAGCAAAAGACATTTATTAGGTATAAAATAGCAGGACTGGAGTTAGATTTATGTCACTGTCGGAGTAAACAGAGGCAAGTTAAGAAAATAACTCAGCATGCCAAAAGAGAGTATTAGAAGGACATGGCTAAGAATATTAAACATAATAGCAAGGCTTTCTTTAAGTATATCAGGGGAAAAGAATAGGTTAGGACCAGTGTGGGCCCATTGAAGAATACCACCAGGAGAATGGTTAGTGAGGAAAGTGAGATGGCAGGCTTATTAAACAGGTATTTTGCTTCAATGTTTACACAAGAACAGTCAGGAGAATTGCCAATAGCCGAGAGTATCTATCAAGGAGGTGAGGAAGGGCTTTTAGAGACGATCCATGTTGTAGTGGAGGAATTAAAGGAACAGCTTAGAAATCTAAGAGCAGAGAAGGCTCCGGGGCCAGATAATATGCACCCGAGAGTATTGAGAGAGGTGGCTGAGCAGGTAAGAAACATATTAACGGATATTTTCAGTAGCTCACTGGAGTCATGACAGGTACCGGAATATTGGAGAGTCACAAATGTAACACCATTATTTGCCCTCATTGGACTTTGTCCAAAATGGGGGCTTATGCATTTGGTCTCGAACTTTGTGTCTGTGCATGCATACGTGTGTCCACAACCATATCTCGGACTTGTATGTACTAATTTTATTCGTACTTGGCACAATGACAACACATGATGGTTATACATAAGCAGATCATTTTTTTCGATATCCGATCCAATATGGCCGACTGGTGGCCATTTTAGTTGTAAAAAACACCTGATGTTGAACACGTCCTCAATCATTTCTCTGAAAAGCATTTACTAATGTTGTTCAAACTTGGCACACTGATAAAGAATGTTGGTTTAGTTGTAAACAAAAACAAAAAAAAGAAAACCTGATGTTAAACACGTCCTCAACCATTTCTTGGACAAGCATAACCGATGTTGTTCAAAACTTGGCACACAGATAATGACTGATTGACAGCTTACATATGCTCATCTGTTTTTTTTCGAAATTAGATCAAAGATGGCCGACTGGCAGCCATTTTGTTACTTAAACGTGTCCCAAACTATTTCTCCGACGTGCATGGTCTGATTTTGTTCAATCATGGAATAAACAAAGTACATGATGGCATGCACTTGTCCCTTACTTTATTTTGTGATCTGATGAAAGATGGCCGAATGGTAGACTGGTGGCCATTTTAGTTGTAAAAAAACACCCCGATGTTGAACACGTCTTCAACCACTTCTCGGACATGCATTTACCGAGCTTGTTCAAACTTGGCACACACATAATGAATGATGGCTAACAAGAATACGTCATTTTTCTTCGAGATCAGATCAAAGATGGCCGACTGGCAGCCATTTTTGTTGTAAAAACTTGGTTTTGAACATGTCTCAACTATTTCTCAGACAAGCAAGTTGCTCAAACTTGGCATACAGATAACGAATGATAGCTTACTTGTGCATGTCATCTTTTTTTTTTGAGATCAGATCTGAGGTGGCCGACTGGCAGCCATTTTAGTTGTAAACTAGACAGTACCCACCCGTAGGGTGGGGAGGGAATGAGGGGAGGGAATGGAAAGGCAGTGTTAGGGTTGGGGTTGGGGTTGGGGTTAGCTGTTACGGTTCGGGTTAGGGTTAGGGTTAGGGTTAGGGTTAGCTGTTACAGTTAGGGTTAGATAACCCTAACCCTAACCCTAACCCTAACCCCAACAGCTTCGGTATCTCATTGTATCCAACAGTGTGGCCATCTATAAAGGACAAAGAAACATGAAAAATTGACATTTTAGTCAATTTATGACATCATAACTCGAAAACCGGAAGTCGGAAGTGAATGTCGTCAATCAACTGTGCCATTTAATTTTGATTATCTGTCGAATGGCATTGGTCCCGTCTCAATCGGATGAAAATGACCCGGTGACCTTGACCCCTTCACCCCATGACCTTTGACCTTGAACTTGACCCCCCCCCATGTCCGTTCTCATGTCCCAAGGATCACTCATGACAAGTTTCATCTCATTCCATCCAACGGTTCGGCCGCCTATAAAGGACGAACAAACATACATACAAACATATTCTGTTTTTTTTAGTATAGTGGAAGACCCGATGTTGTAAATGTCCTCAAACATTTTTCAGACATGCATTTACCGATGTTGTTCAAACTTGGCACACAGATCATGAATGATTGATAGCTTACAAATGCACCTCATTTCTTTTTCGAGATCAGATACAAGATGGCTCTGATAAGAGATTGTTTCTCATCCTGTGTTTGTGATTTTAACCTTACAAAGTTCCATCTTTTGCTTCTTCAAAAGGCCTCTCTTTGTTCAGTTAATGTCCTTTGATGTTAACCACACCCTGGAGGGATCACATATATATTTGTTATACTCTATGTAAAGTTTAAGTTTCTGCTTGTGACATCGCTTCCAGGCTAAACTTCCTCATGCACAAGTCTTGTCTTATATTTGTTACTGAATAAACAGCTTAAAGATCCCATGACACCCAAAAGTACTGAAATTGCATATATATATATATATATATATATATATATATATATATATATATATATATATATATATATATATATATATATATATATATTGTTACAGCTGTGGAAATTTGCACAACACCAGAAAGGTCCTTAGATCAGTTATGCCAGTAAGTTTATGTGCAGATAGTTCCCCACCGTTGTTTAGAGGACTTTATTCGGATCCACTGGGCTGCGATGCTTTGAGATAGCCGTTTTTCTTTTCTCTAACATTATTTTGGACCAATCATCCCCCAACAACCAAATTGCCACCACCAACATCATTCCCAAACAACTACAACTCAAACACCACCACCTTCACCTCTTTACCTCCACAACTCCACCCCGCAAACATCGCTTCACCACCATTCTCAAACGATGCCCACAACAACCAAATCGCCACCACCATCGTTCCCAAACAACCACAACCAAACCACCACCACCTTCATCCTTTTCCCTTCACTACCATCAACAACGCGACCCCGCAAACATCGCTTCACCTCCATCCGGGAGACAACGCCATCTTCACGCTGTCAGGATGAGCACTCCGATGATTTCTACTACATCTGCTTTGCCGGGGTCGGAGTTCATGCTGTCAGGACGAGCGCTCCGATGATTTCTACCACGTCCGCTTTGCCGGGGTCAGAGTTCACGCTGTCAGGATGAGCGCTCTGATGATTTCTACCACGGCCGCATTGCCGGGGTCGGAGTTCACGCTGTCAGGACGAGCGCTCCGATGATTTCTACCATGTCCGCATTGCCGGGGTCGGAGTTCACGCTGTCAGGACGAGCGCTCCGATGATTTCTACCATGTCGGTTTTGCCGGGGTTGGAGGTCAAGGGTCAGGGGTCGATTCTCGCTTCCCCGGCCCTATAAAAGGGTGAGCAGAACGGAGCTCAGGGCCAGTCGGTTTTACGGAGCTCGAGGTAGTGTCGAGAGAAGTGTCGGTGGGTCGGTTGCCAGTGTTGGTGGACAGAGCCCGCAGTCAGTGGTGGGAGAGATGAGCTCGCGATCAGTTACAAGTCAGTCTGGGTTCAGTTTTCGAGAGACGGAGCTCAAGTCAGCCGGTTGTGGGGAGACGGTCGTGGTGTCAGAGCGAGAGTTGGTGAACAGAGCAGAGATGCGGAGAGGGGCTCAGAGGCAAACCAGAGGGCTATGTGGAGACCACCGCTGGGAAAAGGGGCGAAGTGGAGACCACAGCCAGGGAGAGTTTGCCAGAGCCAAGGCGGTCCAGGGTGCTCGTTCGAGCGTCAACTCGCTAAGAGAGCGTCAACTCGCTAAAAGAGCATCGACTGGCTAAGAGGGCATCGACGTGCTGAGAGAGCATCAGCAATTCCCCCCATACTGAGCATCCGCGCTGAGAGAGCGCCGGTAACCCCGTCTCGCTGAGAGAGCATTGACCTGCTGAGAGAGCATTGACCTGCTGAGAGAGCATCGACGTGCTGAGAGAGCACCAGCAATTCCCCCCCATAGCGAGCATCTGCGCTGAGAGAGCGCTGGTAACCCCGCCCGTTCCGTGGTGCCTGCTGTGTGGCGCGAGCCTGCACATCCGGGTAGAGAACGCCGGAGAGAACTTACCGACCAAGCCAGGTGCCCGAGGACAGGCGCGGCCAAACCAGGCCGTGGGGGAGTAGACATCGCGACCTACCCACCGACGCGCCACGAGGGCGTGGGTAAGACCCTTCGGTCTCGTGTGCCTGACTGTTCATCCAAGCTCCACGTCACATTCGGTCCACGGACCTGTCTGCCACCCTTGTCTTTGGGGGTGGCTTTTCTTTGCTTTTTGTATAAATGCATGTGGTGGCGCCGTCTAGTAAGTAGACTTGTTTAAGTGACTGTGTGTGCAAATAAAACGCTTTATTCGATGGTAATTCTTTTATCTGCTTGCTTTGACTGTACATACGTGCATGATTCATTGCTGTGACTGTAAATACGTGCAATGTCTAATAAATGTGCTTATTGAACTGTTCCCCGTTCGTTGCGTCCTATTCCCTGTTTTGAAAGTGCCATCTTGCATCACGGAAGAAATTGGTAGAGGGGTGTAAGCACCCAGTAAACAGAATCACATCCGTCGAGGTTAGCGATAACACCGCTCGGTTATCACTGTAGCACGGAACGGACCGCTTAAGTGGTTCGTGTCCTAGGCTGACCTGCGGCGAGGTACGATCACCCAGTCGACTACTCGCACAGGTACTTAGGTAGGTCGAATTTGGCGAGCAACCCTATCCTGCGCGGGTGGGCATTTGGCACTATCGTGGTGAGGTTAAACCCCCACCCGTGACTAGCTCCTGGCAGTAGTTCCAAGGAGGGTCAGGACTGAATTGTCCGACCAGTGGGCGACGCAGTCACGATTCGAGTTACGTGGCCGATCGCACGCCAGCGGGCGTGAATTCGCAACAATATACACACATATATATATATATATATATATATATATATATATATATATATATATATATATATATATATATATATATATATATAATGTCCTATAGGAGTTTTTCATCGTGATTTCAGATCTGACAATGTTTTTTCACAATACTCGTTCTGTAAAATGTAAAATTAAAAAAACAAACCTCTTAGGGAATGCCCCTAAAACTTCTGCCAAATCTACTGAAAGGAGCGTAACCCACATGACGTCATCTGCAGACCAACAAAGGCTGCACGTAAATTACTCGGGTTGGTGGTCTACGTGATTCTATTGGCTTCCTGTGTATTTCCACATGCGATTGGTCGACTCAAACGCTTCGTTCATTTCTGCTTTTAAAAAAAATCAAACATTTGGTTTTGAATAATGGATGACATGGACTTTGATTTGTCTGGTAGCAACAGTGAGTGTGAGAGAAATGAAGGATTTTGGTCTGAATCACATGGAGAATTGTCGGATAATATAGTCGTGGGAGGTGAAGTTCAGGCAGCTGGAAATGAAATACGGCCTTAGCAGTTCGAGCCCAAAGCAGGACAAGCAGAGGAAACTGGCAATGAAATTCCCGGAGTTCATGATGATCGGAAGGAAGACTTGGCTATAACAACTGGTTAGACTAAATCCTATTCGTAATTCAATAATGTAAATTCGACTTGCATACTTCTCAATATGAGAAATATTTTAGTGAGGTGACATGACCAGCACAGCGCAGCGCAGCGGACATGTTGCACCGCGCGAATGAATCGCAAACAAGGCCAGCGCATGTCATCGGCCGTATCTCTCCGCACACAAAACGAAGCAATCTCGCTCTCCGGATACGATGAAAACTTGTGCAGAACACACCTTGTGACACAATTGTCTAGAGTAGTCTGATAAATCTGACGTTCTGTTGCATTTTTATTTATTTTATTCCTACTGTCGTCATGTCACACCAGTAGGAAACAATGAAGAAAAGAGCATAATAAAAGAAAGCTTCAGCATGTCAGATTTATCGGACTAGTCGGCCGGACGACGGATTTATCAGACTAGTCTAGACTCTAGAGTTGACAAGTACCTTGTGTTAGCATGCACACAATGTATAAGTCAATGTGTAAGAGTCCCGAGGCTATGAGGCCATGTTATAGGAGTATCGGGGATTTGAGGAAGCGTGAAGTGGGTATTTTGTCAGATATGCAAATAGACATTTATTGTCGTCATTATTTTTTATCTTGGGTGGGCATGGGTATTCCTGTATAGTTACTTGTTGTTTGTAAGCTTCATTGCAAGGGTATACACAAGTCAACAAGAAGATTTCTTTTCTGTTGCAGTTTTCATTTCTTTGTGCAGGTCTGCTCATTATCTTTGCACTTTATGTATATATTTATATTTAATAATTGTACTTTACATTTTAATTGCTGTAATATTTTGGGCAAATTACCATGTGCAGTCAGTATTAATTCCTTTACAGTATTGCAAAAAGTATATTGGTTTATGTGCCGGTGAAAACTGTATTATTCTGACCCACTTGTACAGTAACAAAATATACTCCTCATGTGCCTTTACAAAGCATGTTGCCTACCCGATACCTTTGTCAATGTGTCAGAGAAGCAGGGAAGTTCATTATTCTAAGCGAACCCTACCCTACCAGGCATGCAGTTGACGTTTGTGAAAACGTTGAGATTTTAAAGAGCATATATTGTCTTGAATTAGAAAATTCTGAAATGAATTATGCTTGCTCCCTAATTAAAAAGTGATGCACATGCCAACGACCTTGGTATAAGTGCATGTACAACAACAGTGCTGTTAGCTTGCCTCCACTTGTAATTTATTTCTCATAACTTAGACGTAGCAATCAATACCAACTAGACATTCATTCATCAGACGACGATCAGTGAGATAGCAAACACATGTGCACAATGCATTTGTACGTATTTTATACAGCGCGTGACATCTAATCAATCCACTCTGTACGAGTCGCGTTCTGGACGTGCGGTTCACGTGACGTGCGGTTCGCTGAACTCAACTTTTTTGAGGGGCGGGGCATAGCAAGTTGTGAAAAGCACTAGAAATGTTCGAAATATTGGTCTAATTATCCCATTGTTGATTTAAAAAAAGAAACATGGGTGATTTCTTCACTCGGAAGGTCAAGTTAATATATAAATAACCAGAAAGTTTTGAGTATCATGGGACCTTTAAACTGAACTACAAGTTCTTTCTGTGTCAAGGTGGCCAAAACTGCCACGACATAACCAAACATGTATCTTATTTAGCGAAGGGATTCTCATATACAAGCAATTATATTGGCATCTGAAAGTCTGGTTGGAGGATGCTTTCTAGTTTCAATGGAATGTTTGCTTAAGGTGATATCCAGATGTCTTTTTACACTCTTGTCAGCTTCAGATTATCAATTGTTCCCTAGCCTTTTATTTCTGGCTGACCTCCTTACCTCTGAACCAAGGAACCATGTGTGATCCATCCAAGAACCCAAAGGGCTGCAGTCTTGGTGCCGTTCTTTCTCGAGGATGATCAAAACATCGTTGGATAATCTCACCCCCCTCTTATCCCGGAATACTATAAAAAATAATTGAAAATCTCCATGTACTGCAGAGTCGGGGGAAGAGAGTGGTGCTTGTGCTGCCCTGATTCTCCATATGCACACATGTTTTTGTTTTAATTAATGACTCAAATGTACAGGAGGAATTGAGAATTCATCGACAATTTGGCGAGCCAGGGCAGGAGCATTAAGACCTGGAGGTGCGTGGTTACAGAGTGGGCAGATGGTAGACATGGGCTCACAGATCAGAGGTGAGGGACCTTTTAATCCCTGTGAGTGGGTGTGTGCTGCCAGCTCGCTGTGTGCCTCTTTCTTTGTCTAAAGGGTTAACATGTTCTGAACTAAAAAAGTTGAGCCATTTATAGGTTAAGTCCTTTCTCTTTGAGTGAGTTTAAGTCCCTTCTCAAGAGATAAATTGTTTAAAAGGGTTTGAGTCCCGCCATTCTGATCAGACGGGAAAGGTCCATTGTGTGCATTGGTGCAGTCTCGGTGGACGCCTGAATTGTGATGTTTCCAACAGAGGTTGGAAGTAGAAGAATAGTGTTGGTATTTCTGAGTTGGAATTGGAATTGTGTGCTTCCAGCTTGGAGTTGAAGTTGGAATTTGGAAAAACTGTGTGTTGTTTTGCCTAGAACTCTTGTATGGTTATAATTGGTAGGGTTATGTGCCAACTTTGCTTCGGTGTGGGATTGTCATGCTAAATACAGTGGAGGAATAGTTGGGTTTGGTAGGTGTTATGTTATAAAATTTAATAACATCATAAAATGCAAAGGCAGTGTTTAAATTTTCACTCCAGCGAATTCCACTGGAGTAAATGTGTGTGAGAAGTGGGGCAGGGGAATGTCCTGCAGGTGGTGGAATTTATATGAATTCAAGGTGTGTCTGAACACAGGCCAACATGCACGATCAGTGTTCTGGCTTGCAAGAGCATTTATAAAATATAAAATAAATAAATAATTGACTGGTTATATCTTTCAGGTTCTGGTAAATGTGAATCTGTGCAAATCTGTGCAAGCAGTGCGAGTAATTAATCAAGAGCTTGGGATGTGTGCCTGTGTGTTTGGTGGGGCGAGCCATGATGCAATGGGGGTTGCAGGCAGAAAAAATAGGTCAGAATCCTAGAAAATATTTGGAAAGGTTACAAGAAGTTTTTGAATGACTGGAAATACAATGGTATTGCCATTACTGTAAGATGAAAGGTAGAAGGAATTTGGATTTAAAATTATACATCCTCCGTGTGAGACGATTCGATGGTATTTTCATCTACATTAAGATACGCCATGTGAATTGACCAGAATTAAATTTAAATGCCTGTATCATATTTTAGCTGAGAAATAGAGGGGCAATGAATAAAATAATTGACCATGGCATTTATTGTGCAGGACAGATGAATGCAATTACAGATTAATGCATTAAAATACCACAGTGCAGGGATTACAAGAGGTGGTTTGCCGGTACGTTCCCATTAGTGGTCAGGAGGGAGTGCTCGTTCGTGGTCACAGTCGTCAAATATTTAAATGTCAATGGTTTGTTTTCCATGTGCTAACACAGGATTGTGGGAAAACTCTCGGAATGCCAGTCCTTGAAATGATTTAAATCACTCGTGGGGAGGGTGACAATCCAACTGTATGAGGGGAGACATGATGCAAGGGAAAGTTTTGTGTGCATGGGTGATGAGGTTAGTTAACATATTAAAATATAAATAGCGTGTTATACGAACACAGTATTCCAGGGTTTATAAAATGAAATAATGGAACATACATTAAAACTCAGAGCGGTTATGAACTCTAATTAGTCCATGAGCCAGACCAAAATTTGGTACCAAATTGCGGGATAAAACGAGACACCATTTTTTGAGTAGGTTATGACCGCCAGTTTAAGAATCCGCTTGCTTGCCATTTCAAAAGCGTAGCTTTCTTGGGGAAATCCGCTAGGGGGCGCTTTGAGGGGACAAAATACTGATTTTCTTTTTTTTGCAGATTTTGCAACTAGATGCAATGGACAATCATCCTAAATCAAGTTGGAGGCTATATATGCAATGTAAAAGGTAAAATTTTGACAAATTGTTTCAATTTTTTTGCTTAAATGAATAGAAATTACAAATTTCAAATGCGATTTTCTAAAAAATTCTATTTTTTCCAGCATAATCAAAACCTGACGGATGTTGACCCATGCTATGAATACTGGTCATCTGTCAGAGTCGTGAGACATTGTATAGGTGTCATTGCTGATCATCAAAATCAGTTGGAAATTCAAAATGACGTCCAAGATGGCCACCAGAACTACATCATTGAGGTATGGATAATCTTCTTTTGTGTTTCGTCTCCAATGAATTTGGGTTCGAAGATGAGTATGGAATTTTTTCGAATTATGCATCCATTTTACTTTTTTCTCAAGACTAAATTTTGCATTATTTTTCAGGTGAACGCAGAGTATGAACAGCATAAAAATGGACCCGACAAGCTCCCAACCTGCAAAGAAGCACAAGCCTGATTGTGGTGTTTGCATTCTTTGTAAAAAGGAAGTTGCAGTAGAAAAATTAACTGGACCAAAAGACTTATCTTCATAGTTAACATTGCTTAATGCTGCAAAAATACGTAATTATAAACCTATTTTGCAGTTTTCCGATTCTATAGAACAAGTACCAGAATCTATCAGATACGCAACACCTTGCCGAAATCGTTTTACTAACAAAAAAGACCTAGAGGCTCAACGTGCAGGTCAATGTGGAAGTGTTTTGCCGCAGTCCACGATAACAGAACCAACTCGAGCTCGAAGACAATCTACGGATGTTTCTGAATGGGTTTACTCCATCAAATGTATATTTTGCGACCAGGAGTCAAAATATGCAAAGGGGCGGTCACGTGAAAAACTCGTTAAATGCCGCAAATTGTGGGTGGATGAAACATTGCAGTCAGTTGCGGTGCGAAATATTGCAATGCCCGGCAGAACAGGAAAAAGTTGCGAAATCGACAATACAATTTTGGCCTTGACATCCAGGGAAATAGTCGCTGCGGAGGCTCACTACCACCATTCCTGTTATAAAGACTACACAAGGATGAGACCTGAAAAACCAACTCAGGAGACGGACGATGCCGAGGAGGTAGCATACAAGGCTGCAGAGTCGGATGGTTATGAACAATTGTTTGATTATATCTGAACATCGCTTATTGATAATCCCTCCATTGTGCCCTTATCTCAACTCACCTTAAAACTTGAAGAATACATGCATACCCTCGGTATAGCCATAATGAAGCCATCGACAAAAAAGCACATACGCCGTGTCCTTGAGACAAAGTTCGAGTCTACTCTTCAGTTCATAGTGAACCACAATAACAGGGTACTGGTGACGTCCAATGCCCTTACCAAGGAAACACTTGCCAAGGAAAATTTTGCCATGAAAGAACAGTTGCGGTTACTTTTAGCTGATCCTTCTGATTCCAAGGGGGACATTTCAAGAATTGCTGCACATCTCCAGAATCATATCAAAGATGCACAGACCCCGCAGCAATGGCCCATGTATCCACAAGAACTGACACAGGACTCAATTCTGATACCCCAGTCACTTGAACTATTCCTCACCGTCTTGCTAACTGGGCATTCAGACACCCAAAAATGTAGTTCCCGCAGCTATAGGATTACACACTCCCTTGCTCAGGATATAGTTTATCATGTGAGCACTGGCCGAAACAAGCAACCAAAACACATTCTCTTGCCATGGGCTGTAAAGTCCATTACAGGAAATACAGAAACAATTCGATTGCTAAATCGTCTGGGACATGGTATATCATATACAAAACTTGAAGAATTGGAGACTGCCTTGTGATTGGAGAAGCTATGGATGGAGGAACACAGTGGCACAGCCTTGCCGTCCAGTATTTTCCCCCATGTCCCGACAGTCCTTGCTTTTGATAACATCGATTGGTTGGAAGAGACCTTAAGTGGAGCTGGAACATCTCATCGCATAAATGGTATCATTGTGCAGCCTAGAGTGATTAGACCTCTACCTCCTCCAAGACGAGAAAACCTTCCCAGAGAGAGGAAGAGAACTTTGCCACCACAGAACGTTGTCATGCCACCTTACTACACGAGCCAGAGAAAGAGTCCACCAGCAGTGTCCCTAGGAGAGCCGACAGTTCTTGAAGATAGTGCTTCAGTGTTGGCTTGGGAAAAAAACCTAGTTTGGTCGCTTTTGTGACAACAACAACCTACAGGCCAAACGATAAGTGCCTGGACCGGCTTCAATATTGTGACTCGCCAGGACATCCCTTCAATCACAAAGGATACGATCGGGTACCTCCCAACAATTAATACACCTGCTACTAATATGTCTACGGTGCATCAAGTACTGGTTAAAGCCATGAGTTACATGAATTCATTGCAACTCTCCGAGATAGTTTGTGTTTTTGATCAGGCACTCTACGCCAAAGCGGCCCAGATTGTGTGGAATGACAAGGCTCGATTCAGTCCAATCATTCTTCGGATGGGAAAATTCCATACTATGTATAACCTGCTTTCAATACTCGGCAAGCGCTTTGGAGATGCAGGGCTTCGTGATCTAGCTGTAGAAAACAACATTATCGCGGAAGGTTCAATATTGAAAGTTCTTGATGGTAGACACTACAACAGAGGAGTCCGTCTTCATAAGATTGTGTATGAGGGTCTACTCAGGTTGTTATGGCAGGGTTTCTTCTCAGAGATTGAATCCCAACAAAGCCTCAGAGATGTTCTTGACGTCGTACTCCAAGAGTTGGGCACCATTTCCAGGAATCCAGATAGTGAAACAATGCAAAAATTGCTGTCACATCAACCAACAGTTCGCATTCTCAACCTGTTTTCTCAGTATTGTGACGAAATGCGGAACGAGAGAGGACCAATCGCTGCGTTCTGGATGACAGATGTCGACATTGTTGAAATCCTGCTAGCCATGATTCGCGCTTCATGCGAGGGCAACTGGTCCCTCCACCTTCATTCAGTAAGGTCGCTGCTACCCTGGTGTTTCGCTTATGATAAAGTGAATTATGCGAGGTATTTGTCAGTGTATCTCGCACAGATGTCGAGGCTGGTGTATGACCATCCAGAGATATACAAACAGATGATGGATGGAGGATTCTCTGTGCAGCTGAGTGACAATAACCCTTTTGTGCGTGTACCAGTGGATCAGACGCTTGAGGAGACCATAAATAAGGACACTCAGATGGCAGGGGGAACCAAGGGATTCAGTTTGAATACATCTGCAGTGGCAAGATATTACCTTAGCGCAGAGTTCCGTAGTGTGGTGTTAAGGCAAATCCGACAGTTGACAGACGGGGATGAAGGAGAAAGAAAAGTGAGCCACCCAGACCTTGGAAATTGTAGAATGCAAAAGGATGAGAGAGATGTCCAGGCAGTTTCACAATTGCTGCAAACAAGCTGGGTTCACCCGTTTGCCAGAGAAGATACGCAAATCTCCAGCCATTCGACTGGAATCATAGTTCCAGATGGTGTTAAAAAGGATTTGATAAGAGCAGAGCAGGTCGGTCGAAGTGCTGCAAAGAAATTTGTGGATGAAAGACTTAGTAAATGAGAAAAGTTCTACGACCCTTTAACAAAGCTGAAGCACAAAACGTTTGCCTCAATGCAAGTGACGAAGAAAACAGCTGCTGGCAATCGAGAAATCATGCTGAAGGCCGACAACCGCTTGTTCGGAAGGATGCTCCTCATTGGTTGCAGTAGGCAACTGGACATGCAGGAAGTGTTGAGGCACCCTTTGGGAACAATACCCTGGGCACTGGCCAACCACGATGGATCTCTGAAAAAGACCGCCAAGGCAGCACTTGCTAACCATCTTGAAAGTGGTGTGCTTCCAGAGGAAACTACACCTCGACCTTCCGTAGCAATCATCGACGGTATGGGACTTGTTCAGAAACTTGATGGAAATAAATTAACTTTTGTGGAAATATCCGAGAGGCTGCTAAAGATGGCTCTCGAAAGTCACCCAGACAGTAAAAGAGTAGATGTGGTGTTTGACATATACTTAGACTCATCAATCAAGGATGCGGAAAGGGTCAATCGTGGTGCTAACCAGGGTATCTTATTTTCACAGATAGTGCCCACTCACGGTCAGAAACTGAAGAGGAATACTCTCTCGCCCAGCAAGCAAGCGTCAACTTACGCGATTCGTTGCCAGTGACTGGCAGCAGAGACAATCATTGATCGGTGAGAAAGAACTCTACGTAACAGCTGATTCGAAATGCCTCCGAATTACGCAGGATACTGTGATGGAAGTGCGTGAACTTGATTCGTCGCATGAGGAAGCGGGCACTAGGGTTTTGCTACATGCGTCACACGCTGCTCGATCGGGTTTCAAATCAGTCGTCATTGTTGCCGAAGACATTGATATTCTTGTGCTTCTCTTGGCATTCAATGCTCATATCAGCACCCGCTTATGTATGCGACTTTCGTCTAAGGGAAGGATTCGACTCTTTAGCATTGACACGATGGAAGTGAGAATAGGACTTAATGGCAATTCGTTGCTGGGTCTACATGCATTCACAGGGTGCGATTCGGTCAGTGCATTCTCAGGTATGGGCAAGATCAAGGGACTGAAGTTGATGCGAGGAAATAAGGAGTTTTTGGATGCATTGTCTAAGCTAGGGAGTGAATGGACATTAAATAGGGATGTTGTTAATACTCTGCAGGCATTTACATGCCAGCTGTATGCGTCCCGAACCCATGATACAGAAGTGAACGCTCTACGCTTCAATCTATGGCGTGCTAAAAAGGGTGTTGTAGAATCCGGGCAACTACCACCGTCTGCAGACACCCTTCACCAACACATGCTTAGAGCAAATTACCAGGCCGCTGTATGGAGACGATCCCTTGATCCAAAGTCTTATGTGCCTGCTCCAGAAAATCATGGCTGGCGCACAACTGACGATGGTCGACTTGAAATATGTTGGATGACAGGACTGCCAGCGCCCCAGGTAGTTTTGGACTTCATGTTCTGTGAGTGCCGCAAAGCGTGCGAACCTGGTAATTGCGTTTGCTTAGACAATAACCTTCCATGTACGGACGAATGCCGATTAAAGGATTGCAGCAAAATGAAGGACAGTGACTTAGTTCTGGACATTTCTGATGATGTCTTCTGATAATGATGAAAGTGATGATGAAGATTAAGGACTTCAGTGATTTATACAGTGATGGCAAGGATGTCTGTGATGCACAGTCAGTTACAAGTACAAATTTAATGTCGATATCACGTCAAACTTATACGGTGTAAAAGTCTGTGTAAACTTCTTCCAAAACATCCTACCCCCCCCCCCCCCGGCCAGTTAATTTTTGACGCTATCACATGCCTCAAATTTTAACTAACAGGTGTAGTAGTATTAGACCAAACAAAACCTCTCAGTATATTCTGCACAGCAATATTTTAGGAATTGGTCTATGAAGTTACTGGCTTCAACAAAACAAAAACTGGAGAAAATTGCATTTAAAATTTGAAATTTCTACTCATTTCAGCTAAAAAATTCAAATAAATTTCCCTTTCTTTACCCTTTGCAGTACAGTTTCAGCTTGACACTGAAGTTAGAACAATTTTACATGGCATCAAGTTAACAAATATGCAAAAAAAAAAAATCGGTATTTTACCCCCCTTGAAGCGCCCCCTAGCGGATTTCTCCAAGAAAGCTACGTGTTTGAGCTGGCAAGCAAATATATTCTCAAACTATAGGTCATGACCTATCCAAAAAGCAGTGTCTCGTTTTATCCCGCAATTTGGTACCAATTCATGAAAATACTGGGCTCAGCTCATGGACTAAATTGCCTGCATGTCAAATACTGGGTCAGGAATCAAACCCAGGGGAGACAGCATAGAAGCAGAGTTGACCCTCCACTCGGGGCTATAGACCATGTACCGGCAGTCATGAAGGAGCTCTAAGGTCTCCTAGGATTTTCTTTTAATCTGTGAAAATGTCACACAACTGATGTTTTAAAAACCAACAGTGTATTAAATAAATTGCAAGTGAGCCACAGTCAGAAGTTATGTGGTCACCATGGTAATGCTGAGATTGATAATGCTGTCACACCGGTTTAAAGGCCAACAAAATTGTTGAAATTCATTCAAAATTGCACGCGGTGCCGTGTGATGACTCGGGACGTGTCTTATCCACTGAAAATGTGCAAGGATCACTTTGTGCGATCTCCATTTGTGATCCACCTCTCACTGAGACATCGATATAAATATATATATATATATATATATATATATATATATATATATATTTAATATATCAATATATATCAAATATATATATATATATATATATATATATATATATATATATATATATATATATATATCAATATATCAAATATATATATATCAAATATATATATATATATATATATCAAATATATATATATATATATATATATATATATATATATATATATATATATATATATATATATATATATATATATATATATATATATATATATATATATATATATATATATATATATATATATATATATATATATATATATATCAAATATATATATATATATATATATATATATATATATATATATATATATATATATATATATTTAATATACCACTTCAAATATATATATATATATATATATATATATATATATATATATATATATATATATATATATATATAGATACATATGAAAAAATCAATACAGTCCATCCGACCAGGTGTTCACCATGTTTGTTCTACCTGTGAAGGCATAAAGTATCGATAGACATTTTGTGTTCTGTGGCTTGATACATTTTTGAATTGAATTTCGCTAATTACCCACTTTTAATCCTCTTTCAAAGAATGCTGTTTCAAGGTAAATCATTCCGTTTGTCATTTTTATTTACCTGGTACCTGTGTACATTTACACATGTGTGTATGTACATAAACTGTATTACCACAATGGCATTTGGCACTGGTGTGTGTGTGTGTGTGTGTGTGTGTGTGTGTGTGTGTGTGTGTGTGTGTGTGTGTGTGTGTGTGTGTGTGTGTGTGTGTGTGTGTGTGTGTGTGTTGATTCGTATCTACATATGTGGGTTTCAGAATGTGGAATGGAGCCCTCCCAGGGTGGGCTCAAAGTATCCACCTTAATTTCGGTAATGGGTCATGGATTCATGGACCAAGATGTGAAGTTTTTTGTTCTCAAAGTTTTGTGTTGAGGGCTCTCTTCAGGATCGTCGCTGAGCCCTGGACAGCTTCCAACTGTAGTTCGTTTGTAATAATATTCCCAGGGATGGTTTTTAATATCTCTGTGAGGTTCTTTGTCATCGTTCCTGCAGCTCCAACTATCCCTGGTATGGCACAACTTTAGCATTCTTCAGCTTCCATGATCTTTTCACTTCATTCTTGAGGTCTTGGTATTTGGTCATTTTCTTGATTTCTGCATTGTTTAGTTCCAAATCACTGGTGTGATTATGCATATACTGTACTGTATTTATCCAAATAGAGTGTGACAGTTCAGAACATTGGAAACGAACGTATTGTTGTGGTGCCAGGTTCTGGTGGCGATAACGACCGCTAGATGGAGCAGTAGGGCCGTCCCCACCAACACCCGGAATTGAAGGTCGTCACTTCGGAGAACTCCGAAGCCAATGGGCCACTTACTGGACCGTGGACGCCAATATTTTGACGGCGTGGGGTAGGGTTCATTGTCCAATTCCAATATACCTAAGTACCCACGCCGTCTAACTACCGGGTAAACCACACCCTCGGCCGACTCTGTCCAAACCGAGTCGCATTTACCGACTCGGGTCCGGCGTAACCGAACGGGAATTACCAGACCCGCGCCGTTCCCAATGACAACTTATGGCACAAACGGCCTTACTACTTCTCAAGCCTGCACCGTGCTGGGTCAATGATAGAAACGACAGACAACGAGCTGGTACATTTAACAGGAGCTTATTTTACAACAATCTGGAAGGGAGACCCAGAGCAGAATTAATGACTAATATAATATGCAATGTACAGTGAGCGAAAAGCACTTAACAAATCTACTTAACAGACTGGCACCACACACACATACACACACACACATACACACACACACACACACACACACACACACACACACACACGAAATGGACCCCGTCGGATCTTTATTGGACCCTCCAGCCAAGGAGGATAGGTCAATTGGGGGGTCAAAGTCCGGTTGTTTACCTGTCCACCTCGTGCGGTTTGGTCGGTCTTGTTCGGTGGGACTCGAACCCACAGCTTTGAGGCAGCACCAAGCACCAGGGGCGAGGGATATGCAACGGATGCCAGCCAGCACGAAGGTGGACGAGATGAGAGGAACCATTGCGCCGCGAGGACGACCAGAAAACCAGACCAGACTAATGGATCACCAACCGGCCAGGCGAGAGCAGACCAGCACCAGCGCAGACAGAACACTCCAAACACTCTCCCTCCCCCTCGCGCGCAGGGGCCAGAGGGACCGCCTCTGAAGTCACCTCATCCCTCATTGGACGGGGGGGCATCTCGGTTTCCTCGATGGCCTGCCTTCATTTGGCGGAGGGCGTGTCGATGTCTCCGCCCCCCCTCCGAAGAGGCCCGCCCCTCGAAGAGGCTGCGCAATAGTATATGGTGTTCTGGCTTCCCATTGGCTGGCGAGCGTCGGCCGACGCTCGCTCCTCGCTAAATGGACAACAGGGACTCCAGGCCTTTTTTTGGAGTGAAAACCAGAGAGCCAGCAACCGATGAAACTCCGCCTACGCACGTGTTCGGCACGCCAGCGCGCGAAGAATGCGAATGGTGCTGAAAGCAGAGGGGAGCTGTTGCCGTCGACTCCTTTGGAGGGTTGTTGGGGTATTTTAGATGTAAAAAGACCGGACTATAAAATAACCTGCAGCACACACATGAAATTCCCATTAAACACAGGGAGGAATCTAACTATACACATACTTATCAAAATAACTAAGCTTCGGGACTGCTGTCTGTTTGTGTGCAAAAGGCTTCCAAATCCGTAACAATACCTCTTATCAAATATTTCCAGAGCCTTCTTATTTACTTCTGATAAATATATCTGATGTTTATTCCTTCTAATACTACTTATCTTCCTCTACTCTTCTTTCTTGAAAACAAAACAATGATGTTTAAAATTTGGTCTTTATCTTTACATTCTTCTTTATTGCTTCACGAGTCAGTAAGTGACCACTATATTCGTTATGGGTGTGTGTCTGTCTGTTTGTCTGCTGTCTGTTTGTCCCGAGCATAGCTCCGTGGGTTTTGATCCGATCCTGATAAAATTTGGGTGGGAGGTTTAAATCATGATCTAGTTGTGTTTTCCTGAGGATGGGCGTGCTGCGCCCATTATGGGTGGAGCCACGCCCAAAAAACACGTGTTTTAGAGGGTAGCCGGTTTCAAGTCACATCTTCTCCTGAGGGGGTTTGTCGAATCTGGCAGGGGTTTTGGTATTTGGTTAGCCCAATGGCACCTGCATAGCCCCACGGAGCTCAATTTTTCATTTTTGTCCCAAGGTCAAGGTCACAAGGTCACAAACTTAGAAAATGTCAAAAAAAAATCAATAAACTGGGCATCGAGCTCCTAGGGTTTTCAACTGTTTCGAATGAAAGTTGGTATGGAAGTAGTGCTCTTCGAGTACTACAACTTTCATCCTTTACGTTTTTCCCGATTCCCGCCAGTTTGCCCGTGGCGTCCCCTCGAAGGTCAAAAAATAAAAAAGGCGAACCGTGTACATTGCTCGTGAACCATCGCAGTTTCCAGACTTGTTTCTTTTAAAATCACCATACTTATAACTAAACATAACATGTTTAGTTATATGCTCTTAATCATGTTTAGTTATATGCTCTTCATGCTCTTAATCCTACAAATTCATTCATCTTTAAATTTTCCAATAAAAACATTTTTGTCGACAATAAACGACTCTATTTTTCATAGTTGCCTGTGTCATAAATGCTTATGTTTTGTGTCATATCCTCATAAATACTTTCCATCTTTAATTCAATGGAAAAGTGCTGTCTGTATCCATGTAATGTAGATTAACTCATTCATTGTAGTTCTTCTTTCAGCTGTTGTAGAAAGTCATTCATGAACTGTTGGGGATAGGGTTTGGGTTTGGGTTTGGGTTGTTAGGGTTTGGGTTTGGGTTGGATGCGTTTATCCATCACGATGGTTTACTTCTCCCCACACGGATAGCACAAAAGTTCTCTGAGAACACGTCTCCTCGTTCAACGGTGGGTTTATTAATCAATGTGGATGCTTGTTTGTAAAACGCAAGTGAAAGCATTTGGTGAATTATATCTTGGGAAGACGGTCAATTCACGGCACACTGGTCCAAAGGCCAGTACCCTCCCGGGGAAGGTGAAGAAGAGTTCACCTGCTCCCACTAAACCGTGCAATGTCAGCAGAACTGAATGCAAGTTCTGTGGCCGAAGGAACGAAATGCAGAAGGAGAAGTGTCCCGTGTGGGGAAAAGAATGCACAAAGTGTGGCCATGGCCATATGAACCACTTCAAGAAGTCGCGGTTGCAGGGAAAAGGGAATAACAAAATGCAGACATGCACATCCCTACAGGACCGATAGCTTCACCCCGCTTTTTGCTTCACGAGTGCGGGCGAACTCGATGGTATTCATGGAATACTTACCTCACGCAGTCTTGGGAAGGAATCGTTGCGAGTCGTCTCTTCTGGCGGCAAATTTGTAATAATTGCAACGATCGACACTTCTGAGGTAAATGTGTACAAGTTATCGTTTGAAAAGTCTGCCACAGGGTACATTGATAAAACCTTTACAAAAGTAGTTTTTATTCTCGTTCTCGAGTGTTTTCACAACTACCAAGGCTGATAAAGACGCCACAATAGTTCGATAAAAAGAAATACATCACGTGATCGTTAAAACGCCAAGTGATGCGTCTTCTTCTTCCTCGCGTTTTCACCAGCCGATCACAGTGAAGGCTGAAGCGATTCCAAGGATTCAAATTTCGAACGGTTTTCGATGTCCGCTCAATATGTGCGATATAAAATGGTCATGTGACATGTGGTGAAGTTTAAATTTCTTCCTTTGAACGGTTTTCGATGCACGTTCTTCACATGCATGTTTGTCTTTTACCCGCTTTTCGCTTTGCAAGCACGGGCCAACGAGTGGAAGGCTCAGGACCGTAACTCTGTTGTCATGGAAACGAGGTCTTCAGCATCAACCACGTTTTCTGTCTCTAAAGCATGTTCTGTAAGTCGGTGGTGGGAGGTGGTCGACACAGGTAGAGTCACGGTTACCTGAATAAACACAGATATGAATATTGGCACACAAAGACAAATATATATACTGTATATATATATATATATATATATATATATATATATATATATATATATATATATATATATATATATATATATATATATATATATTGTTACGGCTGTGGAAATTCGCATTACACCATAAAGGGCCCTCAGGGGAGATATCTCTGTAAGTACTTATGTAGTTAGCCCAAACCCGTTGTATAGAGGGAATTTATGTGATCTATCCGGGCTGCGATGCTTTGAGTTAGCCGTTTTTCTGTTCTATCTTATTTCAAACAAACAAAAACCACCAACGATGCTCGTGGGCTTTTCCCGCCATTCTTCCCCGCGCTTGGTGTGAAGGAAGGGGGAAGGGCAGCTCGCCGCCGATTGGTGGATGAACCGCTTGAGGCGGTTGGGGTGAGGGAACGCCCCTTTTTGAGAACCTTCTCGGAGGAGGGTGGAGCCGAAAACGGGGCGGAGCGAAGGGCGGAGCCCCGCGCTATAAAGGATGGACACGGGCGGGTGTCTGTCTGTCTCTGTCTCTGTCTCTGTCTCTGTCTCTGTCTCTGTCTCTGTCTCTGTCTCTCTCTCTCTCTCTCTCTCTCTCTCTCTCTCTCTCTCTCTCTCTCTCTCTCTCTCTCTCTCTCTCTCTCTCTCTCTCTCTCTCTCTCTCTCTCTCTCTCTCTCTCTCTCTCTCTCTCTCTCTCTCTCTCTCTCCTCTTCTCTTTTCTCTCCTCTTCTCTTTTCTCTCCTCTTCTCTTTTCTCTCCTCTTCTCTTTTCTCTCCTCTTCTCTTTTCTCTCCTCTTCTCTTTTCTCTCCTCTTCTCTTCTCTCTCTCCTCTTCTCTCTCCTCTTCTCTTCTCTCTCTCCTCTTCTCTCCTCTCTCTCCTCTTCTCTCCTCTCTCTCTCCTCTCTTTACCTCCACTCTACCTCCACTCTCTTTACCTCCACTCTCTTTACCCCCGCTCTCTTCCTCCACTCTCTTTACCTCCACTCTCCTTACCTTCACTCTCTTTTCCTCCACTCTGTTTTCCTCCACTCTCTTCCTCCTCCTCTTCCTCTTCGCTCGTCTGCAGTGGTGGTCTTTTGTCGCGAGAGCTTCTTGTCGTCCGAGAGTCTGGAGTCTCTTCTCGTCTTGGCCCTCGTCTTCGAGTTCCTGTCGTATTGGTCCTGCACTCGCGGTTTGGCGGGCGACCTATCCACGGAGGCACGGACGGCAGACGCGACAGCGCCGGTTGTGTGGTGGACCTGCGCGTCCGAACGAGGAGTGCCGGAGAGGGTTCGCCGACCGCGAGAGGAGTCGGGGCCAGGCGCGACCACGCTGACGGACGTAGGAGAGGGACTCGACGGCCCACAGGGAAGTCGCAACTTTCTCTTTTCCTTTGGGTTCGTGTAAATGACTGTGGGTGGCGCCTGTCCTGGAAGTAAAACTGGTTAAGTGTTGCCGTGTGTCGGGTTTAGTCGGGATATCTCTTTTGCTTGTGATTGTGTATACGTGCCATTTCTTGACTTGCTTTTGCTTTATTGTACATGTTTATTGTGACTGTAAATACGTGCCTTCTACACTGTCTGTGTGTGCAATTAAACATGCTTGTGTAATTGTTCCCGCTTCGCTTCGTCTCCTATCCTTTTATTGACTCTCCATCCTGCTTCATGTAAGAGGCTCGTAGTGGGTTTCGAGAACCCGGTAATTAATCGGAACCGTCAAGGCCGACGATAACACCGCTCGGTTATCACTGTAGCACGGAACGGACCGCTCAAGCGGTTCGTGTCCAGAGTCCGCCTGTGGTGTGATACAATCGCCCGGTCGACCACTCGCACAGGTACTTCGGTAGGTCGAATTTGGCGAGCAATCCTATCCTGCACGAGTGGGCAATTGGCACGATCGTGGTGAGGTTAAACCCCCAGCCATGACTATCTCCCGGCGTTGTTCTGAGAGAGTCACGACTGAATTGTCCGTCCGGTGGGCGACGTGCCGCGATTCGAGTTACGTGGCCGTTCGCACACCGGCGGGCGCGAATTCGCAACAACATATATATATATATATATATATATATATATATATATATATATATATATATATATATATATATATATATACATATATATACATATATATACATACATATATATATACATATATATATATATATATATATATATATATATATATATATATATATATATATATTTTAATCTCTATCAATTGGGAGAAAGTTTTATTTTCCACTCTCGCATGCATATAAAAATTAGTAAGAAATCACAATAAAACCATTAAAACAAATTATGCAAGTGATTTGAAGATAGTTAATACGTCACATGAAGAATACCTCCACATACTCAAACATCACAGGAAGGGAACAGGACATAAAACAACTGGATAAAAGAACTCAGGAATGTCTACATCATATCCTTTCATTGTGCTGCTTGCATTTAAAGAACTGCAGTTAGAACCTGAACTCAGTTAGCTACTCAGTAAAATGAGAAATGATATTGGTTTCACTGTGAATACATGTGTACTGATATAGTTTAAGAAATAAACAATGCAGCCTAAAATATCATGGTTTATACATAAAGTCTAGAACCCTTTTCAAAATGTTCACCTTTTGTTGCCTTGTAGCCTGGAATTAAATTGCATTAAAACAGACTTTTTCCACCTTTACTAACACATCATAACCTACAAATTAGAGGTGAAAAATAGATTCTACCAATTTCAGAAAATGAATTATAAATACAAAACTAGAAGAATATTCTGATGTCATACTTGGTTGATGTGAGCCTGGTGTTGGCTTTGTGGTTAGGGTGGTTGGCTTGGGATCCTAGGGTTCTGAGTTCAAGCCCTTTTGGCCACTGAATTGACACCAGGCGGTTAACTCAGCCTGTCATCCTTCCGAAGTTGGCGAAATAAGTACCAGTGTACTGGTACTGGTGTATCCCCGGTTAGAATAGGTGCACCATATCGCTGTTTGTCGTAAGAGGCGACCATGATTGGCGTCAGGAAGGGCATCCGGCCATAAAAATATTGCCTCAAGAAGGGAATCATGATTGCATGGAGCCCACAAAAAGCTAACCCCTGCTCAGCAGGGAAAAATGGCTGTAAAAGGCTGTTTTTTTAATACTTGGTTGAAGCACCTTTGACAGCAATTACAGCTGTGAGTCTATTGGGATCTGTCTCTACCAACTTCACACACCTTGATTGGGCAATATTCGCCCATTCTTCTGAAGAAAACTGTTCAAGCTAAGTCAAGTTGCGCGTGAGTGTTCATGGACAGCAATGTTTCAGTCTTGCCACAGATTTTTGATTGGATTTAGGTCGGGGCTCTGACCGGGCCACTCAAGGACATTTGTATTTTTGTTTCTTCGCCACTCCAATGCAGCTTTGGCTGTTAGGTTTAGGATTGTTGTCATGCTGAAAGGTGAACTTCTGTCCCAATTTCAGCTTTCTTGCAGAGGGCAGCAGATTTTTCTCTTGGATTTTTCTGCATTTGGCTCCATCCATTTCCCTTCTATCCTGACAAATGCCCTAGTCCCTGTTGATGAGAAACATTACCATAACATGATGCCACCACCACCATGCTTCACAGTAGGGATGATAATCTCTGGGTGATGTGCTGCGTTGGGCTTGCACCATTTGTAATGTTTTGCATTTAGGCCAAAAAGTTCCATCTTGGTTTTGTCAAACCACAAAACGTTTTACCATGTGGCTTCAGAATCTCTGGAGTGTTTTTTGTGCAAACCTCAAATGGGACTCAAGGTGGGCTTCTTTGAGTAATGGCTTCCTTCTTGCCACCCAACAATACAAGCCAGACTTGTGGAGTGCTTGGAATATTGTCACATACACACAATGACCAATCTTTGCAATAAAGGCATGTAGCTTTTTCATCGTTGCCATTGGCCTTTTGGTGGCCTATCTGATCAGTCTCCTCCTTGCTTGGTCAACCAGTTTGGAGTGACGGCCTGATCTACGGAGGGTCTTGGTGGTACCACACGCCTTCCACTTCTTAATGATTGTCTTGACTGTGCTCCAAGGGATATTCAAGACCTTTGAAATATTTTTATACCCTTCCCCTGATATGTGCCTTTCCACAACTTTATCCCGGACGTCTTTTTAAAGTTCCTTAGTGCTCATGGTGGAGTCTTTTGCTGTGAAATGCACTAACCAGCAGAGAAAACCTACAGGAACAGCTGATTTTACTCTGAAATAATCAGAATAATAACAATTTAACACAGGTGGATGCCAGTTAAGTGGGTATGTGATTTTGAAGGCGATTTGTTACACCTGAGCTAATTTACAATTGATATTATAAAGGGGGGTGGACACTTATTCAACCAAGATATTCCAGTTTTGTATTTTTAATTGATTTTCTGAAATTTGGAGAAACTGTTTTTCACTTGGAAGTTGCAGGTTACGATGTGTAAATAAAGGTGGGAAAAGTCTGATTTAATGCAATTTAATTCCAGGCTATAAGGCAACAAAAGATGAACATTTTGAAAGGGGGTGTAGACTTTCAATCGGCACTGTATGTATTAAATACATCCTTAAAGGAATGTAATGGGGCTTGGTTAAGAGAATTACTGGAGTCCTCAAAACATCTTACCCCACACAGAGTTAAGCATATAATTTGAATGAAATAAAATAAACATTGTATAAAGGTTCTTTAAATTTTTTTTATAATTCTGGAGGTTTATCGCCGTTGATACAGTGTCTATTACACCTCCCTATCGGACACGTTACATTAGTTATTCATACCTGTTGTTTGTGTCCTTTATGACATCCTTAAAAAAATCAGTAAGTTTCCTTTTTGGAATGATTTTTAAAAAATTTTGACTGCCAGACAGGCAGACAGAGTGAAATATTATCTCGCTCTTCTCTACGCATGTGCGATCGGGAGAAATTCAGAGCCAAAGTACTGCGAAACTACAGGTTCATTTTCCGATTTATGTTCTGATTTGTGATCAAAATACTGTATAACATTCAATTGAAATGAAGGTGTTCCTTGATCATAAGCTGAAGTATGTAGAAAGACTGACAGAGGTGAACCAATTGCTTAACCCCGCTTTTCATTTCGCGTGCAGTAAGGGAAAGTAGTAGTAAGGGAGAGAAAAAAAAAGGTTGTTAGAGGTATTGGGGAGGCACAAGAAGAAATGTAATTGATTTCATGGGGAGAGGGGGAGGAAGGGGATGTATGGGATCAAAGTGCCATTCTCTTTTCACAGTCAATACCTAGTTTTCCCATTTTACTATGCAGCAAATACACATAAATTTACATAAACCTACAAACCATTATATACTGTATATATGTTGACATATACAGTATATATATATATATATATATATATATATATATATATATATATATATATATATATATATATATATATATATCACTCATCATCATGGATATGCAGCACACGGTTGCTGGTCGCATCATTTCTGCTAATGACAAAGTCGTGTCCCCTCGATATCAGGTCAGAAATTTATAATTTTGCAATGGTAGTAGCACATAGTGAGAAGGCAATGGCAAACCACCCAGTTTAACCCTTGCCAAGAAAATGCTTCAGCAGCACCAACGTCCATTAAGAGTATGGTTCATCAATGTAAAAAAAATTGCACAGAATACCAGTACCCTCCTCATTTTGAATGGAATCATGGTATATTTAATATCTACCAGGAATGCTATCAGATAACACAGCCAGATTAATATCCTGTCCGAAAGATGACATACACATCAATGCAACTTTCAGCTTACAAACACCAATGACAGTTTATACCAGTTTACTGTTCATGGAAACCTTTTGAAAAGCATAAAATACATGCTTATTGGTTCATTGAAAACCAAAGTTCAAACTCAAGAACCGAGATTTGAGCTCATCATCTATGGCTCTCTATGAACCTGTTGTTTGCGTCGGCATTTGCACGTTCATTGCAAAGGAGTTGGGAGAAACACCAGTACTATGATCGGTATCGGAAGGAGAGGTGCAGAAATCATTTGACAGCATTGAAGTGAGGGCATGTCGGAATTTAGAACACGAGAGGATGTAGATCAAGGGGTTGATACAGCTGTTGAGGGAGGTAAGTGCAAACGCTACATCGGATAAGAGAATGATCTCCCATTTTCTCAGATGATCCTCAGGAAATGTACCGATCCAGCACAAGATCCGAACGAAGATATACACCTGGTACGGCGAAGTGCAACACAAAAAAGTAAAGATCACTCCTTGAGCAAGCCGCTCCGAAGATCTAAACTTACGTCCATTTGTCCTTTTTTTCGAATCATGCAACCGTCTTGCCACGAGGCAGTGAGCAATTGTGATGAAAGCCAGTGGAATTGCAAAGCCAAGGAAAAACAGGGCAAGCAGTCGAAGCAGCAGCAGTTTCTTAGCAGCCTCCTCGTCACCAGCCTGCATGAGTACACCACTGATGCCAAGTGGGATTGCAGTAATTGCAGCCAATAGCCATGTGGATATCACCATCATGTGTACACGACGAGGTGATCTCCATGCAATGAAGCGTTGATTTTTCAACAGGACCAAACAACGGTTAGCCCCGAGGCATGCCAGTGACAATGCACTCACCTGAAGGCTAAAAACTGTCAGCAACTGGTATATGACACCTACCCAGCCAATGCCCACATTGTATACTGCAATTAGGTCTGGTGAATCCAGATTCTGTGCCTTGGCACTGCTCGTCCATATAAGTAGCACCAATAGCAGTAGAATGTCAGAGGCAATGAGACTGACAAGGATATTTTGTGGCACACGTTGCAGTGAAAATCTTCTCAGGATGACCCACAGAGCAACTGCATTCTCCAGCAAGCCACTGATTGAGATGGCAATATATACAAGGTAAAACCAGCTTTGACGCAGATGGTAGAAATCACAATCCAAAGGGTATACAGAGGTACAGTTAAATTTTCTTGGAGACTCCATTCTTCGTGAACCTTTTTTTCGGCAGAAAAGGGATTGTGATTCATGGAAGTAGGAACACAAGTTTGAGTAAAAGAGGAACTTCAAAATTAATTTGAAGAAGTAATAAGTTCAAACCCTACATAACAGGAAAGGACATGGAAATCTTCCAAAATTGGTTATGATTAGCTCTTCTAAGTGTATTCTTCAAACAGTGGCAGAAAGGATCATGTTCACCACCTAATTGTGAAATTCTAATGGGGTTGGCCAATCGTCGTATCACATCTAATTAAACAATTTGCCATCCTAAACTATTTCAGACATTAAGGTGAGGAATCCTACAGCAAGTTAGCTTTTGGAAGAACTATAATGTCGACTGGTCCATTTGATAATTTGGCTTTGTGAAAAATTTGAAGTTGCATTGAGGTTGTCTCCTCTCCAGGTTTGAATGGAATCATGAAGCGAGGTCGATGCCGCTCATTCCTGATACGTGAAACACTCTGCAACCCATGCCTGCAGAAAACAGACTTTTTGAAATGTCGGTCGCATTTTCCATATAATCATGTAAAAAACACAATCTCCATGGGTAGGAGCTCCGATATTGAAAGTTTTGTGTCAACCAATCAGGCGGTTGCGGAGAAAACAAATGTAAAAGCGAATGAAGGGAACAAAGTGAGGGCGCAAGAAAAAAAAAAAAGGGCCTCCGCTGATGCTCCACAACATGGTCAAGAATGGTTGTGGATGCCTATTGCCAGTTTAAAAATTTGGTTGTATCATTTGTATCATTTGAGTAAAAGAGGAAATTCAAAATTAATTTGAAGAAGTTATACGTTCTAACCCTACAGATGGAACGGCATGGGATGACAGATGGAACGGCAGAGGGTGGAGTCATCAACAAAGAGATAAAGAGGATTTTCCAGAGAGTCGGAGAGATCAGTGATTAAAACAAGAAAAAGCACAGAGTCCGGAACACTGCCTTGAGGAACTCCAGCCTGGACAGAAAGAGGGGATGAGAGAAATCCATTAAGGGCCACACATTTGAAGAAGGTCCCAAAGCATGATTGTATCATTTGATCTTTAAAACATATCTTAATATACAATGTCGAGGCTCGTATTAGAGCAAACACACAGAACGTATAACAAGGAGCAGGAGACAAGAGGAACAGGAGAGGGAATTACAAACCAGTGGGGAACAGACACATGAGGAGATCTGTGGAAGGGAGAGGGATGGGGTGGGGTACATGGGGTAAACAAGATGGACACGACAGGGACTTTCAAGAAGGAAAGCAGGGAATATGAAGGAGGTGGGTTTGGGGTGGATCAGCGGGGGAAGAAAATATCATGGTTTTGGATGGGGGAAGATAAGAAACGGTGGAGAACAACTATTTTGAAGAACTGGTGGGAACAGTGGGATTGAAAAGTGTGTAGCAGTTTTTTCCAAAGGCAAGGAAAAAGAAGAATGACACAATGAACGTGAGCAGTGATTCTTGATTTTAGTAGTTTAACCAGAAGGGGGTTGCTGGCAGACCTTGAGCGCCCTGCGTAAATATGGGCAGGACAGATAGCAGACAGGGGGGGGGAGTTGGCCAAAGAAGAGACGATAGAAGATATAAAGACTACTGACCTGCCTCCGGTAAGAGAATGAGAGACCCAAAGACTCTGCCTCATTGCGAGAGATACCAATGATATTAAATGCCTTTGTTTCCACAGCATGAAGCCGAGAAAGGTGAGAGGCAGGAGCACCAAGCGAAGAGGGGAGAAGAGTACTCCATCTGGCTGTGGATGAAAGCTTTATACGTGTTCAGGAGCTTAGGTGTGCCAAGGAAGGACTTTGCATGATGGAGGATACCCAATCGGCGACTGCCTTTGGAGGCCAGCTTGGAGGTGTGGCTTTCCCTGGAAAGATCATGGCACATAATGAGGCCCAAAAGTTTGAATGAAAGGACTTCAAGAGGATTGTTGAGAAAGTAGATGGGGTGGGGGGGGGGGTTCTAGATGGTCCTTTTGGATAGATATAGTGAGAGTATGAGATTTGTCAGGATTGAAAGACATGTTGCACGAGTTGTACCACCTTGTGATTTTATCCAGATCTGCAGAGAGTGAAGAGGCTGCTGCTTGCCAATCTGAGGGATGACAGATGGTATGACAGAGGGTGGAGTCATCATCAAAGAGATAAAGAGGATTTTCCAGAGAGTCGGAGAGATCGTTGATGAAAACGAGAAAAAGCACAGGGCCCAGAACACTGATTTGAGGAACTCCAGCCTGGCCAGGAAGAGGGGATGAGGAGAGGAGGAGATTGGGACCATACTCTGTGCAGAGCATTGGTGCTGCTCAAGCAGTCTCCTTGGCTATTGGCCACAATCTTGGACGGGTCACCACTTCAACACAGTATACCAGCATGTTGGCAGTCATTTTGCCGACCTCGGAAGGATGACAGGCACTCATTTTGCCGACCTCGGAAGGATGACAGGCTGAGTTAACCCCACCTGGTTAACCCCATTCGACAGCTAAGCAGGATTTGAACTCAGGACCCTTGGATCCAAAGCTCACCACCCTAACCATAAAGCCAACACAAAGCATACAGGGGATGAGAGAAATCCATTAAGGCCCACACGTTGACTGTGATAGAAGAGGACGCCTGCGAGCCAAGAGTGGAGATTGCCTTGGATACCATAGCAAGAGAGTTTGGTGAGCAGGGCGGGGAGCCAGACCGTATCAAAAGCATGCAATATGTCTCAGGAGATGGCTCTGATCTCATGTCTGGCATTGAGGACCTCCATCCATTGTTGCAAAAGCAGGAGCACCATATCCAGGGTAGAGTGACCTGGTCTGAATCCAAATTGATGATCGGAAATCAGGCTTTCGGGGAAGAGGAAGAATTTAATGTCTGAAGCGATGATGGATTCCATAATCTGGCTGATAATTGGGAGAAGGCTGATTGGTCTGTAATTGCATTGGAATCGTGGATTGATGCCGTCTGGACTGATTGCAGAATCTGAGTTGAAGTTTGACAGCAAGCTCTCCACCTTGTCAGGGAAAAAGGACACAGAGTCCAGGAACAGCTGGGTGTAACTGGGTAATGTGGATACAGAAAGCAATGGGTTTGGGACACAAGATTTGATGCAAACACCGAGTTTAGGCATTCAGCCTTTTCATGTGCAGTGTCAGCTGAGTGGCCATTTGAGGTAAGGGAGGGGATGGAGGGGGAACATACACCAGATACAGATTTGATTAGATGCCACCAGGATTTTGAGGAGGGAGAGAGGTTTGAGAGTTCAGACTTGAGATTAGAAAGATTTTGTTTTCTGGCTCGCCTGAGGGGAGACACACACTTGGTCTGAGCTTTGTGGAAGGAACTGAGATTGCCTTCAGTTGTTTTAGCCTTCCATGAGGCAACAGCAAGTTGTTTCAGGACAACTGCCTCACCACAAGCTTCAGTGTACCAGGGAGCGGGTTTGATGGCTGCTTGAAGTCCCTGCCAGTCGTCTGAGTGAAATGCCAGACTCGACGGTACTGAAGAGGTTCTCTAATAACAGCCAGAGAGATGTTTACTTTGATAAGGATGTGGTCAAATGAACCAATTGGAGCAGAGGAAAAACAACAGACGTTTTCGGGGAAATTGTTCAAAATCGGATCCAGAAGAGATGGAGTCCCATTGGTTGAGATTCTTGTCGGGAAGTTGAGTTGACAGATTGTTTCAGTCCCAATGAGTTGCAGAAGTCTTTATTGAAGTGCCATGGCAGGTGAGGGGGTACCTACACCCAGCCAACTGGCATGATGACAATTGAAGTCACCACATATGAGGAAGACAGAGTTGGGATGAGAGGATAAAAGTTGATCCATGTTTTCGGTGAGCGAGGTATGAATGGAGTCATCACTGTTTGGTGGACAGTTCAACACACATATATTAGAGGTGTTCCTGGGGGTGTGTGCGAGTGAGAGCAGTGCATGGAGAGTGAGGAATAGGGTTTTTGATGAAGATAGCAACTCTGCTGCCAGTACGAAGCTCAGGTCTGTCATACCAGAGGAGGGAATAACCAGGGAGAGATACTAGGGAGTCAGAGACATCGTGAAGGAAGAAAGTTTCTGTTAATCAGATTATGTCTGGTTTGTCAGTGGCAACCTGAATGGAAAGATCTGTCAGGTTTGAGCAAAGTCCCTGGGTGTTTGAGGTCCACACTGTTAAGGAAGATGGAGGGGAGGAGGCTTTGGGTGCAGGAGAGGGGGAGGGTATGACGAGGAGGAGGGGGAAGGTCGGGAGGGATGTTGATAGTGTGTGGGGGATAACAGAAGAGCTTGGGGAGAAGGCCGGATGAGGAGGATAAAAGGCTCGGTGTTGATGGGATGAGGCACAGTGGGGAGTCATAAGAGAGGGGGCAGAGTGAAGTTGAAGATTATAGGAGGTGGAAAGATGAGATGGAAGAGGGAGGGCAGGGAAAGGAGGCAGCTTTGTGGATGTGAGGGGAAAAATTTTTGAGAAGGGGGAGTGAGAGGAAAATTGGAGGGACAAGGGTGAGAGGGGAAAATTGAGGGAGAAGGGTGAGGGGGGAGTTTTTGAGAAAAGTGAGAGGGAAGCTTGGAGGGGGGAAGAGTGTGAAGGTTGCTTTGAGAGGGAGGGGAGACGATAAGAGCAGGCACGGTTAACGGATAGGAGGGCGATGGGAGAGGTGGGGAGAGGAGAAGGATGAGACTTGGCAGTGGTATGGTGAAGAAGGGAGCGGCAGGGGGAACTACAAGATTTAAGGGGTTGGGAAGAGGGGGATGTTTGCTCAGAGAAAGGAAGGAGCATGTTTGTGGTGATGAGTATACAGATTGAGAGAGAGTGAGATATCTGTTCGGTGAGAATGGAGCCCACAGATGTTAGAACACCACACACTTTGGGACACCAGAGGAGGAGCTGATACTGAAGCAGAAGACAGTGAAGACATGCCAAGAGCGGAGGTAGGATGAGGGGCAAGATGGGAGTGGTAAGGAGAGGGGGATAAGAGGTGAGGGGTTAGGAGGAGCTAGATCTAAGGAGGTGGGGTGAATTGGCACTGAGGTTGGAAAAAAAGGGACAATTGGTGGAACACGAAAATGCATTGTAAACTAGGATAAAAAAAAAAACTTTTTAAAAGTTTATTTTATATTTTAAATAGATGCGATTAAAGACATTACATGAGGGATGAAATAAAGGAGAATTAAGAGAATGGAGAAAAGAAACGTTGTAACAGGAGGACGTTTTAGACGTGGGATGAAGGAAAGGTTGAATTGAAAACAGCCTTTAAAAAGAAAAAGAGTAGTGCGTTACAATACAATACAGAGAACCAAATGTGTGAAAGAGGAAATTGAATCACTTTAAGAGACTGTTTGTTTTTTATTTTGATTAAGATTAGGTAAGATAAGTAAAGGAAAGGTTGAATTGAAAACAGCCTTTAAAATGAAAAAGAGTAGTGCGTTACGATACAATACAGAGAACCAAATGTGTGGAAGAAGAAATTGAATCACTTTAAGAGACTGTTTTTTATTTTGATAACGATTAGGTAAGATAGTTAAAGGAAAGGTTGAATTGAAAACAGCCTTTAAAAAGAAAAAGAGTAGTGTGTTATGATACAATACAGAGAACCAAATGTGTGGAAGAAGAAATTGAATCACTTTAAGAGACTGTATTTTATTTTGATAAAGATTAGGTAAGATAGGTAATGGAAAGGTTGAAGAAAAAACCATTATGGGGTATGGTGAATTCGGATCAGCTAAAATATAAGGAAGATGGTAGGTTGCCGAGAAGTTATAGGAAGCGTTAGAGGTGGGTAGAGAAATCATGTAGTTGCAGAAGGTGGAAGGTGAGAAGTGAAAAGAATAAAGATTTTTTTATTTGTTTGTTTGTTTTTTCTTTCAAAGATTAGGGAAGATTAGGGAAAGGAAAGGTTGAAGAAAAAATCATGAACGTTTCTCGTGAATGTTGGTCAGAAAAGGTAGAAAGAAGAAGGTAGAGCGGAAGAAGAAGGAGGAAGAAGATTGCTTCATTTTAAGTTGTTTCACTCTCACGCAAGGATGTTTTCCTATTGCAGATACCTTCCGTTTTTGCATAACGTTTTGGGAAGTTAAATTTCACTGAGCAAGTAATGTCTGTGCGTGTGCCATACCCGAGATAGATGTTAAACTGGGCGTCCCATCTGCCAGTTTCAGTTGGTAGATGTTAAAGATCCCACAGTGTCCTTTAAGACGAGTTCGTCCATGAGCCAGTAGGGTTGGTCGATACCATCTATCTGGGAGGAATAATTCTCATAGTGATTTCTGGCAAGGTGTACAAACCTAGAGTTATAAAATATATGATAGCATGGCATCGGTGGTAGCTTTTTGTGTGTTATCACCCTGTTTATATGCTAACCCTTAAATAAGCTTTTGTGCAAAATGGCCAGAACAAGGTTAGACATCTGACTTCAACTAAACTTTTTTTTTTATCAGTCAAACATTAACATTAAAATTTGTCTCACCTTTTGCTGGGATCATTTTCTTCTCAAAAAAAGTGCTAAACATACCGAGGTTGAAAGGTATGTCATTGGTGACCCTTATATATCAGTGTTTATTTCCTGTGTGATAAATCATTCTGCCTTTAGAAAAGTATTTGTCTATTATTTACTGTGGAAAGTAAATAAAAGTTCTGGAACAATATAATTACATGGGTGTTTAGCAAATTTATTAAGAAATCAAAAAATCTAAATTTATTTTTTGTTTGTTGTATATTAAGATCAGTATAGCAGACAATGTTACCCCACCCCCCAAATGAAAAATTACCTAATTTGGATGGATTTATGTTGTTTGGTCAATGTCATGATATTTTCCCTGTTGTTATTGAAGGATACTTTCCAAGAATCAAACAAAGGTAAATGATAGCATGTTCATGAACAAGATTAATGTTTTTTTCCCTGTAATTTCTCAAAAAATACAGAATTTCAGGGATTTAGATACAGTGGAAAATCAATATAACGCTCAGCGTTATAGCGCTTGTACTGATATAACGCTCATAGACCTTGGACCCCAAAAAATACTACTATTTCATGTTTAAAGGCAAAAAAGTGAGAAAATAGAGACAAAGATAGTCCAAAATAGTGCTAAGTGGCGAAAAAAATTCAAGCTGTCATCGCCCTGTGTTGAGTTGACATGTGGTGTGAAAATACTCACGAGCTGTCATCTTCTCGCACCTTTCCCGTATAAATAGCGAAGCTGAGATGAACAAAATCAATTCAATTCAAATCATCATAGCATCCATATCTCCTGCAACTCACTTGACCGCTTCGTCATCAACCCCAACAATCCAAGATGGTGGACGTACATGTCCACATGTTTTGGCTTTGGTTTGTATGTAATATAAAATATTTTTCACTGAATCAGTATAGCGCTGTATCATTTATAATGCCCTTGTCGCTTTGGACCCAACCGGTGAGCGTTATATCGATTTTCCACTGTACTCAATAATGCACATATGAAGGTATCAAACACCCTTATTACACAATATAAACCAATAAGACAGTAGCAAGATGGTTAATCATGTGCAATCTGATGAATAAGTCAAAGGTGAAAATGAAACACAATCTTCTGTTGTAGGGTATACAATTACAGAATAGAAACACAAATGTGGTATTCCACACTAACAAGGCCATTACCTAGGCCCAATGTGTTGCTGATAAACATATTGTCTTATGAACCAAAGATGGGTCCTTTATAGTATCTAAGACATCTCTGATCATATACACTGATTGTAAGTGATATAAAATGTCCAAGATGAACTTAACAAGTTCGAATTGCGAACACACCTCGTGAGAGTTCAATCGTACAACTCTCACGTGAGCGATAGCACGGACGACAAATAGGTTTGAAAAATCTGGTAAGATTTTCATCGCATCAGTAAAAGAAACCAGAACACCTCACAAGAGTGAGGCTAGTTTTATATCATCATTTTCGACTTAATTTTCCATTGGGCATCGCCCAGTGCATTTTTATTTTTTTAAATAAGAATTTTAATAAAATGGGCCGAAAGGGCTGTTTCTCAGCCCAAAGGGCCAGAATCGCACTTTGGGCAGAGTTAGTGCCTGGGGAATGGTCTCTAAAATATACCTGTCAAGTTTGGTTCAGTTCCGTCTACTAATAACCGAGAAATAACAATTTTACGAAAATGGGCCATTCCTCGGTCCGAAGGGCCGCAATCGCACTTTGGGCTCAGTTAGTGCCTGCGCGTATGTGTGTAGTATATGCCTGTCAATTTTTATCGAATTCTGTTCAGGAATAATGGAGAAAAAGATGTTCAAATAAACTGTACACAAGAAAAGAGAGAACGCGAGCAGCGCTTTGACCCCGTGGGGTGGAAGACCCAATGGAGTAAAAATCATAATCATTATCCAGTTCTTCAATATCCTCATCTAAACGTTCCCCACCGTCTGACTCAAAGATGGATGCCTGGTTCTCACAGTCTGGCAGTCTGCACATATCAGTGCATTTCAGTCCGTTTGACAAACACACACATTTTGGGAGTGAACACTTCCTTTTACAAAATGGGGTTACTAAACGGCTAATAACACACCATAGGCTACCACCAATGCAATGCTATCACATAGTTTGTGACTGTCGAGATGTATACCCTGCCAAAAATTATGATGAGCATTATTCCCCTCGGATGATACCAGTGGCCAAAAATTACTGGGTCTGGCTCATGGCGAAAGTGGGCAAAGTATTTATTGTTGGCACTCTTGCCAAATTCCAAACATGTTTTTTGGATGCAAAGTCCAGGCTCATGAAAGACAAAGAACACTGAACGGATCAGGATGTGACAAAAGAAAAGGAACAGGAGAGAAAGGGGGTGGTGGGACACCAACAGCACAGTTGAGGGTTGAGGGCAAAGATGGTGGAAGACTAAGACAAACAATGGGTGTGGGGAGGAATTGGGGGAGGGGGGCAGGAAAGGATGCATGGGGTGGACAATATGGATACAGCAAGAAACTCTCAGGAAGGAAAAATTGGAAATTTGGAATGAGGAGAGAGACTTGGTGGACAGGAAGGGTGTGTGACCACACCAGATTTATTTGATTTTGGTGAAGATCCTGACACTATAATTTTGTAAGGGATTCTTCACCATTAAGAAATAGGGCCAAAAACAATAAATAGCACATCTCAATTTTTTTTTGGATGAGTTGTGAAAAACAGTTGGTGGATGAGTTGGGTAGGTGTCAAGGGTAGATTTTGGAAATCTGCAAACATCACTGCCCTGCATAAAAAAGGTGCAAAAACAGATCCCTGCAACTACAGACCAATCAGCCTTCTCCCAATCATCAGCAAGGTTATGGAATCCATCATCGCTTCAGACATGAAATCCTTCCTCTTCTCCAATGGCTAAATTTCCGATCATCAATTTGGTTTCAGACCAGGTCACTCTACCCTGGATATGCTGCTTCTGCTCTCCCATCAATGGATGGAGGTCCTCAATGCCAGACAGGAAATCCGAGCCGTATCCCTGGACATATCACGTACTTTTGACACAGTCTGGCACCCTGCCCTACTCACCAAACTCTCTTCCCATGGTATCCAAGGCCATCTCCACTCATGGCTCGCAGACTTCCTCTCCTGTCGCAGTCAACATGTGGCCCTAAATGTTGTTCTTTCATCCCCTCTTCCTGTCCAGGCTGGAGTTCCTCAAGGTAGCGTTGTGGGCCCTGTTCTTTTTCTGGTTTTCATCAATGATCTCTCTGACTCTCTAGAAAATCCTCTATATCTCTTTGCTGATGACTTCACCCTCTGCCGTACCATCGGGCATCCCTCAGACCAGCAAGCAGCAGCTTCTTCGCTCACTGCAGATCTGTATAAAATCACAAACTGGTCCAACACGTGGAACATCTTTCAATCTGGACAAATCTCACACTCTCACTATCTCTCTTCGAAAGGACCGTTTCGAACCCCCCCCCCCCATCCACTTTCTCAACAATCCTGTGGAAGAACTCTTTTCTTTCAAGCTTCTGGGTCTCAATATCTGCCATGACCTTTCCTGGGAAAGCCACATTTCAAACCTCGCCTCAAAAGCCAGTCGCCGACTGGGAATCCTCCGTCGTGCAAAGTCCTTCCTCGGCCCACCTGAGCTCCTGACCACTTGCAAAGCTTTTGTCCATCGCCTAATGGAGTACTGCTCTCCCCTCTGGGCTGGTAATCCTGCCTCCCACCTTTCTCGGCTTCACGTTGCAGAAACCAAGGCATTTTGGATCATCGGCATCTCCCGCAATGAGGCTGAGTCTTTGGGCCTCTCACTCAACCACCGTAGGTTGGTCGGTGGTCTTTCTGTCTTCTACCGTCTCCTCTCTAGCCTTGCCCCCCCTTGCTCTCTCTGCGATTTATCCCCACCACATTTCCACAGGGCGCTCAAGGTCCGCCAACAACCCCCCTTCTGGTAAAACTACCAAAATCACGAATCACTGCTCACCTTCACTCTTTCATTCCTCTTTTTTTCCCGCCTTTGGAATAAACTCCCTCACTCTATTCTTTCCCATTCTTCCCTCCAGGCTTTCAAAACAGCTGTTCACCACCACCTCTTATCATCCCCCATCCAAATCCTCGATCTTTTCTACCCTGATAATCCACCCAAGCCCACTTCCTTCAAATTCCCTGCTTTCCTTCCTGAAAGTCCCTGTAATGTCCATCTTCTATTCCCCATGTTCCCCATCCCCATCCCTCTCCCTTCCACAGATCTCCTAATGTGTCTGTTCCCCACTGTTTTGTCCCTCCCACTCCCTTCCTCATCTCATGACCCCTTGCTGTGCGTTCTGTGTTAGCTCTCACACGAGCCTCAACAAGGTATACAAGAAAGAAAGAAAAAAAAAAAGAACAAGCCGATTCGATTTGGATTCAGGAACAGATGCAGACCGGCTTATCGGTGGGATACAAAACATAAACTGTTTAGCATGGCAGAGATATGTGTTCTGCAGAGTGCCATTCTAGTTGGATGGGAAATCCTCAAGATGACTGCTCGGTACTTTATAGGTTTGATACATTTGTATGTTGGTATATTTTGTTGAGGATTTGTGTTGTATTAAACCTATGGAATGTCCGTGCCATCCCGATATGGGATTTCTAGCGATTTCCTAATGTATTTTTGCATTCCGTATCCACCTAAAAAGGAAGCCCCTTTATCCCTTGCTTCAATTATTGCACAAGTAAGTGTAACTCTTGGGAATGGCATGGCATTCAATCACTTACTTCTTATGAGGTGGATTAACTCTGACCTTTGTTTGTAAAAGACAATTTGAGCGAATTTGTATTTTATAGTACTGTACATGATTGATAAGAAGTGTTCATAGTCATACATTTCCTGCATTGATGCTACGCTGAAAAGAATGAGGAAGACAGACGGAGAAGAGGGGGTGGAATAGCAAATTGAAATTTCTGGTCAGTGGAAGCATCAAAACTGCAGACATCTAGGCTATTCACTGCAGCGTAATGATGGCCGGTCAGCATTGTCTGGAGAAGAAAGCACCTTGCAGTTGTTGTTGTTGTTGTTTCATATGCAGCCAGTGGCTGCTGGTTGCATCATTTCCAGAAGCACAAATGTTCAGCTTATGCACCTGTTACCAGTAAGCTGATGCAGTACTCATTTTGCCAACCTCGTAAGGATGACAGGCTGATCGGCTGAGTCAACCCACCCGATCTTGGTTCAACAACACCACAGGGGCTCAAACTCAACACCCTAAGTTCTGAAGCCAGCCAATTTAACCATTCAGCCAAAACCAGACTTGCTTGCTATAAGAAGTTTATTGACAAAGAAAGGTTTTAAGAACAATTTTCAGCACTGAATACAGTGCCTAGAGAAAGTCTATACCCCCCTTTCAAATTTTTCACCTTTTGTTGCCGTATAGCCTGGAATTAAATTTCATTAAATCAGACTTTTCCCACCTTTATTTCCAGAAAGTAACCCCCAACTTATAAGTGAAAAACAAATTTCACAAGTTTTAGAAAGTTAATTAAATATACAGAACTAGAATATAGTATCTTGGTTGGATAAGTGTCCACCCCCCTTCTATAAGCAATTGTAAATTAGCTCAGGTGTAACCAATCACCTTTAAAATCCACACCAAGTTAATTGGCCTCCACCTGTGTTAAACTGTAGTGATTCTGCTTATTTCAGAATAACAGCAGCTGTTCTAGGAGGTTTCTCCTGCTGGGTAGTGCATTTCACAGCAAAGACTCAACCATGAGCACCAAGGAGCTTTCAAAAGACCTCTGGGATAAAGTTGTGGAGAGGCACAGATCAGGGGATGGGTGTGAAAATATTTCAAACACCTTGAATATCCCTTGGAGCACAGTCAAGACAATCATTAAGAAGTGGAAGGCACATGGTGCCACCAAGACCCAACCTAGATCAGGCCGTCCCTCCAAAGTGGATGACGAAGCAAGGAGGAGACTCATCAGAGAGGCCACAAAGAGGCCAATGGTAACTTCGAAAGAGCTACAGGCCTTTATGGCAAATCTGGTCACTGTGTGGCATGTGCATGTGACCAATATCCCAAGCAATCCACAAATCTGGCCTGTACAGTAGGGTGGCAAGAAGGAAGCCATTACTCAAAAAAGCCCACCTTGAGTCCCATTTAAGGTATGCAAAACACCACGTTGGAGATTCTGAAGCTATGCAGCAAAACGTTTTGTGGTGTGATGAAATCAACATGGAACATTTTGGCCTAAATGCAAAACGTTACTCTTGGCACAAACCCAGGACAGCACATCACCCAAAGAACACCACTCCTAATGTGTAGGATGGTCATGGGAGCATCATGTTATGGGGATGTTTCTCATTCACAGGGACTGGAGCACTTGTCAGGATAGAAGGGAAAATGGATGGAGCAAAATACAGAAAAATCTGAGAGAAAAGACTGCTGCCCTCTGTAAGAAAGGTGAAATTGTGATGGAAGTTCACCTTTCAGCATGACAACTCGAAGCACACAGCCAAAGTTGCACTGGAATGGCTGAGGAACAAAAATATAAATGTCTTTGAGTGGTCCAGTCAGAGCCCCGACCTAAATCCAATCGAAAATCTGTGGCATGACTTGAAGATTTCTGTCTATCAATGCTCCCCACGCAACTTGACTGAGCTTGAACAGATTTGTACAGAAGCATGGGTAAATATTTCCCATTCAAGGTGTGCAAAGTTGGTGGAGACCTATCGCACAACTTTATCCCAGAGGTCTTTTGAAAGCTCCTTGGTGCTCGTGGTTGAGTCTTTGCTGTGAAATGCACTACCCAGCAGAAGAAACCGACTGGAACAGCTGATGTTATTCTGAAATAAGCAGAATCACAAGAATTTAACACAGGTGGAGGCCAATTAACTTGGTGTGCAATTTGAAGGTGATTTGGTTACACCTGGGCTAATTTACAATTGCTAATATATGGGGGGGGGTGGACACTTATCCAACCAAGATACTGTATTCTAGTTCCAGGCTATAAGGCAACAAAAGGTGAATATTTTGAAAGGGGGTGTAGACTTTCTATCGGCACTGTACATACACTTCCTAATTCCGCTGTTCCTGAGGAAGACAGAGGTAAAGAGCCAAGAGGGGGTGGAAAAAAAAAGAGAACAAAACAGTGTACAAAATAACAAAACTACTCCACCCTTTGCCATGACATATGCTGAAGACTCCACCCTCTGCTGTGACATTCCTTATCCTTCCAACGGGCAGGCTGCAGCCACTTCCCTCTCTTCAGACCTAGACAAAATCATAAGCTCGTCAAATACTTGTAATGTCTTTACCTCTGCCACCAAATGTGGATGAAGATTATGTTTTCACCATTGTCTGTTTGTTACTTGCGAAAATCGAAGATTTTTCAGTTATGTTGGTTGGTTTTGTTTGTTATTACTTGGCAATTATTTTTTGACAAATATGTAGATCCCTTCCGTTTGTCTGTCCGCGCACCTTTAATCACGTACAGGTCACAATTTTAAACCAATCTTCACGAAACTTCACTAAATGGTGCAGTTAGTAGTCAGACGGAATTCTATTTATTTTTGAGGTCAACAGGTCATCACTGGCCAAAGGTCAACAACTTTTTTAAACTTCTAAAATCCTCAATTTTCATCTGATTGACTTGATATTTGAAGAGGATTTACATATCATGTGACTGAATTTAACCACCTATTATTTTTGATGTCAACATTGGCCAAAAGGTCATCAAAGGCCAAATTTCTTAGATTGTCAATTTTCATTTCATTGATTTGAAATTTGAAGAGTATTTAAATATCAGGTCACTAAATTCAACCAACCAATTATTTTTTGATGTCATCATCGGCGAAAATGTCGAAATGGGCTGAATTTCTAACATTGTCAATTTTCATCCGATTGACTTGAAATTTGAAGAGTATTTGCAAATTTGGTCATTGAATTCCACCATCAATTATTTTGAAGGTCAAATTTGTTTTATGGATTTTGCAAGTATCATGCTCTGCATGACATCTTTCTTGTTATTTGCAAAAAACAAAATTTCGCCAAGTATGTTGATCTGTAGCGTTTGTCTGTGTGTTTGTCTATTTGTCGCACAATTTTTGAGCAAAGTTTTCAAGCAATCATTGTGAATTTTTTCTGTGTATGTTGGTGACCGGCCAAGAACAGCAACCCTTGATATTGGTGAAGATCCAAATCCGGATCCGGATCTGAGAATTTTTAAAGTGATTCTTCACCATTGAGATATAGGGCCAAAACTATAAATAGCACAATCTCTCAAAAGGTTATGGATGGATTCCGCAGAAACTTCGTGGCCAGTTTGGGTGTATGGCAAGGACGAATTGATTCAATTTTGGTGATGATTTGAATCCCTAAATGGATATGCGACATTTTATTTTTAAGTGATTTTTCGCCAATGAGAGATGAGACTAAAAACGACATTACATGATATCTCAAAAAGTTGTGTACTTTTTTTTTGGATGCAATTTTGGTGAAGATCCGAATCCGGATCCAGATCCCAGAATTATTTTAAGTGATTCTTCATACTTTATAATCGTGCACCTTCTGTCCTCTATGTGCTCCCCACCCTCTCCCACCAGGTGTCTGCATGGCGCACGCAGTCCACCAGCAACCTCCTCCTAGTGAAACTGCCAAAATCGAAAATCATTGCTCATCTCCATTCATCTGTTCCTCTTTCTTCCCACCTGTGGAACCAACTTCCACATTCTCTTCAATCTCTTTCTTCCTTCCAGTTCTTCAAGACAGCTGCTCACCATCTCAGATCATCCCCCATTCAACCCCATGATCTTTTCTACCGTCGTTAACCTCCCACTCCCAATCCCTCCTCCTTCCAAATTTCCAGTTTTCCCTTCTGTATCCATCTTTTCCACCCCTTGCGTTCTCCCCTACCCTTCACCATTACCCTTTGTGAAGGAATAAGAAGGGATGAGGGGTGGGTGGGACTACGACTCTCAATCAATCTGAAGGGGGCGGAGCTGCCAGACATTTATCCAATGGCCAATCAGACGACAAGACTGTGGTTAATGGTAGAATATTATCAGCCCTGTTCGTGCAAGGCAGTCAGGAGACCAATCAACAGCAACAACACACATGCATCTACAAAGTGTACTATTTAGAATTACATCATCTGTAAAGTATATACAGGATCGATACAATGTGAACACGTCAATAAAGTTTGTACTACAACATTTGTAAATCAGTAAAGTAAATAAAAGCTCATTTGTAAATAAAGCTCAGTTCATATCTGCGTGTCACAAGATGTCTATTAATTACGTACTATTGGAATGTACCTTACAAACCCATTGACCCTTTTAGACTGCTGAGACCCCTAAGACATTTGAAGACCCTTTACGACCCCCAAGGCCCTCAAGACTCCGAAAGGCCCTGAAGACACCCAAAACCCTGAAGACCCCAAAGACCTTAAGAGACCTCAAAAACCACTCACATCCCATTGACCATTTAGATCCCTAACACCATTTAGACTCATAAGACCCATTAAGACCCTTAATACCCCAAAGACCCTTAATACCCTAATACCCTTGAAGACACATAAGACCCTTCAAGATGCCCAATACCCTTGAAGACCTTTAAGACCCCCAAAACCCCAAAGACTCATTAAAACCCTGAAGACCCCTTACCCCCCCCCAAGACATACAAGACCCCGAAGACCGTTTAGCCACAAAGACCTGTGAGACCCTTAATTCCCACAAGACCTTTTAAGACCCCAACGACACTTTACACCCCAAATACCCTTAAAACCCATGAGACCCTTTAAGACCCCTATGACCCAAATAATCTTTAAGACAACTCGGGCCCTTAAACACTGCTAAGCTCCTTAATACCCCCAATACCCTGAAGACCTGCAAGACCCTTTAATATCCGCAAGACCATTAAGACCATCAAGACATCTGAAGACCGTTAAGATCCGTAGAACCTTTAGACATTCACATTCCTTAAGTCTTTTTCGACCCTTTAGACCTTAACACCATTTATACCCCATTAAACCCTTCAGACAGATTGAACCCTTGACCATTTCGACGTTTAGAACACTTGACCTTCTTAGACCCTTTTTACATGCTTTAGAGATGAGACCCTTTCAACCCCTTCGACACAAATTAATATTGGAACGTTCTCTTTAGACCTTTGGACCATCTAATTAAAACCTTTATAGTGCAAACCACGCAAACATCTATAGTCTACTTACAAAATACAGACTATACTTCGTTTCAGCAAGTAATGTGCAAACTCGACCCATAAGGGGGTGGGGGAGGGGGGTGGGTACTCTGCCAGTAGTTAATAAAGGCGCTATCATCACCTACTTTAGGCAAAACACTTTGGAACCAGAAATTACTGTTACATCAATTAGTCACTAAATTAGCTTCAGAAAAGATTGTACTCCACTTCAAATACCCCTTCTGTGCCCATACCATTCCACCTGAAAGGGTATGAGGGGGTGACGACTTGTGCATAATGCAACATACATATTAAGAATAAATAAATAAACAAGTTTGAAGATGACAATAGTTCACGTGCGGTATTTGACGATGTAGATTATTTCAGAAGTCAAGGATGAGACAATGTGATAATTTTTGACCAAGTTATAACTAATTTTAGTGGTCTTCAATCAACAGCTGCAAAATGTCGAAAACCCAGTTTCGTCAACACCAAAGGCAACAACTTTCAAAATTTGACCTTTGCATCACCTTTAAAGGTCACAAAACAATGTTGTGGACATTAAAATAAGGAAACAGGATACGTGCTATAGCTTATTGGAGTTAGTTCGTCGAAAAAGGTCGAAAACCCAGTTCGATTCCCACAACTTTGAAAATTAGACCTTTCTGGCCTTTAAAGGTCAAAGGCCAAGGATTATGACCTTTGGTGCAAAACTTCTTCCGGAACATTCCAGGAACAATATAACGTCATATTAGCTATAGGCATTTTGCACTCGTCGGATTATCCATACTTTGATGAAATCAGCGTAAAAACAAACTTGAAGGGGGCGCCACGGGCAAGGTGTTCGAGATAGAGAAAAATGGTTTCAAGACTTTAGGTGGGGAATGACCTCAAGATTATGCAAAAAAAATTGTCATCGTTGCTCTTAAAGTTTGAGAGCTAGTCATCCGGGCGTATGATTTTTATGTCAAAATTCTCAATTTTTTAAGTTTTTGACCTTGTGACGAAAATGAAAAATCAGACAACGACAAGTTTTAGATAATTCATTTTGCTATTCAAATACTGAAGAACCCATTCCATTCAATCAATTCCCTAGGAGAAGATAGATTTTTAGATCCTCATGGAGGATCTCTAAGTCTTACTTACGTTGTTGTTCTTGTGGACTTTTTTGTTTCACAGCCTACAGTTTTCATCGAAACTTCCTGAAACTTGGCATATATATGTAAAAATACCCTGCGCAGACAGTAACCATCTCAGATTTTGAAAATTCCTCCAAGAAAAAAGTTATGACGTCAAAATATCTCCGCTAATGGAAATCAACTAAACTAGATCATATGTATCTAAATTATAACTATATTCAACATTTTCTTTACTCACCGGATTACACTGACCATGATGCAACATGTGTACAATTTGCGAATTTTTTTATCAAATTAAAATAAGAAAAAAATCATGCTAACTGTTTCGCATTGTGATAATGATATCATTGAGCATGGCTCGTGCTAATACGAATAACGGACAACCTTGGTAGACGAGCGATTAGCGCTATGCAAGATTCTGGGTTTTGCGACTTCAAATCATTGCATTATATTGCCTTCTCATTATCTTGGACAGGATGTGGCGAGGTCGAGGATCTTAGCTCATTCGAGCTTGTTAATCCGACTACCCCCTAAAAATGGCTATTTCCTTAACCAGGAAAACACAACTGGACATTGACATCGAACACATAAGCAAGTTTCATCAAGATCGGATCAAAGTCCATGGAGTTATGCTCTGGACAGACAGACACACAGATATAACGAATATAGTGGTCACTGGCTGGCGCTCGTGAACCAATAAATCACTCCCGTGTATGAAGGAAGTGGTTCAGTTTGGCATTTTTAATATGAAGTAGGTAAAGCCTAGAAACGAATGAAACCCATATGAATTACCCTTAATAACCCTTTACAATTACCTTTTAGAACCCCTCAGTATTACCCTTTATAATTACCCATTAGAATTCTTCTTCTTCTTCTTCTTCTCCTTTCGGCTGCTCCCGTTAGGGGTCGCCACAGCGGATCAGGATCATCCGTATGATCCGCATTGTGATTTGGCACATGTTTTACGCCGGATGCCCTTCCTGACGCAACCCTGGTCGCCTCTTACGACACAGGGATATGGTACACCTATTTTAACCGGGGTATACACCGGCCCAGAGCACTGGTACTCACTTTGCCGACCTCGGAAGGATGACAGGCTGAGTCAACCCCCTGGTGTATTAATTCAGTGGCCCAACGGGGCTTGAACTCGGGACCTTTTGGATCCAAAGCCGCTGCCCTAATCACGGCGCCAACACCAGGCTGCTTTTACCAGGCTTTATAATTACCCATTAGAATTACCCTTTAGAAATACCCATGAGAACCCTTTAGAATTACCCTTTGGAGCCCTTCAGAATTAGCCTTTAGAATCACCCATTAGCAGTGTGACCACTCCTCATTTTCATAAATGCCAAAGTGAGCCAATTAAAAAAGCCAAGAATTCACAAGGTTTGGAAAAGCAATGATAATATAAAACCTATACGCCAATAAAACCTATAGAAAACCAAGACGCCAAGGTGAACAATGAATAGCCAAGATCCAAGCCAAGAAAAAAGCCAAGGAGTGGTCATACTGCCCATTAGAACCCTTTACAATTACCCATTAGAACCCTTTAGAATCACCCTTTGGTCGTGGTTGGTCGGAGGAGTGGAGTGCGTTCGTCGTTGGAGCCAGCCAAGTCACCAAGTGGTTGGTCGTTGTTTGTCGGTGGAGGCAGTCGAGTTGGAGCCGGAGAGAAGTCACCAGCAGGAGAGAAGTCGCCAGCAAGCTACCAACTGGCCTCTCTGTCCGAACCATTTCAACCTGCCAAGACCCTTTGGAACCTTTTAGAATTACCCTTTGGAACCCCTTAGATTTAGCCTTTGGAACCCTTTAGAATTATCCTTTGGAACCCTTTAGAATTACTCTTTGGAACCCTTTGGAATTACCCTTTGGGACCCTTTAGAATTATCCTTTGGAACCCTTCAGAATTACCCTTCGGAACCCTTCAGAATTACCCTCTGGAACCCCTTAGAATTACCCTTTGGAACCCTTTAGAATTATCCTTTGGAACCCTTTAGAATTACTCTTTGGAACCCTTTGGAATTACCCTTTGGGACCCTTTAGAATTATCCTTTGGAACCCTTCAGAATTACCCTTCGGAACCCTTTAGAATCCTTTAGAATTACCCTCTGGAACCCCTTAGAATTACCCTTTGGAACCCTTTAGAATTATCCTTTGGAACCCTTCAGAATTGCCCTTTGGAACCCTTCAGAATGACCCTTTATAATTATCCTTTGGAACCCTTCAGAATGACTCTTCAGAATTATCCTTTGGAACCCTTCAGAATGACCCTTTAGAATTACCCTTTGGAACCCTTCAGAATGACCCTCTAGAATTACCCTTTGGAACCCTTCAGAATTATCCTTTGGAACCATTCAGAATGACCCTTTAGAATGACCCTTAAGAATTACCCTTTGGAACCCTTCAGAATGACCCTCTAGAATTACCCTTTGGAACCCTTCAGAATTATCCTTTGGAACCATTCAGAATGACCCTTTAGAATGACCCTTTAGAATTACCCTTTGGAACCCTTCGGAATTATCCTTTGGAACCATTCAGAATAACTCTTTAGAATTATCCTTTGGAACCCTTCAGAATGACCCTTTAGAATTACCCTTTGGAACCCTTTAGAATTATCCTTTGGAACCCTTCAGAATGACCCTTTAGAATTACCCTTTGGAACCCTTTAGAATTATCCTTTGGAACCCTTCAGAATGACTCTTTAGAATTATCCTTTGGAACCCTTCAGAATTACCCTTTAGAACAACAACCCTTTAGAATTACCATTTAGAACAAGAACCCTTTAGAATTACCGAATTTTACCTCCCTGTGCCTTGTATTTATTGTTATTTTTTAAACGATTCTGTACACCACCCTTGAGGCCCAGTTGCATGCTACCGTCTACATTTCTAATAGAAGAGACGTAATTACTCTTTCATGGAAAATGTTTTTCGAGTTCTTTTTTAAATCCTGAAAAACAGACCATACTGAACGCACATCATCATCATCATCATCATCATCATCATCATCATCATCATCATCATCATCATCATCGTTTTACGGCCATAACCATGCTTTCATGTGCAAGCCGTGGTTCACCTAATGGCTGCTTTCAGGCTGCACGATCCCTTGCTAGCCTTCTTGTTAGGCCTTTTACTCAAAGATCATCTCTCAGCAACACATCCCATGTTTTCCTCGGACGGCTGTTAGAATTATCCTTTGGAACCCTTCAGAATGACCCTTTAGAATTATCCTTTGGAACCCTTTAGAAGCTCTCCTTCCATTCACATTCATATTTATACACCTCTTCTCACAACTACCCACCCACATCCTTTCCACATGTCTGAACCATCTCAACCTATCCCGACACGTAACCTCACTCGTCTCACTAATCTGAGAGGTCCCTTTCGATGTTAATAGGGGTAACAAATCTCTCAACCTCCTCCAACCACTTCTAATTCTTGCATTTCCTGCTGCCTCCACACCACTACCTGCACTAATCATATCACCAAGGTAACAGAATTTATCTACACATTCCAGAGATATATCCCCATAAACTAACCTTTTTGCTCTAACTAGAATCACTTGTTTACCTGCACAACCATCACATTTGAAGTCAGGTACCATCTTCAGTCTACAACACCTCTTGTGCACCCAGCAGTTGCAGGATTTACAAAATATTGAATTGCGACCTACACCTTTTCTCCAGGAAGCACAGGGCCACCTCCCTCTTTTTCCAACACTTCCTTCTCCCGCACCACCAATCAGTACTTTCGTTTTCCCTGTATTCACTTTCAGTCCTCTGGCCTCCAGATCCTCCTTCCATACTGCATATTTACCCATTACTTCTTCCACACTGTCGGCTATCAGCACAAGATCATCAGCATGCAGGAGTTCCCAAGGTGAGCCTCCTCTAAATTTCTGTGATATAGCCTCAAGAACCATGATGAACATGATTGGGCTCAAGAATGGACTCTGATGAACGCCCTCAAATCATCACCTCAAAATCCTCACTCTGCACGCCATTTACCCTCACAGAGGTCTTCGGGCCATCACACATTGCCATGACTACCCTAACTAACCAATCCTGCACACGTGACTTTCTCATGGACCATTGCACCACATCCTGAGGCACCCTATCGAATGCCTTCTCCAAACCCACAAATATAAAGTGAAGTTGTTTATTCTTCTCCAGATATTTTTTCCGGTAATTGCCTGACTATATAAATTACCTCCATCGTGCCCCTTCATGGCATGAAACCAAATTGCATTTCATGTATATTAATAGTCTGTTATCAATTTATCCATGACTTACTTGGAATAATTAATCAAATCCTGACAAATCTCACTCTCACGATGTCTCTCCTAAAGGGCCATCTGGAACCCCCCTCACCCCGCATCTACTTTCTCAACAATTCCCTTGAAGAAGTCCTTTCATTCAAGCTTTTGGGTCTCACTATCTGCCATGATCTTTCTTGGGAAAGCCACATCTCAAAGCTGGCCTCCAAAGCCAATCGCCGACTGGGCATCCAACGTTGTGCAAAGGTCTTCCTTGGCACACTTGAGCTTCTAACCACTTACAAAACTTTGATCCGCAGCCTGATGGCGTACTGCTTCTCCCTCTGGGTGTTGCTGCTGCCTCAGACCTAGCTCAACATCATGCTGTCGAAGCCAAGGCATTTAAGATCATTGGTATCTCCCGTGATGAAGCTGAGTCTTTGGGTCTCTCACTCTCTTACCGGCGGCAGGTCAGCAGTCTATCTGTCTTCTCCCGTCTTCTCTCTGCCCCCCCCCTCCAAGTCTATCTGTGATCTGTCCCCCCTGCATTTCCTCAGGGCACTCAAGGTCCGCCAAAAAACCCCTTCTGGTGAAACTACCAAAATCGAGAATCACTGCTCACCTTCATCCTTTCATTCCTCTTTTTTCCCACCTCTGGAACAAACGCCCCACTCTCTTCAATCCCACTCCTCCCTCCATCCATCCATCGGGACCATACTCTCTGCAGAGCGTTGGTGCTGCCTCAGACTCCTTGGCTATTGGGCACAATCCTGGACGGGTCACCACTCCGACACAGTATTCCAGCAAGCTGACACTCGTTTTGCCATCCTCGGAAGGATGACAGGCAGAGTCAACCCCCACCTGGTATTAATTCAACAGAGAAGTGAGATTTGAACTCAGGATCCTCAGATCCCAAGCCCACCGCCCTAACCATTAAGCCAACAACAAGTCTTCAAAACAACCTCACCACTATCTCATATCTTCCCCCATCCAAAAGATTGCTCTTTACTACCCTTGTTAATTCACCCCAAACCCACCTCCTTCAAATTCCATTTTCCTTCCTGAAATCCCTGTAGTACCATGTTGTTTAACCCGTGCACCCCACTCACTCCCTCTCCCTTCCACAGATCTCCTATTGTCTCTGTTCCCCAATATTTGGTGCTTCCCTCTCCTGTCACTCGTCTCCTGCTCCCCTTGTTATATGGTCTGAGTGTTAGCTCTTATCCGAACCTTGACATTGTGTATATAAAAATAAAAATTAAAATAAACTGAGGACATCAAACGGTTATATTGTTACGAATTTGGAAGCCTTGTGCACACAGACAGACAGCCGTCCCCTTAGCTTAGTTATTTCGACAAGTATGTGTTTATAGTTAGGGCCCCTACCTGTGTCTAATGGGAATTACATGTGTGCGCTGCGAATTACTTTTTTAGTCAGGGTTTTTACAATACAAATCGAGCCTCCAGCCAACCGAAACCATCACTCCTTCACTTCGCGCCATTGCACACACGTGTCCAGCCAGGTACATGGGCGGAGATTTCCATCGCCTCAGATCGGAACTCCGCCCAGAAAGGCAGGGGCGTTCCCCTTGTCCAATCACGCACAGAGAGCGACTTTCCCACGACACCCCGGCCAATGAGGGTTGAGATGGCCACAGAGGGCGACTTTCCCACGACACCCCGGCCAATGAGGGTTGAGATGGCCAGAGAGGGCGACTTTCCCACGACACCCCGGCCAATGAGGGTTGAGATGGCCACAGAGGGCGACTTTCCCACGACACCCCGGCCAATGAGGGTTGAGATGGCCAGAGAGGGCGACTTTCCCACGACACCCCGGCCAATGAGGGTGGAGACCGCCTCAGATGGCGATTTTCTCACCCTGGAGAAGAAAGGTATAAAGGAACGGCAGGCTGGGGAGGTTGGTCGTCTTGGGGATCGCGGATCTTGGTTCTGGCTGGTTTGTCTGGTCCTGGGTCATCATCGTCTGATCTTCTCCTTGGTCTTGGTTGATTGGTGCGTGGCCGGTTGGAGAGCACGGTACCTGGTGCTTGGAGCGGCATCGTGTTGCGGATTCGAGTCCTGCCGAGCCGGATCATTGAAGACCACACGAGGTGGACAGGTCCAAGCACAGGCTCTGGTCTCCAGCTCACCATTCCTCGAGCTGGAAGCCTTCAATAAAGACCCGACGGGGTCCATTTCTTTGGGTGTGTGTCTGTGTGGGCCCGTCTTCAAGTAGAATTGTGTAAGTGCTTTCTTTTGCTTATTGTATATTATATTCTTTATTTGTGATAACTCTGCTCTGTGTTCCCCTCCCCGATTATTGTTATAAATAAATATCCCTTTTGTTGAATGTACCAGCTCGTTTCTGTGTTTCTTTCATTGGCTTAGCACGCTGTGCATTGAGAGATAGCGAGGGTAAATTTTTCATTTGGTCCAGCGCGGCTCTGGTAACTCCGCTCGGTTACGCCGGATTCGAGCCGTTACCTACGACTCGGATCGGACAGTCGGCCGATGGTGTGGTTCAATATACCTAAATACCCACACAGTTAGACTGCGTGGGTATTTAGGTATATTGAAATTGACAATTGACCCTACCCCACGTGGTCGACCTATTGGCGATCTTCGGTCCGATAAGGGACCCGTGACCTTTCGGATTTATCTGAAAGGTACGACCTAAATTCCGGGTGTTCGGTGGAGCTGACTCTACTGCTCCCTCTAGCGGTCGTGCTCGCCACTGAGACCCGGCCCCACAACGATATTAGGTCAGCGAGCTGACCTAAAAACTGGAATGCAAGCACAACTGTTTGCATACTGCGACCATATGCAGTGTAGTTATGTTACTTTTATGTTTTGCATTGGAGCACTCATTTGAAACCATTGGGTCAATTTTATGGCATTTCTGGCTGATTATGATGGGGTGTGTTCACAGTTGTGTATGATCGGCCAAACGTCAGAGGCCGCATTTTAGGCCATCAGGTGTCGCAAGTGGCTCGCAGGCCGTGCGATGGAGAACAGGGCTCAAGGCCTTTTTTGGACACTGACTGGCAAAAATATTTCAAAAACATTTCCCTTCAAATTAGACCGTGATTTTTATGATTTTCAATGGTCTTCAGGAAGCAAAGCTTGCATTTGGGTTTCCCTTTAAAAACAATCATACAGGTTTCCTGTTCGGAATGATTTTCAATTTTGTTTGACTGCCAAACAGCCAGACAGAGTAAAACATCTCACTCCTCCTCTCTGCGCATGTGTGGTCGGGGCAAAAAAAAATCAGACAGACAGAGTATGGTAAAATGAAAGACGTGTCTTCCTAGTTTTCAACATATCACATTCGATTTAATCAAGCTGTTCCTCGATCATAAACTGGTAGGACACACGGATGGATGGACAAACGGTCATGAACCAATTGTTAAACCCCACTTTTAGCTTTGCATGCATGGAGTAATAAGCTGAGGTGGCATCAAAATGTGAAAACTTTGTCGGGATTGAATACTTTTGCAGGCCACTGCACGTACAAGCTGAATTAAGCATGGGAAAGGTCCAGCTCAAATTTGAAGTACCGGTACCCTCATAGAAGTGTCAGGATGATGCTTTGGTTAGCAGGTTTTGCTTTTCCAACAAGGAAAATGTTTTGTTGTTTTTGTTTTTTTTTCTTTCTTCATACGTTTCTTCAACCCGTCGTATATATTACACTACTACTTGTTGATGAATGTAAAGTGAAAGTCCTCTCCAGATGCATAACACAACTGACTGCACAATTTGGTTCAGCTGTGCCAATCCTCTCAAATTGGCTGACATTTTGGTCTTCTAACGGTGGCACAGGAACTTTACTCTCGCCATATTTCCTTCCAACTTTTGACAGTGTACAGACTTAAAAGGTACGTATAAAGTCTCTTTTACTTTCTCTGGCTACACAGATGAAAGGATAATTGCCCATAGATTTTGTGTGGCATCTTTTCAATGATGAAAACGTGCAACAAGTACCATTTCCTAAATGATGAATCAAACTGCTTCCGTCAATCCAAATCAATGAAAAGACAACAAGGCATAAGAAATCTGTTTATTCCTGGAAACACGTGTAATAAATGATATCGACATACATACATATATATACATATATATACATATATATATATTGCGTGTGTGTGTGTGTGTGTGTGTGTGTGTGTGTGTGTGTGTGTGTGTGTGTGTGTGTGTGTGTGTGTGTGTGTGTGTGTGTGTGTGTGTGTGTGTGTGTGTGTGTGTGTGTGTGTGTGTGTGTGTGTGTGTGTGTGTGTGTGTCAATAAAATTTAATTCTCCCAAGTAAAAATGCCATGTAATCAAACCCTTACAGCTTGGGTACCAGAGACACAATAAATAAATCCTACAGTAGCACCAAGCACTTTCCATACACAAGAGGACGGACGGTGCATAAAAACCAAAGTAGAATTAGCACATCAACACATAGGAATCTCCCAAAGTTTTTTGCTTTGACATACATGACAAAGTTAAAGGGAAATCCAAACATATGGAGGACTTGGTGTCATCAAGTGAAAAGTTTGTGCATCTCGGTGTGTCGGCTCTTCCCAAAGCAAATTAATGTGTCATTGGTTCACGATTTGAGTTCCACCTTGCAGTCGCACAAGTGGTCCAAAGGAATGGGACTCCGAAAGGCCGGCACACAAGTACAAGTACATTCTTGATATTTTGAAAGTCATGCGTACATCAGGCAGAGCTGGGCACAAATCTAGCTCAAAATGGGCGTTCAAATAAGGAAAAGGTAGCTCACTTACAAATACTGTCACCACACATCTGCAGTCTGTGTAAGAGCTGACTGCATTAGAACAATGTTACATCGTTTACAGGTTTACACAAGCATGGCAGTGATACGTTTCCACTCATGGATCATTTGTACAGATTTACCGACAAAAGCAATGCCCATCCACACTTTCCAAACCCACCCATGCTGCAAAACTGCTTTTTCACTTCACACCAACCATTCTATCACGTGTTTCCAAATTAAAAAGTAATTATCCCCACACCCAAACTTCCTCTTCCCCTTTACCCTTTGCATATCATAACCATTTAGTCCTCATTACTATCGCTAATACTACATACATTTTATGTAAGTTGAAAACCATACAAAATTGACCATTTGTGCATGAACACCAAGACAGGTGTATTTTAGTTCGCTATTATTAGTACTGTGGTCATCCTTCACACTTGTGAGTAACTAAAAAAAATAAAATACAGGAAACAGACAGGATGCAAAAAAAAAAAATCAAATAAACACAAAACAAACATGCTTCAGAAACAGCAACAACCATTAAAAAATAAATAAATAACAAGCATGTTGTTGCACTGTTCCACATAAGTTAAGAATGATAGCATCTCAAATAAAGTGATGTTCCTGAAAACTCAGCTATTTAGGCCAGTTCGTTGTGATGTGGTGGATGGAGGAAGGAATCGGGGCAGGGGTAGGGAGGGAGGGAGTGTGGAGAGCGACGGTGAGGCTCACCATCAGTTGGTTGTCATAACAATATCAAAGGAACTAAAATGCAATAAGCACCTCATATATCCAACCACACATCATTTATCCCAGAAGATGCGAATGGTAACACCGACGTGGTCAAAATCGGTCAATTCACTTCCACAAGGTGTGCACATGGAATTGGCAAAGCAGCCACCAATTCCGTCAAATCGCTACCCTTTCACATTTTCACAAGGTGCATGTCTCCACTCTTTGAATCGAAACCAAAACTATTGCTGGCACCTTACACTGTACACATTAAGAATGTCGCACAGTGTACAGAATTTGTGGGAAATATAAAGCCACAAATATCTCACAAAATGCAGGATTCACAACAACAAAAAAAATTGCTCGTCCTGTCTCCAACCGCCTTAGCTGGTAGTAAGCACAGCCAAAGATATATACATACACACATACATCTTAAAGTGAGTTTGAGTCAGTCATTCCTCCCCACTGTGGAGAGATCCTGAAAACTCGACTTCACACCATTTTCGTAAACACAATATGAAAAACTGAATGTAGGAAACAGGAGAGCAAATGGGTACCCAAGCCTGAGAATTACTGTTCATGGTTCCCTTTCTCTGAACTATTGCTTCACCACTCAATATACAATTTGTTACATTATCCACATTTATCTACAATGGTGCAGTCATCCAAGCCAAAGAAAGTTCATATTTACAATCCAGCATTCACAGATGCAGCAACAATGTTAGAGTAGCTTGAAAAGCAACCCGTACAGAGGAAGATGAATTAGGAAGACGGTGGAGAATAGATAGAGTTACTGGATCACATGTCGATAACTTCCTCTGCGGTGCCTCCACAGCGCAAGCGGTACCGTCCAGTCCGCCAGCTGATAACTGGATCCCAGAGAGCTGCACAGAAGATGAACAGGGCCATGGATTCCCTTATGAACCAAGCCACAGCATAGTCCAGTTTGGAGAAGCTCAATGGACCACCCTAAATGAGAAAAAAGAAATCAGTTTAATGCAAATGATGAGATTAGTGCAATTAAGCATGAAACACAGCAGGTTGTTGTGATGTGGTGGATGGAGGAAGGAATCGGGCCAGGGGTAGGGAGGGAGAGAGTGTGGAGAGCGATGGTGAGGTTGCAATGCAATGTAAACAAGTAAACAATGTTGCAGACAATAAACGTTTTTGGTTTTCACAGATGGAAACAATCAAAACTAGAAGGGCACCCGGTAGAGCGCATACCACCGCCCCGTAATGCCTGATCTACGAGAACATATCTGGCTAAATACATTTTTGAAATATCATGCCAGATATCGTTTATGAGCGCTATCTCTCAATGGTGACGAATCACTTAAAAAATTCAAGTAGTCGGATCCGGATCTGGATCTTCACCAAAATCGAGTCAATTTTCTGCGATCACACACCCAAACTGTACACCAAGTTTCATCCGAATCCGTCCATAACTTTTTGAGATACCCTGCTATACATAAGTTTAGTCCTATCTCTCAATGGTGAAGAAGCACTTAAAAATTATCAGATTTGGATCGGGATTCGGATCTTCACCAAAATCGAATCAGTTCGTCCTTGTAACACACACCGAACATGTCCAGAAAATTTCATCCAGATCCGTCTCAACTTTTTTTGAGATATCCTGCAAACAGACGGAAAGAATGGGGTGAAAACATAACCTCCTTCACCCTTCGGTGGCGGAGGTAATTATAGTGAACTGGATAAGCACGCACCTGGACGAGCCTGAGCTTGATGAAGTCCAACAGAAACCAGGCAAAAACATAGCAAAGGAAGGCCAGCACAATATCCCACTGGAAGAAGTAATGTGCAGACCAACTGACCAACAGACCTGACACAAAGCACTCGGAAACTGGTTCGCACACTATGGTGGCTGGCACCATATGAATCCTTAGTTTTGTCCACCTGCACAAAACATACAAGAAAATTATCATTTATTCTGAAGATGTCAACGCTCACACATAACATTGCTGGCCAATAGCAACGGTTAGGCAGAGCCAAAGGGTGGATCATGCAAAACAACACATTTTTTGCACATGATTTAACATTTCGACATACTCTCGTCCTGCCCGATGTGGCTTTGAATATATGAAGATGTTTCAAAAGCTACATGAGATGTGACGGAGATCACAGTGGAGGAAATTTTACCAAAGCCCTGCCCAAGACTCGGTAAATCGCCACACTGATCCTCCGCATCTGAACAAGAAAATCATGGTGCTCCAACTCCTGATTACTGACCATTCAAGGCGTATGCAAATTATACTTATGGCCAGCCTATCCGGTGTCGTTGGCTGTTCAGGTATGGTGTAAACACGGCCTGCTGAGGGGTCCAGCATCTTGGTTTCTCGACTCAGAATACTATCAGCCAGTCTTCAATGGTAATTAGAACGAGAAAATCCACTTGGTGGCACTACGCGTGCAGTTATCCGTCCGTGTGAAATCAAAGTTGACTTTAAACCCATTGACATTTCTCAGATGCAGAAATTGTGCAATTTCTACCTCCCAGTCCCACCACTCACATCATGTACCGTATTTTTCGGCCGATAAGTCGATATGGAGTACAAGTCGAATTGGATAATTTTCCCATTTTTCTTTCCTTCATTCATGGACAAGTCGATTTGGAGCATAAGACAAAGCGAGATCAGTTACAGTAGTTAGAAATACTGTCATTCGGACAGGACAATAGATGTGTTAATTCCTCCCTGACACTGACACATCACTGCCGCCAGTGCACTTGCAGGGTCATGAATATTAATGAGTTGTTTTGTGAATATTATTTCAAATGCTCTGTGGGATGACATATTCGATAAATACGAATGTAAATAGTTTTTCAACATGCTTGTTATCATATAGAGGTACATTATTTAAAACAAGCTACAGAATCATGATCAGCACTGGCTCATAGCACATTACATTTTGTCTCAGTTCATTACTCCTCAATAAACATTAACACCTGACATTTGTTGTAACACAAGCATTCAATGTTTGTCCACCTGGCTTTGCAGCTGCGATTAGCCTTCTTGGTTTTCTTGGTAGTCTACAAGATTCGGCTTCGTCCAACCCAAGATTCGTCTTCGTACAAATACTATTATTTCCCCGGTGTTCACTGTGCTCACTGTGTTCGATAGCTCGATCGAAAACTTCGACTTCTCGATTCCAGATCAGCCACGAGGCTCACCCAAAAAGCCATATCAGGATGAGGGGAACGCCGTATCGCTCCGGGCTTACCTCCCCTTTGCCTTCCCAATGCACCAAATATTTGAGCATTCCGCCGAAGACACAAAGGCCTGCCTCTCTCATCCTGTAACCCTTCTACTCCACACTCGCAACTCTCTCGTCCCAACAAGCAACCTCGGCCCGACATTTTGATAAGTAACCCCGTAACTTCATTTGTGTCTTTCATTTGTATTCTATGTTGATTTGCTTAACATTTGTCTCGAATTATGAAGTTAAGCGAAGCTGAAAATGTGCCCTAGGAATGCATCAGGTTAGGTCAGGTCAGGTCAGGTCAGGTCAGGTATGGGAGCATGTGCCAGAGCAGCGCGTCGCTGCATCCACTTTCCGCCGGTACTCCAATGGCCTCCATCGAGCCATCCCCCAGGCAGATGCCTAGCCCATCCCCATCTCCTTGAGATGCTGATCAACATTCTGCAACCACGAGGCACGTGGTCGGCCCATTGGCCTCCTCCACTCATGAGACTCCCTCGCTGAGAGAATCTGGTGAGCAGGATCAGCGTCAGGAAAACGAGCCACATGTCCATACAGCCGCAGCTGACGCTCACGGACTATGCAGGTAACAAATCTCATTTGAGTCTCTCTCAACAACCACTCGTTGGTCACAAAGTCCGACCAGCGACAGCCGAGGATTCTCCTTACCAGCAGTACCACACCCCATGATCCAGTGAATCCATGATTCCTCAGGCCCCACCCAGACATCTATCGACCACTGGCTCACAGCCAGCAGAGACATGAATATCACTGCCAAGATAAGTGAATCTCTCCGTGACCTCAAGATCTTCACCACCAACAGGTACAAACAAGATAGCAACATCTAAGATGTCATTGAACGCCTGGATCTTAGTTTTGACCTGGGAATCCGTAATCCCAGCGGCTTTGACTCCTCGTCCAGCAACTTGAGGGCCCCCAAAAGGATATCCAGAGTCTCCACAAAAATGACTGCATCGTCTGCCAAATCAAGGTCAGAGATCTTGACATTCCCAAACGATGCACCACAGCTTCATCTCTCCGACATCCTCCCCAGAATCCAGTCCACACAAGTGCTGTGCTGAAAAGTGTGGGGGCCAGTACACACCTCTGACAAACTTCAGCAACAACTGGAAATAAGACAGAAATTGTATCACCACATCTCACAGCACTCTCAGTTCCACAGTATCGTTCAGACATCAGATTGATCAGTTTGGTGGCACCCCAGGAAGATCAAGAATCCTCCAGAGGGCATCAGGATTCACTGAAGCAAATGCTTTGCAGAGATCAACATAGGCTGCAAGCAGCTCTTGCCGAAACTCTCGTCTGCGTTCGGTGAGGACCCGAAGAGCAAGGATACAGTCAATCGTTGAGCTCTTTGGTGTAAAGCCTGACTATTCTGGGCCCTGGTGCTCAAGCAGATGGTGGCGAACCCTATGTCCAAACGCTTGAGCTCAGATGATAACAGAGACAGGTGATCATCCTCTCTTCGGGATAGGTTAACCCAAGGAGACCGCCGTCTGGTGGATGACACCTCAGCACCACCCTGACACACACTACTGCAATCCAACCCAGGAAGGTTACCCCGTGTTTTTTCTCCTATGATCAAAGAGTGGGGGTCCAGAAGGCTTTGCCCCAATCCTGTCATCCGGTGAGCTGCCCTTGCGAAGGGCAGCTACACAGGAGGTACTCCCACGGAGTGGGTTTTCAGTTTTCTTTGCGTTTTTAGTGTGTTTTGTGGAATGAAGGGTTTTACAGTGCCAGTAGTGCAAATCCTGCCACCAAATTCCGAATAAAAAGTAACCCAACTGCAGGAGGACGTCCGCAGACAGTTGGGCACTAGATATGGATGGTCGTTGGCTCACAAGGAGCTCCTCCGCCCTTTGACATGTTTTGTTGTTAATCCTGCTGGGTGTCCATATCACACACCCTCCTCACCAAGAAATCTGGTGGGGAGATGGTTTAGTCGCTGACAACCTGACCATGAAACAGGTTAGTACAGGTAAGCCATAGATCAAATCTGGCTTGAACTGACAAACAAAGAATGCATCCTCTCCCCCCCCCCCATTATAACACTACCTCCATGGGAGTATCTTGTCTGTTTAACGTCATATTTCTTAACGTCGCATTTTCTAGGAACAAATCCACAACGTTAAGTGGAAACTTGCTGTAATTTGTTTTAAATTAACAATTTTACAATTTCAGAAAATATCACACTTTACAAATTATTTTCATTTTACTTTTCAGTTTTTGTTTTTTTCAACATTACAAATTCAGAGCCAAAGTAATGCTAAACTACCGCTTTGTTTTCCTCTTCATGTTTTGATTCGTGTTCAAAATATAACATTTAATTGAAATTAAATTGCTTTTCCATCATGAACTGATGTTTCTCGACAGAGGGACAGACAGAAGTGAACCAATTGCTTAACCCCACTTTTCGCTTCACGTGCACGGGGTAATGAACAACTGATCATATGTGCAGCGAAGACAGATCATGTATAAAGCAGAGTATTAAAACACAAAAACAAAACTTTTCAATAACAAAGGGATACAAGGAATCCTAACACGGAGTCCAGAGGCGTCTGGCCCATCATGCCTGCAGTACATGAATACTGCATTCATCCAATCTATCAGTTTGTCGAGTGTTGAAGGGTTGCGAGGAGAGGAGGAAGAAGGAGGAGAGGACAGGAAAATCGTGAGGCAGGCACAGAGACGTCGCAGTATTTTATATAAAGGGTGTCTATAAAGTCGTTGTGCACCATTACAGTTTATCGTGTGTACATCTGAAGTTATGAAACTGTAAACGGCCTATGACGGCATAATTCATAAAGTGGTGTTAATGTTAATGTTGTTAATGTTGTTTTATTGTTGCTGTTAAACCCACAATTCCCAAGGGTTGATTGATGAGTTGATATTTTCTGATGATGCAACATTCTGATGCGGAGAATGCTGAATGCCTCATAATCATGTGTCCCTAACCCTTCTCTCGGTACCCATCCTTCCCCGTCATGCTCAACTGCCCCTGGACTCTGTCTTTTGCACCTCAAAAGGCGGAGAAGGTTCTTTCAACCCTCAACTCTGACTTTGCAACTGGACCAGATGGCATCAGCTCATGTGCCTAAAATCCTGCTCTGCTGCTCTTTCCCATCCTATCTCTACCCTTTTCACCCTGTCATTAGTTGCACTAGGTCATCTTCCATCTTCTTGGAAATCCACAAACATCACTGCATTTCATAAAAAGGTGAAAAAACGAATCCCTTCAACTGCAGACACATCAGCTTGCTTCCAATCATCAGCAAGGTCATGGAATCCATCATCACAGTTGATATGAAAACCTTCCTTTTCTCCAACATGCTCATCTCAGATCACCAATTTGGTTTCAGACCAGGTCACTCCACCTCGGACATGCTGCTTCTACTCACCCAACAATGGATGGAGGCCCTCAATGTCAGACATGAGATCAGGGCCGTCTCTCTGGACATATCTCGTGCTTTTGATACAGTCTGGCATTATGCCTATGGCATCCAAGGCCAACTCTTTACTCCCACCTGTGTAACCAACTTACATATTCTCTTAAATCTCATTCTTCTTTCCAGGTCTTCAAGACAGCTATTGACCACCATCACAGATCGTCCCCAATCTAAAACCATGATAATTTTTTACCCTTGTTAAACCCACCCCAATCCAATCCCTCCTCCTTCCAAATTTCCAGTTTCCCTCTTGTGAGTTTCCTTCTGCTATATCCATCTTGTCCACCCTATGCATCCTCTCCTGCCCCATATTCCTACACACACCCATTGTTTGTCCAAGTCTGCCTCTATCTTGACCTTCAACATTGCTGTTTGTTTGTTTGTGTCTCTGTCTCTGTCTCTGTCTCTGTCTCTGTCTCTGTCTCTCTCTCTCTCCCCCCCCCTTCTCTCTCTCTCTCCATCTCTCCCCATCTCTCTCTCTCTTCCCATCTGTCTGTCTCTGTCTCTGTCTCTCTCTCTCTCACTGTTCCTTTTGTCCTGTTGTGTCCTGATCTGTTCAGTGTACTAATTCTAGCTCTTCCATGAGCCTCAATTATGTGTGCAAATAAAAATTAATTCCACATCAGTTGCAAAGTCAACAGCCACAGTTACCGCATTTGGGTAACAGAAAAGCCTCAGGAAGTCTGGCACTCCTAATCATTGAAAGAGACTCAACAAAAATCGATGTCTGTTGCACTCTCAGGAAGTCACACATTAGCGGTGCTTGTTTCTGAAGAAGCAACAGTCAATGGTGAATGTTACTTTCCAATATTGCAGAATTTCTTTATCCCTGAACTACGGCAATTTAATCTTCCAATAGCACCTTATTCCAGCAGGACAGTGCTCCATGGCACTATGTTTTGAATGTGCAACACTTCTTGAATGACGTCTTAATAGCCAAGTGCATTGGTTGACGTGGACCAAATTTATGGTTGTCGGGTGAGGAATGAATGAACACCGACAGGATATTGACCTTTTAACATACCCTCTGACAAATATCAGAATCACTATGCAGGTATCCAATCAACCATCCATTTGTTACCAAAGCTACCATCCAGTCCTGCCAATATCTATGTACCCTTCTCTCCTCAATGCATCTCGGTACCAAGCTAATTCCACTCTAAATCTATCTATTGTTTCTGCTGCCACTACCTTTCTCGGGAAACAATTCCATACATTAACTACTCTCTCACTGAAAGACCCTGCCTTACTTTCTCAACTCTATTCATCTTTACTCTCAGGCTGTGACTCCTGGCCCAATCACTGTCCATTCTGCTGAAAAACTCAGTGCATTTATTTTGCTAATGCCCTTGTTGTTGCTGCTGCTGTTTTTGTAGCCTCAGTCCTTCATCAAGTGAAAAGACTGATGGAACCAAAGTATCCAGCAGTGTCCACTGAACGCTCCCATATATCAAGTGTAGAACAGATGTTGAAGATGCACCTTTGTTGGACCAGGGAGGAGCAGACAGCAATTAATGTGTGCAGTGGTTTTTGGCTGGATAGAAAGAATGTACACGTTGGGTTTAGTGTGGGTCAGAGCCGATGTTGATATTGCATAAAGGAGGGTGGTATCCAGACCGGTGTGTAGCCAGATGGACTCTTATTTAACAACTAAGTGTTGCTTCAGAAGAGTGAATTTCTGGGAGGGTGTGGTTGAGGATATTGTTTGGGGGACGATGTTCTCTGGACTGTGATGATGGACAGTTGTGAATGTGATGGCACATGGATGTGTTTTGTGGTGGAAGTATAATATGAAAGAAATGAGATTCATTACGAGTCGTTATACATTTCACATGTCGTTGGGGTGTAGGATGGGTGGTCGTACAGTGACATGAGTGAGAGGGATGTTGAGCTGCAGAGATGATGAATCAAGTGTCTTTCATATTTAGATAGATTACAATGGGATGTATGTATTTCTGCATCGAAATGGGCTATGTTTGTCGATCTTGTACAATCTATTGCTATCCTGAGAGCTTTGTTTTGCATTTTTAAAAAAAATATTATGGTCTGAAGGAGTGGTGGCCCAGCTAGGGCTGGTATAATTGATGGTATTCTGGATGAACTGTTTGTAAGTTGTTGGAAGTGATTCTTGTATTGTCCAAAAGTTGAATGAGTGAGTGCTTTCCATGTGTTGATTTTGCAGTTAGCATTGGCAGTAAGGTGATCTGTGTGTTGTGGACAGGTTATATGGGTATCCAAGGTGATGCCCAGTAATGTTAGATGCTGTTGAGAAAAAAAAAAGTTGATTGAAAGGGTAATGGTTGGATGTGCATTGGATTAATGTCTGTCTTGGGTGAGAAGGGTTATAAAAGATTTGGGTAGAGATGCAGTCATGCAGTTCAGAATTAAGCATTTTCAAGATTATAGAAATATTGCTGAAGGGTGTTGGTAGCTTGGACAAAATTGGAATGTGGTGAGGCAATGGTTCGGTCATCTACATATGATAGAAGTGGGGAATCTGTTTGAGGGGTCAGGTGGTCATGCGGGAATAGATCGAAGAGTAGGGGAGATAGAGTAAAAGTAGAGTATGCTCCCAGATATCTTGTGTACTGAACGCTCCCAGTGAAGCATAATAAGTGAAGAGTAAGGGTAAGGGTGATAGTACAGAGCCGTGTGGGACACCGCGTTAGGTAGAATTATGAAGGAAGAGAGGATGTTGTTTATTTGATATTGACCTTTATTTGACATATATTTGTTTATTTCATCTTGACGCCCAGACAATGTTTGTTAACCATTTCTTATTTTTGGTGAGCATGCTGGTGTTGAAGATGTTTTTTTTTTTTAATGACAATATGGCTGGGGGACGGTATCAAAAGCTTTATTCTTGTCTATTGCTCCTCCTTCACATGAAGTACAAGGCTGTGGGTAGCATCATTGGCTGAGGGCATGGCTGTGCCGCTGATGCAACGCTCCTATTGCCAGAACACTGGCACTCATTTCGCCGACCTCAAAAGGATGACAGGCTGAATCATCTCCACTTGGTGTTGCTGAATCATCTCCACATCTCCACTGTCATCCTTCCGAAGTCGGCAAAATGAGTGCCAGCATGCTGGTATATTGTGTCGGAGTGGCGACCTGTCCAGGATTGTACCCAATAGCCAAGGAGACTGCTTAGGCAGCACCAATGCTCTGCACAGAGTATGGTCCCAATGGATGGATGGATGGATGGTTAAAGGGCCTAGGTGTTTCAGATGGATATTTGAAATCCTGTAGAATTGGAGTTTTGACCATTTTAAAAAGCATATCTGTAACGAATTGAAAGGTGAAAGGTGGTGGAGCTTCATTGTCACGTTTCAATCTCTTTAGCCTCTTGGTGATTGATCAGTTTCTGTGAATGGTAGGTTTGTGACTAAATGAAGCGTCGCAGTTTATGAGGTTGTCCGATTGCTGCATTTTGTTTGGGATTGTGCCATCCTGATTGATTACTGATTAGTCTGATGGGTTGGGTTGTTGCACGAGTTGTGCATGTTCATTGTCGTTCGAGTTGTGTATGTACACCAATAACCTGCATTATCTCAAACATCTCTATCAGATCCCCTCATAATTATCTACTTTCTTAAGTATAAAGTACTGTCTCCTTCAGCTGCTCCTTATCGGGGATGCAGAACAGCCCGAAAATCAATCAATTCACTTTAGAATGACACCCTCTCTATTACACCGACATACTTTCTCACATGTGGTGACCAGAACTATATACAATGCAATATTCAAGGAGATGACTCACCTAATCTCTGTACAGTTCAAAAAAATCTCTAAATTTATAATTGATTCTCCTGCAAATACAACCAAAAACCTGTTAGCTTTATCCATGGCTGTCTAGCAGTGGACTGTCTGCATACTGCATGCTACAACCCCCATATCTTTCTCCTGTATCACATGCTCCAAAACTGCCCTTTGCATTACGTAATCCTTATCGATTGCAGAGTTCTTACCCAACAACATCTTATATTTCCTCATCTTAAACAGCATTTGCCAAATCCTTTGCCCAATCTATGAAAGTATCTCAGCTTTCCTGAACCTGATCACACTCCTCTCTGCTATCCATCTTACCACCGAGCTTTGTTTATGTGCAAATATGGAAAGCAGACTTTTAACCCCACTGTCCAAATCATTGATGTAAATTACAAATAAAAATGGTCCCAGAACTGATTTCTGGGATACTCCCATGACTTACAACCTCCCAGCTGGACATCCTCCCACTCATATCCACTCTTTGCTTCCTATCACTCAGCCAGTTATCAATCCAGTTCGCTACTCTACCAGCCATTCCGCAAGCCCTAGACTTTGCTAACACCCTTCTGAAGGTCTAGATACATTAGAGTAAATCCATTACATTTCCCTCATCCACCCAATAATAAACTGCCTCGTATAACTCCAATCCATTCATTGGGATCATGCTCTGTGCAGAGCGTTGGTGCTGCTTAAGCAATCTCCTTAGCTATTGGGTACAATCTTGGACAGGTCGCCACTCTGACACGGGATCCCAGTAAGCTGGCACTCATTTTGCCGACCTCAGAAGGATAACAGGCAGATTCAACCCCACCTGGTATTAATTCAACAGCTAAGTGAGATTTGAACTCAAGATCCCAGGATCCCAAGCCCACCACTCTTCCCATTAAGCCCATTGTGTCGGAGTGGCGACCCATCCAGGATTGTGCCCAATAGCCTTGGAGATGCTTAGGCAGCACCAACGCTCTGCATAGAGTATGGTCCCAATGGATCGATTCCTGCTCCAACCAGCAGAGGGCATTAGTACATCAGCAGCACAGCCGTGCCCTCAGCCGATGATGCTACCATGCAGCCTTGTGCTGCATATAAACGAAGTAGTACTCTTCCATATATCTTTTGCTTATCCTTAATCATACTCCTTGCCTCCCTGCTCAAGCATCCTGGTCTCTTGCTGCCTCATTCCTCATGACTTTCCAAACTCATCAACTTTTCTATCCCAATGATCACTCACACCAGAAGCCAATTAAAAGCACTCTACAAGGACTCATATTGATGTGATAAAAAAAGTAAACTTTGCATGCTTACTCTTCTTACCATCTCCAATCCACACAGAATCCTCCACATTAAATCCTTCCTTAATGTCATCATGGTTTCTCTCAAAACAATACTATTTTACCAAGATTGCTGTAGCTCTTCCTATTTTATCTTTCCTACCCCATCCATGCATCTTGTAGCCAGATAGTTATATCCTCCAATATTTCTTCTCATTAAACCATTTCTCCTCACTTACACCTAAACTGTACTCATTGCTGTCAAACTTCAGCTCAAGCTCCTCTATTTCATCGTTTACTCTCACAGCTTTAGTTTAGAATGTTTTCAACGTTTCCCTTTCGTCCAACTAAGTTTTTCCCGTCTGCCCTTACCAAACGTGTTACCAGTTCCAGTTCCTCCCTTTTCCCCCTCTTCACTCTCCTCTAGCCCAAAATAAAAATCCATAGCTTCCTTCGTTCCTATTGCAAACCTTGCTGTCCCCTTTCTGTCTTGGAAATGGCCATCATTCTGAAAACAATCACTCCTGCTTTTTCCACCAAAAATGAAATGACCATTCATCTGAAACCACTCTGAAATAACCCTGGTTGCTCTCTGCATACTGTCAAACAAAGGAAAAGTAAGAAAACAAAAAAAACCCTCCACTATTCAAATGTATGATCAGCTAATTGTTGGTTTGAGTATTGAAATGATGCAGAAAAAAACCCCCAGATAATTAGCAGATGTCTGGCATCGGTATCATCTGCAGTCATCCCTCAATATACAGATATTCAATATCCGGAAACTTGCTCCAATGGAAATGAGTAATCAGGGATTAAATTTAAACATGTGGAAGTAAGAATCTCTGTAAAGGAAATTCTGCATCATAAAAAAAAATATACCTTTCGCAATTTCATACTTGGTCGTTTGTCACTGCGTTTCATATGATGCCCCCATGCGTCATTTTCCCTCGTGGACAGCGGTCCGTGTGGCTTACGCTCCTTCGGTTTTCACACTTGTTCAAGACTATAAAGTGCTTCCCCCCCCCCCCACCCCTGCTCAAGATGTATGGAAAGCGACAGCAGATGTCAGAAGCTTTTACTCCCAGAGAAGCAAGACTCCCGATCTTCACTGACAATGATCCTTGCAGCCAGGCAAACCAATGATTCAATGAACTGCTACAGGAACTGCACAAGGAAAAGAAGCAACATGCAAAGCAGACAAATTTGCATGCACATTTCTCCAAGAAAGATGATGGGGCTGGTACTTCCTGGGATGTAGCCACCAAGCCTGCCACTGGTCAGAGGATGTGGATGATGCTGCCACCCCTCAGCCTGCCATCTCTTCAGAGGATTTGGACTACTGTGCCACCCCTCAGTCTTAAGACATAGTATTTTAATAAAGTTTGTTGCATTAATATGCGTATGTTTTACATCGTAGAGTGAAGATTTTGTTCCAGAGGAACCTTTCTCCATTGATATCATGGGAGTAGATCAGATAATTAAATTTGATATATGAAAATTCACTGAACTGAAAGATTTTATGGAATGTAACTCTTCCGTATAATCCAGGGATTACTGTACTTGTTTTAAAAGTCAGACATATTTCAATACCCTTGTAAAATCATTTGCAGAGAACACAGGTTGATTCATCCACCAATGTTATGAGAAACTATCACTTTGAAGCATTTTTGTGCAAATATATTTAGCCAGCGAGAAAAATCGCCTCGTAGTTTGGCCCGTGTTGTCCAGGCTAGAGAAATCACCTGATTACGCGTGACTGAAACAACGAGATGGAGTACGTTCCAGGATTCTGCAGTGCCACTTGTTGCGCCATTGCAAACTGCCAACCCCTGCATGGAACACATTGGAGTAACCATCAAAACACCAAACGGAAACCTTTAACATGGCTACAAAACAGAAATCAAAACATGCTTTTGTTTGCTCCTGAAGTATTCATGACAATTATGCACGTACATATGACATCCTCTTGGGGGGCGGGGGAAATTATAACCAAAGACTAAAAACCAAGAATGAAGGGATGTGGGGGGAGGCAAGAAAGTGGAGAATGAAAAAGTATCCAACATGT